>NC_139383.1:146643333-147304166 GCF_054392235.1 Sus scrofa | reverse complement strand
TCGTATATTTAAGTCTTTCAGCCATTTGGAGTTTATTTTTGTGCATGGTGTGAGGGTGTGTTCTAGTTTCATTGCTTTGCATGCAGCTGTCCAGGTTTCCCAGCAATGCTTGCTGAATAGACTTTCTTTTTCCCATTTTATGTTCTTGCCTCCCTTGTCAAAGATGAATTGACCATAGGTGTCAGGGTTTATTTCCGGATTCTCTATTCTGTTCCATTGGTCTGTCTGTCTGTTTTGATACCAGTACCACACTGTTTTGATGACTGTGGCTTTGCAGTATTTCTTGAAGTCTGGGAGAGTTATGCCTCCTGCTTGGTTTTTGTTTCTCAGGATTGCTTTGGCGATTCTGGGTCTTTTGTTGTTCCATATAAATGTTTGGATTGTTTGTTCTAGTTCTGTGAAAACTGTCATGGGTAATTTGATAGGGATTGCATTGAATGTGTAGATTGCTTTGGGTAGTATGGCCATTTTTGCAATATTGATTTTCCCAATCCGGGAACATGGAATATCTTTCCATTTCCTTACATCTTCTTTGATTTCTTTGATTAAAGTTTTATAGTTCTCGGCATATAGGTCCTTTACCTCCTTGGTCAGGTGTATTCTGAGGTATTTGATTTTGTGAGGTGCAATTTTAAAAGATATCGTATTTTTGTATTCCTTTTCTAATGTTTCATTCAGTCCATTGACATTTAAGGTGATAATTGATAGATGATTATTTATTGCCATTTGAACCTCATGTTCCAGTTGATTCTATGGTTCTCCATTTTTCCTTTCTTTTTTCTTTTTTTTTTGGTTGGATGGTCTCCTGTTATTATCTGTTTGAGTGTATTTTTTTTTCATTTTTTACAAATGCAATATTTGGTTCTGGCTTGTGGTTGCCCTGTTTTTTAAGTATGCTAACCCCTTCCCATAATTGTGTGTTTTAGCCTGATGGTCCTGTAAGTTCAAACACTTCATTACTATATTAAAATTAAGAAGAGAAACATACAAACAAACAAAAAGGGTTATTTACTTCCTAACATCCCTTGCCCACATTTTATGGTTTTGATGACTCTTTTTTATTTTTTTCTTTTTAATTTTATTTTGTTTGAAGCATGTTCATGATTAAATCTGTATGCTGGCTTATTTGAGTGACCACTCTCTGATTGCGGTTTCTTCGGTTTTGATGGAATATTTTACATCTTCATTTTTATCCCTTTACTGATTATTGTAGTTGTAGTTGATTTCACTTTTTTTTGTCTTTTGATTTTGTTTATTTAAATGGTTTATCTTCAGCCTTTACTATGTATTTTCCTCTACAAGTGGTATTTTTCCTTTCCTATAGATTCTTACTTCTTGTTATAGCACTTTCTTTTCCACTTAGAGATAGCTCTTTTACATTTTTCAGGGTATTGTTATTAGTATTAATAAAACTCTTAGTTTTTGCTTGTCTGAGAAATCCTTTATCTCTCCTCCAATTTTAAATTATAATATTGCTGTGTAGAATATCCTAGGATGCAGGTTTTTTGCTTTGTGCACTTTGAGTATATCATGCCACTCTCTTCTGGTCTGCGAAGTTTCTTCAGAAAAATAAACTTAGTCTTATTGGGGGTTCCTCTGTATGTGACTCTCTGTTTTTCTTCTGCTGTCTTTAGAATTGTCCCTTTAAATTTTACCATTTTAATTATGTTATATCTCAGTATGGGTCTGTTTGGGTTCCTTTATGCTTCATGTACTTGGGTATCTATTTCCATCTTCAGGTTTGGGAAGTTTTCAGCTAAAAGTTCATGAAATAAATTTTCAACACCCTTCTCTTTCTTCTCCTTCTGGGAATCCTATAATATGAAGGTCGGTAACCTTGATGTTGTCCCAAAGTTCCCTTAAACTGTTTTCATTTTATAAATTTATTTTTCTTTTTGCTATTCTGATTGGCAGATTTCATTTTTCCATCTTACAGATCACGTATGCATTCTTCTGCATCACCACCTAGTCTTCTATTAATTCCTTCTAGTGCATTTTTCCTTTCAGTTCTTGTACTCTTCAGTTCCGATTCTTTTTTATATTTGCTAGTTCCTTCTTAAGATTCTTACTGTATTCATCTATTCTTTATTCATTTAGTGTTCTTATTACCAATGCTTTTAATTCTTTATATGGTGAATTGTTTGTGGCTATTTCTTTAGTTGTTTTCTCAGGGGTTTTCTCTTGCCCTTTTAATTTAGACAAATTCTCTTTCCTCTTATTTTACTTTCTCTGTTTCTATGAAATTATATGATATAGTTACTGATTGCAGTCCTTATGTGAGAGATGGCCTTGTGTGAGAGTATCCCTATACAGGTTGCAAGTGCCCAGTGGCTTTGGAGGGAGAGCTAGATTTGATGTGAACACAAGTCATGTCTTTCCTCTGGATGTGCTGGCAGCTATCATTTTGATAGGAAGTGGGGCTGGAGATGGAAGGGCTAAGGCTAGAGCCAGGTGTGAGCCAAGGCTTTCCCTCCACTAAGTGGCTGTCACCACCAAAATGGGGACAGGGGCAGGTCTCAAGTCACTGGAGCAGAAGCCCTGAGGCCCGGGTCCCAGCTGGC
This sequence comes from Sus scrofa, assembly GCF_054392235.1. NCBI lineage: Eukaryota > Metazoa > Chordata > Mammalia > Artiodactyla > Suidae > Sus > Sus scrofa. Next base: position 147,301,605 of record NC_139383.1, on the reverse strand, counting down.
TCAGTTCCCTTCAAGTGTATGCTTTCCTCTCTCCTAGCACTAGCACCCCCACCCCAGAGAGGAACTGCATTGGAGCACAAGGGGCTTGGATGGTCACATTTAGCATGTGTTAGAGCAAAGGCTATGGCAGTCTTGCTGGGGTCAGAAACCTGGACTGCTTTCAATGCATTGCCTGTGTAAGCACCAGAAATGGTTGCCCCTGCCCCCCTCAGATGCTACCTTGGGCTAGAGCCTCCTTTGTCTGTCACACCTGGGTTCTCCCCATAACCTCTACTACCCTCACCCTAATGTGGAGCTGTACCAGAGGATAGCCAGGGCCAGTGTGGGCTCCCAACATATGTTGGGGTGTGGATTGGTGGTCTAGCTGCAGACAGAGACAGGACTCTTCTGATAAGCTGCCTGTGTTAGCACCATCAATGGCTGCCACTGCCATGCTGGATGGTGGTTCAGGTCTGAGCTGAGTCTCAGGACCAAGTTTCCAAGCAGGACTGGAATATTCATTTAGCTTAGGCTGTAGGATGTACCATGGTGGTTGCAGGAAACCAACCAGTTACTTGCACAATCCTCAATCTGCCCTTTCCACCCTGACTTGGGAGCAAGCAGTGGGTACATAATTCTCATGAGTGGAATTCAGGCTTCCCACTGCCCTTCTGTTGGTTGTGCTGGCCCTCCAACCAGCCAAATGGACCCATCTTCCCTTTGTCAGACCCCAAGGCTGAAACCACTCACTCCCCAAGAAGAATATCCACCCATGTAATCTGCTTTTTTCTCTGAGTCTCCTTCCAGGGGCATAGGTACCAACCTGATCTCATCTCTTCTCTTCCTGTGTGATTCCTGGTGCATCTCTCTAATAGCCTTGGTTGCACAGGTGTCTTTTTGTCATTCTTCAGTGAGCTTTCAATGAGAATTGTCCACATATAGATGTATTTTTGATCTATTTGTGAGGGAGATGAGTTCTGTGCCATCTTACTCCACTGTCTTGATTAGTTCCCTCCTCATTCCTTTTTATTGCTAAATAATATTCCATTATATTCCACATTTTTCATCCACTTACCACTTGATGAATATTTGGATTACCTTCATTTTTAACTATTGTAAATAAAGGTGCTATGAAGGTGTGTACAAGGTTTTGTGTGAATGTGCTTTTAGTTCTTTGAGGGATATACCTGGGAATGGAATTGCTGAGTCATATGGTAAGTCTATGTTTAGCTTTTTGAAGAATTACCCAACTGCTTTCTAAAGTGAATGTATAATTTTACATTCCACCAGGTTTGTATGAGGGTTACAACTTTTCCACATCTTCACTAACACTTCTTAATATCCTTTTGTTTATAGTCACTCTGGTGGCTGTGAAATTATAGCTTTGATTTGCATTTCCCTAATGACTAATAATAGTATCTTTTCATGTGCATATTGGCCATTCATATATCTTCTTTTGTAAAACATTCAAATACTTTGCCCATTTTTTAATTGTGTTATTAGTTGTTTAATTGTGTTATTTGTCGATTTGTAAGTGTTTTTATGTATTACGGGTAGAAGTCCTTTATTAAATATATGATATATTTGCAAATATTTTGTCCCATTTTGTAAGTTGTCTTTTAGAGTCATAGAAGTTTTTAGTTTTGATGGAGTCCTATTTATCTATTTTTTTTCCCTTTTTTGCATGTGCCTTTGGTGTTTTACCTAAGAAATCTTTGCCTAACCCAAGCCCATACATAGTTTTCTGTTTTATGAAGCTTTTATAATTTTATCTCTTACTTTTATGTCTTTGATCACTTGAGATTAGTTTTTGTGTATAGTATGATGTGGGGCTCTAACTTCATTCTTTTGCATGTGCCTGTCCAGTTGTTTTAGCACCATTTATTGAAAAGACTATTTTTTCCAATTGAAGTATCTTGGCATTCTTGTCAAAAAGTAATGACCATAAATATAAATGTTCATTACTGGATTCTCAATTTTATTCCATTGAATTCTATATCAGTTCTTAGATCAACACCACACTCTTTTGATCATTGTAGCTTTGTAGTTAGTTTTAAGAATGGGAAGTGCGAATTCTCCAAGTTTGTTCTTTTTCAAGATCATTTTAGCTATTCTAGGTCTCTTACATTTCTATAGGAATTTAAGATCAAGCTCTGGGGAAGTGGTGGAAAGCAGCAAGAATTTTGATAGGGGTTACAGTAAATCTATAGATCAACATTTGGGAAGTATTGCTGTCTTGATAATATTAAGCCTTCTAATCCATAAACATGAAATGTCCCTCCATTTACAATGTTTTTCAGTATAAAAGGCTTGAGGTTTTATTGTTAACTTTTTTCCTATTTTATTCTCTTTGATGCTATTGTAAAAATGTTTTCTTAATTTCATTTTCAGATTGATAGAAATACCATTTTTGTTTATTTTGTATCCTACAACCTTGCTGAAATTGTTGAGTAGGTCTAATAGGTTTTTAATATTGTTTTTGTTTTCTTTTTCATTTTGTTTTTCTGTGTGGATCCCTTAGAATTTTCTATGTATAGAATCATGTCATCTGATAATAAAGTTTTATTTCTTCTTTTAAATCTGCATACCTTTTATTTTTATTTATTTAGTCTTTTCTAGGGCTGCACCCATGGCATATGGAGGTTCCCAGGCTAGGGGTCTAATCAGAACTGTAGCCGCCAGCCTATGCCATAGCTACAGCAACGCAGGAGCCGAGCCTCGTCTGTGACCTACACCACAGCTCACGGCAACACAGGATCCTTAACCCACTGAATGAGGCCAAGGATCGAACCTGCAACCTCATGGTTCCTAGTTGGATCCGTTAACCACTGAGCCACGACGGAAACTCCCATATCTTTTATTTCTTATTATTCTGGCTAGAACAACCTTTGCAATATTGAGTACAAGTGGTGAGAGCAGATGTCCTTGCCTTGTTTTCATCCTTAGGGTGAAAGCATTCAAACATTCACCATTAAATGTGATATTAGCCTTAGATTTTTAAAATCAAGTGTTTATCAGCTTTTTATCATGTTGAAGAAATTTTTAAACATAAGTGAGTGTTGAATTTTGCCAAATGATTTTTCTGCATCTATCAAGGTGATTGTGCAGTTTTTGTCCTCATATTCTCTTCATATGATATGCTACATTAGTTATTTCAGATGTTAAACACACCTTACATTTTTAGGATAAATCTCCCTCAGTCACAATGTATAATCCTTTTTATATGTTGCTAGGTTTGGTTTGCTAATATTTTGTTGAGGATTTTTTTGTGTCTGTATTTATTAAGGGAATTAATTTGTTGTTTTGTGTTTCTTTATCTGATATAAGGATAATAATGGCCTCATAGAGTAAGTTGGAAAGGGTTCTTTCCTCTTTTTTCTAATAGAGTTTACAAAAGATGCATATTGTTTTTTTCCATGAAAGGTTTAGTAGAATTCACAACTGAAATTGTCTAGGTCTGGGCTTAACTTTGTGTAAATATTTTAAATTACTAATTTAATTTATTTACTTGTTATATTTCTATTCATATTTTCTCTTTCCTTTTTATTCAGTTTTGGTATTTTGTATCTTTGTAGAATGTTCTTCCATTTCATGGCTTTTTCATGCCTCAGCTTATATATGGGCAAGGTTGGTTTTTAACTAGTACACTCTCAAATAGCCATAATGGTTGTTATTTCCTACGAGCTACTACCCTGAGGGCTCCTGCCCCTCCTCAAGCCTCCCTACAGCTCCCCACAAGTCAGCACCCAAAGGCTAACACCTGGAACAGCAGTGGACATTCAGAACCAAGCTCCAGCATAGTTGCCATTTTTACAGTCTGGTTGGTCCTCCTACTATACCAGTTATTAAATTTTGAACATCACTTCTTAGAAATGGAAGACTGAGACCCCCCACCCCCACCCCATCCCACTTCAGACCTCTACTTTCTCCCACTTTGATCTAGGGCTGATCATGTGCTTCGGCATTCTACTGGACATGTCTGATAGAAGGAATAGCATCAATTGATTGGGTATGTCTGACTGGCAGTTATGGGCACTAATTGAGAGGTGGGAGAAACTGAACCCAAAAGCATGGTGTGTGGGGCCTGGGCTGGTTTCTAATGGAAACTTAAATCCCAACTATGTCTATTACAAAGAAAAGAAAAGTGGCTGATGATAAGCATGTAGCTCAAAGTAAGTAAACTGAAGAGTGTTTCTTTGTGCTGTAAGTGTTATTATATGGTGCTACACACATTGAAACAGACACATACTTAAAGCAAAGTCACTGATTCAAATGCTTCCAGAAGCCAGGCAAATAACATTCCTCATTTGATTGATTCATAGATGCACATTCTTTTGGCATTTAAAACATCTCTGAAACTGGAATGCATGTCACAACTGATGGCAAGTGTTTATTGGCAGTGTTGTTTCTGTCATAGTGGTTACAAAATACTAGTGTGTCTTATAATCAGATGTTTTAGATTGTATTAAATTCAGGAAATGAGTGGCAAGTGACATGGGTCAGGAAAATCTCATCCTTTTACATCAGCTTTGCACTTTGAAAGAGAGGTATGGATACAGGGACCTATTCTTCTACAGTGAGAAAAACAACACAGGAGCGATGACAAATGCAACCACTTCTTGTTTCTATGTCCAGGAGCCAATAGAGAGCGGTAGCAACTGCAGACTGGAGAGTGCATCCTACCTCCAGGGGCAGCTGCTTCTCTCCCCCCGCCAACCTTCCCCGGGCTAGTTTTTGCATGTGGTGACATAGGCTCAGTGTCAACAGATGTTAGGAGTTTTCAAAGGAAGCAAGAAATCCAGAAATCTACATCTTTATGTGAAACTTCTAATTTTTTTAAAAATTTTAAAATCATCTGGCCAAAAAGAAAAAAGGAAAACAAGGGGTAAAGGGGCGAGATCCAACCTGTGAGCACTCAGGTAATAACCTCTGTTTTAAGGATTCAGTATTAAGAGTCAGTGCGAGGAGTTACTGCTGTGGTACAATGGGATCGGATGCACCTCTGCAGTGCCAGGATATAAGTTCAATACCCAGCCTGGCACAGTGAATTAAAGGATCTGGCATTGCTGTGGTGTAAGTCGCAGCTGCAGCCAAGATCTGATCCCTGGCCAGAAACTCCATGTGCTTTGGGGTGGCCAAAAAAGAAAAAAAATAAGAGAGAAGGCATGAGACAAACTAAAAGTTATGCCAAAAAGAAAAAAAAAGGAAAAATCAATTTCAAAGTTTAACACTAGGTTCAGAGGCCCAGAAGAGCAATTATTGCAAGACATATTACATATATAGTTTTTAAAATTTCCTCTTTGCTTCCCCTAAATAGAAGATAAGAAAGCATGGTAAAATTTGTTGAAGATGTTGTGTTTCCTGATTATAAAAATATGTGGTTACTTTAAAATTGCATTCTTAGGTTTACACAGCAAAAACATTTGTTCCTTAATACTATAGATTATGACCAATGAGAGGAAGAAGAACGTGGTGAGAAACCACCAAATTATTAGAAGACTAGGGTCCTGATTCTGGCCACACAACATAGGGCAAGTAATTGAGCATCTCTCAGCTTCATTGTCTTCATTTATAAAATAGGGGTAATCATACTCGCTTCTGTGGTAAGGGGCCAAATGAGGTAAAATATGTGAAAGTATAAAGTGTTATATAAATGTCTGTTATTGGTATTGCCCATATTACATGAGTATTTGGGATAGCACAAATTCTGGAATCTCAGATTCCCCATCCCAAGCTACTGCTCTTTCTCTAGACCACAGCACCTATTGTATTGGTTGTCTCATAAGCCAATGGGTTGAGTAAATGAGGAAGCTTAAGGCAAGAGATTATTATAAGGAAAGTCAGCCAACATCTTAGAATCTAAGATAGCACTGAACCTCTGTACAGTATGATTTAGGCAGAGCTTAGATGTTGAACTTGAAGAATTGGCCTTTCACATTTTGAAGGGCTATTCAGGAATGAGAGATTCACCTGGATTATAGATTAGTCTCTATATCTTTCTAACAGCTTGACCAAAGGCTAGTTCCTTCTCTCTGTGTTTGATATTTTCATCCTATATTGTTTTATGAAGCAAAGAAAAGCATCTACTTTCTTCTTGGTGAAAATGTATAGCTCTATTTTGGGTTATTAAGGAGTGGACACACTTTGCCTTGGTAACTATATCTAGTCTAACTGCTTCAGCACTTGCCTCTAGTCATCTCAGATCTTATTTGGAAGTAATCATGGAATAAGATAATTTTTTAGAAGGAAATGAAAAACTATTATCTTCTAAAAGGTGTCATTAAGAAGTAATGACCTGTTTCTAACTACTAAGTTGAATATTCTTATATAAACTTTCTTCCATAACCTCCAGTTCAACCTGGCTGAGACCAGATTGTTTGTTTGTTTGTTTTAATCAAAATGATCATTGCCCTCTATCTCACTAATTCCGTTCATGACTTCACCATTTTTAAAGGTTGGTAAACTTTTTCTGTGAAGGGACAGATAGTAAATATTTTAGGCTGTGAGGGCTGTAGGGTTTCTGATACAGCTATGCACTTCTGGGTATTGTGAAAGCAACCATAGACAACATGGAAATGAACAAACAGGGCCATGTTCCAATAAAGCTTTACTTCTAAAAACAAACCAAACAGAGTTTGTCCTATGGCTAAAGTGTGCCAAGCCCAATTCTAGAGTCTCAGGATGAAAATATCGAGAGTTAGTCTTGATTGACCCCCTTCTTTAATTTTTATATCCAAGCAGCTCTCAATTTACAATAATTATCCCTTTCTGTAATTCCCCTCACCCTTCCCCTCACTTCCCTTCCCACTGCTACTATAGACCTGAGCTCATTTTGTACAACTACAGTAACATAATCAGTGATTTTTTTTTTCCATTTTTTTTTTCAACTAGTGGTAAGAAGATGTATTTAGGACCATATTCATTTTCTGGAGAGGTATCAGAATTTCTTGGGGGAAGTTTTTTTGTTTGTTTGTTTTTTGACTGCATCTGTGGCATATGGAAATTCCTGGGCCAGGGATTGAATCTGAGCCATAGCTGTGACCTACCCCACAGCTGAGGCAACACTGGGTCCTTAACCCACTGCACCACAGCAGGAACTCCTCTTGGGGGAATTTTTAAGTAACATATTTTTAGGGAAAATGTCTATTTTGTCAGAATAGAAACTGTAGAATATAAAACTTGGTGAAATCTTCTTGAGCAATGATGGGTTCCTGGTTAAAAATGGTCATGAAACATCACTCTAATTTAGAAATTCCCGGAGTACACAGTGCTTATATTTGGGGATGCCTAATGTGATGTTAGGTGGAGGAGCACAAACTCTTTAAAAATTAATATTTGTTTTTATTTTGTATTAGGAGAAAATATAACATCAAACTTATAATGTCATTTATCACTTATTAGGATGAAGCTAAAGTATTTAGGCTTTTAGAAAGTGTGTGAATTTAAAGAAAAAGTTAACAAAATTGCAGGCAAAGTACTGCTATGATAAAAGTCAAGCTGGCACTAGAATATCCGCAGTTTAAAATCACTTTGCCTCCTGTAGTTTCCATTATAATATATTTGTCTACTAGTTACAGATCAGTCTTATAGGAGCATTTTCATTATCTTCAGGGGCTTACCACTCACTACCTGCTAATAGTCAATCAGACTATTAGTCTAAAATCAATATCTTCTAAATGTAGCTCCAACCTTCCATTTTCCTCTACTTCAAGAGTCTCCCGAATAATGCTCAAAAATGTAATTGCATAAGATTTAATAGATTCTCTAGAAAAAGATTTCATGGTCAAAAATGTTAGGGAAAGTGCCGCATAGTATACCCATCTGTAGTATATTCACAAGGAATTATACTACATTAAAGCCTTTGACAAAAGATAAACCTATTCATGTTTATCTATTTACTTGCTCCTAGAACCCTACTTTTTTGGAACCAATATTTGTGTTTCCCAGCTTATTTGATCATCTTTGTCAATAACCTACCCTCATAGATTGTGCATTAATGCCTTGTAACTCTGGTGTTGCCACAAGCTGTGGCATAGGTCGCAGACTCACCTCCAATTTGGTGGTGCTGTGGCTGTGGCATAGGCCTGCAGCTGCAGCTCCAGTTCAGCCCCTAGCTGGGAACTTCCACATGCCATGGGTGTGGCCCTAAAAAAAAACACACACAAAAAAACAAACCTTGAAATCAGTTTGAAAGAAATCAGTACTAGCCACTAGGATCTTTTTGCTTTTTTGTTTTCTTTTTTGGTTTCTTTTGGTGGGTTTTTTTTTAAGGGCCCAGCATTGCCACAGCTCTCGGCAATGCCGGACCCTTAATCCACTGAAAGAGGCCAGGGATTGAACCCACATCGTCATGGATAGTAGTCAATTCATTTCTGCTAAGCCACGATGGGAACTCCCTAAGATCTTTTTGGATAGAATGTTACTTATTTCAAAGAAGCCATGGGTATAGTGTTGAAATTTTCTTAGATGCTATCATCAATTTCTGGGGAAAATATGTGTTTCTGAAAATAACGGTGGGAATTATCATTAACACCTTTGTTTTCTTATTTACAAATTAGGAGATAATGTATATAAAAATATGCAAGAATCACAAGAAACCCACATATCCAACCACCTGGATGAAATCGTTGCTGCCGTCAGCATAACACCTAGAGAGAAGCTCCAAAACAAGCTGCCTCAAACAGTACTGTTCCAGCCTCCTCGAGAGAAACTACACTTCTGTGAAGAGAAAGCGAGGTCCTATGCCAGCAGTCACGAGGTAAGGAGCCATTCTGTGGTAATTGAGAAGTAGGATATTTTAGGTTACATTCCTACTCTCAGGAGTTTTGGTGCAAGTGAATATAGAAGATGGAGCCTTTACCATAGCATGAATGTAGCACCTCAGGGCTCCAGGCCCAGCACTTGGCACAGTCAAAACTATGTTTGTTGAATGAATGCACAAATCAACAAACAAGTCTGCCCTGACCTTTGACAAGTGTATATTAGACTGGTTGTGGATTTGACCTACTACAGTTATTTCCACTCAGTCAATAGATATTTATTGGGCTCCTCCTGTGGGCCAGGTCTCAGCACTGGAATACAACACAGAACTGATGAAGCTTCTGCTCTCATGGAGCTTGTATTTCTTAGGTTCTTAATCTTCTTGTTCTCTGCATACTTCTTTCCCATCTCCAAAGTTTTATTCATTTATTCAATATGCATTTATCTGCCACCTTTTATGTGTCAGGCTCTATTTGTCCATTTATTTATTTCACAAAGATTTACTATACACCTAATATGTGCCAGGTGCTGTGTGGGTGCTGAGGGTACAGATGGGAAAGCCACAGCCTCTGCCTCAGAGGGACTTACCATCTGGTTGGAGAGATAGGTGGTAATGGTAGTCAGTATAAGTTCTATGACAGACACAAACTCAGGTAATACAGGTGCAAAACTACAGATGCAAAATGTGGGGAGTGAAGGGAAGAGGGGTGGGAAGAGACCTTGGAGTTGGTGGTGTGACAGCAGTTAAAGCATGCTTCTGGGGATGAAGGTTACTTGGACTGCACTGATAACAGTGCCTAGGAGGTGGCCAGGTAAGAGAGCAGGCAGTAGTGTTCTGGGCAGAGGTCACAGATGCGCTTGAGTGGAGCATCTGAGGGCACACAGCCTGTTAGGGAAGAAACTATAAGTGACTGTCTGGGGTGCAGGTTTTAATTACACAGGGCAGGAAATGAGGTTGCATTAGGGACAGGAGCTGGGGCCCAGAGGTTGTTTGGCACCCAGGGAAAGTTTAGATTTTTTTCCTGAGGGTTCTGGAAACTATCATAGGATTATAAGCAGAAGAGTGCCATAAGCAAGTTTGAGTTTCTGGACCTTAGACCTCGGGTAACTGAGTAAAGGAGGAAGAGAAAGGAGGTAAACTGGAAGAGGAGGGGGGCAGTTCAGAAGATTTTTACAATAATTCTGATAAGGGATTATGAGAGCTAAATTATAGCAGAGTCAGTAGAAATGCGAAATCTTTTGATAAGAATTTGGAAGTAGTGAAACCTGACATCTGAGGGGATGGAGAGGCAAGAGTGAGCCCCAGAGAGTGTGAGCAACTCCTGACTTAGGTCTCAGCCAGCCTGGTTGACCAAGGGTTGCCCTTTGTTATTGTAATGAATAGAGGAAGAAGAGCAGGATTATGGAGAGGAGGTGTGAATTTGGTTTTGAATGTATGCTTATGTATTATGCAGCAGATATTTACCACTGGATATGTGCCAGGCCTTCTCCAAGGTGAAGTAGGCCTTTCCTGGCAGCCTTTCTCAACTACAGTTCCACAAGAGAATTAAGCCCTAGTGTCCCAAGGCATTTGGTGTTTGTAAGGAATTAACTCCTTTTCTGTGCATCTGGAATGGTTCCAAAGCATTTTCTGTCTTCTGCAGTTCAGATGAGGAACCCCTGGATTCAGCAGTGAATAGAACAGGCAGCTCGCATGCCCTCATGCAGCTGAGAGGCAGTCGATATTGGAAATAATCCAGCTAACTAGAGGTTGTACCAGGTGCTCCAGAGGGCATAAGAGTGGGCCTGTCTTAGGTAAGGGAGCTGACACCTGAAGAGGGGAAGGGAACCAGCATGGAAGAGCCAAGGGAAAGAAGTTCTAGGGAGAAGAAACAGCACACATAACATTCACAAATATGGCGTAGCATGACTATGTTTGAAGTGATGAGAGGAAGCTTCAGGGTGATGTGACATGCAGTTGGAGAAGCAGCTCTCTTGGGGCCTTGCAGGTCTCAAGTTAAGTGCCCTAGAAAGCCTTTTAAATGTTTTTAGGAAAGTATTAACATGACATACTTTGCTTCTTAAAATACCATTCTTCAGTAAGTTTTTACTTTAAAATACTCTCAGACTTACAGAAAAGTTATTAAATATAGCAATTGTTAACATTTACTTAATTTCTTTATTTTTAATTCTTTCTTTCATGATTTTTCTGAATACCTGGAAGTTACAAATATATTGTTCTTTACCCCTAAAGACGTCAGTGCATATTTCCCAGGAATAAAGGATATTCTCCTACATAGCCACAGTACAATGATTGAAATTGGGAAATTAATATTGGTACATGGAATTATTTAATCTACAAACTGTACCCATATTTCTCCAATTGTCTCAACATATCTTTTATAGAAAAAAAAAAATCAGGAGTTCCTGTTGTGGCTCAGTGGTTAGTGAATCCGACTAGGAACCATGAGGTTGTGGGCTCGATCCCCGGCCTTGCTCAGTGGGTTAAAAATCCAGCGTTGCTGTGAGCTGTGGTGTACGTTGCAGATGCAGTTCAGATCTGGTGTTGCTGTGGCTCTGGCGTAGGCCGGCGGCTACAGTTCCGATTTGACCCCTAGCCTGGGAACCTCCATATGCCATGAGAAGCAGCCCTAGAAAAGGCAAAAAGAAAAAAAAAAAAAAAAAAATCAGACAGAGCCAAGGTCCAATCCATGAATTGCTTTGACTATAGTTGTTATGCCTCTTTAGTCTCTTGCAATCTATTAGAATATTTTCTCAGCCTGTCTTTATCTTTCATAGTTCTGATATTTGTGAAAAGAACTATATTAGTCTGCTTGGGCTGCCATAGTAGAATACCACAGACTGGGTGGCCTAAGCAACAGAAATTTACTCCTCACGTTCTGAAGGCTGAAAGTCCAAGATCAAGGTGTCAGCAGGGTGGAGTCTGATGAGTGCTGTCCCCTTGGGTGACAGGCTACCACCTCTAATAGTGTCCTCTCGTGGTCTTTTTCTGTGTGGGGGGGTGGGGGAGGGTAAACAAAGGTGTCTTTTCTTATAAGGGCACTAATCCTGCTGGATCAAGGCCCCACCTCTATGACCTCATTTGACCTTAATTACATCCTTAGAGACCCTATCTGCAAATGCCACAATAGGGGCTAGGATTTCAACATATGAATTTGGTGGGGGCCACAAACCTATACTCCAATTACTTTGTAGGATACCTCTCAATTTGAATTTGTCTTGTGTTTCCTTATAATTAGATTCAGATTATGAATCACTCCTGTAAACACTACATAAAACCTCAGGTTTTGCATATCCTTAACCTAATTGTCTTGTTCCTAGGAATTTATTCTAAGAAAATACTTATGGATATGAGCAAACCTATCCGCACAGGATGTGCAGAGAGAAAAAATTTTAAAACATCCTAAGTGATCAATAACTGTGGATTGAATAATGCACTTAGCATATATCCATATAATAAACTACTATGCAGCCATTAAAAATTATTACATAAGGGGAGTTCCCATTGTGGCTCAGAAGGTTAAGAACCCAACTGGATTCCATGAGGATGTGGGTTTGATCCTTGGCCTTGCTCAGTGGGTTAAGGATCCACGTTGCTGTGATGTAGGTCACAGATACACCTTGGATCTGGTGTTACTATGGCTGTGACATAAACCAGCAGCTGCAGTACCAATTTGATCCCTAGCCTAGGAACTTCCATATGCCGCAGGTGCAGCCCTAAAAAGAAAAAAAAATATTGCATAGGAGATGACATGGAGAAATAGTCACAAATTGTTAAAACAAGTTACAAACCCATGTAGCTTATAAGTGTATTTTTTTTTTTCCCTAGGGCTGTACCCGCAGCATATGGAGGTTCCCTGGCTAGGGGTCAAATCAGAGCTGCAGCTGCCAGCCTACGCCAGAGCCACAGCATTGCCAGATCTGAGCTACATCTGTGACCTACACCATAGCTCATGGCAACGCCAGATCCTTAACCTGCTGAGTGAGGCCAGAGATCAAACCCGCAGCCTCATTGTTCCTAGTCAGATTCATTTCTGCTGCACCATGAAGGGAACTCCTATAAGTATATTTTTAAGAAGGAAACATATATAGATAGATTCATAGGAATTAAGACTAAAGAGAGATATAGTTACTTAGTTGCCTCTAAGAGGTGAGATTGCAGGTGATTTTTTATTTTTTTGTTTACCTATATTTTGATAATGAGGATGTATTACTTTTGTAATAAGAAAAATATTAGTATAGAAAAAAAGCTACAACTCCATCTTCCTTCATGAGCCTCCTAAGTCAGAAAAATCAGCTGTCCTATGGTCACCTGTCTAGCTTTGTATTTTTGTCAAGAAGAATGTTGATTCAGGGTGAATGTTTCTAAGCCACACAGGAACTGTGTGGAAGCGCAGGTCCCTTGAGTTTAGGCATTGACCAGGAATGTGTCCTGGGTCTTACCCACAACTCTGTCCTTGTTTTTACCATTTTGCCTCTGCTTTGCCCTTTTAAGCTTTGTTCCTCCCACTTCCTCTTTTGCTATTCCAGCTATCTGTTGCTTTGTCACATTCCAAAACTTAGTGACATAAAACAAAACAACCATTCGTCTTGCTCGGGAACCTACAACTTGTTCAGAGCTGAGTGGGCTCTGGTCAGCCCAGCTTCATGCAGCCTCAGCTGGCCTCAGCAGGGGTGGAGAGTCCAGTGCCACAGTGACCTAGTCCTGTACCTGACTGATCGGGGCTACCATCGGCATCTTTCCCGGTGGGCCTCTCCACAGGACCACTTAGGCTTCCTCATGGAATGGTACTTAGGTTGTTAATCTGTAGGGCTGCCACAGAAAAATACCTCAGACTGGGTGACTTAAACAATGGAAGTTTATTATCTCACAGTTCTGGAGCCTAGAAGTCTAAGGTCAGGTGTTGGCCACATTGATTTCATTCAGAAGCATCTCTCGTTGGCTTGCAGGTGCCTACCCTGGGTCTTTACAAAGTACTTTTCTGCGTGCCCATCCCTAGTGTCTTTTCTCTTCTTATGAGGACACCAGTCATATTAGATTAGGGCCCCATCCTAATGGCCTCATTTTAACTTACTCATCTCTTTAAAGCTGTCTCTCCAGGATGTGGAGGAAAAGGAACTCAAACTGTTGGTGGGAATGTAAGTTGATACAACCCCTAAGAGAACAGTAAGGAGCTTCCTTGAAAAACTAAATATAGAACTGTCATATGATCCAGCAATCCCACTCCTGGCCTATATCTTGAGAAAACCATAATTCAAAAAGATGCATGTACCCCAATGTTAATTGCAGCACTATTTACAATAGCCAAGACATGGAAACTACCTAAATGTCCTTCAACAGAGGAATGGATAAAGATGATATGGTACATACACACACACAATGGAATATTATTCAGCCATGAAAATAATGAAATAATGCCATTTTCAGCAACATGGATGCACCTAGAGATTATTATACTAAGTGAAGTAAGTCAAAGAAAGACAGATATCGGAGTTCCCGTTGTGGCACAGTGGAAATGAATCCATCTAGGAACCATGAGGTTATGGGTTCTATCCTTGGCCTCGCTTAGTGGGTTAAGGATCCAGCATTGCCGTGAGCTGAGGTATAGGTTGCAGACGTGGCTCAGATCTGGCATTGCTATGGCTCTGGAATACACACACACACACACACACACAGCTGCAGCTCCAATTAGACCCTTAGCCTGGGAACCTCCACATGCCGCGGATGTGGCCCTAAAAAGACAAAAGCAAAAAAAAAAAAAAAAAAAAAAAAAAGACTGGCAGATATCATTTGAGATCACTAATATGTGGAATCTAAAAAAATGATACGAAAGAACTTACTCACAAAATAGAAATAGACTCAAAGATTTTGAAACCAAAGTTATGGTTACCAGGGGGAAACTTTGAGGAGAGGGATAAATTGGGAGGTTGAGTTTGGGTAGCAGAATTGATGGGTAACAAGGACCTACTATATAACACAGGGATTCTATACTCAATAATCTGTGATGTCCTATATGGGAAAAGAATCTGAAAAATAATGGATATATATATATATATATATGATTCACTTCACTATACATCTGAAACTAACACAACATTTTAAGTCAATCATACTCCAATAAAATTTTTAAAAAACCCATCTTTCCAAATACAGTTATATTCTGAAGTATTTAAACATATGAATTTGGGGGTGAGGGACCCAATTCAGGCCATAACAAGTTCCAAGAGTGAGTATGTAGGAAGGGACAAAATGGAAGCCACCAGTTACTTGAGACCTGGGCCCAGAATGTGGCATCATTTCCTCCATATTTTTTTGGTCTAGCAGTCAGTTATATCCAGATTCAAAGTAAAGAGGACATAGACCACCATCTCTGGATGGAAGGAGTGTCAAAAATTTTGGAGCTGTAGTTTAAAACTACCAGCCTTGCTTCAAGTAATACTTCTGTTCTAAACTGACCTGGAGCTGGAATCCACAGTTCGCTATTCTCTTTGTCCTGGCACTGAATGAAAATGTGCTTCCTTCTCCTTTAATGAAATCTTTTGTAAAGTCTTACTGACCTCATTTGCTGTGCTAATATCCTAGCTGCTAAAGAAAGTGTATGAATTGAGAACTAGAGAGTGTTAATTGAAAACTACCACCAGTTGCCCACTTGTTGTGCCTGAATATGTCGTAAGCCATTCATTGATGGGCAGCTTCTTTATTCCATTACATTTTTCACTTTGTGCTATAAACTTAAATGTACTACTATAAGTTTTACTTGTTTTTTTTTTTTAATGTATATTGTCTATTCACTCTACTAGATAAAAATAGATCTTTGTTTTGTTCTTCCATGTATCACAAGTGCTTAAAACCATGCCTGGCCCATCATAGACACTCAATAAATGGATATTGAATGGATAAAAGTACAAGTTGATTTCGAGTTTTGTTGTCTAACTGGAAGGCCCATTTTCCCCCCCTGTAGTATAAACAGGCTCTCCAGGAGCTTGTGCGCTGTGTGGCACTGACGAGGATCTGCTACGGTGACTCGCATTGGAAACTGGCTGAGGCACACATTAACCTGGCTCAGGGCTACCTCCAGCTCTCAGGTGAGTCCGTCTTAGACTCAGAGGATCAGCCCATTGGTGTCTGTTCTTTTCCCCAGACTTGACTTGACTTTAGAAGGATTAGGTTTTCTTGGATGTTCTCCTCTCTATACATTGAGCATCCATTTCCTTTCACAAAGAGTCAATAAGATTTTTTGCATATCATATAAAAGAGGAAAAGAATTTTTAGCCCTTTCAGAGCTTTGTTTTTTATGATCTTAAAAGTAGGATTTTTAGGAGATAGTTCAATTGTTAGCTTTTTTTTTTTTTTTTTTTTTTTTTTTTTTTTTTTTTTTGCTATTTCTTTGGGCCACTCCCGCGGCATATGGAGGTTCCCAGACTAGGAGTCGAATCGGAGCTGTAGCCGCCAGCCCACACCAGAGCCACAGCAACGCCAGATCCGAGCCATGTCTGCAACCTACACCACAGCTCACGGCAATGCCGGATCGTTAACCCACTGAGCAAGGGCAGGGACCGAACCCGCAACCTCATGGTTCCTAGTCGGATTCGTTAACCACTGCGCCATGACGGGAACTCCTCAATTGTTAGCTTTGAAGGCATTGTAGAAATGGCCCAGGGCATAGAATAGCGGCCTAAAATAGGATCCATTCACCTTTGTATTGACAGAAAGTCTCTGGCCTATAAGTGACATCTGCCTCAAAAAAAAAAAATCAAGGCTAAATCAAGCTGGCGATAAACAAAAGGTAATTTACTGGGCCATACAACTTAAAAATCCAAGGTTAAAACTTTCTGTAAACTTAGCCAGATCCATACTTCTAAACAATGTGATCAGATTTCTGCTCCTCTCTTTTCCCAGCACTTTGTTCTGTTTTTCTCTTTATTGGCCCCATTCTTGGCCAGACTTTGCCCACATGGTGGCAGCAAGGTTGCCACCATGTGGGCAAAATCTCAGGCTTTGAGGATTCTTATTGGGCTGAATTGAGTTGTATGCTAAAGGCAAGGGATAGTCTGGCTCCACTGGATCCTGGGGGAGAGGCTGGCCTTGGCTAAATCACATGGACTTGGGGTGTAGGGGCTGGGCATCCTCCAAGGAAAACAGAGGAAGGAGAATGGATGCAGAGAGGGAAAAAACATGGACTGGCAACCTAAGACAAGATGTGCAAGAGTACATCTCTGTACTCTGTTTCTTTAGCTGAAAAGTGATGATACTGATAATGATGGTACTGATTTCTCAGGATTGGCCCAAAGAATAAATAAATGAATAGAAGTGGAAAACACCACAAATCTAAGCATGCAATTGCCACCCAATAAATTTAACCAAATCTGTACTAGACTTCCCTGTTGGATCAAAGACTCATAGAGCCAGAGGGGACCCTGGAGATCAGCTAGTTCAAACCCTACCCCCATCCCTCTATTCTCTAGATTCAGAGGAAGCAGTGAGTGAGTTTGGGTTGAGTAGCTTGCTCCAGGTCATGCTGTTTAATAGATAGCTGATCTAAGTCTCAGACCTAGGATTTTGGATGTCAGTACCAGTGTCCTGGCATATGTTTTTCTTCCACAGTCTGATACCTTTCTGCATGACAGTCTTTTTTTCTTAAAGTAAAAGCAGTATATACTATTTATGGCCTTATTGAGTGTCAGGCACCATGCTATTTTCCATATGTAATTTTACTCAGTCTTCATTACAGTGTTATTAGGTGGGTAATATTATTACCCCTGTTTCCAGTCAAGGAAGCTGAGGGCAACATTTCAGTGTAAGTGGTGGGAGAGAGAATTCATTCTGGGCAGTCTGATTTCAGAGCTGGTGTTCTTGAACCTCAATCCACGCTGCCTCTAGTAGACCGAGTTCAAGTTCCTTGAGGAAGTAGACTAAAATTCATAAAGACTTTTATAATATTGCCTACAGTATTGGCACTTATTAATTTCTGGTAGGTAGACTGTGTGCTTAAAAAAAATAAGACAGAATTTTGTAAGGGTTCCTATAGGAATAGCATACCCTGGATTTTCTCAATCAGAAAATATTTTCTCTTTTATAGACTTAGGAACAGAATGAACTTCATATTTTGATAGCTTTTCTTTTTTTCTTTTTTTTTTTTTTTTAGAAATTTGAGATACAATTCCAGGTAGTGAAGAATGGAAGACCAGGAGTATTAGGATATGGGTGGAAGTGTGTGTCAGTGGGGAAGAGGATGGGAGGCAGGAATGCTGGGACACATTGGGAATTCATTCTTGGTAGTAACTTTTTTTTAAGCTCCATTTCTTTCATATTAGTCTATTACCACTTAGAAATAAGAGGTTATAGCACATTAGCCCCTTGCCTCATTGGAATTGTGTTTGTTAGTTTTTATAGATGTCATCGTATTTGTATTATGTAAAAATACTTCTCTAAAGTTATGATTAGGAGTTCCTGTTGTGGCACAGTGCTTAACGAACCTGACTAGTATCCATAAGGACACAGGTTCAATCCCTAGCCTTGCTCAGTGGGTTAAGGATCCGGCGCTGCCGTGAGCTGCAATGTAGATCACAGATGCAGCCCAGATCCGCTGTGGCTGTGGTGTAGGTCAGCAGCTACAGCTCTGATTCAGCCCCTAGCCTGGGAACCTCCTATGTTGTGGGTGCAGCCCTGAAGAGACAAAAAGACAAGAAAAAAATAAAGTTTTGATTATGGATGGGTAAGTAGAAAATTCAGAAATTTTACCCCTCACCCCCAAATTTGTCTTGAGTACTAGCTATCAAACACTTATTTGTTTCTTACAGTCATGACAGTATTTCAGGCTGCCCCGATATATCTCCATGTGCCAGCTGATGATCTAGAAAGGAGACCTCATTCGATTCCCTGGCCATAGATAACTGCATTCCTGACCAGCTGAAATGAAAGCACAACTGAGACTTCTTTCTCTTGGTCCACAGGACTGTCACTGCAAGCAAAACAACATGCAGAAAAAGCCAAAGAAATACTCACCAACTTCATCATGCCTGCCTACAGTGACAATACAGATGTTTTCAAGTGTTCGGTTGAGCTGTTCCATACCATGGGGAGAGCCTTACTCTCCCTTCAAAAGTATCCTTTTGCCTCTCAGCACTAATTTTCAAGGTGAAATCGAAAGGTGACAGGTGACCCAGGAAGGGTGGTGGGGAGTATGAGAGCCAAGAGTGTCCTGGAACCGAGGCCCCAGAAGGTAGCACCAAGTGTCAAGTTTCCTGAACACAACTCAGATTTAAGGAAGCTTCAGAAAATTTGACAAAAGCTGAAAGGATTTCGAAAGAGCTGCTGCAGTGTGGAAGGATTATAAAGGAAGAATGGATGGAAATTCAAGCGCGGATCAAATTGTCATTTGCACAGTGAGTTTCCAGTTTAGGACTTTTTGTATATGTGATGCCTGGGAGTTCCTTGCCAGAAGAATCTGTCTTCAGGCAGGAGGAGCTTCACCATGCTGTGTCCATGGACTCTCCATGGCCATTGTCCAGGAGTATGAAAGGGAGGACGATGGTCATGTCAGAGCTGCCATAAGTAAGACACATGTGTCAGTGGCACTGCTCCATAAACATGTAGAGCTCTCATATCCACCCAGTCCTAGAGTTCTCATGTCGTTTGCTTAACTTTCTGCTTCTTGCCTGAGCTCCTTGCCTCTCCTCCTACTTCCGTTCCCTTCCCTCCCCCCCACTCCCACTCTATTCTGAAATATTTCAATACACTAATCTTAAGATTAGGGCCTCAAAGGAGAAAGATCCTAAAGGTATCTGAATCCATGAGGATGAGAGGATTGTTCCTTGTTTTTCCTACCCCCACCCCACACTCACCAGGTAAACTCAGATGGAAGAGATACCATGCTTGGAGCCTGGGGAGAGGGGGGTGGGCCTCAAGTGTCATCACATTTATCCTTCCCCAGAGGTCCCCCCGCCCAAGCCAATTCCCCACAGCAGTGGAGTGACAGAGTCTGTGCACACTCTTAGGAAGGGTGTGTTTGTGGGAGGAAGAGGGCAGAGAAAAGTCTATTCTAGGAAACACAAAGAATCCCCAGCAGACCAGCATGGCGTCCCTTAACCAAAGCTGGAAGAATTGAGTGTAACTTAAGAATCAGACTGCATGCATGGATTGATTCCCAAGAGAACTTGGGGACCCACTAAAGTCATTTTCAGAAGAAAAGGGCCCTGAGAGGATGCACCCAGGGCTTCCATGTGAATAGAGACTGGGGAGGACTAACTTTGCTTCATGGTGTTAAAAGATGTTTGGTAATCATAAGCCCACTCTTATTAATTGAAGGGCAGATAATTCATCAGCCTATGTAAACCTTAGGTGTGCTTTCTTTCAGTTGCTATTTTTCCTTTCGCCTCTGATCCTTACTCTCATTCTGCCTGACATATATCACAGATAACCTCTTTAATTGCCGATTGATATCTTTGAGTATGTATCTTTGAATAAGATATAGTACTGTTTTCTGTATTTATACATTTCAGGTTTGTATAAATTTGCAGTATAGTCTCACTCTGTCTCTCACTTTTATCTACTCAGCACTGTTTTCAGTTGTTGCCCCTTCCTTGATGTTTTGTTATGCCCCATGGAATGCACCTGCCATCCTGAGCTTGTCTGCCCTCCAAGCTAAAGGCATTTGGCTCAATCATCCTCAGTTCCCATAATGGCCCTGCCATGAATGTCTTTTTTTTTTTTTTTTTTTTTTTTTGTCTTTTGTCCTTTTAGGGCCACATCTGCAGCATATGGAGTTTCCCAGGCTAGGGGTCTAATCGGAGCTGTAGGTGCCAGCCTATGCCAGAGCCACAGCAATGCAGGATCTGAGTCACGTCTGCGATCCACACCACAGCTCACAGCAACACCAGATCCTTAACCCACTGAGCAAGGCCAGGGATCGAATCCGCAACTTCATGGTTCCTAGTCGGATTCGTTAACCACTGAGACACAACGGGAACTCCGTGCCATGAATATCCTTGTGCAGCTCCACTTAGGTAACTCTGAAAGACTTTTTATGAGGCTTGTACTCCACAGGGAGGATTGCATGGTCACAGAGTATGCTTGTACTTAAGTTCATCACGTACTGGCCAATTGCTACACCCATCTGCCCTCACTTGCAGGGCACATGGGTTCCTGTTTCCTGACATCACCAAAAGGCACAGCCAAGAATGTCCAAAGCTATGTTATTTATAATACCCAAGAATTGGAGAAACAATCCAAATGCTTATCAGAGGCAGGGTAGATAAAATTGTGAGCTGTTCAGACAAAGAAAATGTTCAGATTACTCCTACGCTTAACATAATGGATGATTCCCACAAACATGTTTGTGAAAGAAGCCAGGTTGGGAGTTCCCATTGTGGCTCAGTGGTTAACGAGTCTAACTAGGAACGATGGGGTTGTGGGTTCGATCCCTGGCCTCACTCAATGGGTTAAGGATCCAGCGTTGCCGTGGGCTGTGGTGTAGGTCACAGACGCATTGCTGTGGCTCTGGCGAAGGCCGGCAGCTACAGCTCCTAGCCTGGGAACCTCCACATGCCGCGAGTGCGGCCCTAGAAAAAGACCAAAAAAAAAAAAAAAAAGAAAGAAAAAAAGAAGCCAGTCTGAAAAGAATTTATGCTGTATAGTTCCATTTATGTAGTGGAGGAAGAAGAGTAGTGACTGGGAAAGCCTACCAGTCCAGAATTTCTTCCTGCCCAGAAGTAGACATTCCACCTTGTATTATAAAACAGGAAATATACAAATATGAGGTCCAAGATCTGATACTTGTTGACTAAATTGAGACCTAACTAATGTTATTAGTATTTAATGTTGATCACTTGCTACAAAATTAAGTAGATTATCCTCTGCCAAAATCCAGCACCTCTTGAGTACTTTCCAAATTAGCAGTACCAAACCTTGCCAGCAGATGGCGGGCCTTGTACACACATGTGCTAAATACCCAACAAGAATTTAAGTTAATGTTCCAAGCTCTCCAAAGTTGCTTTTGTGTTTAATGGAGTTGTTTTAAACTTTATTGCTTCTTTTTATCCTAATTCTTCACTGTGACATATTCATTGGAACATGCATGTTTAAACAGCACAGTTCTCATGCATTTACTTTGTTTCCTCATTGAAATGTGAATATTTTGTCCAAATGGATCTGCTTTAGAAGGTAACAAGGCTTTGGTTTTGTACATTTCTACAGTTGTGCTAACAACCACAAAGGCTTTTTTGTTTGCCATGCCTTGGAAATGGAAGGCCAGGGTAATTTCTCAGGCAGCTCTCATGAGATTTTATGTTTCTCTTAAAAGGGGATCTTTCAGTGCACTGTCTTCCTCCTCCTGCCTGCCTGCCTTTTATGGTGCCTATCAGGCCATGCCAGTTCTTTTCTCCTTGGGCTGACAGATAAGGGCTACAGGGTGACTCACACTCAGTGCCTTCCATCCCTGGACTGTGGCCTAAAGCATCATTCCTTCTACCTGCCCTCCTTTGTTCCAGACTACTTCATTCAGTAATCATTTATTAACTTTGGAGAGTGAATCCAAATCTTGTGTTCTTATGTGCACAGTTGTTTTCTCAGATGTGGCCAAGAAAGTCACCAGAGAAAGTAGGCAAATTTTTTCCAGTGTTAAGGATTCTTTTCTCTTCTGGTTACTAATAGATAGATCCCCAGAGACAGATAATGTCTTTATATATGCAGTGTATACCATTGCATGACTGTGCTCGCCCCCTCCCATACACCTTTTAAAATAATCTTTCTACGCAGCATGATGGTGATGGCCCTTCAAGACTGCTGCTCTGGAACATGTGGCCTATCCCAAGCTTTCTCTATGACTGCTCGATTTGTCATCTTTGGAGTCCTACGTAGCTTGCCCAAAGAGCACTTGACCTGGCCTTGCTTGCTCTGCTGAACCAGCTCTCAAGTGTGCCTGTGACAAGTAAACCCTCCTCAGAGGATCAACAAGACACTTTCCAGGAATCTGGAATCTCTAAGGAATGTGCCATGGTATAGCGGACAGTCTGGCCTTGGAGTGAGGTAGCCCTGGGTTCATGTCAGTGTCCATTCTCCCTTCCCAGCGGTAGGACCCTAAGTAGATCCTGCACTCTCCTGTCAGCCCCCAGAGCATTGTTGTGACAGTCAAATGTACCCTGCATTAATGCATCGGGTACCTGGTAGCCCTTACAAAAGTAGCTATTATTACCGTTATTGTCTAACTGAGCATTTTCCTTTCTGCCATTTCATTCTGGAAATGATTTGACTTCGAAGCATGTAGTTCCTACATCGCAGATTAAGATGCTGACTGCCCTGGCTCGCAATATTCTTTCCTGTACTTTTTTTTCCTATGACCTGAGAAGGCTGTTTTGTTTTGTTTTGTTTTGTTGTCTTTGCTCTCATGAGCCACCTAAGCTAAAACTCAGATGTGTATCTATCTGTGTGCCGATATGTGTACATATGCACATATACATGTATATGTGTGTTTGAAGCTTGAGCTTGTTTCTTGGTTTTGCTTTCTGTAGATTCATTATAGTCACAAGATTTGGAAAGTGATTCTCATGCAAGGTTTCCACAGAAGAATGAACATGGGGGAGGTTTCTCTCTTAGCCAGTACCCCCTGGGAGAGGGTAGAAAGTAATAGAGAAAAGAGTGGTAAGTGGGACAATGTCTGTGTCTACCTGCCATCACCTCATTGGGATGTGGAATTCTGCTTAATTCCATATGCTTCCCTGTAAAGCATTCCCAGTGGCTTTTACTGTGAATTTTTGACTTCAGTAATAGCCTTTCCCTTTATCATAGTCCTCCCTAAATTGATTCAGTTGGTAATCTCCAAATCTAACTTTTGCTGCTCTACTCAGCTTTTATTTATTTATTTACTTACTTATTTATTTATTTATTTTAGTTAATGCCATCACCTGGAGGTCCTTGGTGTCTTAGCTGCACCTCTATAACTTTAAAGAAAGTGTTTCCTTAAAGAATCACTTTCTCTGCCTTTATCTTTCAGGCATAGATGCTCTGACAAATGCTCATGTGCTCAAAGTCCTGCTTCTCCCTTTCCTGCTCCGGGGAAGCACCCACTGTTCTCCATGGATGTTTCTCCTGTTAGATCCTCCCATGGGATGCTGTGTGCCTGGAATGCTTTATGCTTATTTAACAAAGAAGGAAATCATTTGATTTTTCCTGGCACTCTTCCTCATCCTGTATTCCTGTGATTGAAGATGTGTTCTTAACTTATGCAAAATCTGATTTTTTTAAATGTGGGGAAGCAGGAAACTTCCTAGCACGGATTACTTTGATTACTTGAATCCTCTAAAGCTTTACTCTTTCCATTTCATTTTTTTATTGAAGTATAGTAGATTTGTAATATTACATTAGCTTCAGGTGTACAACATAGTGATTCAATATTTTTATAGATTATACCCCATTTCAAGTTATTACAAAATAATGGCAGTATTTCCCTGTGCTATATGATATATCCTTGTTGCTTGTTTATTGTATACATAGTAGTTTGTATCTCTTAATCTAATACCCCTATCTTGCTCCTCCCCCTTCCCTTCTCCCCACTCACAACTACTAATTTGTTCTCTATATCTTTGAGTCTGTTTCTGATTTTTATATTCATTTGATTCCTTTAAATTTTAGATTCCACATATAAGTGATGACAGAGTGTTTGTGTTGCTCTGACTTATTTCACCAAGTATAGTAATCTCTAGATCCATCCACACTGTTGCAAATGGCAGAATTTTCTTCCTCTTTATGGCTGAGGAATTTTTCATTGTATGTATAGAATTTTTCATTGTATGTATAGACTACATCTTTATCCATTCATCTGTTGATGGACACTTAGTTTGTTTCCATGTCTTGGCTGTTGGAAATAATGCTGCTGTTTATTGGGGTGCATGTGTCATTTTGAATTAGTGGTTTCATTTTCTCCGTATAGCGTTATTGTTTTAGAGCACTGCATTTTTTGTCTTTCCCTTTTCTAACACCCTATCTATATAATATACATTTCCCTAAACAACTGCACTTAATAATAATGATTTTAAGCAGCTTTACTAGCTAGCAATTCCTGACCGTCTTCTGTGTCAGGCCCTTCCTAAGTGCTTTGCAGACCTCATCTCATCGTTTAATCTGTAGTCCTCCCTGTAAGGGAAGAATAAGTCATAGTCCCTTTTTCAAATGAAGAAACTGAGGCCAAGGGAAGTGAGGTCATTTCCCAGGGTCACACCACTGGGAAGGGGCCAAGCAGGACCATGTCTGTCAAACTCTAGTGTCACACTGGCTAGTGCTAAGCAGAACCCTGACAATGACCTCTCCGGAGCACAGCCTTTACCTGTACATGCCAGATGGGAGAGAGCCACAGATGTAAACCTTTTCTCATTCTGACTCTAGGAAATCCTGCTTATCCTCTCTCAAGGTTGATGTTTCATCAGGTTGTGATCATCAGGAACATTCCCACATAGCCTGTGTGTTTCACTAGTGCTCATATTCCTGTCAAAGTCTAGAGCTTTTAAAAGGAGACCTTCTGTTACCTTAGTAATACCAGAGGAGATTGCATTTGTTTGTTGCATATTAAAACATGTCTCCATCCCTGTGGGATCTTCTGAATCTCATCTGAAATGAGATAGTGTCTCGTCATGTGCTCTGTAGAATTACTGTGGATGTATTTTCATTCAATAAAATATGCCGTGGTTTTAAGTTGTGGACCTGCCAAATTAACATACTGCCACGTTGTGTCGTTGAGAATTCTCTGTCTTTTCATCTGTCTAGTGTGTTTGCTAAATCTACCCAAACACATTATGGGCACCCTAGATAATCAATCCTCAAAGCATCCTGGCAGGTGATAGGAAGGGAAAAGAGAAGAGATTGCTCTCCCACACATTACTTATGAGCAAATGCAGACAGACAAGATTGCCTGAAATTGGCTGATGTTAAAGGAGTTGGGAATGGAGGTTAAGACTATAATTTAGTTATTTCCTGATGTAGTGCTCCCTCAATTCCTTTTTTTTACTAAATGTATCATGAAGCTAAAGTAATTTTATTTT
Organism: Sus scrofa; assembly: GCF_054392235.1. NCBI lineage: Eukaryota > Metazoa > Chordata > Mammalia > Artiodactyla > Suidae > Sus > Sus scrofa. Next base: position 147,275,835 of record NC_139383.1, on the reverse strand, counting down.
CTATTTTGTCTTTTCTTTTATGTGAACATTGTACCCTTAGTGAGCTGCAGAAGCTTCATGCCTTGTAGATTGCATTAGCTTGATAGTCTCCATTTCTGGCTGGTTAGTTCCAGGACCCTAGAATAGCAAGCAACAGCAACTTCACAGTGTGAGGATAGAAAGTGCCCCATTCTCTGTACGCACTAAACAGTAGAGTGTTGTATTTGTTCATCTTTTTAACCAAATATCTCAGGCATATAAAACTGTAGGTACCATTATGCAAATGCTCATGTACACAGTATCCAACTTCAAAATAGAACATTTCTGATAAATAGAAACCTGGTAAGCATTCTTCCTAATCCTGTTTTCTTCTCCACACTTACTGGCAGTTGTTGTGTTGAATTTAGTGTTTTCCATATCTCTAAATGTATTCATGTATAGCCATAAAAATATACATTATTTTTCATTTTTACTTCATATGTGTATTTCCTTCTGTAGCTGATTTCTTTCCCCATTACATTTCTATTTTTGAGATGTATCCATGTCAGTTTAAACCTTCATATTATATTTAATCCATCTGATTTTCCTCTCATTTAATTATACTTTCTCATGAAGGTGAACATGTAAATTACTTCCAATTTTTCGCTGTTATAAATACTATTTGCATGATTATTTTTGTACATGTCTCTTTGAGCACATGTACAAGATTGTCTCTGAGGTATATGCCCAGGAGTAGAATTGCTTAATTGACAGGTATCCACACTATCAACTTTACTGGGTTTGCAAAATGCTTTCCACCAGTTTATTCCCTCACCAGCAGAATATGTAAACTCCCATTACTCCACATCCTTGTCAATACGTGATATTGTCAGAGGTTTATCTTTGCCAATCATATAGTTTCTTTAATTGTATTTCCTGATAGTGAGGCCTGATATCTTTTCTTACATCTGCTGGACATTTGGAATTCCTGTTCTGAAATGTCTGTTCACATCTTTCACTCATTTTTAATTCAGATATTTGCATTTTTCTTATTAGCTTGTAGACTTTCTTCATGTTTCTGAGGACAAGTTATTTGTTGGTTACATATGTCATATGTACTCCCAACATGTAGTTTGCCTTCTCACTTTCTTTATGATGAATATTGATGCACAGGAGTTTTTATTTATCCATTTTTTTTCTTCTTTTTATGGGGCCGCACCTGCAGCTCATGGTAGTTCCCAGGCTAGGGGTCAAATCAGGCTGCAGCTGTGACCTACACCGCAGCTTGTGGCAACGCTGGATCCTTAACCCACTGAGTAAGGCCAGGATCAAACCCGAATCCTCACTGAGACCCAACCCGCTGAGCCGCAATGGGAACCAGGAGTTTTTATTTTCAAAGTGACCAAATTTACCTACCTTTTTTCTTGATTTTTACTTTTTTTTTTTATCTTATTTAAGAGGTCCCTCCCTACCCCAAAGTCATGGAGTTACTTTTCCATATATTTTCTCTCAAACATATCAAAGTTTTGCTTTTATTTTTTTTATTTTATTTTTTTTATTTTCCCACTGTACAGCAAGGGGATCAAGTTATCCTTACATGTATACATTACAATTACATTTTTTTCCCCACCCTTTGTTCTGAAAGTTTTGCTTTTAAATTTAGGTCTCTAAGTCACTTGGAACTTTTGTGTACACAGGGTGAGGGGTCTAAATTTTTTCCCTTTGAATAACAGTTTTAGCTGCAGGTGAAAGCAGGATTCAGACTCTGAAGAATTCAGTAGGATTTGAAATGTGAGGCCAATAATAGGCTGACAAAAATCTTTTAAACTTAAGAGAGTTCAGAGATGTCAACAGGTCACCTTTATGTCTGGATGCTTTATGCATGATTGCGTTCCTTCAGGGCTGGACACCCTGCCAACAGCTTGTTTGATGTCACTGAGTTCATGAGATCTGCACCCTCATGCGGACACTTTTGTAGCAAAGGCAAAACTATGGTCAGTGAAAGCCCTGTTTTTGTTCCTGCTGAATTTTCCTGCTTCCAGGTCTCCTTCTAAAGATATACAAACTAAATTTCCAGGCAGTGAAGTAATGGCAAGTTACCACTGGGACTTGAGCACAATGTGATTTTAAAAAGAAGAATTGGTACTTCCATATCTAAATAGCTGCCCTAGGTGAGTACACCCAGTGTTCATCTGTTAGGGTGCTGATGAAAGGAAAATCACTGGGCAGGAGTCAGCCAGCAGGAGTTGAGCACTAGTTTTTTAGGGCTGCCATAACAGAGTACCACCAAGTAAGGGACTTGAATAGCAGAAAGTTACTCTCTCACGGTGCTGGAGGCTGGATGTCTGAGAGGAATGTGTGGGTGGTGTTGCTTCCTTCTGGGGACACTGAGGGCGAGTGTGCCACGCTTCTCCCTTAACTTCTGATGCTGTTCTGGCTACCTTTGGTGTCCCCTGTCTCATGCGTCACCCCTTTATGCGATGTCTCTGCCTTTATGTTCTCACGGCATTGTCTTGGTGTGTCTCTGTGTTCAAATTTCTCCTTTTTATCAGGATGCAAGTCATATTGTCCAGTGTAACGTCTTTTTTTTTTTTTTTTTTTTTTTTTGCTATTTTTTTGGGCCACTCCCACGGCATATGGAGGTTCCCAGGCTAGGGGTCGAATCAGAGCTGTAGCCACAGGCCTACGCCAGAGCCACAGCAACGCGGGATCCGAGCCGCGTCTGCAACCCACACCACAGCTCACGGCAACGCCGGAGCATTAACCCACTGAGCAAGGGCAGGGACCGAACCCGCAACCTCATGGTTCCTAGTCGGATTCGTTAACCACTGCGCCATGACGGGAACTCCCAGTGTGACGTCTTAATACAACTAACTACCTCTGCAATGATGCTATCTTCAAATAAAGTTTTTGATGTACTAAAGGCGAGTTCAACATATGAATTTGGGATGGGGGAACACAATTCAACCCCTGCTACGTTCTTATAATTTTTCTTTTATTCTACTTTTTATATAATTTCAATAATTTTTCAAACCCTTAATTAGAACAATAGTCTGTAATATATTTGCTTCCAAATCAGTGTGAAAATATGTTCCTTTCTTGATTTTTTTCCTAACATTTATTCTGGAGTCTGTGAAAATTAAGGTATGACCCATAGCTTCAAAGTCTCTAGGCCAGTGGATCTGCAGGTTATTTCCTCTTCCCTCTTCACCTCCCCCCCCATGTCCCAGACACTGGAGGGTGCTGGGATGCCAGGGTGAATGCATCATCCTTGAACCCTGACTTCTCCGAGCCCTGCACTAAAGGGATTGGTGCCAAGTCCCCAGGTGGTTTTCATTCAACGTGAAAGAGGCGTCCTGAGTAGGGAGCTTCACAGTTCTATGGGAGCATGATCAAATGTTCACAGAGGCACCCAACGCAGCCTAGGACTTCAGGGGACAGAGCCAGGACTAGGATGAGGAAGCCAAGTGCCCAGGCCACACCATTTAAGGAGATGCTCGCTTTTATTGCTGACCTTGTACTTGCCCACACCTGAGAGTGCGTGCCTTCTTAAATGGTGTGTGCTGGGTGTCTCACTGGTCTCACCCTAGTCCTGGCCCTGGCAGGGAAGGCTGTGTGAAGGAGGAGATGGCTAAGCTAAAACTCGAAGAGAAATGATAGGAAGATGAATGGCAGTTTGCCAGGCAGAGATGGAAGAAAGAAAGAACATTCCAGATAGAAGGACCAGCAAAGACCCAAAGGAGGAAAGGTAGACATGATACAGTTGGGGGGTTAAAAGGGAACTGGCAACAAGGCAGCCAAACAGGAAGGTGTAGATGACTCTTTTGAGTCATCTGAACTCATCAAGTCCAAGCACACTAGGGTCCCAGCAGAGCCACTGCCACCTCTGCACCACATTTGTACACAGCTGAATGAGTGGACAGAGCCTTGGTGAGAATTAGAAAAAAGTCTTCTTTCCTACAGGTGGGTGCAGCCTCGTAGCCAAGCATACAGTTTGGCCAGCAGGATGTGGGGAATTGAAGCTTTCACTTTCACCCTTGGGCAGTGTCCATCAGGATTTAGGTACCGAGGGAGGAGCAGGAGTCTGTGGGTGCAGAGTTGGCCCTGCAGGTGGGAGTCTGAGGTCCTTAGTGTTGGACAAGAATGCCAGCACTATCCCTGAGGTAGCTTGGTATGCTTCACTCAGCTTGGTGCTGGAAGATTGGCCTTTCCATCCCAGCCCCTCTTTGTCACACTGTGAATTCTGTTAATCTGCATAAAGTTGGGAGCTGTGTTGAACTTACCTTTCTCCTGTAACTCATCAGTTGTCAGGCTAATTTTCTTAACCATAGTTCATTGGCTCGAATTAATCAGCCAAAGGGAAAAAAAACTGTAGGTTTATCACCTATTTCTACATTCTTCCACATCTGTGTTCTCCAGGGGTCATGATGTGAAAAATATTAACATATTTAGACTTATGGTATAATTTATTTATCAGAATATTTTATTCAGAATATTTTTGTGTGGCTCTTCTCTCTGTGAATTTACTGCTATCTCATTAAGATTATACTTTTTGGAGTTCCCATCTTGGCTCAGTGATTAACGAATCTGACTAGGAACCATGAGGTTGCGGGTTCAATCCCTGGCCTTGCTCAGTGGGTTAAGGATCTGGTGTTGCCGTGAGCTGTGGTGTAGGTTGCAGACACGGCTCGGATCCTGAGTGGCTGTGGCTGGCAGCTACTGTTCTGATTCGACCCCTAGCCTGGGAACGTTCATATGCCTTGGGTGTGGCCCTAGAAAAGCAAAAAAAAAACAAAAAACAAACAAACAAATAAACAAACAAACAACAAAAGATTATATTTTTCATAGACCTAGGCTTTCCCTGGGGGACCTCCAGGCCCTAGAGTTCATCAGGAGACATGCCTATAGCTCTAGAAGCTTAGAGCGAGACAGGTGGCTCAGTGCCCAGGCTTGATTTTTGGCCGCCCCTTGGGAATGCCCACTGTGTGGAGAGTCGGGTGCACAGGACCCACAGCATCTTCTGCTCTTCTGACATCGCTCCCTAAAACAGTGGGTAGGATCATCCAGTGAGACACAATAGTGTGGAATCAGAGCACATATCTTTTTCTGACCTGCTTTAAATGAGTAATTAGGAATGAATACTGGCTTGCAGATTATATTAAGATTGAAATATTATTATTTTGTTTTATAATTATCATGACAGGTTTTTGTTTGTTTGTTTAAACAGAAATACCCAAGTTTACGGCTATCCCTGAGTCTCATATATAATTACTTTTGCTTCCAAATGTTCACAAACTTTTCAAAAACAACATTTATTTAGATAAAACTCACAGACCATACAGTTTACCCAATTAAAGTATATAATTTGATGGGTTTTAATATGAAACCACACAATCAATTTTACATTTCATTCCATTAGCAGTCTCTCCCCATTTTCAGGTTCCCCCAGGCAACTACTAATCTACTTTCTATCTGTTTCTATCTGTATGGATTTGCCTGCTAGGAGCTTTTCATGTAAATGGAACCATATAATGTGTGGTCTTTGGCCTCATTCTTTCTTTTTTTGTGTGGGGGGGGTTAGGGCCGCACCCATGGCATATGGAGGTTCCCAGGCTAGGGGTTGAATTGGAGCTGCAGCCCCTGGCCCACACCACAGCCACAGCAACGTGGGTTCCCCAACCCACTGAGCAAAGCATCCATGAGTGTTCATTTCCGCTGAGCCACAATGGGAAAACTTGAACATAAAGACTTCAGGCTGAGAGGGGAAGGAGTAAAAATTTTGATTACATAGAGGCATTTAATATTGATCTGTTTGGCTTGCTTTAGTTTGCAAAGTGCTTTCAGACATACTACTTGGCTCTCACAGTTTCCTCATCTGAACACTATTGGACATCAGTGTTCAAATGAGGAAACCAAGGTACAGAAACATTTTGTCCTTGCCCAAGATTGTGTCGCCTGGTAAGTAAGGATGCTCAAACTGTAGTTTGGGCTTTCTATTCCTGTTGCAGTACTTGTAACTGATTGCCCTGCCTCTCATTCTTTTCTATAAAATTTTCTGTGAGAGTCACGTATTTGAAGGATGACTTTTTCATACTTGAAAAGAGGCAGTGGTGTTTACTTGGAGTGATGTGCTCTGCTTCTGGTTAAGATGGTTAGATGGCTGCGTGTCGTCCCTCGTATCAACTATCTCTCACACACACACACAAAATACTTTTCTTTAGTGTTCTATTTCAGGAAAGGAAGAATTGTTGCTATATCAATTAACTTATGCCTTGTTGTTTACTTTTCTATTTTTTCTCATTTGTGAGCTTGATTGCTAAGCTTTGAATATTGTTTTATTTTAAAGTTGTTGCCCAAATGAAATCATCGTGGCATTTGCATTGACTTTATTACTCTTCTATGACTTTTACCAGCAGCCTTGGAGACAAAGAGCCTCTTCTTTATGTCCTTGGTACACTCTTCATCATTTATGAACATGAGAAAGGAAGTTGAATTTTTACATCTGCTCAAATATCTATGGCATTGTCTGTGTTCTCTAGACTAAATTAGGTAGGAAAAAAATCTAAAGTCATTTTGAAAGTATATAACTTCCTCTAGATTCTAGATGAGAGGTTGGTTTACCAACTTTTTTCTGTACAGACTCAAACAGTAAATACTTTAGGTTTTGTACCTCATATAGTGTATGTTGCAGCTATTCAACTCTGCCATTGCAGTGCAAAAGCCACCATAGAAAATATGTAAGCAAGTGAGCCTGGCTGTCAGTAAAACTTCATTTACAAAAACATACAATAAGTAGATTTGGCCCATAGGCTATGGTTTACTGACTCCTGTTTTCAGTTATTTAATCTTTGTCTACCAGGAATCTAATTCTTTGGCTAAGTGATTTGTTACCAACCATATGTTTAAAAACTTCTTTCTGTCATCATAGATACTAGTGGGTTTTCTCTTCAAATATAAAATATGATACTTACTTACAAAGCTCATTACTACCCACTACATTCTGGGCTCATTAAGAGTTATAAGGCAAGTCCAATACTACTAGGTCACCTATTAATCTCTTCCTTTCCAGTATTAGAGCTGCTGCAAGTTACAGCCTGGACCCTTCTTGGTCCAAGAACAAATCCTTGACCTCTTGTGTTTTTTGTTTTTTTCTTTTCTTTTTGGTATTTTTGTCTTTTCTAGGGCCACACTTGCAGCATATGGAGGTTCCCAGGCTAGGGGTCTAATCAGAGCTGTAGCCGTTGGCCTACGCCAGAGCCACAGAAACGCAGGATCCGAGCCGCATCTGTGACCTACACCACAGCTCATGGCAACACCAGATCCTTAACCCACTGAGTGAGGCCAGGGATCAAACCCGCAACTTCATGGTTACTAGTTGGGTTCATTAACCACTGAGCCACAACGGGAACTCCAACCTCTTGTGTTTTAAACCTCTTTAAGATTATATGGGGTATCCCAGTTCATAAGCTCTTCAGTGAGCATTTTATTTCTTTATGGCCACAGATCTGAAAAGTAGCTCTGCTTCTCTTAGTCAATTCCTTTGAAATGTATTGAAGAGCAAAAATAGTTGTGAAAAATATCCAATGATTATGTTTGATCTAAAACAAATAAGCTGCCAGTTATTTCTCCAGGAAAGTGGGAGGGGTTCCTTTAGGATCAGCAGAAAATTTCAATTTGGGATTTGCAACTGTGATAAGCCATGGGCAAGTCCCCACATGGCAATGGAAGGAGAATGCTTTTTATAGAGCGGAACGGATTTGGGAGAGCCACAGTGCACAGAGGCCATGGCTTTTCTTTGGCTGAGCTCTTCCTGATGGGCTCTGCTGTCCCAGCAGGGCTGGAGCGCTCCCCCTGCTGGTTTCCCCTCTCTATTTAATTGAAGTTTCTTTCATTAATTTTTTTGCAGTTGAGTTGAAAACAAGACCTTTTTTGTGTGGTCTCTTAGTCATTTTCTCACATCATGTCTCAGTTTTTTGGGTAATTTGTGTACCAGATGCCATTTTGTAGTAAAGATTCTGGGATAGAGAGATGCATAGGAAAGGTTGATATCTTTCATTATGGTTTTATACGTAAAATTTTTCCATGGAAAAAAGTTTCAAATAGCCGTCACAAGTATTTTGGAGAAGATTTTTTTTAAATGTCTCTTTGCTGAACAATATATATGTTTTTTTATATGAAAGAATCTTATCCTAGGAAGCTGTGAGAATATTTTCCCACTGCCACCTTTACTTATAATTTTTAAATTAACATTTTTTTGGATGTAAAAGTATATATTTTTATGGAAAAAATTGGGAAATGTATAAAGCATAAACAAGAAAATAAAATTACTGTCAATCAACTCCTTAGAGATAACTATTGCTAACATTTTAGTGACATTTAGATATCTCTTTATGCATATGTGTACATATACATTAGATACAAAATTTTCACATGCATAACATTGTGCACAGTATTTTTGTAATCTGCCTTTTTACTGAAGAGTATATAGTGGATATACTTCTGTGTTGATGAGTACATACCAACATTAACTTTAACTTTAATGGCATTCCACAGTGTAGATGTACTTACTGTAATCCATTTGGATTATCACCTATTGGTGTATTTTAAGTGCTTTATACTTTTCCACTGCTAGAAAGAATCCTTAGGTAAACATTCTTATGTGTATTATCTTCTTATCCTGCCAGAGTATTGCTTCAAGATAAACTACTTGAAGTGCAATTAGCAGAAATATATGTATACATACATATGTATAATTTTAATATAGAAAAGTTTGTGCCCAAATTATATTCTTCCCAGCAGTTAATCAGAGTGCTTCACACCCTCACCAAACTGGGAAATTTCTATAATTTCTCAACAGATCAGTTATCATCCTTTTGGCATCTTTTATTATTATGATTATTTTAATATTTTATACTTTTTAAACCAACACCTACACAGCACTCATTCTGTTTCAGAGACTATTCTAGGTGTTTTTTACATGAATATTAACTAATTTAATCTTATAATAACCCAATGAAGTAGGCGCTGTTATTATTCTTATCTTATAGATGCGAAACTGTCAAGTGCCTTGAAAGTCATGCATCTTGTAAGTGGTGGAGCCAGGATTTGAGCCTTACTGATTATCCCAGAGTCTATCCTCTTGACCACTGTGCCCTGCTGCTCTTTGGAGGAAAGAAATGCTTAGCTCACTAGGAAATTACTGTGGGCAACAGAAGGCAAAGAGCTAAATCCATCTATTATTGTCATTATTTTCTACTTCAATTATTTTAAAAATAATGTCTTTGATTTTTTAGGGTATACCAAGGTCAGAAAAAATCAAAAGAAGCTCTGCCCCACTACCAAGAGGCATTAGAATATATTAAGATCAGTAAAGGTGAAAAGAGTCTTGAGTGTGTACCAATATTGAGGGAACTGGCAGGTGTAGAACAAGCCCTGGGATTTCACGAAGCGTCCATCAACCACTTTTTACAGGTAAGCTGCATGCAACATACTAGCCACCAAAGCTATTCTGATCCACTGATTTTCACAGATACAAGTGGACTGGCAGCTCTAGGAATGCCTGGCTTTGCTGTATGCTCTATGTGAGTACAACACTTGGCTTGGAGTGGAGGTTCCATAAACATCTGTGTATAGAACCAAGTGGGTGAGTGTGGGATATTGGTCCTCTGTTACCAGCGCATGTTCCACAAACAGCCCAAGATTTCCTGAAGGTGGCTTTTCTCATAGTAGGTGCATAATTTATATCTTGTTTTCCAGAGTTTCTTTATTCTTTATGCAGAGTTTATGTTATCAAACCAATCACGGTTCCTTTCTACTGCATTCCACAGTCTTTACCCAAAGTCATTTAGAGTTGTCATCTGTTAGCTGCTGATCTACTTTATCATTAAAAGATTCCTCTGTGAGTGTATCAGTTAGGGTTCTTCAGAGAAACAGAACCAATAAGATATATACATAGAAAGTGAGAGATTAAAGGATTGGCTCTAATAATTATAGGAGCTGACATGTCTGAAATCCATAGGGTGGGCAGGCCATCTGGAAATGAGAGCAGGATCTCTTTGTTACAGTCTTAAAGCAGAATTCCTTCTTCACCAGAAACCTCGGCCTTTTGCTTTTCAGACGTTCCAGTCGATCGGATGAGGCTGACTCATTCTTTGCAATCTCCTTTGCTCAAAGTCTAAGTGTTAATCACATCTACAAAACACAATCATAGCAACGTTTAGGCTAGTGCTTGACCTAGCAACTGGGCACAATAGCTTAGCTAAATTGACACATAAAATTAATCATCACAGTCAGTTTGATGTTTTTGTAGAGTATCATCTGCTGAAAGCATGTTTTAAAATGTTATCTGAGAATTTTTCCCTATTAAAGTTGTAAAATATAGACTAACTCACTCCTCCTTTCAAATGAGATGTAATGACATGGTACTGAGAGTTCTTTATTGTATTTTAAAATTTGTGTAACCACTTATACTCCCACATGGTTTATTAGAGTGTCCGATTTTCTCACTTCCTCTTGATTATCTCCCTTAAATATTATTACCACCCTGTGACATATTTTTTTTTACCAACTTGTAGACAAAGAAGTCAAGAATTAGAAAGGTTGAGTAATAGGCCCAGGAGTACACAGCCAATAAATGGCATAGCCCAGATTTGAAGCTAGTATTTTTTGAAAGATTATTCTGGCTGATATGTAGAGAGTAGATCAGGAGGATGTGCCAAGAGTGGAAGTGGAGTGAAGCAGTGAAGGCTGAAGGTGATGGTGGCTTACGCTAGGGTGATGTTAGTAAGGATGAAGAGAAGCAGATGGGTATTGACAGAGACTCAGGATTTATGAGATATGGAGATTGAATGGATGCAGGGAAAAGAGGGAAGGGGAAGAGTCTGAGATGACCCCTGGGTCTCTGGCCTGGACACCTGAGTGGAGGTTTGTGCTGTGGACAGCAGAGGGAGCAGGTGTGATTGCATGATAGAGAGATGGGGAGTGCAGGTTTTGATGGTGAGTCTGAGATGCCCATAAGGTGTCCAAGCAGACATGACAGCTAGGTAGGTAGTAGACAACCAGTGCCTGCTTCAGACAGTGCTGAGAGGTGGGGAAGATTGGCCCAGTCCTGGAGCAGAGTGCATGGAAAGGTCTGAAGGCAAGACAGAGTTTTAACACATTTGGGGACCTGTAAGAAGCTCCCTATGCCTGGGCAGTGGGAATGGGAAGGCTGCAGGTGGGTATCGTTCAGGTAGGGTATAGAATGTCATGGTAAGGAATTTGAGTTTTATCCTAAGGGCAGCTAAGGGTTTTCAAGGAGGGGGGTTGACATCATCAGGCTATGAATCTAGCAGGCTTGCACTGCTCTATGGAGAATGGGCTGGGTGGCAGAGAGATAAGGAGGGGGTGACCCAGGAGACAGCTGCAGCAGACCAGTGGAGGATGACAACAGCCACAACTCAAAGGGTGTCTTGAGAATGGAGAGACATGGACAAATTTGATAGAAATGCAGAGAGTGAAAGTGACAGGCCTGGGAATTGTGCAGATGTGGGGGAGTGAAGGAGATGGAGGAGTCCAGCTTTATTCCAGCTTTATTTACCCCAGTTTTCTCTGCATAGCTGAGCGAAGGAACACTGATGGGTTTGCAACTTTATCCTGGAAATTCTTATGAAAAACTTTGTTTTCTTTTCTTGAATTATTTGTTGGTGTAAACTTCCAGAAGTTAAACGGCTGGGAGGTAAATATGAATACTTCATAGTTCTTGATTTTTTTTTTTGACATCTTGCCAAAGGGTTGTTTTGATTTACTTGGCTACCAGAAGTGGATTTTTCTTTGCTCTTAACTGAGTCAGTTTCACACCAGCCTTGCCAACTTTCCTACATTATTTTACTCCCATTTTACAGAATAGAATCTCAAATTGATTTTAATTTAGAATTTTGTTCTTAGTCCATCTACCCTGAATGTTTCCTGACTAAATCCAGATCTGCCCTCAAAGTCTTGACACTAACTTTGCTGTACCAGTTCCTAAAGTTTAAAGAAAGACATCAAGGTGTTCCCATCATGGCTCAGCGGTAACAAACATGACTAGTATCCATGAGGATGTGGGTTTGATCCCTGGCCTTGCTCAGTGAGTTAAGGATCCAGTGTTGCTGTGAGCTGTTGTGTAAGTCGCAGACGAGGCTCAGATCCCGAGTTGCTGTGGCTGTAGCGTAGTCTGGCAGCTGCAGCTCCAATGTGATCCCTAGCCTGGGAACTTCCATGTGCTGCAGGTATGGCCCTAAAAAGCAAAATAAGTAAATAAATAAAAATAAAAATAAAGAAAGCTATCATGTGATAGATAATATCCTCAGAGTTCCCCTGAGGGCCATCACCTGTAACAAAATTTACTAGAATGAAAATGACTGCTAAGACCCAATAGTGTGCATTGCAAAGATTTGAATTTGGCCCAGAGAAACATTTCCCAAACTTTGTTCCATAGGATACTAGCATCTCATTAGAGTCCATGGGTGTTCCTAGAAAAGGTGTTTGTGACTAAATAAACTTGATAAATATTAAGTTAAAATTAAACAAATATTTTTAACATGTGGTTTTACAGTGTATTAAAAAATACCAGACACTAGTGTCCCCCAGGCCATAGTTTAGGAAGCACTGGTTTAGAGGAAACAATTCAAATGTCTGAAGGCAGGGATGGGATTCATATATAAGTGCAGCGTCACTCCTAGAAGACCTCAGCATTATGTGAATGGGAAATGGGTTAAATAGTGCCTCTTGTTTATGAGGCCCAGATTCATCATTTTAAAGTGTTTTGCCATCTTTGTTTTGCATATCCATCTCTGTGGATTTATATATACAAACATATGGGTATGCTCAGAGCAATAATTATATTTATACACACATTATAAATATGTGAATATGTTATATCCTTTTATCCCTGAATACTTAAGTGTGTGTTTCATAAGAACAAGGATATTCTCTTATGTAACCACAATACAGGTACCAAATTCAAGAATGTTAACATTGGTACAGGCCACATCCTATTTGTCAGTTGTCCCGGTATGGTCCTCCGTAGCAATATTTTCCCCCTCCAATACAAAATACAGTTCAGGATCAAGTACTGCACTTAGTTGTCATGACTCTGGTCTTCTGTAATCTAAACAGTTTCTCAGCCTGTCATTGTCTCTTATGACACAGGCCAGTTGTTTCACAGACTATGCCTCCGTTTGGGTTTATCTGACACTTCCTCCTGACTACATCCTGGGGACGCGTGCCCAGTTAGAATGCTACAAAAGGATACTGTATTTTCTTGGGGTATTGCATATGGAGGCACATGCTATGTCATCCGTCCTTCATTGGTAACATTAATTTTTTATCTCCCAGAGACAGTGATGTGTGTGCTTCCTCATTGTATAATAACTGTTTTTTTTTTTTTTTTTCTTTACAGCAATAAGCATTCTGTGAAGAGACATTTTTAAGACCATATAAATATCTTGGTCCTCACTAAAATGTTTCTCTAGGTTTAGCATCCATTTGATGAGACTTTCCCAAGCCAGTTTTTACCCTCATGGTTGCAAAGGAATGATTTTTCCATTCTGTCATTCCATCCACATTGATCAGTTGGTATTCTACTATTGGAATGCCCCTCCCTCTTCCCACCAAATTACTTATTTGTTGTGTGTATTTTTGCTTTTTTGACTTAGCAATAATCCCGAAAATCACTTTGTGCAATTCATAGCAATCTTCTTTATTTATTTGTGCAGATGGATAATACTCCATTTTATGCACATACTGTAGTTTTTTCAAATAGTTTGTCTTGGCATTTAGATAGGTTCCAATATTTTGCAAAAAAAAAAAAAAGTTGTAATGAATAAACTTAGCAAATGTATTTTTGTACTGTTGGAGTTTTATCTTCAGAGTAAATTCCCAGAATTGGGACAGCTAGGTAGAAGGGAGCATGTGTTGGCAGTTTTGTAGGATGCTGCCAATTGCTTTTCACTGGACTTCTACCATTTGCCTTCCCACCAGCAATGTGTAAGAGTGTCTGTTGACAATACAGAAGTGTGTATTGTCAAGCTTTCAAATTCGTTCCCATCTGATAGGTGAGAAGTGACATCTCAGTATAGTTTTAATCTGCATTTCTCTTATTTAAAATGGAATTGAATAGCTTTTCATATGTTTAAGGGAGGTCTTCAATATGTTTTTTGTTAACTTCCTTTTTTGTGAAATATTCATATTATTTGGCCACTATGTAATAGAATTTTTATCTCATTTCCCTCAAAAGTTAAAAGCTCTTTACAAATTATGCATATAATTGCCATATTAGCTGTAATATATGTTGTAAATATTTTCACCCAATTTGTCATTTGTGTTTTAACATTGTGCATTTTCATTGAAATCATTTACATACTATAAAACTACCTTTTTATTTATTTATTTTGTCTTTTTAGGCCCATGCCCATGGCATATGGAAGTTCCCAGGCTAGGGGTAGAATCAGAGCTGTTGCTGCCGGCATACATCACAGCCACAGAAACACCAGATCTGAGCCATGTCTGCAACCTACACCACATCTCATGACAATGCTGGATCCTTAACCCACTGAGTGAGGCAAGGGATAGAACCCATACCCTCATGGACACTAGTCAGATTTGCTACCACTGAGCCATGACAGGAACTCCTAAAACCTACCTTTTTAAAATGTGCAATTTAGTGGTTTTATTATATTCACGAAGTTGTGCAAACATTGCTACTATCTAATTCCAGAAATTTTTCATCAACTCTGAAGAAACTTATACTATTAAGAATCATTGTCATTCCCTTCTCTTCCCACCCCTGGCAACCACCAGTCTACTCTCCGTCTCTATGGATGTCCTATTATGGATATTTCGTATAAATGGGATCATACAGCATGTGGCCTTTTGTGTTTGACTTCTTTTATTTAGCACAATGTTTTCAAGATTCATTCATATTTAGCCTGTATCAGCAGTTCATTTCCTCTTTATGACTGAATAGTATTCCATTGTACAAATACACCACATTTGTTTATTTTCATCAGTTGATCAATATTTGAGTTTTTTCTGCTTTATGGTTATTACGATGATGTTGCTATTAACATTCATATATAAGTTTTTATATGGCTAGTCAGTTCTCTTGGGTATAAGGCTAGGAATGGAATTGTTGGCTGATATAGTAACTAAATATCTAAATTTTTGAGGAATTGTCAAGGTGTTTCCAAAGTAGCCCGAACATTTTACATTTCCACCAATACTGCATGAATGTTTCACTTTCTCCACATCCTTAGCAACACTTGGCTGTTGTGTCTCTTTTTATTAAAGCCATCCTGGAACATGTGAAATATCTCATTGCAACTTTGATTTGCATCCATCTAATGATGTCCAGAATCTTTTTAGATGTTTATTGGCCATTTGTTTATCTTCTTTGGAGGAATACCTATCCAAATCTTTTGCCCATTTTTTAATAGTTATTTTTTTATTGTTGACATATGAGTTATTTATACATTCTGGGTACTAGATACTAGACCCACATGATATTTATAAAAAGTTTCTCCCATTATGTGAGTTGTCTTCTTACTGTCTTAATAGTGTCCTTTGAAGAACAAAAGTTTTAATTTTTTTTTAATTTTTTTTATCATGGTATAGTTGATTTACACTGAGTTAATTTCTGCTGTACAGCATAGTAACCCAGTCATACATATATATACTTTCTTTTTTTCATCTTATCTTCCATTATGGTCTATCCCAAGAGACTGGATATAGTTCCCTGTGCTATACAGTAGGACCTAAAAGTTTTTAATTTTGATGAAGTTTAGTTTTTTTGTCGTAGTTGCTTGTGCTTTTGGCATCTAAGAAACCCATTGCATAATCCAAGTTCATGAAGGTTCACAATTATGTTTCCTTCTATAAATTTTATAGTGTTAGCTCATATATTTAGGTCTTTGACTCATTTCGAGTTAATTTTTTTTTTTTTTGTCTTTTTGCCTTTTCTAGGGCCCCTCCCGCAGCATTTGGAGGTTCCCAGGCTAGGGGTCTAATCAAAGCTATAGCTGCCAGCCTACACCACAGCCACAGCAACGTGGAATCCGAGCCACGGCTGCGACCTACACCACAGCTCACGGCAACGATTGATCCTCAACCCACTGAGCAAGGCCAGGGATTGAACCCGCAACCTCATGATTCCTAGTCGGATTTGCTAATCACTAAGCCATGATGGGAACTCCCTCAAGTTAATTTTTTATATAATGTGAGGTAGGGGTCTAACTTTTGTATGTGGATATTCAGTTGTCCCGGCATCATTTACTAAAAGGACTATCCTTTTCACTATTGAATAATCTTGGCATCCATGTCAAAATCAAGTGACCATAAATATAAGGATTTATTTCTGATCTCTCAATTCTATTCCATTTATCTATGTCTAGCCTCATGCCTATGTCACAGTCTCAATTATTATTATTTGGTAGTAAGTTTATGGATTTTATGAATAATGCTGCTATGAAGATTTATGTAACAATTTTGTACTAAGTTTTGAAACCTTTAAGTGTGACATCTCCAACTCTGTTATTCTTTTTCAAGATTGGCTATTCTGGGAGTTTCTACTATGGCACAGTGGGTTAAGGATCTGGCTTTGTCTCTGCAGTTGGCTTGGGTCACTGCTGAAGCGCAGATTTAATCCTTGGCCTGGCACAGTGGGTTAAGGATCCAGCACTGCTGCAGCCACAGCATAGGTCATAGCTGTAGCTCAGAATTTGATCCCTGGCCCAGGAACTTCCATGTGCTGCAAGTGTGGCTAAAAGAGGAGAAAAAAAAGAAGAAGATTATTTGGCTATTCCGAGTCCCTTGCATTTTTGTATGAATTTTAGGATAAGCTTATCAACATCTGGGAAGGAAAAAAGGAATAGCTGGGATTTTCATAAGGATTATGTTGAATCTGTATTTAAGTTGTGAGGTATTAACAACTTAACAATATTAAGCCTCTTAATCCATAAACATGAGATATCTTTATTAACCTAGGTCATCCTTAATTTCTTTCAGCCATGTTTTGTAGTATAAGTTTTGCACTTCTTTTGATACATTTATTCCCAACTATTTTGTGGTTTTTTTAATGCTATTACAAATGGAAGTTTTTTCCTTAATTTCCTTTTCTTATTCTTCATTGCCTGCACATAGAAAAACAGATGCTATTTTTGCATGTTCACTTTGTATCCTACAACCTTGCTGAACTTGTTTGTTAGTTTTCATTTATGTGTGTATGTTTATTTATATATATATATATATTTTTTTTTTGCTATGCAGAAATTTTCTTAGTGCTTTGAAATTTTCAATTTTTTTCTTTTACTGCATTTAGATTTTGAGTCTTAAGAAGTATTTCTCTGTATCCAGGTTATGGAGGAATTCACTCATTTCTACAATACTTGTAAAGTTTGATAGGTGGCTTTTATAGTTGTTGATTCTTTTTTTTCTTGGCTGCACCAAGCAAGTTCCTGGGTCAGGGATCAAACCTGTGCCACAGCAATGATCCAGGGCACTGCAGTGACAACGCTAAATACCTAACCTACTATGCCACAGGGAACTCCTATTGTTGTTTATTCCTGAAGTTAATAAATATTAGTTAGTGTTCAAGTAAATACTTGCCTGTAATTATTAAAAAGAGAGCTTTGTGAAGTCAAAATAACATTGGATTTGAAATCAGAAAATCTGGGTTAGAGTCCACACTCTTCTGTTTATCAGTAGTTTGGTACTACAAGTCACTTAACCTGTGAAAGAAAGAAAAAGGAAGAAAGAAAGAAAGAGAGAGAGAGAGAGAGAGAGAGAGAAAGAAAGAAAGAAAGAAAGAAAGAAAGAAAGAAAGAAAGAAAGAAAGAAGGAAAGAAAAAGAAAGAAAGAAAGAAAAAGAAAGGGGGAGAGAGAGAGGGAGGGAGGAAGGAAGGAAGAAAGGAAAAAAAAGAAAAGAAAAGAAAAGAAAGAAAACCTACAAAATACCCTATCCACTTCACAGAATGGCTCAAAGAGTCAAAATGGAAAGTGCTTTGTGAGCATTTGGCATGTTTCCAGTATAAGCTACTTTTATCTTTTATTAAACATTTATCAAGGCTCCCCTTTTCTTTAACATTCTTACCTAAAATACAGAGAGGTACAGTGTAGCAAGGGAGCCCATGCCTAAAAGCCATTTATTAATTGCACACAAAGAAAAGGTGTTTTGTTATTCCCCCTCTTGTTTTTTCACTCTTCATTCCTTTTGAGTGAGAGAAACACCCAGGGAGAAAAGATCTTTTATTTTCTGTAGACCAAAGAAAAGTTTCAAAGTATTTTAGGAACTAACCCATTAAATGGAGAAAAATAAAGCAAGCCCCACAGAGCCACCACCCAGAGAAGGCAACAGTCCCAGGGATTGATGAAAGAGCTGTCATCGACCCCATGAGTCCTTTGCAGCAGGGTCCTGTGGGAAAACTATGCAAACATGATTGTTCCTGAAACTCCTCATGGCAGACTTTTGGCACTAGAACCTTATTTTCCTCTCCAAAAGAAAAATCGCAGGATTTCATTTATGTGCTCAAGAGTATGCATGTGGGTGTGTGTTTTCAAGGGGTATAAATTAACACCACATTAGCTTGCATTGCTTTCTCACATCTCTGACACTTGAATTGTGTATCTCTCTTTTCAGTTTTTAGGGCAGCTCTGTCACTCAGTAGTTCCCCAATTTAAATAAGTTTGATTTGCAGAGTGTAATGAAATAATATATCAGTTACTCTACCAAAAACTTTGAGATCAGAAAATCTGCGTTCAGGTTCCTGTTCTGGGTGACTCTTGGGCCTCATAGGTGCTCACACATGGCCCCTGACAGGTGCAGACTACTCAGCAGATGGCAGCACTTCCTACTGGCTCTTTTAATTTAAGCTGTGAATTTGTTAAAAGTGCAATTATTTATTATAAATAATCAGACAAGTGCTATTTTTGATTTTCAAAATCTCTGATACTACTCTATTTTGTTTGAAATTAGAAAAGATGCAGAATGCAATTAAGATTGTCTACATTATAAACCTTTTCTAAGAATGATATAAATCTAGGTGCTATATAAATAAAAAATAATAATAAATTTTTAAAAATAAATCTAGGTGCTATACTGCTTCTTTTAAACTAACAACTATTTTTAATGAAAATGATAATACTTTTTATAAAAACAGTCAATCCACACCAAAAAAATACAGAGAAACAGGCTACAAGTCATCCCAGCAACCCCCTCCCAGAAGCACCCAGTGTCGACACTTGCTGAGTGTTTATCCTCTGCATATGTGCAGATGGGTAGAGACTGAGAAACAGAGGGAGGAGGAGACAAAGAGAAGGAAAGACTGATAAACTTGACAGCATAAAAATGAAAAACTTCTCTGTGACAGCACATCATAAAGTCAAGAAATAGGAGTTCCCGTCGTGGCGCAGTGGTTAACGAATCCGACTAGGAACCATGAGGTTGCGGGTTCGGTCCCTGCCCTTGCTCAGTGGGTTAACGATCCGGCGTTGCCATGAGCTGTGGTGTAGGTCACAGACGTGGCTCGGATCCCGCGTTGCTGTGGCTCTGGTGTAGGCCAGTGGCTACAGCTCCGATTTGACCCCTAGCCTGGGACCCTCCATATGCCGCGGGAGCAAAGAAATAGCAAAAAGACAAAAAAAATAAATAAATAAAAAATTTAAAAAAATAAAGTCAAGAAATAAATGTCAAAGAGGGGAAAATATAGAAAGAATTCTTACAAAAACTAGATGAAAACAACCGTTCAGTAGAAATATGGACAAAAAACAGGAACAGTTTACAGAAGAGGGAATACAAATGGCCAATAACCATCCACAAATAATCCTCAGCCTCAGTTGTTTTTAAAGAAATGCAGTTTAACCAGGAAAGTGCCAAAAAGTTGGTGGCAGTCTGTGATGGCAAGGGTCCAGGGAAGGAGGCATTCTCACGCACCCCAGGAAGAGTGGACATCAGCACTCCTCTGGGAATAAGCAACTGACATTTCCTCTCCGGTTTGATAACACACCCTTTGACCCAAGCAGTCTCACTTCTAGAAACTTACCTAACAGAGAGACATGCCCAAGTGTGCAGAGAAACAGTGTTGTTGGCAATAGCAGAAAATTAGAAGTACTTTTAAAATCCATTAGTAGGGGACGGGTTATGAAGCTGTGCTCTGTCCATGTGATGGATTATTCTAGCACCACTAAAGAGAATGAGATGGATATGTGTGAACTGACTGAAACACGTCCAGAGTGTATTACTAATTTTAAAAAGCCAGATGTAGACCAGACTGTTCTTTCAGTCAGCGCCTAATTAAACACTTCAGTCGGGCACAGTGGTAGGCCTAGGACTCTGATGGAGCGTTCAGTTGTCAGAGGTCCTGCCCTCAAGGAGCAGCCTGCTGATGAGATAGACCTTAATGAAGAATCACACAGATGAATGTAAACCTACCAATGTGAAGTGCGTGTCAGGAAGAGAGGTGCAGGGTGCTGTGAGAGCTCCCAGTGGACCTGATGTGGGATCTGATAATGAGACACCCCAGAGGTTGAGGAGAGGGGAGCAACTGCAGTGGGAGCCCAGAGTGGGTGGCAGGAGATGAAAGCAATGTTGAAAGGGGGCAGGGTTATGACCTCCTGTGTGTGTGTGTGTGTGTGTGTGTGTGCGCGCGCACATGTCAGTATTTCTAAGAAGATGCACAGGAAACTTGATGGAGGGTAGCTATAAGAAATCAGACTGGAAATGGAAAGAAGGGAGGATGAGGCTTATAGATACAAAGGAAGGAGCATTAAATTTCTTAATTGTTTATTCTTTTTTTTTATTACTCAAATGAATTTATCACATCTATAGTTGTATAATGATCATAACAGTCTAATTACACAGGATTTCCATCCCATAGCCCAGGCACATCCCCCCACCCCCCAAACTGTCTCCTCCAGAGACCTTAAGTTTTTCAATGTCTGTGAGTCAGCATCTGTTCTGCAAAGAAGTTCTGTCTGTCCTTTTCTCAGATTCCACATCAGTGAAAGCATTTGATGTTGGTGTCTCATTGTATGGCTGACTTCACTTAGCATGATAGTTTCTAGGTCCATCCATGTTGCAAAAAATGCTGGTATTTCGTTCTTTTTAATGGCTGAGTAATATTCCATTGTGTATATGTACCACATCTTCTGGATCCACTCCTCTGTCGATGGGGATTTAGGATGTTTCCATGTCTTGGCTATTGTAAATAGTGCTGCAATGAACATTGGAGTACATGTGTCTTTGCAAGTCATGGTTTTCTCTGAATAGATGCCCAGGAGTGGGATTGCTGGATCAAATGGTAGTTCTATTTTTAGTTTTCTGAGGGATCTCCATACTGCTTTCCACAGTGGTTGCACCAATTTACAATCCCACCAACAGTGTACTAGGGTTCCTTTTTCTCCACACCGTCTCCAGCACTTATTGTTTATAGACTTTTCGATGATGGCCATTCTGGCTGGTGTAAGGTGGTACCTCATAGTGGTTTTGATTTGCATTTCTCTAATAATGAGTGATGTTGAACATCTTTTCATGTGTTTTTTGGCCATCTGTATGTCTTCTTTGGAGAATTGTCTGTTTAGATCTTCTGCCCATTTTTGGATGGGGTTGTTTGTTTTTTTGGTATGGAGCTGCAGACGTTGTTTATAAATTTTGGAGATTAATCCCTTGTCAGTCGATTCACTTGCAAAGATTTTCACCCATTCTGTGGGTTGTCTTTTTGTGTTGTTTAGGGTTTCCTTTGCTGTGCAGAAACTTTGAAGTTTGATTAGGTCCCATTTATTTATTTTTGTTTTTACTGACATCACTCTATGAGGTGGATCTGAGAAGATGTTGCTGTCATTTATGTCAGAGAGTCTTTGGCCTATGTTTTCTTCTAGGAGTTTGATAGTGTCTGGTCTTATATCTAGGTCTTTAATCCATTTTGAGTTTATTTCTGTGTATGGTGTTAGGGAGTGTTCTCATTTCAGTCTTCTCCATGTGGCTGTCCAGTTTTCCCAGCACAACTTATTGAACAAGCTGTCCTTTCTCCATTGCATATTCTTGCCTCCTTTGTCATAGATGAGTTGGCTGTAGGTGCATGGGTTTAATTCTGGGCTTTCTATCCTGTTCCACTGATCTGTATTTCTGTCTTTGTGCCAGTACCATATGGGTTTCATTGACTGTTGCTTTGTAGTATAGTCTGAAGTCCAGGAGCCTGATTCCTCCAGCTCCATTTTTCTTTTTCAGGATGTCTTTGGCTATTCTGGGTATTTTGTACTTCCAAACAAACTTTAAAATATTTTGTTCAAGTTCTGTGAAAAATGTCCTTGGTAATTTGATAGGGATTGCATTGAATCTGTAGATTGCCTTAGGTAGTATAGTCATTTTGATAATATTAAAACTCTTCCAATCCACGAGCATGGTATATCTTTCCATCTATTTGTGTCATCTTTGATTTCTTTCATCAGTGGCCTGTAGTTTTCAGAGTACAGGTCTTTTGTTTCTTTAGGTAGGTTTACTCCTAGGTATTTTATTCTTTTGGATGCGATGATAAACGGGATTGCTCCCCTAATTTCCTTTTCTGCTTTTTCATTGTTAGTATATAGAAACACTATTGATTTCTGTGTATTGATTTTGTATCCTGCAACTTTGCCAAATTCATGGATAAGCTCTAACAGTTTTCTGGTAGAGTCTTTAGGATTCTCTAGGTATAGTATCATGTCCTCTGCAAATAGGGATAGTTTTACTTCTTCCTTTCCAATTTGGATTCCTTTTATTTCTTTTACTTCTCTGATTGCTGTGGCTAGGACTTCCAGAACTATGTTGAAGAGTAGTGGCGAGATCAGACATCCTTGTCTTTTTCTTTATCTCAGTGGGAATTCTTTCAGCTTTTCACCATTGAGAATGATGTTCTCTACGGGTTTGTCGTATATGGCCTTTATCATGTTGAGGTAGGTTCCCGTTATGCCCACTTTCTGAAGGGTTTTTATCAGAAATGGGTGTTGGATTTTGTCAAAGGCTTTTTCCGCGTCTATTGAGAGGATCATATGGTTTTGATTCTTCAGTTTGTTAATGTGGTGTATCACACTGATGGATTTGCGGATATTGAAGAACCCTTGCATCCCTGGGATAAATCCCACTTGATCATGATGTACAATCCTTTTAATGTATTGTTGGATGCGGTTTGCTAGTATTTTGTTGAGGATTTTTGCATCGATGTTCATCAGTGATATTGGCCTGTAGTTTTCTTTTTTTGTGGAGTCTTTGTCTGGTTTTGGTATGAGGGTGATGGTGGCCTCATAGAATGAGTTTGGGAATATCCCTTCCTCTGCAATTTTTTGAAATAGTTTCAGAAGGAGAGGTGTTAGCTCTTCTCTAAATGTTTGATAGAATTCGCCTGTGAAGCCATCTGGTCCTGGACTTTTGTTTGTTGGAAGTTTTTTTTGTTTTTTTTTTTTTGTTTTTTTTTTTTTTTGCTATTTCTTGGGCCACTTCCATGGCATATGGAGGTTCCCAGGCTAGGGGTCCAATAGGAGCTGTAGCCGCCAGCCTACACCAGAGCCACAGCAACGCGGGATCAGAGCCACGTCTGCAACCTACACCAGAGCCCATGGCAACGCCGGATCGTTAACCCACTGAGCAAGGGCAGGGACTGAACCCGCAACCTCATGGTTCCTAGTCGGATTCGTTAACCACTGCGCCACGATGGGAAATCCTGTTGGAAGTTTTTAAATCACAGTTTCAATTTCAGTTCTTGTGATGGGTCCATTCATCTTTTCTATTTCACCTTGGTTTAGTCTTGGAAGATTGTACTTTTCTAAGAATTTGTCCATTTCTTCTAGGTTTTCCATTTTATTGGCATATAGTTGCATATAGTAGTCTCTTATGATCCTTTGTATTTCTGTGGTGTCCGTTGTTACTTCTCCTTTTTCATTTCTAATTTTATTGATTTGAGTCCTCTCTCTTTTTTGCTTGATAAGTCTGGCTAGGGTTTATCAATTTTGTTGATCTTTTCAAAGAACCAGCTTTTTGTTTCATTGATCTTTTCTATGGTTTCCTTTGTTTCTATTTCATTGATTTCTGCTCTGATCTTTATGATTTCTTTCCTTCTACTAACTTTAGGTCTTGTCTGTTCTTCTCTCTCAAGCTGCTTTAGATGTAAAGTTAGGTTGTTTATTTGGGCTTTTTCTTGTTTCCTGAGGTGGGCTTGTATTGCTATAAACTTTCCTCTTAGAATGGCTTTTGCTCCATCCCATAGGTTTTGGAGTGTCGTATCTTCATTGTCATTTGCTGCTAGGTATTTTTTAATTTCCTCTTTGATTTCTTCAGTGATCCATTGGTTGTTTAGTAGCATGTTGTTGAGTCTCCACATGGTTGTGTTTTTTGCAGTTTTTTTCTTGTTGTTGATTTCCAGTCATATAGCATTGTGGTCGGAAAAGATGCTTGATATGATTTCAATTTTCTTAAAGTTACTGAGGTTGGATTTGTAGCCCAGGATGTGGTCAGTCGTAGAGAATGTTCCATGTGCACTTTAGAAGAATGTGTATTCTGTTGCTTTTGGATGAAATGTCCTATAAACATCTACTAAGTCCATCTGGTTTAATGCTTCATTCAGGGCCTGTGTTTCCTTATTGATTTTCTGTCTGGATGATTTCTTCATTGCTGTAAGTGGGGTGTTAAAGTCCCCCACTATGATTGTGTTATTGTCGATTTCTCCTTTTAAGGTTGTTAGCAGTAGCCTTATATATTGTGGTGAACCTGTGTTGGGTGTGGAGATATTTAAAATTGTTATATCATCTTCTTGGATTGATCCTTTGATCATTACATAATGTCCTTCTTTGTCCCTGAAAATATTCTTCATTTTAAAGTCTATTTTGTCTGATATGAGTATTGCTACTCCAGCTTTCTTTGATCCCCGTTTGCATGAAATATTTTCTTCCATCCTCTCACTTTCAATTTGTATGTGTCCCTAGAAGTGAAGTGAGTCTCTTGAAGACAGCATATATATGGGTCTTGTTTTTGTATCCATTCAGCCAGTCTATGTCTTTTGGTTGGGGTGTTTAGTCCATTCACATTTAAGATAATTATTGATATGTATGTTCTTATTGCCATTTTATTAATTACTTTGGATTTGTTTTTGCTGTTCTTTTTCCTTTCCTTCTTCTCTTGTTTTTTTCTGCCTATAGAAGTTCCTTTAGTATTTGTTGTAAGGCTGGTTTAGTGTTGCTGAATTCTCTCAGCTTTTGCTTATCTGTGAAGGTTTTGATTTCTCCTTCAAATCAGAACGAGAGCCTTGCTGGGTAGAGTAATCTTGGTTGGAGGTTTTTTCCTTTCATCACGTTGAGTATATCATGCCACTCCCTTCTGGCCTGCAGAGTTTCTGTTGAAAAATCTGCTGGTAGCCTTATCGGGGTTCCCTTGTATGTTATTTGTTTCTTTTCCCTAGCTGCTTTCAAGATTTTCTCTTGGTCTTTAATTTTGGTCAGTTTGATTAGTATGTGTCTCGGGGTGTTCCTCCTTGGGTTTATTTTGTATGGTACTCATTGTGCTTCCTGGATTTGAGTGAGTGATTCCTTCCCCATGTTAGGGAAGTTTTTGGCTATTATTTCTTGGAATATTTTTCCTGTCCCCTTCTCTCTCTCTTCTTCTGGCACCCGTATAATATGGATGTTGGTGCATTTCACGTCGTCCCAGCGTTCTCTGAGACTCTCTTCATTTGTTTTCAATTTCTTTTCTCTTTTCTGTTCTGCATCCGTAATTTCCACTAATCTGTCCTCCACCTCACTTATTCGTTCTTCTGCCTCCTGTATTCTGCTGTTGGCTGCTTCTAGTGAATTTTTTATTTCAGTTATTGTATTTTGCATCTCTTCTTGTTTAAGTTTAGTATCTTGTATCTCTTTGGTCAGTGTTTCCTGTAAGTTATCCATCTTTGCCTCCAGTTGATTTCCAATGTCTTGCATCATCTTCAGCATCAACAGTCTAAAGTCTTTTTCCTGGAGGCTGAGAATCTCCTCCTTGCTTAGCTGTTTTTCTGGGGTTTTTCCTTTCTCCCTCATCTGAGTTATAGTTCTCTGTCTTTTCATTTTGATAGGTTTTTGGTGTGGTGACCTTCTTACAGATAATAGAGTTGTAGCCTCTCTTACTTCTGATGTCTGCCCCCCTGTGGCTGAAGTCAGTATGGGGGCTTGGTGTAGGCTTCCTGCTGGGAGGGGCTGATGCCTGCCCCCTGGTAGGAGGGGCCAATTCTACTCCCTCTGGTGGGTGGGGCTTAGTCTCTGGATGGGATTAGAGGCAGCTGTGTGCCTGAGGGGTCTTTAGGTAGCCTGTTTACTGAGGGGTGGGGCTGTGATCCCACCTGGGTTGTTGTTTGCCCTGGGGCTTCTCAGCAGCTGGCTGACGGGTGGGGCCAGATTTTCCCAAAATGGCCACTTCCAGAGAAAGGCACTGCTACTGAATATTCCCGAGAGCTTTGCTTTCAATGTCCTTCCCTCACAACAAGCCACATTCCCCCCTGTTTTCCCAGGATGTCCTCCAAGAACTGCGGTCATGTTTGCCCCAGATTCCCTTGGAGACTTTGCTTTGCCCTGGGACTCAGTGCACATGAAAGTCTGTGTGTGCCTTTTAAGAATGGGGTCTCCGTTTCCCCCAGTCCTGTGGAGCTCTTGTGCACAAGCCCCACTGGCCTTCAATGCCAGATGCTCCAGAGCTCTTTCTCCCTGTGCCAGAACCCCACACATGAGAGTTTGATGTGTGGCTCAGAAGTCTCACTCCTGTAGGTGAGTATCTGAGAACCAGTTCGTTTCCAGTCTGTGAGCTTCCCACCCAGGAGGTATGGGGTTGTTTATATGGTGAAATCACCCCTCCTACCTCTTGATGTGGCCTCCTCTTTTTCTTCTGGAGTAGGGTATCTTTTTTAAGGTTTCCAGTCCATTTTGGTGAAGTGTGCTCAGTCTTTAGTTGTGAATTTTGTTGTTTTTAGGAGAGAAGTTGAGCTCCAGTCCTTCTATTCTGCTATCTTCCCCTCTGCACTGACAGCCATTTTTTTAACTTGAAATATGGCAATCCACCTCAGAGGAGCTAACACCTGGAAGCTGTCATGACTCAGAACCTTTAGGGTCCAAGGGGTCAGTTTGGAGAGCCTGTTCACATTCCCTGTAGATGGACCTTTCTTTAAAAGAGAACCCAGGAGTTCTCTTGCAGCACAGCAGGTTAAGGATCCAGTGTAGTTGCTGTTGTGGCATAGGTTCTTAATTGTTTATTCTTTTCTACTACTTAGGTTTTTTTTTTTTTTTTAATTGTATGCAGGTACTACTTTTAAAATCTAAAAATCTAGTTAAGTTTCAAGAGAACACACACAACCAAAATACAAAAGTATAAGGCCTCAGCATGTCTATTTTGGTGCTCTTACAAAGAGTACGGCCTTTTCTCCCCAGCCCTTTGGAGGAGCTAAAATTGACAACTGGAAAGCTGCCACTGAGACTTTCCCTGACTATTCAAAGAAACTGGCCTAGTCAGGGGCCCTCAGAGCTCAGTTTTTGAATGCCCTCTGCACCCAGTTTCTTCCCTTCCATCTCCTTCCCCTGGGGATTCCCAGCTCCATCTTTTTCTCAGCCGAGGCCCTCCAGCTGCCCCCAGTTTCTTGGCAGAGACTGTAGAGGAAAGGAAGTGGCCACCTTGGGCTGCAGTGTGTCCCTGTCTTGCACAAGGATGTCAGCTCAAAGCTGAACAGGGGAATAGCCGGCTCTGGCAGAGCTGAGAGAAAGCTCTGCAGCTTCACAGCTGGTCAGTTCTAAAAGAATCATGGCAAGCTCACATCTCACAATGACAAGTAGACCTGAGCTTCTATTGAATTAAGGCACAAGTTTAAATCAAAGCAGAAATGGAGACCCTTGGTAGAAGGCACTTTAACATCTGCTGTGTCCACCGTCCGCTGCCTGATGCCTCTATGGTGCCCCTCTACAGTTAGTTCTCAGAATTCCGTATGTTGGCAGCTTACCTTCCCTATGGCAAAGGTGAGCTATTCAGTTCTGGGCTGATTCTACTACTTAGCATGTATTTCTCTGACTCTTAAATAGTTCTTCATTACGTCGATTTGAAAACCACCTTTCTGTAACATCTGCCCTTTTGATAACCAGGTGTTAGGCGAGAAAAGCATGCTATTTGGGATCACAGACCTTAGTTTGAATCCCTGTTCTGCCATTGACCAACTATGTGACCTTCAGAGAGTGTTTCACCTCCTCGAGGCTTCATTTCTCCATCTGTAAAGTAAGCAATTAACATCACTCTCATCAGTCATTTTGAGATTAAGTAAGCTGGTATATATTGATGTTTATTCCCTCCTCCCCTTGGTCCTTCCCTATCCTGGTGGCCCTTTATAAAGAGATCTTGGCAATTATTGTTGTCTTCTCCAAGAGTGTTTTCATCTCCAGGGTAAATAGGCCCAGTGTAGGTCAACTGTACCTTCAGCTACTTAATGTACTTTTCACTTTGCTGTGGGAGAGGAGATTTCCCTCTGAGTTGGTGATTCCCCTAATCATTACCAAGTGGCAAAAAAAAATCTTTCCCTCCCTCCTTCCAAGAGCTTGGGTTCCACATTCAAAAACCACCCAATGTTTTAAGTTGAATGTTCATGTGGTGGGGTTCATAAATAGAAACATGCTTTTTACTAGTCATCAAGTTTTCTCTTCAAGAACTATTACGCATTTTACAAATCCACAGGGACAGGCCCAGTTAGATAAGAGACTGCCAGCTCTGGCTCTGGCTGTGTCTATTGACAGCTGGATTGGCGCTGAGGAGTCCGTGATTTCCCCCAGAAACACACAGGGGGACCAGAAGGCAACAGCTGCTCTGGACCTTGCCAGGGCTTGAGGTGGTTGGTCTTTTGAATGAGTTTTTTCAATTAAGGACCTTGCTCAATGTAAGATATTGAAGGTGTTTTTGTTTTTAACCCAGTACAACATGCTAGCAGCTGAAAAGATTTAGGGATATTAAACATTCCTCCTCAACCTCCAGATGACAGTTGATAAACCATAACCATAAGATATTAAAAAACATCAAAGGACGGGAGGAGAGATACAAGCCCTGGGGAGATTAATCAATAACGAGGCAGAGTGCAGTCAAGCTGCAGATCCCTAGAGAAACCCATATTCTGGGCCTCTGCATTAAAACCAGAGAGGCAAGCAGTACTCCTATAATTCTGAGAACTCTTAACAACCAGTCCTTAAATGCTCTCAGCTGTACCTAACAGGGGGGTTTGTATTATCTTAGCAAACAAAGTGTTGTTCCAGAATTGTGAACAGGGCAAGATTTGGAAAGATTGGGTAATCTAATCACTAGCTTTGTCAGCTTCCTTTGTACTCACTCCCTTAGGAGGCCTCCTGCACAGCGTGGTACCGTGGTACCGTGGTTACCAAATGCTGTCACTCTGAACACTCACTTCCAAGGAGAGTCTTTGGGAGCAGCTGGATGGGAGCCACTGGGTGGGCTTCCAGGCCCTCTCCACCTGCTTCAGTGAGAGCAGTTCCACTCTTACTTGCTTTCTATATTAGAGAACCATGAAAGATTCTGTTTGGAATAAAAGGGATTCTTTTGCTTTAAAAACAGAAACTTGAAAATCAGCTGTGCCACGTTGTTTGTATCCTTTTTTAAGTTGCTTTTCCACTCAATGATAATTTTTTTTTCTTTCTTTGTTCAGTCTTTTTAGGGCCTCAGGTGCAGCTTATGGGAATTCCCAGGCTAGGGGTCAAATTGGAGCTGCAGCTGCCAGCCTATGCCACAGCCGCAGCAATGCCAGATCCAGGCCACATCTGTGACCTACACCACAGCTCATGGAGATGCTGGATCCTTAACCCACTGAGCAAGGCAAGGGATCAAACCTGCATCCTCACAGACACTATGTCAGGTTCTTAACCCACTGAGCCACAACAGGAACTCTTTGCTTTCCTTTCTTTTCTTTTCTTTTTTTTCTTTTTTTTGGCCACACCTGTGGCATGTGGAAGTTCCCAGACCAGGGGTCAAATCTGCACCGCAGCAGCAACCTGAGCCTCTGCAGTGACAGCGCTGGATCCATAACCCGCTGGGCCACAAGGGAACTTCCCAATGATATGTTTTTGAAATGTAACCAAGTTAACACATGTAGATTAAGTTTAATCACTGTATGAATAGGCCACATATATTCTTTCTGCTGATAATGGATATTTAGATGGTTCTCCATCTCAAATAATGCTTCAGTGGCGTTGAGGACACTGGTGGACTATGCCCTCTAAGCTGAACAAGAAGGGAAGGGACAGCAGATGGGGAGAGAGGACAAAGGACAAGAAGCTGCATGGACGTGATAGAGCCAGGACGCCTGAACAATCACTGGGCCGGTGAGCTGCACAATCCAGAGGTGGCACAGAGCATCATGGGGGACTGGATGGCTGAGGGTAGGGAGGAAATGAGCCTGTCAGGACCTTGTTAGCTGGTCATTTGCTGTATATTTTAGAGTTCAGTCCCATTCTGTGTCTCTCTCTGTGCCCACTGAAGCACAGTATCAGTGGGCCGCCTTGCCCTCTGGCAGGGAGGCACACAGCCTTGACCTTGGAAGTATAGAGGGATGGCTTATTTATTCCCTCAGCTCCTCCTTGCAAAGTCACTGCAGATGGTCTGCATCCTCCTGCCTGTGTTTCCAATTCCAGCAAATTCTCTCTCCCTTGCTCTGCCTAGAAGAGCACCCTGTTTGGGGTCCTGCTCTCTCCTCCTTGGGCTTCCTCCATGCAGAGGATCATTTCATCAACTTCTTTTCCTCCGTTAACCTATTGCATGGTGCCATTATGTTCTTTCCGAAGAGGTGCAGACCAATCTTACAGATACTGAAATCACTGAAAATGGTAACAGGAGGAAGGGTGGAGAGGAAGGTAGTGAGCTGGGTGCTAAAGCCTAGTGAGGGGCAGTGTTTGAGAGTTTAGGTAAAATCAAACTCCCCCACGTGTTTGTAGTTCATCTATGAGCTCCTTTCAAACTGAAAGCCCCTGCCAAATTTTTTTGTGAATTCCTAGTGTTTAAATAATATCTGGCATGTAGAAAGCATTTAAAAATTAAGATAAATTGACTGGGATAGGACTGAGTTAAATTAAACTGAATTGAATTCTTCTGAATAAATGAGATAACAAATCTTGCGCATTGTAAACACCATGGGGTCCCTTCTCCAACACATTCACCACCAACCCCAGCATATGGTTTTTAGAAGCTTCATGAACATCAAATAACAAATTAGATTAGAGAGTCAGTTTCTGAAGTGAATAATGATGAATAAATGTTTGCTTTTATTAGCATGTCACACAGAAAAATGTTGCAGTTATGAAGATTTCATGATAAACTCTGATTCCCTTAAGATTTCAGGATCCACTTTCTTCATATTGTGAGCATTTTTTCTCATGGGAAACTTTGCTTCCTGTCTCCAAGACAAAGGGTAACTTACAGAACTCTCAGAACATGTGATTATTCATTTAAAAGTAGTTTTGATAGGCCCAGATCTTTTATATTGCCTTGAATTATAATATTGAGTGGAAACAAAATATGAAATCTTTTTGAATTTGAATTTGAGTTTTAATCAAGCCAAAATATTATGTGTAAAAAGTCTTTGTAACAACGTAAGTTAAATCCCTCCTGGCCTCAGAGGATGCTTTCCTCAGTAGTGGATTGTAGAGATAGTTAACCTAGGGGAAAAGACAAAGTAAACATGACTCATTTGCATTTGGGGTAGGGCAGGCTTTTCCTCTCTTTTATCCTTTCCCCAAACATTGAACATTGGATCCTTTCACTCTATCCCTGTGGCTCCTATTTGGAAAACATTTCAAGTCAGAACTTCAGGCCAAATCAAAAGTAATGACCAATTTAGGAGTTGCCAAAATCACATATTCAACTTATATATCCTGTAATAAGAAACGTAGTTTTAAAACAAGGGATATTGTTGGCATTTACAAATATGAAATTCTGACTGTTCTAGCACAGCAATAAAAATTGTTACCAGCAATCTTGATTTGAAGTAGCCCCTATCATAAAAAGTCTAGAGCTAGTAACTTTGTGGATTTTAACATATGACAAACTGATTCTGACAAATCAGAATCTACCCTGATTATCATCTCAGAAATGCATTTAGTTGGTTGTCAGAGGAGCAAGTCTCTATGATTTTACTGTCTCACTGCTTGGTCTGGACCAGAAGGTTCTAGTGGTATGGCTTTACCTAGGCCAGCTCCCATGGATTAGTCATAGCTCTTGGAGGCTGAATGAATCAGGGTGCTGTGGGCAGTGTGTGGGCATCAACTGGTGATGTCTGCCACCATGGGTCAGGGCAGGAGGGTGTCAGCATTCATGACACGGTAGAAATAGCAAATTTGAAGACAGAGTATCCAGGTCAGAGTCTTATCTCTATCCTTTATTAACTGTAAGATATCTTGGGCAAATCACCCATTCAGCAGCCTGTTTCCTCCTCTATAATATGAGGGTAGTAAAATGTCTCGAAAATATTAAAATGATAGCACAAATGAAAGAGAATGAAAGTGAAGCTTAAATCTTAGTTGTTTTCCCTATCCCAATCTAGTGTTTCTCTCCTTGAAACTCTTGGTATGTTAGTAATTCTGTGGCTCTTGGCAGTCAGTTGTGAACCACATACCATCTGACATCAGTGCATCGCGTGACTTCACATGTTCCTGCCTGTTGCTTTCTATACTGCCCACACTTTCCAGCCCATGCCTCTCTTGTTGTAGGTGATCTGACAGTACCTGTTTATCGGATGACTATAAATATATTACTAAAGCATTTTTAAGCTCCAAATGGGGACAGGCAGATGACTAGCAATTTATCTTTTAATTATTAATTTGTTTAATATCTTTTTATTTGAAGGGATGTGTTTTGTATTTTATTGGAAAGGATTATTATTACTTTATGTTCATAGGACCATAGGATTGGGTTTTTTTTACCCCTTAAAGCCTTTTTTTTTTTTTTTTTTTTTTTTTTTTTTTGTCTTTTTGCCATTTCTAGGGCCGCTCCTGTGGCATATGGAGGTTCCCAGGCTAGGGGTCAAATCGGAGCTGTAGCCACTGGCCTATGCCAGAGGCACAGCAACTCAGGATCCGAGCCGCGTCTGCAACCTACGCCACAGCTCACGGCAACGCCGGATCGTTAACCCACTGAGCAAGGGCAGGGACCGAACCCACAACCTCATGGTTCCTAGTCAGATTTGTTAACCACTGCGCCATGTCGGGAACTCCAACCCCTTAAAGACTTTTTAAATGGGCTTTATTTTCAAGGAACTGCGCTGCTTTCTGCGCTCAGGCAGCTCATATAGGCAGGTTTGCCAAGGGGGTAGGCAAATGATCTTGGAGGGGCAGGCATGGGACAGGGGTCTAGGTTTCTGTGGGTGAGGCTGCTCACAGGCCCCCCTCTCTGGGCTGTCCAGTTCCCCTGCCCAGTACTTGCCCACTCCCACTGCACAGTACTGGCACTTGTTAAGCCATCTCCTTCCTTCTGGAAACCCACCCCCTTCTTTTGCCGACCCTGCACTCATGGGAGCATAGCCTTTAAGTGATCTACTTAGTGATAGGACCTGGCCACAGCATCGAGCCATTTGGACTCTGCATCCAGAGCCTGGTACTTTCTCTCTCCACTACAAAATGCTTTTAAAATCCAGCTCTCCCAAGAGTTGATTGTGCTTCCACATAAATCATATTGTCCAGCCTGCTAGAAATTTCCTTGGCTTTCTGCTTATCGCTGCAAGAACAGTTAGTTCCCTGTTGCTTCTGCCATAGCATGTAAACAACCATGTTTCTTCTTTCTGTGGTGACAGGCACACCTCATCATCCTGGGCAGAAACCCCTCTCAGGAGGACGCAGCCATCTCTGCACACTCTGTTGCCCACGCTGCCATCGTTTCTGGGAGGCCTGAGCACCACGGTGAGAGCCAGCCTTCCATGAGGGGCAGGCACTGCCTGCTCCCTGCCTGTCCCATGGGGGTGGGGAGGGCTGAGGGACAGCTGCCTTTGGTGATGGAGCTGTGACACAGACCCTTCAGAGAGCCTCCTCTGTTAGCTTCACCAGGGTCCTTTGGTTTCTCTCCCTGTCCAGCCTTCCTCTCATCTTTTACCTTGAAATACAGCAAATTTTCGTCCAAACATAGCCATTGGAGCCCCAGAGAGTTCGTGCTGGGCTTACGGAGAAATCTGTTCTGCTTTCAAAGGTGATCTATTTTTAAAGATTGTTGTGGAGCTACTGTGGCAACACATCTGACCTGTTGGAACTCTGGCTTCCAGACTCTCACAGGGCTAAGCTTTCAATCAGGATGAACTGACGCAGCTTCAGGATTCCAAAAGGAAGTTGCCGTTTATGAGTCAGAGAGTTTTTCTTAGCCCCACATAATAGGTAGAACAGTGAGCTTGGGAGTGCTCTAATTCTCCATCCCAGGCTCAGAGCATACACTATGCCCTTATTGATAGAGAATATGCATTCTAGTGACTTTGTTGGTGGTGGTCAGAATACTCAGAAACAGAGTGTAACTGATAAAAAAGACCTAGAGGTATATTCCAAATGTCAGATAAAAGTAGTTATGCATTGCAGTAAAATAAGGTCCAATGTGCCATCAACCTGAAGTTGATATCTGGAAGGCTTGGGGCTGGGGTTCAGGGAGCAGGAGTTGGGCTAAGGTGAAAGGGATGCCTCAGGAGCAGCCTGGCCTAAAGAGGTCCCTGCACCAGGCAGGGGCTCCTGGCCAAGAAGGAGCTGGAGAAGGGGGTACCCCAATTATCCCTCTGTCCATTCCACCTTGCAGAGCCCTTACTGGAGCTTGGAGCACCCTTTCAGACCTGGAGGTATAGAGAGAAGGCAGGGGACTTTTCTTATCCTCACTCCTTAGAACACTCCATACCTAACAATTAATCTCAGAATCTTCAAAGAGCCAACATTTCAACCAACTTATTGGAGGCTTAAATTCCTTTAACGGGGAAAAGAACCTTCCATGCAACTATTAATAGGACTCTTAAAATGCAAACATGATGGGAACCCCTAGATTACCAAGAGTCACAGATCTAAGTGGCTATGGGAACCAAGTGGGCAATGTGAGTGAAGTGGGTAGTCAACAGAAAAGAGTGACAGCAGTAAGCATAATTATAAATGGCAGTTAAGCATTGGCTGTACTCTGAGTGCCACTATGGAGGGGTGAGGACTGTGGCACACTGGAAAAGCCTGTCCCTTGTCAAAAGTGAGCAGCTGTTGCTCAGGTCCAGTCCATTATTATGTGGAAAGGAGGATTATATTGGCAGTTCTGCTTTTTGAAGAGAAGGCAGAAATCTGGATTTTTTTTTTTTTTGGTCTTTTTGCCTTTTCCAGGGCCACTCCTATGGCATATGGAGGTTCCCAGGCTAGGGGTCTAATTAGAGCTGTAGCCGCCAGCCTACGCCAGAGCCACAGCAACACCAGATCCAAGCCGAGTCTGTGACCTACACCACAGCTCACAGCAACACCGGATCGTTAACCCACTGAGCAAGGCCAGGGGAACCTCATGGTTCCTAGTCGCATTCATTAACCACTGAGCCACAAAGAGAAATCCTGGATTTTTTTTTTTTACGTGAAATCAATTAATAGTTGATGATAACTAAGTCAAATATGTTTCAGGCTCTGAGTGAAGGAAATGGGTGTGAAGGCTAGATCCCCAACTTCTGAGCTGGGGAGTGTGAATATGATAAGTGGTTGTCAGGTTCTCCCTTTTTCTCTCAGGGACTCCTGGTTTGAGAACTGGAGGGTTCTGAGCATTTAAATTGGTGGAGTGTTGGGGAAGGGTTCTCTTCCCCAGAGAATACCAAACAGCTAGAGGAATGCTTAGTGTACCTTCCTAAAGAAGGTATGGATTGGGGGGAACCAATAGGAATCACATCCTAAAATTTTTTTTCCCTGTAGCTACAAAGTTAGGCCATTCTGCTTTGTGTAATTACAGACTGAGAAACAATCTCATTATATATTTTTTCTAAGTTTTCCAGTCTAAATATGGTGTTAGTATAGTCCTCCCTGTAAACTGAGAATGCCACTAATGCCCACGTGGTGCCAATAATTAGGTCTGTGAGAATTTAATGACCTCACACAGTAATAACAGCCAATTCTTTTTTTAATTAAAGTATAGTTGATTTACAATGTTTCTTCACTTTCTGTTGTACAGCACAGTGACCCAATCACACACAGTTCTCTGTGCTATACAGTAGGGCCCCATTGCCCATCCATTCTAGATATAACAGGTTGTATCCCCCAACCCCAAACTCCCTATCCATTCCACTCCCTCCCATCTTCCCCCCTGGGAACCACAAGTCTGCTCTCCTTGGCCGTGGTCTGGTTCTGTTTTGTAGATAGGATCATCTGTGCCATATTTTAGATTCCACAAATAAGTGATATCATATGGTATTTGTCTTTTTCTTTTTTTTTTTTTTATTTTCCCACTGTACAGCAAGGGGGTCAGGTTATCCTTAGATGTATACATTGCAGTTACAGTTTTCTCCCCCACCCTTTCTTCTGTTGCGACATGAGTATCTAGACATAGTTCTCAATGCTATTCAGCAGGATCTCCTTGTAAATCTATTCTAGGTTGTGTCTGATAAGCCCAAGCTCCCGATCCCTCCCACTCCCTTCCCCTCCCATCAGGCAACCACAAGTCTCATCTCCAAGTCCATGATGTCTTTTTCTTAACAATAGTTAATTCTTACACAGCGCATCCTGTCATGGCTCTAACCGTGTTATAATTGTTGATGCGGTTGATCCTCACAACAGCTCTATGAGGTTGGTACAAGTATGCCCACTTTTCAGATGGACAAACTGAGGCACAGAAGCAATTTCTCCGGGAGCCAAGGGAGTGGTAGATTTGAGCCTAGGCTCTTGATCTCCGTGCTGTGTTGCAAGGACTGGCACTGCACATGCCCTTTTTCCTTCCTTGCCCCTCCCTGCTTATACCAGCTAAAGAGTGTGTGGCCTTGGGGAGAGAAGGGACATGAGAAGGGCCAAGGCAGCCCAAGGAAACCAGTTTGGAGTGCCATTGGGAAGGGGCCAGCCCAGGAGCATGCACAGGCTCTTAGCCCATCTTTTGCCCCATGCCTCTTTGGCAGCTCAGGCTGTTTGGTTACCTGCGCCCAGAAGCCCTGGGACAGGTGCAGAGAAGAGCACCAGCCCTCATCCCTAAGGCCTCAAACAAACCATTGAAATGGGCACATCAGAAATGAATACAAGCTAAGTGAAGCCACAGACCACTCCTGTTATATTAACCAGCTTAAAGAAACTTTGTTCCTTTGGTGGGAACGTAGGGAAAGCTGTGGAAAATGAACTGGCTGGCAGGCATTTTGAGAGAGTTTGTTCCGGCTCTGACCCACCAGTGCCTAAAAGTGTGGGCCGAGGGGGTGTGGCCATGTTCCATGCTTGGAGTTGGCCTCCCCCTGAAGGCAGAAATGAGCCAGGTCCCCCTCAGCCAGGAGCTGCAGTGGCAGCGGGCAGGCACATCCCACCATGTTTAAGGGTGCCTGGCCTTGCGGTCTCTGCTATCCCCTCACACACAGCCCACACGTTAATGAAAGAAACCCACCCTTAACTGAGGTGTCTCCAGGCCTCTGCTACCTTCAGCAAGGGGAAAGGGGAATTTGGAATTTAATCTCAATATGACAACTAAGGGGGACCAACCCCCAGACCCTCCCAACCCCGCCCAGCTCTCATCCATTCAGGACTCTCTGGCCTGGACATTTTGGTCACTTGTGGTTCAGAAGTCCCAACCAGATCCCCTGGGAGCAAATCTGCATGTTCCACTGAGTGTCAAGGAAATCCACATGCACAGGGATCTCGGCTCTGTTCTCCTATGTTTAACCTGTCTGTGCCAAGTACAGGGGTTTTTTGTTTGTTTGTTTGTTTTTGTTTTTAAGAATCTTTAATGAGGAAAGTTTCTCATTTAGAGATTCTCCACAGCCTGCTTGCTGAATGTCCATTGAAGGCATGCCCTCTGACAAACAAAACGCCACTGGCCAAGAAGCCAGTGTGTTTCAGGCTCCACACTCAAGCTAATCCCTTTGCTCTGTGCATTCCTCATGCAGTCAGAACTGCCCTAGAAGTCATGAAGGGTTGTGATTGCATAAGGACTCCCAATTCAGGCTCACAGAATGTCACTAACCTGAGCCTGGCCAGCTTCCCAGAGCAGCCATAGACAAACTTGGTCTTAACAGCTCTTCCAACCCTGCTAAGTGTCAGGGCATTGGCCTTGTGTTTATAACTCTTCTCCTAAAGGATATTAAAATGAAATGGGCTGAAGCCAAGTACATTGCAGTGTAAACCTTTGAGAGGCAGCGCCCGCTGAGCACAGGCAGCCTTGTTTGGAAGTGGCCCCATCTGCGGCCTGGGCTCTGGCAGGCCCGGGAGCTCTGCAGGCTCCAAAGACAGCAGAAAGGAACGAGCTCTTCCCCGTCAGAGCCTGGGGCCAGAGTGTAGGATCCTCAGCTACATGGACAGACTCATGGGCATGGGGTGCATTCCCAAGATAGAATTCCCTAGGCACAAATATGTGTGTCTCCCCAGCCCCCACTTGTCCTGGCCTCTATCCACGTTTTATATAGTAGACATGAAATATGTAAATCTCTGAAGGTAGTCACTGTATCTCGAAGTCTCTTCTTTTTTACCCTACAAGGTCATCCCTTTTCTCAGCTCCTCCTATATGGCCTGCTTCTCAGCCTACCCCAGGCTGGGCCCTGCCCCACCCCCAGCCCACTCTCTGTTCCTGGGGTGCTGATACTCTGTGGGCCCCATGTGTCTCAGAGAGACTGGAAATCAGATAGCCTCTGGTGTACACTTGCACCCGACTCCAGTGGGCTCCTGACAGGTAACTGGGCCACCTGGGAGCAGCCACAGTCTGGTGGCCTTCAATTTCCCATGGCTCTCTTTGGCTGCCTTGCTGCCTCCCTAACCCCACCTCCAACCTGAGGCCCCCAAGTGGGGCTTATGGTATAGGCCTGCAGTGGAAATGAGTGTAAGCTGCTGCTGGCCACACCCCCAACCCTCTCCTTCCTCCTCACTCATCCCCTCCTCACCTCTTCCACCCCCACACACCCTGTGTGCTCTGAGGGACCCTTCCTCAGCTCCCACTCGAGGCTACTTATTCCAAAATGCCCAGCCAGCCTGAGTCTGGTACCTCTGCACTTCCGAGCAGATGTCAGCATCCATGCCTGCGCTGTGCTCCAAGGGCCAGGTGAGAAAGGGAAGTGGTGGAGAGCCAGTGGGGTGAGGCCAGAGAAGAAGAGAGAAACTTCTTACCCTGTTTCCCAGTGTCGTTAGTAGAACCCTCTCAGAAACCTCTGGAAAAGTACCTTAGAGCATCCCATCTAGGGGACTGGGCCCCCAGGTGTGTCCAGCTTCACTCTACCTATTAGAGGCAGAGCAGGGTGTACACAGAGGCCAGGCACTGCCTGCTAACCACAGTCCAGAACCAGAGAGGAAGCAGCACCATGGGTGCTCTGTCCCAGAGGTCTGGGGAACCCCAAAGCCCTAAAAGGTGGGACTGCAGGGGTTGGCAGCTCTTGAGGCCAGCAGAGAAGTAGGAGGGGTGGCCTCCTCCACCCTGAGTCTGTGCTATTTGTGTCTTTTCACAGAGGGACAACCTGGAGCAGAAGTGAAACCTCACAGAGCCTTGCTCACAAACCATATTTCATCTTTGTGTCTGAGAACAAAGTCTGCAGCATCATTCCTCTCCCAGGGAGGGTGATGTGCTCCATGATAACCACTTTTATGAGGCTCCAGTTTTTCACTTTTGTTCTGGCTAATAATTTATGTTCAGAACTTCTCAGAAAAGCCTGTGTTATTTGTACCCTGACGTGGCTTAAAAACTTATTTTATAGGCAGCCTATGGAAATCACATGTAGTTTACCAAGACAAGCAACTGTGACAACAGGCCTGACACTGCTGGACACCTGATCACTCTCTGGTGACCCCAGTTGGGACTCTGAGTGGTGGGGGGTGGGGTCATCCCAGTCAACTTCCTGATGGTGAGGATGTTCGGGGCAGGCAGATCCCCATGGTGACAACCCTGTGGGCACCAGGCACCACACAGGCCCTTCATGTCACTAGCCTGTGTGAGCCGCAGCCAACCTGCCACCATCTTGGTCACCTCACTCTACTGATGCAAACCTGTCCCGGGAGACAGCCATGGCCTTCCAGGGACCCCACCTCTCAGGAGTGGCAGGCCTGCCGCTCCCGGGAGCCCTGCCAGGCCCTGTGAAAGTGTTCCTCTTGAAGGTGGTCTCCTGGTAAGGAGACAGCCTGTCCTGAGCTCCGTCCATCTGTCCTCAGGCTGCCCTGTGGACCCCAAAGGTTGGTAGTTGGCCTCAGGGTGGCTGCCTGCACAGGCAGCTCTCAGTAAAGTCTAAACGGGTCCCATCTATTTGTTTGCTGGGTGATAGCACTCCTCTGGGTTAATGCCAGGCTAGGATTTGAGACTTTCCATTTTCTAATTCCCTGGGGTCCTTAATACTTTTGCCGTTAGCGCAGAGTTTCCCAAGACTGTTACAAAAGATAATTGTCACATTGTACCCACAGGCCTGCCTCTTATTGAAAGCCGTCCTCACTGTTCCAACTCTTGCCTTAGGACAGCCTCAAGAAAATGAGCCCAGGGTTACTGGAATTTATTTTAATTAAAAGCCTCCTGACCTCCAGGGTGCTAAATCATAACCCCACATTCCTCTTGCTCTTTGAATGGAGCCTGGTTTTCTTTTGCCTGTATGTGAACATACAGATGGAACAATCTGAAGGGGCCAGGAGACAT
The DNA here is from genome assembly GCF_054392235.1 of Sus scrofa. NCBI lineage: Eukaryota > Metazoa > Chordata > Mammalia > Artiodactyla > Suidae > Sus > Sus scrofa. The sequence continues at coordinate 147,235,088 of NC_139383.1, read as the reverse complement.
TAAGCCGCCCTTCCCACTGGGCCATGCATCCCCTCACCCTAACACACAGCCAGCCCCAACCTTCTGCAGGAATGAAAATGGGAGAAGATTCAAGGCCTTGGAACACCTGTGCCACTAAGGCTCAGATTTACAAGTTAAGTCATATCCTTGTGCTTTGGAAAATGACCTCATCTTTTGCTGAGGCCACCAGCATCAGGTTGCTGAGGATTCTAGAGGAGGTTTTTAAGGATAGTAGTGGCCATGTGTGTGAGCACTCAAACTAGTGGCTCTTTGTGAACCCACACCCAGCTTCAGGCACAAGGTCAATGCTGAGAAGTGGCATCCAACCCCAGGGGCTGTGACCTCCTGTCCCTCTGGAAATCCTGTTGTCACCTGTATCAGATGGACCTCCTGAGGGATGCCCGATCCTAGGAGAACCAGCTGTGCTTATTAGGGAGTCACTCCTTAGCTGTGGTAATAGGACAGATTTCCTTCCCCCTCAAAGACTAATCATGTGGTTCATAGATCAGAAAACTTATTTGTAGGGGTTGGAGGGGTGGGGAAAATAGGTCAAGGTCTTATAATAAAGGAATTACCCTATAGCCCAAGTCAACATAAAAGTCGTTTCCAGTTTATAGACAGAGAAGGCACCCACAGTGGATACTGTGGACCTTTTTTCTGTTCCCAAGCCCGAGGCAGTTCTCATACACAAAGTCCTGACATGATGCCTGCCTTGTGGTCAGCCTGTATGTGATGGCAGCTGTCAGAACCCTCCACCCATGCCATGCCCCCAACCATGTCTGTTCCTAGAGACCTCCCAGGAAGAGAAATGGGAGAGACATGGACCTTTAAAGAAGCTTAGGACTCTGAGATGGGGAAAGGGAAGCAGCAACTTTAGGAGCTGACCCCAGAGGGCAGATTCCCAGGCAGGGCCCATCTCTGACATCTCAAAGCCTAGCTTTCTTCCACTTCAGTAGCCACGCCACCTTAGTTTGAGTAATAAGTTCCTTCTTCCCTCTGACCCCTTCCTTCCTCCCTCACTTCCACTCCCTCTTCTAGAGATCTAAATGTACTAACAAGCATCCTCTTTGGAAAATGTGACCAGGCCTCCCTGAGTTAGAGGCTGTGAGCCATTTACGTACCAGTATGAGTTAGGTAAAGTGACTTCCTTTCTCCCAGCATCCTGTGAGATCAGCTACACTAAGGAAAAGAACATGTAATACTTAGGTCTAGGGGACCAGTTGAAATGGGGTGATTGGGGGCATCAGCATGTGACTGCCAGGGAAAAGAATACTAAGTGGGAGAACGTTAACAAGAAAGAGGCTGGAAAGGCACCAAGCACAGCTAGGTCCACCTTGTCTGGGAGACCAACTCCTTACCCAGGAAGGAAGGGAAATATTTCCCATCCCTTTTGACCTCTTCCTTTTTCTGAGCCTGGCACCACCTCTGCAAAAGCCCACGTCAGAAACTCAGTTTCAGCCCCAGCTCCTTCCCATGCCCTTTTCATCTGCTGGTCTTTAGAGTAAAGGCTCATCTCCAAGGAAACAAGGCTGAGACTCAGAAAAATCTCTACTCTCAAGAAGAGCTTGGTTACATTCTTTGGTTAATTCCCAATTAGACAAAAAATTAAAATATCAACAGTACTCCATTCTTGAATAGACTTGTTAATTTTTAGACCTGGAACATATATCTCTCTAATGCTTTTAGAATCAACAAAATAAATACCACATCATCCTCACATTTGCTGTCATCAGATTATCAATGTAGCCAAAGTTAATACTTACTTTGAGCATTTAATCTGTAATATTTTCTCCCATGAGTCAGCAGGGACTAAAGAGATGTAACATTTTCCATGTGGTAAAATTTTCTCCTACCAGGAACAAAATTTGAGTAATATCCTAGAAATCCATCTGCTGGTATGACAGTGGGCAGACACCCCACACACCCACCCACTGACCCCATTGAAAGAGAGGAGCAGGGACCCCAATTCAATAGGCCTCTGTCTCGTTATGAACTCTGGGGCCAGCCTGCACTGAGACCTCTCTGGTAGGCAGCACCTCCCAGACGAATTCTCGCTTCTATCTGGCAACTGCCTAGATCCTAAGCAAAGTGAGTCTTGCAGATAAATGCAACTTACTTGTTTTCTGTAAGTTGACTGGATTTGACAACACATTTCCCAAGTGTTTACTTCTCTCCTTTCTAAAATAGATCACATGTTCTTGAATCATTTCTGGCGATGCACCATTTTCATTGTGAAGTTCAGGGGTGTTCTCAAGGCTCTTGAGGTGTATGGAGGGTTTATCTGGACATGATCACAGACTTCTCTGTTGTTCGACCACTCTCTTTGCATAGTGTCCCTGTCCTTTCCATGTCCATCTTTGCTTCCAGTGTGCCTGCTAATCAGCCTAGTATGGACGAAGGAGGCCCATAACCACAGTGACTGTCCCTAAAGCTAAAGTGGTTAACATTTATGGGGCACTTACTAGGTATCAGTTACTTGTGCACATTAACCCATTTACTCCTTACAACAGCTTATAATGGAGGTGCTACTGTAATGGTCCCCCTTTCAGATGAAAAAACCAAGACCAGCAATGGGAGGTGCAGAGCTGGAACCTGAACCTAGGCAGTCCCTGACCTCCAGGCCTGCCCTCCTGACATGCTCTTCTGCCTCCAAGACAATCACACCCTGCACAGGCTGGTCCCATTCTTGCTCCTCCATGAATTCTGGAGCACTGTATTCATGGGGGCTTCTTTGGAAGCACCTGGCAGTCACTTTCAAAAAAAAAAAAATTGGTTTTTTTTTTTTGGCTTTTTAGGGTCACACCCACAGCATATTAAAGTTCCCAGGCTAGGGTCAAATCAGAGCTGCAGTTGCCAGCCTACACTATTGCCACAGTAATGCGGGATCTGAGCCATGTCTGTGACTTTCACCACAGTTCACGGCAATACTGGATCCCTGACCCACTGAGAGAGGCCAGGGATGGAACCCACAACCTCATGGATAGTAGTCAGATTCATTTCTGCTGCACCACAATGGGAACTCCTCACATCAAAATTAATTCAAGAGCCCCCTCTTTGGAAAAAGTGTTAAAATAGGTATAGCACTGTCCTGTTTATCAAGAATATGGGGAGAAATCACGAATACCAAATTAGAGGTGATAAAGGGGAAATAACCAAATACATAGGAAATCTAAAGAAGCACAAGATTACCTTTTATCTTTTTGCACATAGGCATTTGTGCTACACAGTATGTAAGAGATTTCCAAGTGGAAATGTCAAGTAGACCACTGTACAGATGGGTCATCTTCCTCCCCAGCAAGCTTTGTGTCCTTGTCGTGTGTCACCGTGAGGTTGTCTCCAGCATGATCTCAGAGGGGATCCCATGTTCCCTGAGGGAGGAAAACATGACATTTTCCTCTGCTAGAGCAGGAGTCAACAAACTCATGGCCCCAGGGACAAATCCAGCTCTACCACCCATTTTGTAAGCAGTTTCTTGGCACACAGCCAGGCTTTTTCATTCACATGTCATCTCTGGCTGCTTTCATGCTGCAACACAGATCATTTGGGCCCCAAAGCCCAAGGTATTTTACCATCTGGTCCTTTATAGAATCAGTTTGCCACCCCTGTGCTGAAGGCCTATACTTTTTCCACTTTCAGAGTAGTTTCTGCTTTAATTTACTGGTTCAGAATTTCCAAACCAAGGAGGTGGTGCATATTCAGCCCTCACATATGTTTGCGCCCATGTGTACTGTCTCAGTTTCTTTCAGATGCTCTTTTTCTGGCCATGGCCTCTGGAGGGACAGCCTTGAGGCCTCCCTTTGGACTAGTGCAATTGCTCTTATCTCAGTTTTAGGAATTCCTGGCTATATTGGTTTTCTTTTGCCGCAAAGCAAAGTTTCATTGTTTAAACACCCAGTTTAAGCCCACATATCTGTCAGAAGGCTAGCATGGTAAGGCTGGCTTCTCCGCTCAATGTAAAATCAAGTTTTCATCCAGCTGCAATCTCATCTGGAGCACAGGGTCCTTTTCTAAGTTGATTCTTGTCACTAGCAGAATTCAGTTCCTTGCAGTCGTAGGACTAAAGTCCTCATTTTCTTGTGGACCATTGGCCAGAGACCTCTCTCAGGTCCTCTGGGCCACTCTTGGGTCCTTATACCATGGTCCATCTCAGCAATGAAGAACCTCCTTTTCAAACCCCTCTCATGCTTTGAATCTCTCTGCCTTCTTTTTGTGCCATCGGCTGAAGAAAACTCTGCTTTTAAAGAGCTTGTGTCATTAAGTTAGGCCCAAGGGGTAATTTCACTTTCTCACAGTCAACTGTGTCAATATAATATAACCTTGTCACAAGAGTAATATCTCGGCATACTTACAAGTTCCACCCATAATCAAAGAGGAGAGCATTATACAAGGATGGGAATCATTTGGGGTCACCCTAGAAATCTGCTTGCCACGCTGGATTATTTTCAGGGAGCTCTGTTCTAGCTTTCTACCTCACATAGGCCTCAGGCCTCATCTCCAGGCCCACTAAGGCTTATAAAACCCCCGGCCTTTTGGAATATACCTTTTTTTTCTGTTTTTTGTTTTGGTTTGCTTTGGTTTTGGCCATGCCCATGGCATGCAGAAGTTCTCAGACCAGGGACCACACCTGCGCCACAGCAGTAACGCAGGCCACAGAAGTGACAACTCTGAGTCCTTAACCACTAGGCCACCAGGGAACTCCAGAATACACCTCTTTCCTATTCCCCTCATGGATTATTCAGCTTCAGCTGCCATTTGCTGCCCTGGCTTTTAGTTCCTTCTTCATTTTCCATGCCGAAGATTTTCCTTTTCTTGCTTTCAAGATTGGCATATGTTTAAAAATATTTTTGTTAAAAGTACATATATAAATAAAAACATATTCAGCTATATATAAATAGCTGTATTGTAGCCAGTATGTTTTCTCAGTTGTTGGAGTTTTTCTTTCAGCAGCATGCCAGCCATTTTAGTGTCATCAGTTCCAAAATCACAGAGTCTGTTGAAGTCAGTGAGCCCTTGGAGTCCAAACCTCAGTGAGAAGCAACCAGAATTCTAGAAAGAATTAATGGTTAATCAACCTGAAACTTACTGATGTGTCAGATCTGAGGCATAGTCTCCCCATTTGCCTTAACCTTGCTTACTGTATCCCTGGGAGAGCTGAGACATATGAAAACCAAGGAAGATAAATTGCTGTATCTTTCTGAGAACTGAATCTTTTCTGATAAAACAGATTAATGGGCAAAAGACAGTTTCCTTAATCAGATCCTCTTGTTCAACTACTTATTATTTTCAGATAGTTCACCCTCACTAAATGCATAGTTATTTTGTTTCCATTTCAAGTCTGGGAGCAATTTTCAAAGTTGTTGTTACCATGTTTTTCTTCAGATGTGGCCAAGCAGTATTTTGAGGAGAGCCTAGCTCATCTTAAGGATGCCAAAGGGATGGGAAAAGCCAAATTTCTTTCCATTCAAGACGATTATTGCCATTTTCTACAAGTCACTGGGCAAAAAGAGGTAAGTGAGTTGGGACCACAGTTGACTATTTACATGGGCGACGCGGTTGATATCCAAGCATCCATGAAGCATCTGCTATTTGCAGGGAATGGGCCCGGCTCTATGGGGAGAGGGATAAATAAGGCCAGGTGGCCACTCTTAGGCGGGTCCCACACACTTGCTCTTGGGAAACAAAAAAGTTTATGAGAAGGTAGATGCCGTGTCCATCCTAAAGCACCAGGAGCCTTGAGAACCCAGTGGACAGACCCTGCTTTTCACAGCCTATGGTTCTAGCTGGCATAGCAGGCGGCGGTTAATGTGGCTAATTCATCTCTTATCTTGGCTAATGGATGGAATTTACATCTCTAATGAGAGTGTCACAGCACAGAAGCTACAGCTCACTGTCCACTGAACCACGCAGGCATGTTTTCCATGGCTTGTCAAAGTGGAACCAGACCCAAGATTTATATTCATTGGTAGTTACACCCTTGGGAATTTATTCCATACAAACCTAACAACTACCAGAAAGGCACATGCTAGGGTTCGATTTACACAGATTTTTTTTTCCCCAACTCTAACCCATCAAGGCAAATCTTTGAGATGAAAACCTTTTTCTTTTCTCTGCTGTTTTGCAGACCTCCTCCCCAACAGCTCTCTCCTAACCCTTAATCCTCCACCCTTCAGCTGATGTGAGTTTAAGTGACATAGGCTTTTCAGCTAGATGCACCCATTTTCCTCAGGCCAAAGTAGGGCTACAGCAGCCATAACAAATGGAATTTTGTGTTTTTACGGATCACCCAGCCAAGTAGAGGGGCCCTTCGGGAACCTCAAATTCTAGAACACCTCCAGAAGTTCTGTGAGGAGTGCTCAGGTCAGAAGTCTAGGGGAAGTCTGCCCCCATCATGCCTCACCCCTTCCAGCTCACCAGCCATCTTTACCTCCAAAGTGCCCATTGAATCCATCCATTGGTTGCCATCTCTACCTCTGCCAGTCATCATCTCCCTCCTGGACCACTCCAACAGACTCTGGCCCTCCAGATTCTGCTCCCACTCCTACACTTTTCTAATTTATTCTGAATAAGGAGGCCATGGTGATCTTTTCAAAAAGCAGATCTGATCTGTGAGCACCCAATGGTACAATACCCCCCTGGCTTCTCGGTGCCCTTAAGATAAGCCAGCATCCTGTATTGCCCACCATACCTGGCACGATCCAGATTCTGCTGACATTCCCAGCCTTATTTTTGCCCCCTCCCCTGATTGGTATTCTGGCCGCATTGGCCTTTTCTAATCCCTACTTCTGGGCAGTGCCAGCTTTTTCTAAGGCTCTTAGAAGGTTCTTCCTCACTTATCTTTGGGCTAACGCCGATCCATCTTTCAGGACTCACCTGGCCTGATTCCTCCCTCCCCACTCTTCTTCATCACAGACTCCTGTTTGATATAATGCTCTAACACAGCAGTGTTTAATGATAATATCTTGTGGATGGTTCTTCCCTCTCCCCTACCAGACCAGATTCCATGAGAGCAGGGAGCCTGTTGCTCATGGTCGGGGAGCTCTGGGTAGATGGGTGGCTGGATGCTTGCATATGAGCTGTCTGACTGCTCTGGCCACCACAAGGGTCCACCCTTTTCCCCATTCCTGTCTGACTTCCTGCCCTGGTGCCTGCTGTCTCTGATGCTATACCTCGCTGCCCTTGCCCAAGTAACCCAGATCAGTGGCCTTGATCTAAAGATGTGCCTCACTTCCTGAGGCCTCCCTTGGAGATTTTAGCAAACTGGCTCTTTTCATTCTCTGGTCTCTGCTTACCTTCTGAGTGCCTTGTAATAAGAGACAAAACTGCCTCCTTTCCAGGTGGACACAGCCCATGCCAGAGCACACAGCTTAGAGAGAGGAACATGGGCTGAATTTCGGGCCTCCTCCTTCTCTGGCCAGGCATCCCTGTATGTGACACAACCTGTCCAACCAAACATGGCACCTTGGTTCATGCTCACCCTTGAGGCAGACTTCTCACTGTGGGTTCCAGTTGGAGTCAGCCAGCTGGGCTGTGCTCAGACCACCCCCAGATGTGGTCACAGCTTACATGTGGTCCAGAAATGAGGAAAATGTAAGCGAACATCACTTGGCCACAGGTTAAAATACTCTGTGTAAAAACACTCTTCTAGTAGTGCTGCTCTGCTTCGCAAGAACCTCTGCTCTGGCTTCTTATTCTCCCATAAGAAAATCCAAACTCAAACTGCTCAGCCTGGCGTGGAGGCCCTCTCACCAGAGCCCAGCCCATGACTTTTGCCTTATTTCCAGCTGCTTCTCTTCCTACATTCTCTGCTGCCGTCAAACATGTGTGCTCATTGGCCCTGAACATGCCATGTGCTACTCCCACCTCCCGCCTGTGCCCCAAGATTCCCATGCCCCCTTCTTAGCCCCCCTAAATCCTATTTATTCCTTACTCCCTTCCATTAAGCTTCTCTAACCCTCAGACACTACCACAGTCTGTTTCGTCTCAACCCATGCCCATGTGGCATCTCAGCTTGCCATTGAAGTTCATGCACATCCAAGTCTGGTTTCCGTGGTCAGGCTGTAAATGGCATTGAGAGCTTCATTTAGGAAAAGGAGACTGGCTTGTTTCCATCATTGGCTGCTCCAGGCCTGACAACCAGTTTTCATGGAAAAGCTGCCAAATCCAACACTTGATCACAGATACTGGGAGGGGACATGGTACAAGGGACATGACAGGCTTTAGCATCAGGCAGGTCCCTTGGGTACTAAGTTGGGTCACACAGTTCACAATTTACACAGTTTCTCTTCCCCAGCAGTCAGTTAACTCCCCACCTAAGAAATTGTTTCTGCCTTATCAGTACCTTTGCTGTTGTTGCCTGATCCTTCCTCCAGAACCTAAATCATATTCTTGCCAGTAAATTGAGTAAAGGCTTTGCTGACACCTCTGTCTGGGGAACACAAGCATTGCCTGCAGGGGTGTGTGGTGGGCAAGACTTCTTCACTGGTTCCTGCTTTATTCGGCTCTTAAATTTGGCATTTGTGTTATGTAACTGTAAAGGTGTTTTCTCCCCAAAGATCGTGGAAGATTTTCAGGAGATATAGCAGAGACCAACATGGTTTTCCCTCTGTATTGTCTTGATATCTGACTGAAGAGATTAATACCAACTCATATTTTTTATTCCACGTTGGTATAAATAAATCACATAAACCAAACAAAATGTCAAATATATTTAACTTTTCACTATGTTGGAATGTTTGCTTTTGGTTTCCTGAACTGTTTCTTGTAAGAAATAGAAAACCCTGGAATATGTTCCACGAGTAAATAAATTGCCAGGAAACTCTGTAGTTTTCACTTACATAAGAATGTCACTGTGCACAGAGGGAGAGGAGCCTGAAACTAAGAAGGATTAAAACTGGCAGAATTCAGTCTGGGTCTGCCACTGATGAACTGTCTCTGAGCAAGTTTCCTGATTGCTCTGTGCCTCAGTCTCCTCCTCTGTCATATGAGGAGACTGAAAATTAGATGAATTCACCTGTGTGAACTGTTTAACACAATTTTTGACACATAAAGGACATGATCCAGTACCCGTTAGCTTTTTTTTCTTACTGAAATGAGTTCCTGTAACATCTGAGGTGGCTTTTTCTCCAGGGGTCCTTTATACAGTCGCAGAGTTCACACCATTCCCACCCTTATGTGTTTTATTTCCTGATTCCTACTTAAGGAGGAAAGTAGGTGTAGCTCCTGAGACATTCTACCCAAACTTTTCCCCCTAAAAAGTGAAAATACACAGCTGTTAACATCTTTTTATTAGGAGGCACTGATCTTTATCTGCCTTCGAACTTGTTGTTTAACCAGAAGCGTTTTGCTACTTTCACAGAGAGCCACCTCGATCCTGAGAGAGTCCCTGGAGGCTAAAGTGGCAGTGTTTGGTGATCTCAGTCCTGAGGTGGCAGAGACTTACCGGCTCCTGGGTGGGGCCGACCTGGCACAAGGGAACCAGAGCGGGGCCGACAAGAAATTGAAGAAGGTAAAGCTGCAGTGCAGCTAACACAGAGGAAAGCTGTCCCATCCTTCACCACAGGTCACTTTCTATCCCTCCACTGTGTTCTTTTTAAATGCAGCATTAAGAACTTACAAAACATGAGTTCCCATTGTGGCTCAGTGGTAACAAACCCAACTAGTATCCATGAGGACATGGGTTTCATCCCTGGCCTTGCTCAGTGGGTTAAGGATCCAATGTGACTGTGAGCTATGGTGTAGTTTGCAGATGTGGCTCAGATCCTGCATTGCTGTGGGCCCTTGTAGGCCAGCAGCTGCAGCTCTGATTTGAACCCTAGCCTGGGAACTTCCATATGCCCTGGGTGTGGCCCTAAAAAGCATAATAATAATAATAATAATAATAATAGTAAAAGAACTTACAAAACAGAAACAGGATACCAAAGGGGAATGTAGAGGGAAGGGATAAATTAGGAGCTTAGGATTGACATATACACCCTGCTATATATAAATCAGATAACTAACAAGGAGGTCACTGTTCATACCTCTGGGAGGTACTTACTGTATAGCACGGGGAACTCCACTCAATAGTCTGTGATAGCCTATATGGGGAAAAAAGGATATATATACCTCCATTGCCATACACATGAAATGAAGACAACTTTGTAAGTCAACTCTACGCAACTATACACCAATAAAATTTAAATAAAATAAAATTAAAATAAATAAATGCAACTTAACAGCTGGCTTATTAGGTAAGATGACATCACTTTTGCAGTTGATCTCAGCTAGCACTTTTGGGGTACAAAAAAATCCATGTATGCACATAGATTTTTAAATGAATTAGCAAAATTTTTTTTACTTTGCAAATAATTTAAAATGTGTACATAGTGTAATTATCAATCTTATTTTATTATATTCTTTCTGTACACTAGTTTAGAGAGAAACTTCCATGCATTCTTCTAGTACTTATGTTTACTTCTTGTTAAATTTGTACTTTGTCTGGATGGTATGAGGTATGGATCTAATGTTATCTTCTTCCCAAATGACTATGAAGTTGTCCAGAACCATTTTATTAAAGACTCCATCTATGCTCCATTGAGCTAACACTTTCATCCTGTAGTACATTTCCACGTGTACTTGAGTATATTTCTGGATTTCTTTCTATTTCACTTTTCCCTTTGTTTATTTGAATCCCAGTACCTCATTACCTTAATTATAGAAATTTTACAGCATGATATATCATCTGGAAGGATTAGATTCTCCTCATGTTTTTTTTTGTTAACCTCCTAGAATATCATGTTTTCTAGATATTGTGGCATGCTTATTTTTCCACATGAATTTTGGTATCAACTTGTCAAGCTCTGTGAAAAGTTTGGTAGTATTTTTTGGAGAATTGTGTTATTTGTAAATAAACTTCAGGAGAACTGAGATCTTTATGATGTTGAGTCACTCTGCCAAAGAACAAGTGTTGTCTTTATATGTGTTCATGTCTCTTTTTGTATCATTCAGCCACATTTTAACATGTTCCTCATATAGGTTGTGTGCATTTTTACTAAGTTGACTTCTAAGCATTTTATCTTATTTAACGCTATCATAAATGGAGTTTTATCCACCATTATACCTTTTGACTGCTTATTTTTATGTGTATGAAGGTATCTCTGTGTTAATTTTATATTCTTCTAGCTTGCTTAATTCTTTTCTTGCTTGAATTACTTTGAACATTGATCCTCTCAAGTTTTCCAGGTATATCTATTACATCATCTGCAACAGATAAGTTTTACTTGTCCATTTTCAAATTTTCATGCCTCTGATTGATTTATTTTGTCTAATTGAATTGGCTCAGTCTTCCTGTACAATAACAAATAATAATGGAAATAATAGGCATCTGGAGTTCCTGTTGTGGCACAGCAGAAACAAATCCAGCTAGTATCCATGAGGGTGTGGGTTTGATCCCTGGCCTCACTCAGTGGGCTGGGGATCCAGTGTTGCTGTGAGCTGTGGTGTAGGCCAGCAGCTGTAGCTCCAACTTGACCCCCAGCCTGGGAACTTGCATATGCTGCAGGTGCAGCCCTGAAAAGCAAAAAAAGAAAAAAGAGGAAAAAAAGAAAAAGAAAATAAATAATAGGCATCCTTGCCTTGTTCCTGATATTAACGAAAATGCCTCTAGTGATTCCTCAGTTAATATATTCTGACTGAATTAAGATTTATATAATTTATCATGGTAAGGAAGTATCCATCAATTTCTATTTTCATGAGTAGTTTTTTTTTATTAGAAATAATTGCTGGGTTTTATCAAAGGCTTTGTCACCATAAATGGAGATAATCAGATGATACTTCTTAGAGCACTTAATAGTCTGTATTTTATTAAAACATTGAACCAACCTTACATTCTTGGAATAAATCCCCTATTTTCTCAACTTGATATTGATCCTGTTTGCTAATATTTATTCTTTACTAGTGTTTTGCACTGATATATGTAAGTGATATTTGTTGAAGTATCAATGTTGTTTTTCTTCATAAAAATAACTTGGAAGTTTACCTTTATTTTCTGTGCACTGAAGGATTTTATGCAACATTAAAACTATCTAGTATTTGGAAGTTTATACCACCTGTAAAACTCTTTAGCCTTGGTGCTTTTGGGGAGAAAAATTCCTTGAAAATTTTCTCTATTTCTTCTACAAACAAATTTGTTGAAGCTTTCTATCTCTAATGGGGTCGTTTTGGTAAACCGTATTTTTCTAGGTAATCATCTGTCCCATTTACATTTTCAGGTTGATTTGCATGGAGATTTGCCAAGTAGTCTCATGAATTTTTTAAATTTCTACTTTTTGTTATTTTCCCATTCTAATTCTTAGTTTTGCATTTAGATTCTCTCACTTTTTTCTTGACTGAGTTGGTTAGTGGTTTGTCTATTTTGTTAATTTTTCTAAAACAGGATTTGAATTCCACAGGTAAATTGCCTTCTTATTCTCTATGTCACAAACTACTGATTTTGTCTTTATTTTTTCTTTCCTTGTGACTTATTTTGCTTTACTCTGAGTTCTTCCTATCTTTTTGAATTTGGAATTTAATTCATTTGAGGTTTTATTTTATCAAAGTTTTGTTTTCTTTTTTTCTTTTTAGAGCCGCATCCACAGCATATGAAGGTTCCCAGGCTAGGAGTCTAATTGGAGCTGTAGACGCCGGCCAACACTACAGCCACAGCAATGCAGGATCCAAGCCACATCTGTGACCTACACCACAGCTCAGGGCAACACCGGATCCTTAACCCACTGAGTGAGGCCATGGATCGAACCCGAAACCTAATGGTTACTAGTTAGGTTCGTTAACCACTGAGCCACAAAAAGAACTCCTATGTTTTCATTTTTATTAATGTTTTAGACTATGAATTTTCTTATTATTGTTTTAAATACATTTCATAAGTTCTGTCATGTTGTGTTTTCATTACATTAATTAGTTTTAAAATGGTGAAACCCTAGGAACCTGTTAAGTAACATAACTGCACAAGGCAAAAGAATTAACTTTAGTTTTGAGTGGACTATCCTATAAATTAAGCCTTTTTCTCCTTTTATGATTTCTGATTCTGCTGCAAAAGACACCAGATTCAGTAACTTGAGGGGTGCCTATTTTTTTAATGAGAAACACATCTATCTATTATCAATTGGTCAACAGTAGTTATTGGATACCTTCTATGGGCTACTTACTGCGCTAGGCAGGCCTGGGGAAAGACAATGAATAACCAAGACAAATATGCTTCTTTGTGATACTTTCTAGTCAAACCAGGAAGATGTGTTAAACCAATCATTTCATATAATGTAAACATGACACACGTGCCAGAGACGTTATGATGAGGCAGGAGGTGAAGAAGGGAAGCTGAGGATGGCAGTTGCTCCCAGCTAATGCTTATTGAGTGATTGTTATATCCTTGGCACTGAGTTAAATGACTTAAATCTGTTAACTTATTTAAGCCCTCTAGCCACTCTAAAAGTTGGATGCCTCTACTGTTTTTTTCAAAGAGGGAAGCCAAGGTGAAAGGATAAGCGTGTCAGCCTTGACTGTAAAGCTAGGCATCGTCAGAGTGGGGATTTAGCACCAGGCCACCCGTATTGTGCAGTCTACTCTACAATATATCATGTTTCACAGCTTGGGCTTCCAAGTAAGATTTTGTTTGAACAGGGGCTTGTTGTGTTTTTAAAAAGTTTGGAAACCAGTGGTACAGTGAAGAGAATGCCAAGATCAGGATAAGCAGGAGTCTTTGGGTTGCCACTGACAGAATACAACTCAAACTATCTCAGGTGTAAAGGAGCGTCTTTTGTCTAATGGTTTCCGAGGAAGCTGACAGGCACATGATTCGCAGGGCAGGGACACAGCAGAGCCTCAGGAGAATGTGTCAAGGCCAGACTGCAATGCCTCCAGGGCTCTCTCTCTCTGCCCAAGAGTCTCCCTGCTTCTCTCTGCACCCCCTGCCCTCATGGCAGCCTCTGCCCTCAGGATGGAGATCATGGCTGCCAGCCCGCCAGAGTTTTTACTTCCTACTATGGTGCCATTTCTCAGTCACAGCTTGAGAGTTCTCAGGGAAAGACTGAGAGGCCTAGCTTGATTCTGGGCCCACTTTCGATCAGCCAGCTGAGGCCAGGAGTGGGGAGTAAGAACATGATGCCTTGAAGGCCACTGGCCCTCGGGTGGAGGTGGGGCAGGAAACACACATAATCAGAAGACTAGTGTCCGTCCTATTTTGGACCAGTGAGGGAATTGCAGACTGTAAGCCCCTAACTGATATTAGTGCTCAGTACTGTGCTGTCGGCCCATGCTATGATCAGTGGGAAGAAGGGGCCTAGGGAAGGTATCCGGATAAGTAGTTCAGGAAAAGAGCGTAGCCTAGCAGAGACAAGCATTTCCAAGTTGGAAATGGAGTGGAAGAGGAGCCTCAGGGGTGAGAAAAATGGAACCTGTTTAAAGAAGCAAAAAGCCGTTGAGGGTAACTGTCTACGGAGGAGCAGCTGGGAAAGACCTTGCTGCCATGTTTGCAGTTAAGGACTGAGACTTGACCTTTAAGCTAGGGTCCCAAGCCTTGGCCTGAAGGCCAAATCCAGCCCACAACCTGTTTTTGTGTGGCCCTTAAATTAAAAATGGTTTTTACAGATGATTATAAAATCTGCATTCATTTTGCTGGTGATCGAAAATTGATTTGATGGCAGGGAACACAGACTTTGAACCCCAGCTAAGTCAAATTTTGTCTCCCCCCCCAAAAAAAAAAATCCATTATTTTCATTAGTAGAACTAGATTACCAAAAAATGTACTGAGTAGTCTTATACTTTAAGTTTCATTGCCAAAAGTTTATGGAAATGTGTTTCCTCTCTTTCCTTTCTTCCTCTCTTGATAAGTACCTACATAGTACCTCAGTTTTTATCTCTTGGCCCACAAAGCCTACAATATTTACCACCTGCCCTTTGTAGAAGTTTTCTGAACCTGACTCTAAGCAGCTGGGAGCAATTGAGGGAACTTTCAGTAGGGCACAATAGCCCTATATTTGTTCTTTGGATTTTTTTATTTTTAAATCACTGTGAGGACAGTGTTGAAAGTGGAATGGAGTGGCCCAAGAACTGAGGCAAGGGGCCTCAATTTTCTCATCTGTAAAATGGAGATAAGAGCAACACCAAGCTCTCCTTGGCTCCCACAGTTGTTCTGAGACTGAGATGAGGCCAGGCAAGTGGGGCTGAATGCCAGGCCCTGCCAGCAGGCAGAGTTTAGGTGTCTAAAGAGCCGGGATGGGGAAGAGGAGGGCAGAGCTGTCCTGGCCCAGGGGCCACCCACCCCTGGGAGTCTCCACTTTGCTCCCCCTTCCTCATTTCTCCCCTGAGGAGGGTAGATGAAATATGGAAAAACTCTTCCAAGGGTTCAGCCTGACACTCCACTCCAGGCAGGGGAGGGACCCAGAAATAGGGGAGCATGGCAAGTATTAGCAAACAAGCATTTTTGAGTTGGGGCCACACAAACCTTCATCCGGCCCTGCTGGCTCTCCTGGAACCGGGCTGGTCCTACTTTTGACCACACACTGGGGGTCAAGGGGCAGTTCATACATCGTTCCCAGTTTCCAACCTCACAGAAATCCTCCAGGCCTGACTTTGGTAGCTCCAATTTACAGTTAAGGGGCCTGAGGCTCCTCTAAGTTAAATAAATTGTCTAGGAGCAACTTACCATTAAATAAAGCCCACACTTTCCCTCGTGCCAGGGGTTTGCCAACAGTGGCTCTTGAGCCCCCTACATTCAGGGTCACCTTCTAAACCACAGTCTGGGGCAAGGGTCCAGGGGCCCAGGGACTTGCATTTTAGCTTCTGGGGGAGGGTTGAGAATCACGGCTCTGGGCCTCAAGCCTACCCACAGAGCTAAAAATCAGCTCAGCTTTAAGAAACTCTCAGGTTTCACCACTCCCAGAGCCTGGAGTGAGTAGAAGTTGCTGATTTTTTTTCCTTTAGTTTGGCCTCATTAACCATCAGTCCTGAAAACAATGACTTAGACATTTGAAAACCATCTGGCTGCTTGCCAGAGTCAGACAGGAACGGGTTAAACTGTGCATGCCTGTAGGTTGTGCCCACTGTGGCACATGCAGGCCCCATTTCCACTTGCCCCGTGTACCCCAAGGACAGGGCTGGCCACTCTGTGAACACCAGGGCACACACAGGGCTTTAAATATGCCTCTCACATCTGCTGCTGAGCTGGACTTTCTCAGATGCCATATTTAGCGCTGGGCTCGGTAGAGCCAGCAGCCGTTCTCCAAGGCTACTGGCCCACTGTTGCTCTTGTTT
Source organism: Sus scrofa (assembly GCF_054392235.1). Taxonomy (NCBI): domain Eukaryota; kingdom Metazoa; phylum Chordata; class Mammalia; order Artiodactyla; family Suidae; genus Sus; species Sus scrofa. The sequence continues at coordinate 147,218,804 of NC_139383.1, read as the reverse complement.
TTATCACCACAACAGCTGCATCCCCCACGTTTTCAACTCTGGAGCAGGAATCCATTGAATTCTGGCCCTTCCAGAGTGCCCTTCTGTGCTGAATGGCCCAGGCGTTGGTCCTGTGGGCATGAAAAACAGGAAGGCACGAGAAACAGAGCAGACAGCAGGATGAAATTACTGAAAAGAAAATTGTATGATTGATTTGTCTTTCAAAGGCATCTGCCTGCAGGGGAAAATTGGAGCACTCTGTTGGCTCCAGATGGAAATTTCCACAGTAAAAGTTCACATTTTTTGCACCATGGAGACCTGGATTTTCATCCAGGTTAGAGGCTGCAAACAAGAATTCCCAGTGACTGTTTCCTGAGCCCAGTTACAGTGTACAATTGGGGTCGGGTTCCATCTTAAGCTGACCTCCCTGTTAGGAACTGTTATCAAGGTCTGTTCACCATCTAATTACAGCTGTGAACATTTTAAACATTTTCCGCAAAAGAATAACAATTTTACGTGACTTCTCTCTTCAAGAAATTCAAAGCCCACTGTTGAAACCCGAGCAGGACTCCGTGGGGCTCCTGGACACAAAAGCCTTTGTGTCCCCCATTTTTTATTTTAGGAAATAGGCCTCCTTTAGCCTCTCTGACCTTCCCTGAGTTCCAAAGGGTAGGATCAAACTGTTGGCTATTCAGGGAAGGGAGCGAATGCGGACACAAGGGAAGAACAGTCAAGAAACAGTGGTGCAGCAGGGTCTTGGTCCTTCTTCAAGGAATATATCTTTGAGTTCTGTAACTAAAACCCCCAACAAATGAAAAGCAGAGAGGAGGACCACAAGAACCATTCCTGGGACCACTAAATACCACCTTCAGAGAAAATGCAAGCCCACATCTACCCTGATCCTTACCTGTGGCCCTATTTTCTACTCCCAAGCTATAAAAACAATTCCTGTTCTCTCCCTCCTTTGGGAGAACAGTCTTTAGGGCATTCGCCTGCTGTGGCCTCCTTTGCTTAGCAAAGCAATAAAGCTATTTTTTTCTCCTTCGCCCCAAACTCTGTCACTGTGTTTCCATTTGGCACACCAGACAGAGGATGCAGTTTTGGCAGCTGGCTCTGAGAGGTCCTTCGCCTTGATGGACGCTTTGGGGTTTCTGTCCATACCAGCCTCATGAGGGAAAGCAGAGGGTTGGAGGATCCAGAGCCAGATTGCCAGGGATCTCCGTGCCCTCATCGTACCCGGCCTGTCATCTTGGCAGTTGGAACTCCAACGCTGGAGTGGAAAATGAGAGAAAGACTGCCTTAGTAGCTGTCAAGGCCATCTTTGCCTTGAGGGCCTCTCTCTTTCTACCTGAACTTCCTACTCTGAGAAGTCATTTGGGGAAAGAGAAAAGTAGGATCTGGGATGTCATGACACCTCTGCCAGCATCTGGGTAAGTTCCCTGGTGTGCACTCCAAGGCCCCTTCAACCTTGTCTGTTTCTGTTTGGGAGATCCCTTTTGTAAGGCGCCACTTGAACTAAGGCCACAGGTTTAGTGGGACTTGGAAGCTAATTCAACAAGTTTGAGGAGTTCCTGTTGTGGCTCAGTGGAAACAAACCCAACTGGTATCCATGAGGGCAGGAGTTCAATCCCTGGCCCCCCTCAGTAGGTTAAAGGATCCGGCATTGTGAGCTGTGGTATAGGTTGCAGACGTGGCTCATATCTCGTAGGGATGTGGCATAGGCCAGCAGCTATAGCTCTGATTTGCCCCCTAGCCTGGGAACTTCCATAGGCCATGGATGCAGCCCTAAAAGAAAAAAAAATTTTGAGCCTTGGGCTTTCTGGTTTGTGGCTCCCATTTGCCTGGTAAGGATTCTGGTTTTGCTTTTAATTTTGCATGCAAATGTTTAATTTGATTCAATATGGGAAGTGCTTCTTAGGTTCCATCTAATAGTACCCTAGGAAAGATTGACAAATTGGTTGACCTATAGTTACAAGCCTGTGACTAAAGAGGACTTATTCCAACAATTATTTATAAACAAATGGGTCTTATATTGTGATATCCAACTCATAACTGAACTTAGGGAATGAAGCTATGAGATCTCTGGTTGTGTCTGCCTGTATGTTTATGTGTGTATTCTCTTTGTATTTACCTTTGGATGATATTATCAAGATTGTAACTGAGCTCTACTTAATTAGCTTAAAAAATTAAGTGCTTATATAAATTCTCAAAAATACAGAAGGTAACTAGCCAGAATCAATTTCAGGTTCACACGATCCAGGTTATAGTCAACATTAATGTCTGGTATTGAAGGTTGCTTAAGTTACTAGATGGTTTGATTAATTTAGACATATTTTTGGTCATCAGTGTTAAATATAAATTTTTTGCTGTGCCTAGGTTTATTAGAGATCCAGTAAGACCTTATACCTGTTGCAAAATAACTTGATATGATGAAACTTTAAATGTAAATGAGATGAGACCTTTTAGGTAGATTCTAGGAATGATTATTTTAAGAATGTCTACAAGAAAGATCTCTCCAAATATTTGGTACTGTGTAAAAATTTTAGAGTTGTGCTAAATTAAATGATGGAAGTTTGTTAACAGCTGAGTCATTCCCAGATAAGATACTGAGACATCAGTTACTAAACAGAGAAAAACTAAAGGTGTTTAGGGCTATTGATGAATATGTCTGGTGCCACCCTGAGATAGTCTCTATAAGAAAGCACTGTGTTGAGAGAGGACAAGATGGCGGAGGAGTAGGGGGACACGCTCGCCCTCTCCCACAAACACAACAAAAAAAAAACACATCTACAGAAGAAATGACTCGCACAGAACAACAACCAATCGCTGGCAGAGGAACCTAAACTCCAATAACGGCAAGAAATTCGTGACATTATTGGGCAGAACGGGAGAAAAGAGGAGAGTGAGAGAAGGTGAATCCGAGCGGGACCGGCGCTCCCGAAAGGGAACTGCGGAGGAGAAAGGGATCCCGCACCCTGGAAAGTCTCCTACCGGGGAAAGATCAAACCAACCGGAGGAATCTCCAGATGCAGAGAAGAGTGTAGCAGTAAGTCGGAGTACGGAAAAACGATCAAGAACCCAACGGACCATCTGAACTACGGGCACAGTCACCAAAAATTGAGACGCCTGGGTGGGGGCTGGGCACCGAATCCTCGGCTCCAGAGGTTAGTCCCCGGGAAAGGGCCGGGGGACGCCTGGGTGGGGGCTGGGCACCGAGACCTCAGCTCTGAAGGTTGGTCCCCGAGAGGGGGCCGGGGGACACCTGGGTTGGGGCTGGGCACCGAGACCTCGCCTCCGAAGGTTAGTCCCCAAGAAAGGGCCGGGGGACGCCTGGGGGTGGGGGCTGGGCACCGAGACCTCGGCTCCAGAGATTAGTCCCCGGGCTAGGGGGGCGGGGAAGAGCGGAAACTGCTTGGGAGGTCTCTAAACCATTTGACGGGGCAGAGACTGCCTGGGAGACTAGAAAACAAAGCTGTCGCAGAGGAAGGGAGCAATACTCTAGGGGCGGGGAAGTGGAAAGCCGCCTCAGAGGGAACCTGGGAGAAGAGCCTGGTCTGCGCCCGTGCTGGGGAGGGGAGAGAAGAAGGGGTGGGTCCCCATAGAATACCCCCCACGCCACAACAAGCTTACAGGCCCGCTAGCTAGCAGAAAGCTGTGCTTCCCAGTGCATTCCCTCCCCCCACCCCCGCCACCCCCTACGCTCTCGCCGAACCTGGGGCTGCCTGCCATCCAGGAGGGCTGGCCTCAACAATTGCCTGAAGCCTACCACCGCAGGGGCTCTCCCTGCACAGGCCTGCTTGCCCTTTGGAGGGGCTACACTTCCACAGAGCAGCACCAAACACCACCAGCCCCCTAAAAAAGGCCTGCAGCCCAGAAAAGCTAGAACAAGCCTAGCCAGGCCGTGAACAGATCGACCTAATTCTCCGACGGTTTTTCTGAGACGGGCTCCCCCGGGGAGGAGCCTCTTGAGTCTCCAAGGGCCTTGCTACACGCCCAAGACCCCAGGGGGTGCTAAGACCTAGTGGACCAGCTGCATAGGACTGCCAGCTCCAGGCAGGACCCCCTGCAGACCAGAAAAGCTGCAACAAGCCTGGCCGAATCGGGAAAAGATCTCAGACGATCTTTCTGAGTCGGGCTGTCCTGGGGAGGAGCCTCTTGAGCCTCCAAGGGCCCTGCTACCCGCCCAAGACCCCAGGGGGTGCTGAGACCTAGTGGACCAGCTGCATAGGACTGCCAGCTCCAGGCAGGACCCCCTGCAGCCCAGAAAAGCTGCAACAAGCCTGGCCGACTTGGGAAAAGATCTCAGACGGTCTTTCTGAGTCGGGCTGTCCTGGGGAGGAGCCTCTTGAGCCTCCAAGGGCCCTGCTACCCGCCCAAGACCCCAGGGGGTGCTGAGACCTAGTGGACCAGCTGCATAGGACTGCCAGCTCCAGGCAGGACCCCCTGCAGCCCAGAAAACCTGCAACAAGCCTGGCCGAATCGAGAAAAGATCTCAAACGGTCGTTCTGAATCGGGCTGCCCTGGGGAGGAGCCTCTTGAGCCTCCAAGGGCCCTGCTACCCGCCCAAGACCCCAAGGGGTGCTGAGACCTAGTGGACCAGCTGCATAGGACTGCCAGCTCCAGGCAGGACCCCCTGCAGCCCAGAAAAGCTGCAACAAGCCTGGCCGACTTGGGAAAAGATCTCAGACGGTCTTTCTGAGTCAGGCTGTCCTGGGGAGGAGCCTCTTGAGTCTCCAAGGGCCCTGCTACCCGCCCAAGACCCCAGGGGGTGCTGAGACCTAGTGGACCAGCTGCATAGGACTGCCAGCTCCAGGCAGGACCCCCTGCAGCCCAGAAAAGCTGCAACAAGCCTGGCCGAATCGGGAAAAGATCTCAGACGGTCTTTCTGAGTCGGGCTGTCCTGGGGAGGAGCCTCTTGAGCCTCCAAGGGCCCTGCTACCCGCCCAAGACCCCAAGGGGTGCTGAGACCTAGTGGACCAGCTGCATAGGACTGCCAGCTCCAGGCAGGACCCCCTGCAGCCCAGAAAACCTGCAACAAGCCTGGCCGAATCGAGAAAAGATCTCAAACGGTCGTTCTGAATCGGGCTGCCCTGGGGAGGAGCCTCTTGAGCCTCCAAGGGCCCTGCTACCCGCCCAAGACCCCAAGGGGTGCTGAGACCTAGTGGACCAGCTGCATAGGACTGCCAGCTCCAGGCAGGACCCCCTGCAGCCCAGAAAAGCTGCAACAAGCCTGGCCGACTTGGGAAAAGATCTCAGACGGTCTTTCTGAGTCAGGCTGTCCTGGGGAGGAGCCTCTTGAGTCTCCAAGGGCCCTGCTACCCGCCCAAGACCCCAGGGGGTGCTGAGACCTAGTGGACCAGCTGCATAGGACTGCCAGCTCCAGGCAGGACCCCCTGCAGCCCAGAAAAGCTGCAACAAGCCTGGCCGACTTGGGAAAAGATCTCAGACGGTCTTTCTGAGTCGGGCTGTTCTGGGGAGGAGCCTCTTGAGTCTCCAAAGGCCCTGCTACCCGCCCAAGACCCCAGGGGGTGCTGAGAACCAAGTGAAATCTGCTACCATCGTGGGGTGGACCTCCCAGTCCTGTCTGCCCTCAGGAAGTCCTCCTTTGCTTCAAAGAAACACTGTTAGTCCCATCAACACTCCAGAAAAGCCACACTGTCTCAAAAAAAAGATTGACCAACAACGACAGCCCTCAGGAAATATTCCAGGGCAGTGACAAGGCAAGCACTACCCGATAACGGAGAGTACAACTCCCTCAGGAGAAAGAAGACAACAAGCAAGATGAAGAAGCTGAGAAACCACCCCCAGTCAAACCAACAGGAGAACTCACCTAAAACAGTCAACAATGAAACTGATCTCTGCAGTCTGACAGACCTGGAGTTCAAAAGAGAAATAGTGAAAATACTGAAGGAATTAAGAGAAGATATGAACAGCAATGCAGATACCCTCAGAAAGGAGCTAGAAAATATAAGGAGGAGCCAAGAAAAACTAGAACATTCATTTGCAGAGATGCAAACTGAACTAGGGGCAGTAAAAACCAGAATGAATAATGCAGAAGAACGAATCAGTGATATGGAAGATAGAATAATGGAAATCACTCAATCTGGTCAACAGACAGAAAACCGAATCAAAAAACTGGAAAGCAATATAAGAGACCTATGGGATAATATAAAACGGGCCAATCTACGCATAATAGGAATTCCAGAAGGAGTAGAAAAAGATAAAGGAATGGAAAATATATTTGAAGAAATTATCGCTGGAAACTTCCCAAATCTAAAGGATACTGGATTCAAGATACAAGAAGCACAGAGGGCCCCAAACAAACTGAACCCAAACAGACCCACACCAAGACACATCATAATAAAAATGGCAAAAGTTAGTGATAAAGAGAGGATCCTAAAGGCAGCAAGAGAAAAACAGAATGTTACCTACAAGGGAACCCCCATAAGAATATCAGCTGATTTCTCTGCAGAAACACTACAGGCCAGGAGGGAATGGCAAGAGATATTTAAAGTGCTCAAAGGAAAAAATATGCAACCTAGAATACTTTATCCAGCAAGAATATCATTTAAAATAGAAGGGGAAATAAAAATTTTTCCCAACAAACAAAAACTTAAAGAATACAGCAACACAAAACCCAGGTTAAAGGAAATATTGAAAGGGCTTCTCTAAACCAAAAAGAAAGGAAGGAAAGGGAAGAAAAAAGAAAAGAAAAAAAAAAAAAAAGAAGAAGAAGAAGAAGAGGAAGAACTAGGACTGAGGAAGATACAATCAGAGAGCAGTCACTCAAATAAGCCAGCATACAGATTTAATCATGAACATGCTTCAAACAAAATAAAATTAAAAAGAAAAAAATAAAAGAGTCATCAAAACCATAAAATGTGGGCAAGGGATGTTAGGAGGTAAATAATCCTTTTTGTTTGTATGTATGTCTCTCTTCTTAATTTTAATATAATAATGAAGTGTTTGAACTTACAGGACCATCAGGCTAAAACACACAATTATGGGAAGGGGTTAGCATACTTAAAAAACAGGGCAACCACAAGCCAAAACCAAATATTGCATGTGCAAAAAATGAAAAAAAAAAAATACACTCAAGCAGATAATAACAGGAGACCATCCAACCAAAAAAAAAAAAAAAAAAAAAAAAGAAGAATGGAGAACCATAGAATCAACTGGAACACGAGGATCAAATGGCAATAAATAATCATCTATCAATTATCACCTTAAATGTCAATGGACTGAATGCCCCAATCAAAAGACACAGAATGGCTGAGTGGATAAAACGGCAAAAACCTTCAATATGCTGCCTACAAGAAACTCACCTTAGGACAAAAGATACATATAGATTGAAAGTGAAAGGCTGGGGAAAAGTATTTCATGCCAATAGACATGACAGAAAAGCAGGAGTTGCAACGCTCATATCAGACAAAATAGACTTTAAAACAAAAGACATAAAGAAAGACAAAGAAGGACACTATTTAATGATTAAGGGATCCATCCAAGGAGAGGATGTTACTATCATTAACATATATGCCCCAAACATAGGAGCACCCAGATACATACAACAAATATTAACAGACATAAAGGGAGATATTGATGAGAATACAATCATAGTAGGAGACCTAAATACCCCCCTCACATCAATGGACAGATCCTCTAGACAGAAAACCAATAAAGCAACAGAGATCCTAAAGGAAACAATAGAAAAGTTAGACTTAATTGATATCTTCAGGACACTACATCCAAAAAAATCAGAATACACATTCTTCTCAAATGCTCATGGAACATTCTCAAGAATCGACCACATATTGGGACATAAAGCGAATCTCAATAAATTTAGGAGCATAGAAATTATCTCAAGTATCTTCTCTGACCACAATGCCATGAAATTAGAAATCAACCATGGGAAAAGCAAAGAGAAAAAACCTACTGCATGGAGACTAAACAACATGCTACTAAAAAACCAATGGGTCAATGAGGAAATCAAGAAGGAAATTAAAAACTATCTTGAAACAAATGATAATGAAGACACAACCTCTCAAAATCTATGGGATGCTGCGAAAGCAGTGCTCAGAGGGAAATTTATAGCAATCCAGGCCTTTCTCAAAAAAGAAGAAAGATCCCAAATTGACAACTTAACCCTCCACCTAAATGAATTAGAAAAAGAAGAACAAAGAAGTCCTAAAGTCAGCAGAAGGAAGGAAATTGTAAAGATCAAAGAAGAAATCAATAAAATAGAGACTCAAAAAACAATAGAGAAAATTAATAAAACCAAGAGCTGGTTCTTTGAAAAGGTGAACAAAATTGATAAACCCCTGGCCAGACTCACTAAAAAGAGGAGAGAAAGAACCCAAATCACCAAAATTATAAATGAAAAAGGAGAAATCACAACGGATACAGCAGAAATACAAAAAACCATAAGAGAATACTATGAACAACTATATGGCAATAAGTTTGACAATCTGGAAGAAATGGACAATTTTCTAGAATCTTACAGCCTGCCAAAACTGAATCAAGCAGAAACAGACCAACTGAACAGACCAATCACTAGAAATGAAATTGAAGAGGTCATAAAATCACTCCCTACAAATAAAAGCCCAGGACCAGATGGCTTCACAGGTGAATTCTATCAAACATATAAAGAGGAATTGGTGCCCATCCTCCTTAAACTCTTTCAAAAGGTTGAAGAAGAAGGAATACTCCCAAAGACATTCTATGAGGCCACCATCACCCTCATTCCAAAACCAGGCAGAGATACCACCAAAAAAGAAAACTATCGCCCAATATCATTGATGAATATAGATGCAAAACTTCTCAACAAAATCTTAGCCAACCGAATCCAACAACATATCAAAAAAATTATACACCATGACCAGGTTGGGTTCATCCCAGGTTCACAAGGATGGTTCAACATACGCAAATCAATCAACATCATACACCACATTAACAAAAAAAAAGTCAAAAATCATATGATCATCTCAATAGATGCAGAAAAAGCATTTGACAAAGTTCAACATCCATTCATGATCAAGACCCTCGCCAAAGTGGGTATAGAGGGAACATTCCTGAATATAATCAAAGCCATTTATGATAAACCCATAGCAAATATAATCCTCAATGGGGAAAAACTGAAAGCCTTCTCACTCAAATCTGGAACAAGACAGGGATGCCCACTCTCACCACTGCTCTTCAACATAGTTTTGGAAGTCTTAGCCACAGCAATTAGACAAACAAAAGAAATCAAAGGCATCCATATAGGAAGAGAAGAGATCAAACTGTCACTGTATGCAGATGACATGATTCTATACCTAGAAAACCCTAAGGACTCAACCCCAAAACTCCTTGAACTGATTAATAAATTCAGCAAAGTGGCAGGATATAAGATTAACATTCAGAAGTCAGTTGCATTTCTGTATACCAGCAATGAAGCATTAGAAAAGGAATACAAAAATACGATACCTTTTAAAATTGTACCTCACAAAATCAAATACCTCGGAATACACCTAACCAAAGAGGTAAAGGACCTATATGCCGAGAACTATAAAACCTTAATCAAAGAAATCAAAGAAGATGTAAAAAAATGGAAAGATATTCCATGTTCATGGATTGGAAAAATCAATATTGTGAAAATGGCCATCCTACCCAAAGCAATCTACAGATTCAATGCAATCCCTATCAAATTACCCATGACATTTTTCACAGAACTAGAACAAACAATCCAAACATTTATATGGAACCACAAAAGACCCAGAATCGCCAAAGCAATCCTGAGAAACAAAAACCAAGCAGGAGGCATCACTCTCCCAGACTTCAAGAAATACTACAAAGCCACAGTCATCAAAACAGTGTGGTACTGGTATCAAAACAGACAGACAGACCAATGGAACAGAATAGAGAATCTGGAAATTAACCCTGACACCTATGGTCAATTAATCTTTGACAAGGGAGGCAAGAACATCAAATGGGAAAAGGAAAGTCTATTCAGCAAGCATTGCTGGGAAACCTGGACAGCTGTATGCAAAGCAATGAAACTAGAACACACCCTCACACCATGCACAAAAATAAACTCCAAATGGCTGAAAGACTTAAATATACGACAGGACACCATCAAACTCCTAGAAGAAAACATAGGCAAAACACTCTCTGACATCAACATCATGAATATTTTCTCAGGTCAGTCTCCCAAAGCAATAGAAACTAGAGCAAAAATAAACCCATGGGACCTCATCAAACTGAAAAGCTTTTGCACAGCAAAGGAAACCAAAAAGAAAACAAAAAGACAACTTACAGAATGGGAGAAAATAGTTTCAAATGATGCAACTGACAAGGGCTTAATCTCTAGAATATACAAGCAACTTATACAACTCAACAGCAAAAAAACCAATCAATCAATGGAAAAATGGGCAAAAGACCTGAATAGACATTTCTCCAAGGAAGATATACAGATGGCCAACAAACACATGAAAAAATGCTCAACATCGCTGATTATAAGAGAAATGCAAATCAAAACTACCATGAGATACCACCTCACACCAGTCAGAATGGCCATCATTAATAAATCCACAAATAACAAGTGCTGGAGGGGCTGTGGAGAAAAGGGAACCCTCCTGCACTGTTGGTGGGAATGTAAACTGGTACAGCCACTATGGAGAACAGTTTGGAGATACCTTAGAAATCTATACATAGAACTTCCATATGACCCTGCAATCCCACTCTTGGGCATCTATCCGGACAAAGCTCTACTTAAAAGAGACACATGCACCCGCATGTTCATTGCAGCACTATTCACAATAGCCAGGACATGGAAACAATCCAAATGTCCATCGACAGAGGATTGGATTCGGAAGATGTGGTATATATACACGATGGAATACTACTCAGCCATAAAAAAGGATGACATCATGCCATTTGCAGCAACATGGATGGAACTAGAGAATCTCATACTGAGTGAAATGAGCCAGAAAGACAAAGACAAATACCATATGACATCACTTATAACTGGAATCTAATATCCAGCACAAATGAACATCTCCTCAGAAAAGAAAATCAATCATGGACTTGGAGAAGAGACTTGTGGTTGCCTGATGGGAGGGGGAGGGAGTGGGAGGGATCGGGAGCTTGGGCTTATCAGTCACAACGTAGAATAGATTTACAAGGAGATCCCGCTGAATAGCATTGAGAACTATGTCTAGATACTCATGTTGCAACAGAAGAAATGGTGGGGGAAAAACTGTAATTGTAATTTATACATGTAAGGATAACCTGACCCCCTTGCTGTACAGTGGGAAAATAAAATTTAATTTAAAAAAAAAAAAAAAAAAAAAAAAAAAAAAAAAAAAAAAAAAAAAAGAAAGCACTGTGTTGAGAAATTATTGGTATTTATGTTCACCGATTTATAGAATGCTAATGTAAAAGGCAGTTCATAATTCCTTATTTAGTTTTCACTAGAAATCAAGATTTTTAAGGAGTTCCTGCTGTGGCACATCGAGTTAATGAGCCGGTCTGTCTCTGTGGCTTTGCCACAGCTGTGCCGTAAGCCATAGACGTGACTCGGATTCAATCCCAGGAACTTCCATATGCCGTGGGTGTGGCCAGAGGCAGGGGGTGGGAGTGGGGGTGGGGGTGGTTAAAAGATGAGGACTCTAATTTAAACATGTAATTAAGGCTTGTAGAAATAATAAAGGAAACGTTTTAGTATACACTAGGAAAGTAAGATATATGTTTTCAGTAAAGAAGATATGAGGAGTGGAATTGGATTTTACTAAGGGGAAGGAAAGCAAGTCTGTCTTGCAGCTGGCTGTTTCGGGTTGAAAAAAATGAGGGACAAACTAATGGATACAGAAAGTGATGGGAGGTTCGTGGATGGTCAAGATTGGTTAGGTTTAGTTTGAAGTTAAGTAAGTAAATTTTGCTGTTAAAAGCAAGCTGTTACAAGACTTGAATTTGGTTGCTCTCTGTTTTCTTGGAATGCTACTTTTTTTTTTTTTTTTTTTTTTTTTTTTTTTTGCTTTTTTTGCTTTTTAGGGCCATACTCTTGCCATATGGAGGTTCCCAGGCTAGGGGTCGAATCAGAGCTACAGTTGCCAGCCTATGCCACAGCAACATCAGATCCGAGCCGTATCTGTGACCTATACCACAGCTCATGGCAATGCCAGATCCTTAACCCACTGAGCGAGGCCAGGGATCAAATCTGCAACCTCGTGATTCCTAGTTGGATTCCTAGTTCCCACTGTGCCATGACAAGAACTCCGATTACATTTAATCAGAAACATTTTAATCAGATGTTTAACCATGCCTTTTAGGTCTTTCTGTCGTTGTACTCCGGTGCTTTTGCAAAAGTGCTTCATATTCAAGAAGGCTCATATGAGGGTCTCTGATGCGTTTCAGACAATACCCCTGAACTGGGAAAAAATGATAAGATGGAAAACCTGATGGCTTCATATAGCAGATAACAATGAATTTGTTATGGAGTGAACTGGTGAATACGGTTATAATGTTTATGGTTTATTGTGTCTGGAATGTTACTGGTTTTGATCTCTGTTTGCCAGTCACAAGGAAACCTTTTCCCTTCAGGTTACTTATGACTTAGAGCAGCTGGGCAAATTACACCTCTGTGGGTAAAATGGACATATTTTTCTTTTCTCTCTGCTTGGTCCCTCCAGAAATTGGAGACTCTTGGGTTCTGGGCAGGCTTATCAGGTGAATAGGAAAGATTGCCTCCTGGCTTATGCAGGAATATTGATATTTTGGGGACTTTTAGAAAAGAGAAACCTACCAAGGCAGAATCTGATGGCAGGCCCTTGGCATGGCTTTCCTGGCTTTGAGAGGCCTTTCAGGAATTTAGTCTGAGACTCCTGAGAAATTATGAGCCAATTCCTCATAATTGGAACCAGAGCCAATATGGAAGAACCTAGGAAACAAATTAGCCTTGGTTTGGCTGTATTCAATGGAGATGAGGGTAATTTTAGAGAAAAAGGTTGTTTCAATAGATATGAAATTCTAGTTCTGTTAATTGAAATCTGTATTTATGAAAGTTATTATGTTAGCCACACTTTTGCCCTGATGGTCAGAAGGAAAATTATCTAGTGGAATTATCACAGAATAGCTACTCATGACCTATCACTGCTTGCTTTAGGTCTATTGCTAAAAGCATATATACAATGCTTATGTGATGATTTGGATATAAATGATAAAATGTATGACCTGTAAAGCATTTCCTCATTAACATGCCTCTGAGCTTCTTAACAATACCTGATCAGTTTTCTCCCAGTGTGGGTTATTAACTATGGCAAATATAAAGGAGGCCTACCATCAAGGGACATGGTCTACACCTGGGGCAAGCAGCTGAATCACCCCATCCCTGTCTTCACAGGACAGTTGTTGGGGGTTTTTTTTAATAGAATGATTTTTATTTTTTCCATTATAGCTGGTTTACAGTGTCCTGTCAATCTTCTACTGTACAGCATGGTGACCCAGTCACACATACATGTATACATTCTTTTTTCTCACATTATCATTCTCCATCATAAGTGACTAGACATAGTTCTCATTGTATACAGCAGAATCTCATTGCTTATCCATTCCAAAGGTAATGGTTTGCATCTATTAATCCCAAATTCCCAATCCATCCCACTCCCTCCCCCTCCCCCTTGACAAGCACAAGTCTGTTCTCCATGTCCGTGATTTTCTTTTCTTTGGAAAGGTTCATTTGTGCCATATATTAGATTCCAGATATAAATGATAGCAAATGGTATTTCTTTCTCTTTCTGACTTGCTTCCCTTAGTATGAGAGTCTCTAGTTCCATCTGCATTGCTGCAAATGGCATTATTTTGTTCTTTTTTATGGCTGAGTAGTATTCCATTGTATATATACCACATCTTCTTAATCCCATTGCAGGGACAGTTGTTTTGATCATCAGTGCTTTCTGTTGAAGGACTTGCAATCAAAAGGGTAAATGATGGAAAATTTGCACATACTGAGTTATGAGGAAGTCACTCTGGCTTAAACATGGCTTAACTTAAACTCTGCTGACCAAAGCAGCCTGTTGTATGGTCTTTCAGACATGCACTGAATATCTCTTCTGGCCATTATGGATTTTAGGCACATTCCTATATTGCCAAGAACTTGAGTTTTCTGAGCTATGTCAGATGCCACTGGCCATTCTCAAAGCAGTGTCTGTTGCTGGCAGCTGGTAACTACAACCTCATAGGTTCAAAGTATCCTCTTGTGGAGTTCCTGTCGTGGCGCAGCAGAAACGAATCCGACTAGGAACTATGAGGTTGCGGGTTCAATCCCTGGCATTACTCAGTGGGTTAAGGATCCAGCGTTGCCATGAGCTGTGGTGTAGGTCGCAGACGTGGCTCGGATCCCGAGTTGCTGTGGCTCTGGCGTAGGCCGGCAGCTGTAGCTCCAATTCGACCCCTAGCCTGGGAGCCTCCACATGCTGTGGGTGCGGCCCTTTATAAAAAGACCAAAAAAAAAAAAGTACCCTCTTGTAACTATACAATCTTTAGACAATGAAATTGCTAGATCAGATATTAACAGAAAGAAGAGATATATGTGTAATGGCCAGTAGCTCCTGTTATGTATATGTTCATGTGGCATCAGAAGTTAAAACCTACTTAGTAGAATTAGACAACTGGCTATAGCAGGTCTCCCATAATGCCAGCGCCAGACTGGGCTTTGGTCTTATTTTTCTGAATTCCTCAGGGAATGAGATCTATTTTGTCTGTTAAAGTCCCAGTTGTCACTCTTCCTACTTCTAATTAGGTCTGTTGCACCAAGCTGGCAGACCAAGGGATTGAGATCTTAATCATACAGGACTCGGATCCAGGACTTGGGACTCAGGAATATTTCTTATTCGGTGTCCATTCCCCAAATTGAGGCAAGACTACACCCCATTTCAGCAGGAAGTAGCCAGAGTGGTCACTGCCTTGTTCCCTAAAAGACTTGGGGAAAGATAAAAGAGAAATGGGGATTTAAAACCAAATTGCCTTAAAATAAATTCCTCTGCCAAGTTTATGATTCACATCTCTATCCAAAATGAGTATTCCCTTTCTTGTCCAACATCTATTCTCCTCAAGATTGGGGAGTATCAAAGAAAAGGGGGGAATGAAACCGAGCAGAACCCTATGGGGCTCCTGGGTACAAAAGCCTTTGTGTCCCCCATTTCTTATTTTTAGGAAATAGGCCTCCTTTAGCCTCTCTGACCTTCCCTGAGTTCCAAAGGGTAGGTTCAAACTGTTGCTAATCAGGGAAGGGAGGCAACGAGGAGACCAGGGAGGAACATTCAAGAAACAGTGAAGAAGAATGCAAGCTTGCATCCACCCTGATCCTTATCTGTGGCCCTATTTTCTACTCCGAAGTTATAAAACCACTTCCTGTTCTCTCCCTCCTTTGGGAGAACAGTCTTTAGGACATGTGCCTGCTGTGGCCTCCTTTGCCTGGCAAAGCAACCAAGCTATTTTTCCTCCTTCCCCCAAAACTCTGTCTCCAGGTTTCTATTCAGCACCGGCGGACAGAGGCCATTTTAGCAACATTATAATGAGTCATTTGAAGAAAGGTGAAGGCAAATGGCTTTTTTCACAGGTCGTTTTGTGAGGAAGCCACCCTTGAACAGGTTATATGTGGTCATAGGTCGAGACTCAAGAATAGGCCGTCTGGTCCTTGCTGTATCCCAGCCACTTCTCCAGCCAGCCAAACATACAGAACCTTCTTGTAGATGGCCATATTTTTATATATTTTATTTATTATTTTATTTTAATCTTTTTAGGGCTGCACCGAGGCACATGGAGGTTCCCAGACTGGGGTCAAATCGGACCTGTAGCCGCCAGCTTACACCACAGCCACAGCAATGTGGAATCCGAGTTGCATCTGCAGGCTACACCACAGCTCATGGAAACGCCAGATCCTTAACCCACTGAGCAAGGCCAGGGATCAAACCTTCACCCTCATGGATGCTAGTCAGATTCATTTCTGCTGAGCCATGACAAGAACTCCAGGCCATATTTCTAATACAGTTCTTGTCCTGTCATTCCATCAGTGGCCCACTTAGTTTTACTTTCCCTTTAGCTCTTGTGGTGTTTTCCTTGTAGGTTTGGATACTGGGTAATCCAGAGCCAAGTTGGAGTCCTCTCAGAGCCCCATGTTTTCACCAGTAGAGTCTCACTCGTCCTTGATCCTAATTTTTCTGTTGTCTTTGACTGACCCACTGTTGGGCTGCAGCAAGTCCACTTCAAATCTTTTGTGAAACAGAGGAAGGTCATCATGACATTTTCATATGCAAAATCCCCTTCGTGGGTTTGAGAAGTAATGCTTGGAGACACTTTAAGCACTCATTCATTACTTGGAGATGTTTGTAAATTGGTTAATATGTATAAGAATTGGAACTGATGGTTAGGGGGTCAAGGCCTTAATCCTGGGTGGGGAAAACATGGAGCCTCCCTTGCTGGCTCCAAGCTGGTGGAAATCAGAATTCCATGTCTCCTGGCCACAGACCGCCCTGGCATCATCAGCCACCAGGAAGAGTTGCTGTCCTAACTAGGGCAGCCCAGATACAGCACTCTCACCTTGGCGGGAAAACACATTTAGTATATGTATGACTGGGTCACTTTGCTGTACAGCAGAAATTGAGAACATTGCAAATCAACTATATTTTTTAAAAATTTTTAAAAAGAAAGAAAACACACTTAGGTGCTGTACACAAACTGCGTCGGACGAGGCTACACTGGCTGTGGAAAGCTCCTCCCCTATGGGAACTCTTATTGCGGCTTGGTCAGTGCACGATGCCTTAAGAGTTCCTAACTTGGCATTGAGGTCTGGAGGGTGTAGAACTGTGGGTCTGGACAGACCATCCTGGCCTGAGACTATCTGGTGATTTGTCAAAACCTCACTGGATGCAGAAGAACCATGAGTTTATGAGTGGATGGCCAGGGACATAGAGAGAGGCACAATCTCCTACCACATAAATTCAGTGGGACCTTAAACAAGTGGAAAGAATGATGCCAGGAATGGCTGGTGCTCCTGCAGAAGGACTGGGCGGGATGGCCAAGCTCTACATCAGGAGGGAAACAGGCCAAAAAGAAAAGCAGCTCAAAAAGCTTAGTTTTAAGAGTGTCTAGATTTCTGCTCTATCTGGCTTAGAAGGAGGCAAGTCCAGCTTTTATACAAACAGCCATAGCCGGCTGTCCACTTTGAACACAAAGCCTTAATTTATATGTGGGGACACAGCATGGGTCCTCTCAAGAGCAAGCCCTGCTGATGCATTTGTTTTCTAAATATTTGTGTTGCAGTTGTCCTGGAGAAAGATGATGATAGCTTGCTCCAAGACAGTGGCCAGGGGATGGAGCAAAATCATGGGGGAGACGAGGGATGTCGATAAGGATATAGAACCCACGGCACTTGGCAACTCAGAGGTGAGGAGTGAGGGAGACAGCAAGCCTGACATCCACACCTCCAAGACTGGCAGTCATCATTCATGGATACTCAGGGACAGCTTTTCAGACAGGCTGCTCAAGCAGCAGTGTGTGGGGCAG
Source organism: Sus scrofa (assembly GCF_054392235.1). Classification (NCBI taxonomy): domain Eukaryota; kingdom Metazoa; phylum Chordata; class Mammalia; order Artiodactyla; family Suidae; genus Sus; species Sus scrofa. Next base: position 147,201,287 of record NC_139383.1, on the reverse strand, counting down.
GGCCTGGGCCTCCCTCCCTTGCCTCTTCCTCTCCCGTTTCTCTTGTCCCAGGGCCCCTGATCCCACCCCATCTGTGCTTCTCTCATGGGAGGCTTCCTACCCACCTGTGCAGCAATCCTCAGGTCTCAGAGCAATCCTCAGAGCTGCAGGTGGGTAGTGTCGTGTGTGAGTGAGAGACACACACAGAGAGAGAAGCAGGGTATACTCCCTCAAACTCTTTCCGCTTCTCCTGCCTGGAATATCCCTTCACCCCCACCCCCAACCTGGTGCCCTTCATGTGGCTGACTCCTCAGGTTTCAACTCAAATGTCCCTCAGAAAGGCCTTCCCTGATCCCAGTAGCCTCAACCACCACCAACACCCACTTTATTTTTCCACAGCCCACGTCCTTTTTTCTCTTCCACCACTCTATTATGAGGTCTTATGTCCTGTCTGTGCACATAGTTGTAAATGCCTGGCCCCCCAGCGTACATCAGAAGCCCCACCCTCTAGTCCATCACTAAGGCGATGCAGGGTTGGTGTAAGGCAGGTGCTCAGCAAAATTCTGCACAGATGTGTGGCTGCAGTGGAGGACATAGATCCAGAGATAAGGTTGGCTTCTGAGGGGCTCAGGAAAACCAAGCCCCAGACACCTGTTTTTCTCTAGGAAAATCCTGTCCTATGAATTGTGTCTTGGTTAGTCCTCTCAGTTCCTGCAAGTAATCAACTTTTGCTTACCTTGTAAAGACTAGTAAATGAAAAGCATATTTGTGTTTTTCTAAACATTTAAGACATTTCAGGAGTTCCCACCTTGGCTCAGTGGGTTAAGAATCCAACTACGGGAGTTCCCGTTGTGGCTCAGTGGTTAACGAATCCAACTAGGAACCATGAGGTTGCGGGTTCGATCCCTGGCTTTGCTCAGTGGGTTAAGGATCCAGCATTGCCATGAGCTGTGGTGTAGGTTGCAGACGTGGCTCGGATCCCGCGTTGCTATGGCTCTGGCGTAGGCCAGCGGCTACAGCTCCAATTTGACCTGGGAATCTCCATATGCGCGGGATTGACCCAAGAAATGGCAAAAAGACAAAACAAACAAACAAACAACTACAGTGGCTTCTGTCACTGCCGCAGCTTGGATTCAGTCCCTGGCCTGGGAATTTCCATATGCCATGGGTATGGCCATAAAAAGAAAAAAGAAAAAGACATTTCATACTTCCATTGTGTTTTGGTTTCTGATGTCTTCTTTTCTTCTTAATACTACCCTTGAGTATTGACAGGAAAATAGGAGCACAATTCACGAGTTCCTGGGTAATTTCTCCTGCAAGGACATACTCTAGCATCAGATAATATGTGTAAAGAACAGTAGTGATTTTGAATCCTGAGCATTAGAGTCGTTTAAAAATTTTTACCTTTCTCTGGCTTTGTTTTTCACTTTATGTAAAAACATGCTAGACACATACTAGCATGACAGGCTTGACAGGAACCCTTCCCAGGCACGACAAAGTAGGTCTTTCTCTATTTCCCATTATTGAATCACATAGCCTTGTACCTGAAATGGTTCTTTTGTTGCAGTCCTGGCTGCACTGCCTGTTAATAAATGGGACATGTCCAGAAGCACTTTTATCATCTGAAGTTTTCCAGTAGAAATGGTGATATGGTTTTGGGACTTAAGGCTGGCAGTTGAGGGAGAAAAGGAGGGCCCCGGCACCCCAACCCACTTCTGCAGAGGTGCAGCCATGAAAATAAAATGGCCCAAGTGCAGATTTTCAGAGACTCCCCCCAAATCAGAAAATAGGCTTCCTTGTGAGTTTAGGTGTTTAAATGTGGTGGTTTTCTAAAGCCAGGGTAGACTGAGTCAGCTAATAACTCCAAGCCGGAGCTGCAACTGGGCCACCCATCTGTCCACACAGGGAAGAGTGGGAGCCCTGAGGCAACGAGGGAGGCCATAGCGAGGACAGCAAGCTGGTGCCTCCTATCCCAGATTCCTTGGCTCCTGGGCACCTTAAAAACCCAACTTTCAAAACTCAAAGTTGTATCAAATATAATTGTTAAGGTTCTCATCAAATGCTTAAGATTGTGTCTTTGCACCCTGGCTTTGCGAATGGCTCCTAAGAGAAAGCAGCACCTCGTGGACAGCACTCATGCTCTTATTGAACTTTCCCGGATGGTGATGGTGGAGTGGAACAGTGCACCCACAGTGGAGCTTCCTTCCTTACCAGAGGTCTTCGTAGCAGATGTGGCACTGGAGCCCTGTGGTCCAACCATGTCTCAAGGCCCTATGTAAAAATTCCTCAATTCACCTTCTGCTTCACTTATTTAATCACTCATTCACCTAGCAAATGTTGCATCTCTTAATGTGCCATGTCCTGGGATGTGAAGCTGAGCAAGACAAACACGGCCTCTTTGGGGACAGCTTGCAGGCTGGTGTAAAAGCTCACGTTCCCTTTTGTCTTCCTGGAAGGGGAGGAAACCTCCTTATTTGGTGTTTAAGGAAGGGTTAAAAACCCTAGTGACTTCCAATCCCTACAGATAAAATCAAAGAGAACACAAGCGATGTAATAATGGCTTCCTAAAATTCATCTGGACACTCGAAATGTCAGTTTTTTGTCCATTTTAAAGAAAAATGAGAAACGCTCTTTGGAGGCTGGTTTCAGACCAGAATGCATTGGCCCTCTTGGAAGAACTGGAGAGCACAGAACACCTTTATTTATGCTGGAGAATGTTCTGCTGTCAGGGTGTGGGAGTTCTTTACTTAGTTCAGAGAGATATTTACAATGCCTGGCTCCCAGTAGTTTCAATTAACATTTATTGACTTTGTCTCTGTCAATGCCTAAGTTTTTAACAAAAGAGTCGAAATACCTACTTCACACAAAAATGCTTAAGCAAATTTAGCAGAGCCACAGAAATTGAAAAATTCAATTTATATTTCTTAGATAAATATACAGCTATGTAAAACATTTCCTAGTGAAAATCAGTAATGGGTCATTTCACTGTTTAAAAACAAAAAACAAAAAACAAAAAAACGTAGCTCTTAAAGACCATTTCAGGTACTGGATGAACATCTTTTCCTGTCTGGGTGCTTGGAATGGCCTCTCCTGGCCCTGTCATCATCAAAGGGATCTGAGAGCGTCTGAGGATCTGTTCCTTCTCCTGATTGACACCCCTTTACATCTCTTCTCACTTCAGCTAGAATTTTGGGCAAACCTCCTTAGTGAGCTTAAGCAGCCTTAAAAAACAAAACAAAATGAAAAACTACTAGGAGTTCCCACTTGGCACAGTGGGTTAAGAATCCAACTGCAGCAGCTCAGGTCACTTGCAGAGGTTCGATCGCCTGCCTGGTGCAGTGGGTTAAAGGATCTGGTGTTGCCGCTGTGACGCGGATTCAATTCCTGGCCCAGGAACTTCTATATGCCACAGGTGTGGCTATTAAGAACAAAAAAAGGAGTTCCTGTTGTGACTCAGTGGTAACGAACCCAACTAGTACACATGAGGACGTGAGTTTGATCCCTTGCCTTTCTCAGTGGGTTAAGGATCCAGTGTTGCAGTGGTGTAGGCCGGCAGCTGCAGCTCCAATTCGACCCCTAGCCTGGGAACTTACATATGCTGTGGGTGCGGCCCTAAAAAGCAACAAAAACAAACAAACAAAAAAACACCAGAAGAGAAGAATGTCTACTGGGGTCCAGAGGGTAGAATAGAGATGGGGGTTCACCTCTCTCTGGAGTTGATTGCTGAAAAGGGTCGCTTTACTCAACGATGACCCTCTCTCCTAACTCCACTCTCTCTACTAACATAATGGCCCCAGTGAAAATGATTGACCCACAAGGTCTGGGATGGAGGTGGCTAGCAGAACCAATGAGAAAGAATCTGTGTAAGTACTGTCAATTGCCATGCCCTTCTACCATGGAATCCATGAATATTCAGCTAACAGGATCTCCTTCCCTAGAGAATGAGGAATGAGGGGTCCAGGGTGGGAGGTAGGGAAGAAACTTCAATAACCAAAGGAGTAGGATGGAAAGGCCTCCTGAGTTTTAGATTTTGGAGGCCATCTCTTTAGGCAGACTAAACTGAAACCTCAGGCTGTCTCAGATACTAATCATAATGTCAGTGAAATTCAAATGCCTTCGTGAATTAACACCAATGCCGGTCAACATCAGCACCGCTCCAAATGAGCTGCAGGGGAGACACTCATAAATATGTAAATAGGGTGGTTTGGGTGGGGTTTAAATTAGACCTGATCTTTTACACTGAGTGAAGGTGTTCCTGGCCATGCAGGAGAAAATGCAGTCTGTCGTGGCAGTAACTGCCGGCCTTGGAGAGAGCCTCTCCCTGACTTGCAGGCCTGAGCTCTTGCTTCCTGCTCCATGTCCCGTCTCAGCCGTCCTCTGCCAGGACTTCTGTGGCAGGTACCCAGGCTGTAAGAGTTACATCAAGTGTGATTGGTGTCTGTCCCCATCTTCTTTCCCTCAAAGCAAGCCAGAACTTTTTCAAGGTTCCTAAATTTACAAGGTCACAACAATCACTCTGTGGGTTAAAGTAATGCCAGCCCAAACCCAGGGAACGAGCAGTACCTTGTCTCAGCCCAGCCAGGGCCACAGCACAGATTCAGAAACTCTAGGCTTGTTGGGCGGAAGGGCTAAGATCCTTGCCTTCACAGAATTTGGATTATACACTAAATAGAAAAACAGGAAAATATTTACTACTTCTTGGTGTTATATAATTGAAGAATAGTGAATATTTTCTATTATTTTTTTTAAATTGCCATATTTTTATCTAATATTTCTTTCCTCCAAAGGACAACCACATTCTCCATTCCTCAGACTGAACCAAACGTTCAGATGGTTTTGATGTTTTCCATGGCTCAGAAGACAAAGCATTTTGGCTGTCTGCATTTTAATTTTCCCGAAGACCTAAAAACACTTGGCCCATCAGAATGAATACAGTCTTTAGAATGAAGTCCCCCCACACATTTTTGACTCAAGCTGTTACCATGTGGAAACACAAATTCAATCTTTTAAAAATATATTATGAAATATTTCAGACATGAAGAAAAGTATGAATATACCAAACACCTCTGAGCCTACCATTCAGTATAATAAAACACGACCTATGCAGCTGCGCTACCCTCTGTACCCCTCCAAACCCCATTGCCAGATAACTACTATCCTGAATTACATATCATTTTCATCTCTATTACTTTACTATGGTTTTGTTTTACATACAAATATGTGCACACACATAGGCGTTCATCTGCAGTTTGCTTTTTCTTCTATAATCATGAGATTCATCTATGTGGACAAATACATCAAAAGTTTGTATGATATCCTACATATACAATACACATATACCGCCATTGACTTATCCAGCACTAAATATTACCAAATTGTTCTACAAAATGATTGTACCAATTTTTACACCAACTGTTAATATATAAGAGTAATTATTGCTTCACGTCTTGACAGAACTTGTTATCATTATCAGACTATAATTTTTGCAATTTGATAGGAGAAGGGGCAATCTCATGGAAGTTTCAGTTGCATTTCTGGTTACTAGTGAGCTTAGCCATGTTTATTAGCCATTCTGTTTTCAACTTTTTAAAATAATGTTTATATCTTTTGATTATTTCTCTCGGTAAATATTTCTCTCATTACCTATAAGAGTTCTTTATCTATTCTGGATGCTAGTCCTTTCTTAGTTTGGTGCAAATACTCGCCCTCAGTCTGGTTTGTCTGTATTTGCTTAACGTGAATTTGGGTGTGGAGGTGTTCTGCATATAGTTAAGTTTCATCAGTCTTTTGCTTTTTCTAGATCTTGTCTAAGAAATACTTCCTTACGAAAGATCATAAAGATATCCTTGAGTACATTCATCTCTAAGTTCCAAGTTTTCACTTCACATTTAATTCCAGTCTGGCTGGGATTAATTTTTGTGGTTGGTATGGGATAGGGATCCATTTCCTTCCACTTGGAAAACCAGTGGTCCCAGTGCCATTTACTGGCTAGTTCAGCTCTTCCTCATGGACCCTTCAGCCACTCCTGTCATTGGTCACGTATTGGACGCACTGCAATGTTGCATTGGTGTTTTCATATATCTCTGGATGAAAACCACGCTGTCTTAATTATTCCAGTTTAAAAAAAAAAAGGTCTTGACTTTCTTTAAAGCAAGTTTCTCCATCTCATTCTTATTCAAAATTATTTTGACCATTGTAGGCACAATTCTCATCTCTGTCCCTGGCCCAGTACAGTTGATCAAATGGAAGGACAATAAGCAGGAGGGAGAAGTCAAGCCAAAGCTAGTCCTGGAAAACATATAGCTGAATATTTAACTCCTAAGTAAATCAACTCCTAAGAAGTTGCTGTGTTGTAATGATTATAGAAAATCCATGTAAGATAAAGCATTTGTTTTCAAAAAAAGCAATACCATTTTCTGGGCTGTACAAGGGTCAGTTAAAAATAGAAACTAGAGACCCATCCTCTGGTCAATAGTGATGTTCTTGCCTTTATTTTCTAGAAATACAACTTTTAAATATAGTGCATACAGGTAGTACCAGAGTTCAATCAAATAGTGCTAAAACTGTGCATTCTCAGATTCCAGAACCACATTCTTAATTCTTCAGACTGAACCAAACATTGAGATAGTTTTGATGTTTTCCACAGCTCATGAAGACAAAGCATTTTGGCTGCCTGGATTTTAACTTTCCAAAGACCTAAAAACAGTTGGCCAATCAGAATATAGTCTTTAGAATGAATGTACATCCAAATTGAAGGTCAGGCTGTCCCTATGAGAAACCCCAAAGAGGCACGAATCCCATCCTAGCACGGGTCTATGAATGAAGTATTCTTTCATTCGTGGGAGGCTTGATTTCCCTGCAGATGCTCTCAGTGACATTTCTATGACGTGATTACTACTGGTGCTCTGCAGTGTCTTCAGAACCAGACCCTCTTCTCCTGGCCACCAGGACAAGAGGACTCCAGCCACCCATCAGACCCTGAACATCCTGTCCAAGTGAGTCAGCCTCCTCTCACACTAGTTCCTTCATCATCCAAATCTCAGAGGAAGCTAGTTCCATAAGGTTCTGTGGAACTTTCTGTGGAAAGTTTAACTGACTTGCTGTAATTCATAATTTGTGCAAGACTAGTTCCTTTGAAACCCCAGTTATAAAATACTGTCCTGCGAGATATTAGGAAGAAACTAACTCTTGGACACACGCTAGGACTTGCCTTGCTGCAAACCAGCCACCTGCAGTTCATCTAAAGAGTGCCCCTGACTTCATCTTGAGGGCTCTGCCTCCAGCTTTCCCAGCCATTGAGCAGAGGCCGCCACTCTGCTGTGCAGCCCCCTGGGCCAGTCCAAGCTCAGGGAAGCACTGTCGACAGGACTCGGCCAGCATGGGGCACCATCCAGAGCCGACCCCAGGCCCAGGCCTCACCCCTTTATCACCCTTTATTGGGCAGAGGGTTGACTTGTGTCAGCCCCTCCAGAGTAGCTGGAGGCTGCGTAGAGAACTGGATGGGGTCTCAGGGGCACCACACTCACCGTACCCTTTGCTTCTTTGCAGGGCCCCGAGGTGGCTGGAAAGCCCAGGCAGCCTCCTAAGCCCAGACCAGCCTTCCGCAAGGGCGAGCTGCAGCACGGTGCTGGGGACAGCCAGGCCTGAGGTGCAGGCTTGGGCCACCCCACCCTCAGAAAGCTTTGGTCATGCTTAGGGCTTTGGATGCTTAGGGCATGGTGTCAACCCCTCTCCAACTATTAGATGGAATTCAGCAGTCACTGTTCAGTCTCAGGGCTGACTGCTCCAAATGCAACAGCGATGTCATACATCTCCCACGGGCCAGATTTTGACAGTGGAGGCCTTCCCAGTGATCTGGTGCTTCTATAAAGCTTTTCTCTTTTTACCACCTTAGTGGTTTTTCTTGCCAACTAAAATGTTTACCCGTCAGCACCACTGTGGATGAAAGGCTTCCCTTCAAAAGTTCAAAACTTCCTGTGCAGAAAAATAGACTCAACATCTGATGATATATGTACTGCAGAGGCCCTTGTGCAGGTCTGGAGTCAGATTTGGAGCAGTAAGATTCTGGGAAAAGCCCCCTCTCATAGGAAGATAATGGGGATTGAGAATAAAATGCTAATAAATGGAAATGTGGAAGGGCTGGGGCCAATCGTGTGTTTTTAAAAAATGAAGCCGCCTCAGAGTTCCTTGGAGCCTGGAGAGGGGCACTGAGAATGCTTCCCCTCACTCGTGTACTTGCTCACTCACTGAACTCTGCTAAGAGCCCAGGATGTACTAGGCATGCACTAAGAACAGAGGACACCACAGTACACAAGGCACACTGTCCCCATCCTCTCAGAGCCTGCCATCCATCATGGTCTCTAGTCATTAAACAGGTAACAGTGGAGTTGGTTGATGACAATAGAGGGAAAGTGCCTGGTACAATGGGGCAGGTGATAAACAGCCCTGATTTTGCCTAGAGGTCAGGGGAGGCAGGTGTGAGGGAGTGAAGGGAGATGAGCAAGAGTGAGGCAGGCATGGAGGGGCCTTGGGGCAGGATGCTGACTCCCTGCTGCTGTCTCCTGTGGCCTCCACTCTAGGCAGGAGAAATGTGGCTGCCCCTCCCAAGTGCTTTTTTTGAGTCGGCACAGCCCTTGGCCCCTACTCTCCCAACTGGGTTCTAGTTCAGCATGTAGCGGGTAGGGATGATGGGGTGGGATGAGTGATCCTATTCCACAGTGGTCCTCAGTCTTTTGGAGGGCGCAGGGGGAGAAACTCATTCTAGAACAGAGATAGAGTGGCATGTTTGGGGCACCTTCCTCCATGCTGTCAATGATGAGACCCAGTGCTGGAACGAGCTGAATGGAGCACATAGATGGTGGGAGTGGGGTGTGGGCAGTGCTGTTCCTTCTCCCCACCTTAACCCCTGGACTGTGGCCCAGCAGAGCTGCAGGCTGGTGCAAAGACTGCAGCAGGATGCAAGACCAGCCATCCCACTCCAATACCTAGTAGGAAATCCGAAACCGCTGTGGCCCTATTTGTGCTGGGCCCCACCCTGAGAATTGATGGGGGAAATAAACCAAAAAGTTTCATGACAGGGTGGAGAGAGGCTGGATCTCTTGTCTTGCTTGATAGTGTGACAGCTGACAACACAGGCCACCCATGCTCATGCCCTTCCATCCCAGACAGCCCTGTGGGATGAAGGCAACATTCAAAGAAGGTGTGAGATGTGGTCACTTGCCAAGTGTCCTCTCTAGTTGAAGACCTGGGTTTTGATGTGGATGATGGGACAGGCACTTTAAGTATACACCTCATTGCAGTTTGTTTGTACACCTCAGAAATTCCTATGCTGAGGCTCCAAGCCCCAATATGAAAGTATTTAAGGTTGGGCCTCTGGGAGATAATTAGTACATGAAGGTGAAACCCCACGAGTAGGACTGGTGCCCTTATAAGAAGAGACAAGAGAAATGTTCTTTACCAGGCAGAGAGCCCCAACCAGGAACAGACGCCACCAGCACCTTGCTCTTGGATTTCCAGCCTCCAGAGCTGTGAGAAATAAATGTGCATTGTTTAATGTGCACCTAGTCTGTGGTGTTCTGTCATAGCAGCCCCAGCGGACTAGGGATCTATGCTGGGCTTTGGAAAAGAAACAAAATGTGAGTTCTGACATTACTTCTTCCTCTGTTTCTTTAGGATAATATCTTGGAATCATGGAAACTAAAACACTTTAAAAAAAAATTTAACCCCCACCCTGGAAAAGAAGGGATTTAGAAATGTTTCACCAAATGTCTCCCATTTATCAAATGTGTTAACTTCAGAAAGAATGGAAAACTGTAGCTATTCATGTGTGTTTTTTGTTTTGAGGTTTTTTGTTTGTTTGTTTGTAAACAGCTACAAACAGGTAAGGGTATCTACTCCTTGCTCTCAAACTAGTGCGGTTTTTTTCAAGCTCCTAGATAATGGCCACGATTAACCATTTCACTTTGCACTCGAGGTTAGTAATGAACCATCTTGGTCTGCTCAGGATTGTTCTCATTTTAGCAGTAAAAGTCCCCTGTTCCAGGAGACCCCTCCATTCAAGGCCAAACGGGATGACTGGTCACCCTCTTGTCACTAACCTTCTGGACTATCATGATGACATTATTATTTTGTCTTTTTCTGTCTTTTCTAGGGCCGCACTTGCGGCACATGGAGATTCCCAGGCTAGGGGTTGAATCGAAGCCAGAGCCGCTGGCCTATGCCGGAGCCACAGCAATGCAGGATCCAAGCTGCGTTTGCGACCCACACCACAGCTCACGGCAACGCTGGATCCTTAACCCACTGAGCGAGGCCAGGGATCGAACCTGCAACCTCATGGTTCCTAGTCAGATTCGTTAACCACTGAGCCACGACGGGAACTCCCATGATGACATTCTTACCACAAACTGTCCAGTCTGTATTTGAATACAAGCCAGTTGGTTTATGCTCTGTCTGCCATGCTTTCTTTCTAAGGATATTGAGTTCTGATTCAGGTGAGGAATCAAAGAACTGAAACTTTAAAGGTACATTCTCCCCAGTGATTCTGTGCCATCATAAAAAAAACATGCACATAAACACATAAATGCTTTCATTAGAATTTAAATAAACACCACAAAAAACACCCAGTGAAAAACATTCATTCTCTTTAGGAACAATATGAGCTTTTTTTCCCATAGATTTTTATTTTTACACATTCTTATGACATTTCCCTTTGCAGGGAACAGGAGGTTATTAGCAAGATCAGCTTTTTTAGATGATTCCATTCTAAATATACATTTTAAGCAAACAACATCAAAACAACCAGTGTGAAGGTGAAAAACATTCCATTAACACTGTTTTGTCTACACAACAATAAATGTGAAAAGACTGGTTGTATCCTCACTCTATCCCACCACACAGTTGACTACTCCTGTCTCCAGAGTAACTGGTTTTAAAGGACATGATGCTGTGGGGTGACCTATCACAGTGTCAAGGGCATGCCTTGCTCCTGGGTATTCCAGAGACTTAGTAACCAATGACAGCTCATGACTCCAAGTTGGTAAACACTCTTGGCAGGCTACATCTTGAAGATACGCATTCAACATGGAGATAAAAATGAAGATCTAAGATTTTTTTTTCACTGTAGGTGGGTCATGGTCTCAACAACTTACTCACATTAGCAATCATTTCCAAGGTCACAAGCTAGGAGAGTGACATTAAACTAAGGCCACTTAGACACACATAATAGACTCCCCCCATTATCCATCTGTCTTGCCTTCAAAACAGTAGGCTGTCACCTGGACCAAGTTCTCACCAATAAATCACTTATACAAACACCATTACCAAGTACATCTAACATAAAATCAGCTATGTTAGAAATGAGAAGTCCTTGTTGGCAAGGCTATCACCTCCATACCAGTTTGTGACAATCATTAGACAATCACTAATTCATTTGGCAGATAACAAAGGTTTATGTTTGCAATTCAAATCAACTTTCTTTCTATAGTCTGCTTCAGGGTATTTTAAAAATAGATCATCCTGAAAGCTGTGCTGCATTTAGCCTCCGCTTAGCGATTAGGAAAAGGCACTCCCCCTAAGCTACCTGCTGCAGCCATTCCTGGGAGCTGAGATAGGTCCGAGGGCCATCAGTGTGAAACCCAGAGAAGAGACCCTCAAATTCCATAACAGCACCCCCTCCCATTATCGTAACCTACCTGAGGATGACAGTACCTCAGGTCCTTATTCCTCAGTGCACTCCTGGCAGTTAGTTCTATGCTACTGTGTTAAAGGCAGCTTAGACAGCATTATGTGGAAGAAACTAGTTTGGGTTAAAATACTCCTGTGTTGTTAGAGATACTATTTTTTACGTGATGCTATACCTTTAAAGATGAATGCTTTAAAAACAATACCCTTGTGTGAAATAAAACAAAGCAATGGAACACATCCATTCTAGTATCTTAAACTCAGTGGTGTAGAGCTGCAGGTCCACACTTTGTTGCCCAGGGGAGTGGGGGCTCTGTCTTCCTCTGGGGCCCCTCCTGGTGCTTCAGGCCTAGGTGGCAGGAGAGGCACCCAGTTCCCTCCCCAAAACATCTTACTCTATTTACTGTATTCTTTGTTTCCCTGGACAAAACACACCAATGATCATGATTTCTATCGGAAGTACACAAACCTCTGTGAGGCTGGTTGCCATTTTTCATCTCTAACTTGCTGAGCTCAAAAGGGTCTCCACCCCATCATCACTGGGCTGGAAAGTGCTTCTTTGGGAGGCTCAAGCCTACCTGGGCTTCCAACTTTTACTGTGGGTGACCATCCTGCAAGTCCCGGGTAGTGTGAACATCAATGATCTTTTTCATTGTCCTCAGGGTCTGCTTCCCCATCAGTAAAATTAAGGGTTTAGATGCTAACTGCTAATGCACAGAAAAGCTCAAGTCTAGGTAGGAGCTGGCTACTCCTGAACTTCCATTATAACAAAAAAGAGTACTTAGACTTGTGCGCTTAGTGACCTAGTACCGCAAAAAAACTGGTACTATGAGCCATTCCCAGTGAACATCCTCCCGCCCCCCACAGACCCAGGGCAGGGTTCCAGGAACCTGTGCAAACATAGCAAGTGTGCTGACCTGAAATACTGTAGTAGGCTGAAGTTGTCTTCTCCATAAAATACTATATATTTTTTTAGTATTTTCTAAGTTCTGCACATAGAAAGCAATTCACTAAAGTCTTAAGATGAATTTAATTCTATGACAAATAACTTTTCCCCAAGATGAAATCACATAGATTTGTTTTTGTTTTTTTTTTTTTGCTTTTTAGGGCCACACCTGTGGCATATGGAAGTTCCCAGGCAAGGGGTTGAATTGGAGCTGCAGCCTCTGGCCGACGCCACAACCACAGCAACACAGGATCCAAGCCACATTTGCAACCTACACCTCAGCTCACAGCAATGCTGGATCCTTAACCCTCTGAGTGAGGCCAGGGATCAAACCCTCATCCTCATGGATACTAGTCAGGTTCATAACCCACTGAACCACAATGGGAACTCCAAGATTTTTTAAAAATCTTATTTCCTACAATTTCTTTTGGAAAAGACTTTGGAAAGAGGAAAAACAAATATTCATTTTTCCCTTAACATGTTAGTTTACTATATCTTATTAGCACATGCAAATTAAATTTATTCTTAAATAGATTACTTTAATCCTGTCACCATTTAGGAATCTTACCTAGTTAATTATAGTTTCAAACAGATGCGAGGCATTTCTGTGACCAGGTGCAAAAATGGTGGAAATCATCCCTAGAAGTGGAAAGAAAACTCCAGAAAAAGGAACTTTTAAGACTGAAAAGATAAAAAATATTTGTCAAAGTCCCAACTCAGTAAATTCCAATGCCTTTTAAGGCATGAATTAGTCTGAAATTTTTACTGATTATGAAGTAAGCTGACATTGTCTAGAGGACTCTTTGAAGAAAGTGAAAAAGAAGGGAGGTTTTAAGAAGGAGTACACCTCCCTCCCTTAAAGTAAAGGCCTTTGTGTGTTGGTACTTCACCAAAGAGATGGTATTTAAAACACAGTATTTATCAAAACCAGTGTCCCTCATTCTCCTCCTCCTGATTGTCTAGATAGAGGAGAGCAACCTTCTTTTCATCGGAAATCACCGACCTCTGGTCTACCATCCTCTGTAGCTGCACCGTCTTATCAAACTCAGCCTGCTCCTTGCCCTTTTCCCCGGGGGCCTGGTGTCTGTCCCCAGCAGAGCCTTGAAAGCTCACGCTGGCAGCCAGGTCATTCCTACTGCCAGCATCTCTCCAAGCACCACGGTCAGACACACCATGAGCTTCTGCTTCCATCCCTGCAGGGAAGAGGACTGTGGCCTCTTGGGTCCAGCGGGGGGTCGCCTCTACGTTACTCACGTCCATCTGAAAGGTAAACGAAGTTTCTTTGGGCCCCAGTGCCACGTGCCTTAGTGTTCTGCTGCTGTCTGCTACCTCACCTAGCTCAGGGGAGTCCACCGGACTAGCCAATGCCAATGTTTTGGAAATGGGTCCATGGAAGACAATGTGTTCAGAGGTTTGGGTTTCTGCAGGACCTAGCTGAATATGCCTAAAGGATCTGCTCAGGCCTGAAGTCACTTCTGCCCCTGCTGTGCCTCCCACACTAGCCTCCTGGGGAGGTTCAGAAACGGCCCTTTGGAGGGTGCTCTTTTCAGTAATCAAGAGTTTCCTACCCACGGTGTAACTACGAGTGGCCTGGGTCACATCAGCTGAGCCCTCTCCGTGGGCACTGCTTTCTGAGTTGCTGTATTCCCAGGGTGGGGGAACTAGCTGGTCGGTGGTTTGATGCCTCTGAGGTCCGGTTTTGATGTGCCTGATGGATAGGCCACTTCCTGACCATGCTTCAGTGTCCACAGAAGCTTCTCTGACACCTAACTCCATTTTGTCTGACAGAGGGGCTGTGAGCTGGATTTGCTCCCTAAACTGCTCTCTAGGGCCTAACTGAAGGTGCTTTACAGAAGTCTGGGTACCCACTGACTCCTCAGTTTGAAAATCATCACCAACATTCCCTGCCCCAGAAATGGGGGCTTGAAAGATAATTTCCCTCTTAGCACGAAACTGTTGGGAGGCAGGGGAGCTGTGCCTCCCAGATTCGTCAGTATCTGTGGCAAGCCCTATGGGGCCAGGCTCTTCTGCGCCTCCTGCCTCGGGACTGGCAGGGTCAGGCCCTTGGAAGACGACTTCTTTGGACACTTGACTTTGATCGGGACCCAGCGTAAAGTGCCTGGCAGACCAGCTGGCTCCCGCCGAGCTCGCTGCCCAACTCAGGTGGCCTTCCCCACTTACCTCCACCACCTGTGAAGAGGGTCCTTCGGGTGAGACGTGCTCAGTCCTCCAAACTCCAGGGGGCGCTATTTTAATGTGCCTCACAGACTGACTGACGTCCTCCAGCACGTGGGACTGGGCAAAGCCCCTGGGACTGGTGACTTCCACCGTGGCCGACACTGGGCCCTGGGAAGTGATGGACTCTGAGCTGGGAGAGCTGAGGCCTGTCTCGGCATCCTCACCAGAGGGGTGGTACAGCTCCTGGGTGGCCCAGCGCTTGAAGCCGAGGCCAGTGCCCCGGGTCTCCGCTCCTGCCTCCCAGTCTGGGCTCCCAGGGCCGGGGCTGTGCCGCCTGGCCAAGCTGTCTCGTACCACTGACTCCACGGCCTTCTCTATCTCTCCCACTTCATCCTTGCTGAGCTCCTCCAAGTCTAACTGATCAGCATCCACAGTCTGCGAGAGGTTGACTTCTGCCACCAAAGTCACGGACCCGCCACCTGGGGGCTGGACCTTCTTTACGTCAACTGAAATGCCCTCCAGCCCGCCCTGGCCCTCACTGGTGAGAGCGGAGAGCTCTTCCTTCATGCGCTCTGGAAGGCTTTCCTCCAGCTGCTCGATGACCTCCACCAGCTGGTGTCTGGGCTCCTTGAAGCCCTTTTTGATGGATGTGTGGAATTCATGCGGTATTTTGATTTCCTTTTCAATGACTATGGGTTCAGCATGAAACTCACCACTGCGAGCTTGTTCTTTCCAGTGACTAGAACCTGTGTCCCTCTCCAGAGACCCTTCTGGAACATCCAGTGGCTTCACAACCTTCTCTCCCAATGCATCATCCCTCTTCACTCTTCTCCCGGACCCTGGCACAATTTCATCTTGCCAGGAGTACCGGATGGTGGATTCCTCTTCAATGTGGATCTGCCCATACACGGAGCCTTCCTCTCTGTCCTGCCCCCCGGGGTATTCGTCTGGGTCTGGGGTCGACACAAAATAACTCTGCTCACCTTCTGAGTCACCTGCCTCCATCACTTCTTCAACATGAGTCATGTTCTCTTGGGCCTGCCTGGTCTTTTTCTCTTGAGCCCCTGAGAAGGTGACATCTGTTTCTCTGCAAACTTCCTCCTCCTCAACAAGCCCCTTAGAGCCCGGAGACACGTCATCAACTTCCTCCACTTGGAATGGGGTCGAAAACTCCTCCGCCTTCTCACCACTGACATAGCTCACGGGCTCTTCTATGATCTCCACATTGACGACCTTTGCCCTCCCCTCCCTCCCTTTCAGACTAAGATTGATTATATCTCCTATCATCCGTTCTGCTGATTTTCCTTTCAGCTCCACCTCCTTAGCATCCTTGCTTAAAAGGAAGTCCAGGCCAGTTTCATCTGAAACATCGATCTCTTCAGTCAGTTTCGATTCCACGACTATCTCAGTCTTTGTTTTCCTGTCACCAGGAAGCTCTTTCCTGTTCACATAAGTGACTTTTGTGTCTGGAAACGTATCAGCAGATGCTTCCATCTCGGAAGAGTGGGTAAACTGCTTCAGGATGTTAGAAACAATGTTCTCAGCTATGGTTTCAGTTGTGGAATCAGCTTTCAGAGAGCCTGCAGTGTCACTGGTCTCCAGCCTGAACTTTACTTCTCTCGTTTCCACCCCTCTATCTGTCCCATCACCAGCATCCTTCTTCAGGGGTGTGTGAAGCCCTTGCGGGGCCACTTCTGGTGTGCTGTCCTTGGATACTTCTAGACTGATCGGTATCTCTCTTTCTTTCACACTTTTCTCCTTCAGTGACTCCTTCTCTCTTGCCTTTTCCCTCATTTGCTCGCTTTCTCTCTTCCTTGCCTCTTTATCTAACTTGGTCAGTTCTTCCCACCTTAAGTTTCTCTCCTCTGAAGCCTTCTCTTTAGAATCAAACATTTTCTCTTCTCGTTTTGTTTGGATAGTTCCTGGTCTGTTTCTCTCTTGCTCCCTCGTGGCTTTAGCTTCTGTTTTCTTTCCCCAAAGGACGGTCCTCTCATTTGACCAAGTGCTCTTGGAAGGCTCTGCCACCACATTGTCCCGGCGTTCTCGGTAAGACTCCTGAGTAGCAGTGGACTCTTTGGCTAAATTAACAGGAGTGTCCTTTGTACCTCCAGTTCTCGGTCTCTCAGGGAATGTTTTCACTTGAGATTCAGTATTTCTTAAGAGACCAAGGGTTGGAGAGACAGTTCTGAAGTTGGTTTGACTGCTGGCAGTTTTCTCGTAGTTCTCCCACCTGGTAGTGGTAAAGGGAGCATATCCAGAGCCCAGGACACCCCTTCTGGAAGTGCTTCCAATGGCTGGCTGAAAACGAGGCGCCAAGCTGGGATTGAAGCTTGTAGCAGGTGCTTTCTGCCTTGGGAACAGATTTCTTTCGTTTTCTCTCTGTAATACTGAGGTGGTATACTGATAGGACTTGTTTCTGAATTCTGTAGGAATTGAACAGTGCATTAAAATGAGTCATCTTTACCTTTCCTCATCTTAAAAGCATCATCCCAGATCAGACCCCACCCCATAATAAATATATGCTCTTACCACAGAAAGGTCATTATAAATGAGATATTTTCAACCCCAAAATAATTATTTTCCAGTAGTCTCAAGAATCATATGACAGGAGTTTCCACTGTGGCTCAGTGGTTAATGAACCTGACTAGTATCCATGAGGACTAGTGTCCCTGGCCTCACTCAGTGGGTTAGGGATCCAGCATTGCTGTGGGCTGTGGTGTAGACCAGCAGCTACAGCTCTGATTTAACCCCTAGCCTGTGAACCTCCGTATGCCGTGGGTTTGGCCCTAAAAAGACAAAAAAAGAATCCTATGACCACAAAATATAGCACTACATATGCTTCTACACAACACTTTTCTCCAGTACTTATGTTAATTCATCCACCTTAAATATATCAAACGTGCGATTATAAAGCATGGTGCCCATGCCAGGGAGGTTAGGGGTGCTAGGTTTGTGTGGCAGAAATTTCATAATATTATGATAATTTGGAATCATTCATTTTGCCTTTGTTGAGGTAACTTTATTTTACTTATTTCAGCAGAAAAGAGCTTCATAATCACTACAAAGTACATAATTACTAAAAAGTACATAATTAAATGGCATTGCTCCTCCAACCCTTTAATGTGTTCTTAGTTTTTATTGATTTCCATGTTGGGCCAACAAGTATTGAAGAATATAACTTGTAAACTTCCTGATTTCTTCTATTTTTATATATATTTTTTGCCCAATCTTTTTAGGGCCGTACCCACAGCATGTGGAAGTTCCCAAGCTAGGGGTCGAATCAGAGCTGTAGCTGCCAATCTTCACCACAGCCACAGCAATGCAGGATCTGAGCCATGTCTGTGACCTGCACCACAGCTCACAGCAACACTGGATCCTTAATCCACTGAGCAAGGCCCAGGGATTGAACCCACATCCTCATGGATACTAGTCAGGTTCATTCCTGCTGAGCCATGATGGGAACTCCCTTTTGTACTGTTTTTAAAAACAAACTTCTCATTTGAAAAGGTGCCAAAGCGGGAGGTGATCTAGTCACTAACACTATGACCTGTCTGTCATGGTCCTGGGGCTGGAAGGTGATCCATGTCCTCAAGGCTTCCTGCTTTGCTCTGCTTTGCTTATAGAGAGTGCTACTCTTGGGGGTGTTAAACCCCCCGCCCCCAAATACCTGCTCTTAGGAGTGGCAGCTGGTGGTAGGAATGTGGCCAGAAGCACCCCGGGCCCACCCACACCCACCTGCTGAGCTGGGCAGAGCCTTCTCACCCCCTGGGTCTCCCCCAAGGCAGCCAACCAATCTTACTCTCAAATTCAAACACAAACTTGCTGGACACTGTCTAAGCCCAAATCTCTTCACAGTCATCTGTGAACCCAGATGACTGGTCAGATACCTGAAGTGCCTGATAGGGATGTTGTTTTTTGAAAAATAAAGTTGGAAAGTGTTATTTTTTAAATAACCTACCACCAATCCACATTGGCTGTTATAATCAAACATACTCTTGACAGTGGTAACCAATACACACTTGTGTTGCTAGGACACCATGATTTTGAATATGGCAACATTCATGGAGCCCAAAACCACAAGTAAGGTGTATAGAGAACATACTCTACATACTCTGCCAGAAAACTCTAAGGTTCTACAGGGATGTGAAGGGGTTTTTTTAGTTATCCTACAGGTTCCCTGAGTCTTTCTAATGAGCACTGACTCTCTAATGTCAGTTCTGCAGATACAGGAAGTATTATCTTTGTGCTGCAGCTTTTGGCCTAGACAGAGGCCGACCTCAGGGTAGTGGGGACAATACTGCTCACATTACCCTGAGCTGCCCACGCCCACCTGGGATGGGGGAATCGGTATAATCCTTCCCACCTCTGCCCTCGGTGAGGTCAGGAGTTCCCAAGTGTTGACTGACTCCTGTACAAAATAACACCTCCCTAAGCTTGTGTTAGGCTGTAAGTCTTTGGTTTATAAAGGGTATTCCCTCCAAAGGGTGTGATGAACAAATCCATGTCCACCTTCTCACCTTTCACACTTCCTAGCTCTCCATCAGCCCTTCTCCCCCCTCACCACGCTGGGGAGGAAGCACCCCGAAAACACCGAGTTCATCCAGCCCTCTCCCACACAATCTAATTTACATTATTATTTAAACTGTGGCCCATTAAGTAAAATCTATTTGGTACTTAAGAGGGGGACGAACAACAATGATCTGAAAATTCATGTCTAGTCCCAACTCTTCCATTTAAAGGAAGCTTTACTTTTTTTTTTTTGCTTTTTAAGCCTGCACCTTCGGCATATGGAAGTTCCCAGGCTTGGGGTCAAATCAGAGCTATGGACGGGATCCAAGCCATGTCTGTGACCTACACCACAGCTCACAACAACATTGGGTCCTTAATCCACTGAGCGAGGCCAGGGATAGAACCCACATCCTCGTGGATACTAGTTGGATTCATTTACACTGAGCCATGATGGGAACTCCAAGGAGGCTTTACTCTTAATCCATGGACAGCATGTTAATGTTAAATGATAAGCTTTCCTGATATTTACCTTGTGGCACATTTTCAATGCGCTCAGTCAAGATCAATATCTCCGGATTACTTTCTCCTTCCAGTAAGGCTCTGTAAAGATAATTTTTAAAAAGCTCATTAGGAAAGAAAAAAACAAGAAGTGCCTCTGTGAGCTGTCATGTCTGGTCACTGACCACACTGTCACGGTGTCACATGTCTGCAGGTGATGCACCGCAGGGATGCAAGCCCACCCCCCGAAGACCTGCTGGAGAACACGTCTATCAGCTGAATGAACCAAATGAGGGGGCTAGGGCTTCAGGACTGGACAGCTGGCTTTCCAGAAAGCCCTTCCATACCCACAGCAAGGAGGAGGAAGAGAGAGGGATGTGGGCCCGGGAAGGGAGTTTGGGGGTCTGGCTTCCCGAGGAAGGAGGGAGGAGCCCATGCCTGGCAGGTCACCCTGGGCTAGGGGGCCTCAGAACAACTACTGCCACCCCCACTGGGGTCTCTCTAGAGTCACAGATCAGGAGGTGACTAGGGGCAGGGCAAGGACTGATGTTTGTTTGAAAATAAGGCAGCCAGGCCGCATCTGTGGTTTTCAAACTGGCTTCCACGCGGACATCTTAGAGATGCAAAAAAGGAGAGATGGGAGGCAGGCAGGTAGGAGAAGGAAAAGCTGCAGACTACCCCCTCCACCACCACGACCCCCAGGGGCCTCATTCCAGGAGGCATCTAGTTATCTCCTCTAATAAAATGGCAAAATACACTTGACTAGGTGGTTCCTTCATGTCTAGCTCCAAACGTGTAAAGTTGTAGATTCTTCATTAGGTTGTTATTCATACCTATGACTCAGACCCACTCAGGCCCAACAGCCATGGCATGTCAGCGCGGGGACATCCGTCACTCGGAGATCCTCAGGACTTGGGCTAGTGCAGGTACAACAGTTGTTTGGTTGCTAGAGTAACGTGTGAAGTCACTAACTTCAGTGCCAAGAAATACACTGTATATGGCAGAGGGCAACCAGAAGCAGAGCCCACCCGGAAATGCTGACATGACCAGCCGGGCAGGAAGACAGAAGGGGGATGCCAGAGCCAACAGGGCCTCGTGGATCAGGCAGCCTGGCGCCAAGTTCTAGCTCCACGGATCCAAACACAGTGACTCCCACAAAAGCCAGAGCCCCGTGGGCAGGTGGAAGAGAGCAGAGAGGCCCCTCCTGAGGCAAAGGGCACAGCCAAGGGCGAGAGGATTCCAGGGGTGCGCAAGGGGTTCACCTGCAAGTGGCGAGTGAAGGGCACACGTGTGGGCACAGGACACCAAGGGGTGGCGCCCAGAGCCCTGGCCCTTCCACACAGGGTAGAAGCCAGGAAACAGGACACCAGCCTGTTAATCCCACACCCTCATGACCAAGCGTGTTATGTTCCACGAACACAAATAGCCTCCATCACCGAGAAAACTCTGAGTTCTGTATATAATAGGAGGAAACAGGCTCCCGGTAAAAGTCAGACTCTTAGGATTACAGCAGCAGGACGATGGCCTCCTACAGCTCAGGGGCCATAGGGGTGGGCTGCTGGGAAGGCCAAGTCCAATTTGATATCTTCCTTCCACCTGCTGGGAAGGAAGCCTTGGGTATCACAGGGCTCCTCACACTAGCTGCCCAAGTCAGAGCAGAAGGTGCTCATGGGCATCCAGGTCAGCAGAGACTTGATGACAGGTGGCGGGTTGGGGCAGGATAATGAAGATCCCTTTGGGGGAAAAGGATCTTCCCTCTCCCCGTGGAGGAATGGTTTTGTTCCTCTTTCAGAGAAAACCCAAACCATCACCAAACTTTTTTTTACTGAGTTCGGGACCCAACGTGAGGTGCAATGGTTCCTAGGAGGGGGCACCAGTCCCCAAGGGGCTTATGTGGCTGGTGACACAGCACAAATGCTCCTGTGCCCAATGCCTTCACCAACCCTAGCTAAGATTGAGCACCAAGCAGGCTATAAGCCTCCCACCTGTCACCTCACCAAGTCCTCCTGGCAACCACAGGCAGGGCCAACAATGGGCGCCCAGGCCCCACAGGTGAGCAGATGTGTGGGAGAGTGATGGCCAAAGTCACGTGCTCTCCAGTGACCAGGGCACTCGGCCCTCCCCTGCAAGCCACCTGGGCCACCCTTCAGGGCCTGAAATGGTGCCATTTCACACATGTTTTAGAAAAACTCCTGTAGAGAGATCGCCCAGACCATATTAACGAAAGCAGATCCAACATCTCTTGGTGATTTCCATCAAACGCCCCTATAGGGAAGAGCCAAAGCTCCCACTAGGAAAGAGCTCAGGTCCACCGGTGCCTCCCCTCCAGATGGCTGCCCCGAGAGGCAGGCAGGATCCACCTTCCCCACCTGGAGACCCAGCACAGAGCTCCCAGGTACAGCTGGGACCCTCCCCCCACCATGGCACACAGCGTCCTGCCTCCACAGTGCCCCCATAAAAACTAGAGGCATAACCAAAACTGCTGGGAGAGGCCAGAAACGGTGCATTCCCTCCAAAGCTCTCAAAGGAATGTTTTAGTTTTTGTTTTTTGTCTTTTTAGGGCCACACCCGCATCCTCATGGGTACTAGTCCAGTTCGTTACCACTGAGCCACAGTGGGAACTCCTCAAAGGAAAGTTGTTAAGGAATAGACTCCTACAGCTTTAAGAAATGGGTAGAGAGCGCTCGGGTTATTTCGGGAGCGTTGAAGGAAAACTATCCTCAGCCATGGTGCTGGTGAGAAATGCCAACCGCCTGAATCACAGGCTATTAGTGAACGTTTCATACAGCCCCAGAGGTTGGCAGCCTCTCTCAAGAGACAGGAAAACAAGCAAACATGTGCGGGAAAATCAGGTCCCCAGCCTCATTAAGGTGTCCAAGACCAACCCACAGGGCAGAAGGGAGCTCTAATGCGGCCCCTGGCCTGGCTCCAGGCCCTAATAGACCACCCGTGGGGCTGAGTGGCAGCGGTTCGGCTAGGATGCATTATCCCAATGGAAGCTCAGGGCATATCGGCTGTTACTCTACATCGAGGGCACAGTGCCACTGCCCTGCACACCCTCCATAACTGTGGGCAAGAGACAGGGGGCAGGGGGAGGGAGAGTCGGAGGATGTTTCCAGAAGCCACACCAGTAGGGGAGCCTGCCTGGCCCAGGGTGGAGGGATGGCTCATGTGGTGCTTCCTGGCAAAACGCAGGTGGGGGTTGGGGGAGAAAGACGGGCTGGGAGGAGCCCCCCTGGCCCCCAAGCTCCAGAGAGGGTGAGGGACCACCTGTCACTCCAGACTGGGGACTGGGAATCAGAGGGGGGACAGGAGGAGAGAGGGGCAAATTTCCCTCCACAGAACCAGCATCACCATCAAAACTGGAAAGGGTCCAACCCAACAACGGGCATCTGAAAAACAAGGAGGCAACAGTGCCAGGCCGCCTCTGGGTCATTCCCCTGTGCTCAGAAAGAAATCACAGCTAGAAAGCCCATTTGTCAATTCCAGAGACTAAAAACAAACAAAAAACGCACAGAAAGATTACTAAGGAAGCAAAGAGAGGAAGCACAAGGAGTGGCTAACCAAGAAACCTCCCACATCAGGTTACCTGGATTCAAATCCGGGGCCTGCCCCTTCCCAGTCCTATGACCTTAGGGAAGCCACTCAAACCCTCTGTGGCTCCATTTCCCCATTTCTGAAATAGGGAGCACACACAGGTTTGGGGTGGTAATTCATAAAATGACTGGAAAGTTCTTGCAAGAGTGGCTGTCACAGAATATATGGTTGATAAATGTCAGCCACCATCATCACCACCACCCCCTACATCACCTTCTACTGACCTCAGAAGGAAGCTGGTTTTCCATTACCTAAAGGAGTTCAAGAAGGGAAGGGATTCTGAATTACCTAAAATCATGGTTAACAAAGGGTTAATTCCTTTACATGCTGATGTGGGCAAGGCTAGCAACTCCAATTATCCTAAAAATACAGGGTTTTATTAACTGCAAAGTTTTCACCTACTCACTAGGTAAGTCTCACTGTTAACACATTAAAAAAAAGTAGGATCCAATTTTCAAAAAATTTCTCCAAGACTTGAGAATTTCCCAAGAAATGTTTTCCTTTGAACGGGCACATTAAAAGGTACAGGTGGTCTAAAAAAATAATGGCACAACCCTGAAATAACCAACATTAGGAGTTACCAGCATTGCTTCATTAGCAGTCTAAATCTGGAGACTGAAGAGTTAGAACAGTTAAAACCCACTGCCTCTGCCAGCTGCAATCAGAAAGAGGAATAGGGAGTTCCCACTGTGGCTCAGAGGGTTAAGAACCCAACTAGTATGCATGAGGATGCGGTTCGATCCCTGGCCTTGCTCAGTGGGTTAAGAATCCAGCGTTGCCACAAGCTGCAATATAGGTCGCAGATGTGGCTCAGGTCTGGTGTTGCTGTGGCTGTGGTGTAGACCAGTAGCTGGAGCTCCAATCCAACCCCTGGAGCTCCAATTCGACCCCTAGCCTGGGAACTTCTATATGGCACAGGTGCAGCCATTTTAAAAAAGAAGAAAAAGAAGGAAAAAGAGTGTGTGTGTGGCAGAGAGGTGCTCACGTCCTCCCCCTGCACAGACATACAAAGAACCTAACTTTCCTTTTTTTAAAGGGCTTGCTTGGGGCATGCATAAGTTCCCTAGCCAGGGATCAAACCCACCCCACAGCAGTGACCTGGGCCACTGCAGTGACAATGCCAGATACTTAACCCCCAGCTCCACAGGGGGATTCAAAACCTTACCTTTTAAAAGGACTTTGCCATAAAGTCCTCAGGCAAGAAAGGAAATTTTTGCTCTCTATTTTCGTTTCTAGCCAGGCAACAGTCCCCTTCGGTGTTTTGTTTTTCTTTTGAGAAATGGTTTGGCCCTGCTTTCCATTTTTCCAGGTGAAACTTAGAACAACTGTTATAGGCTCCACCCCCCAAAACACAAAAAAACAAAGCCTCGTTTTTAAAATTTTGATGGAGATTGCATCATTTGACACCCCCCACCCCCACCCCCAATCAGAAATCCAGGCTGGGCCCTTTTTTATCCTCAGTTTTGTGGTTTCTGGACTCAGTACATTGTTGGGTATTTTTGCATTTTTTTGTTTCAGTTTTGAATATCTTTTTTTTTCCCCCATTAGACTTTCTAACAGCTTACTCCAAAGGACGGTTCTGTTCTCTTTTCAGGGTGGCGGGGGGTGGGGGGGCACTATTTATTTCCTAACTGTGCTTCTTCTAGTTCTCAGTCTGTAGCTTTGGAGCCTGACCTCTGTCAGCAGTGGAGGGGTCCAGGACATTGTGGGTTCTGAACACTGTCACAGTTTCCATCATCTTCAGATCATCCACCAAGTTTGAAAAAGTGTCAACTTTGTGGAGAGGGCGCAGTGTGGGGTGGTCTGCACTGCCAGAGCCTGTGCTGAGCTTCACCCCCCCACCACATTCCTACTCAGAAACCTCCGGCCCCTCCCCCACTGCCCACACCAGCATCGCCACACTAGCTCAGTCCTCAGGTCCTCGCTCAGGCTGACCTTCTGCCTGAAAGCCCTTCCCACCTGGTCTCTTCCTGGCTGCCTGTTCTGACTTGGCACTGCCTCTTCCAGGAAAGCCTGCGCGGCATGCTCCATCAGGGGCCCACAGCACCAGCCCCCCACTATGCCTGGCCATCCTGGATCTTCTCCTCTAGGCTGCTTTAAGACAGGTTTAGCGCTTTCTGGATGCTCAGATGCTGCCGTGCGAACAGTAGCACCCGGGATCTTGTGACAAGGCAACTTTGATCAGTGGATCTGGGGTGAACCTGAGATTTCCCACCAGCTAGAGATGCCTAATGATGCCGACACTGTGGGTCTGTGGGCCCCTGTGAGCAAGGTCCTGGACCAGTGCTTCTTTACCCTGGATGCATGTGACAACCATCCTCAGAGCTTTAGCACCACCACACCTGGGCCCACCCTGTGCCAATCTAATGGGAATACCTAGGACTGGGCCAGGAGCCTATGCTGTGTCAGGTTCTCTGGGTGAGGCCCATCTGCAGATGTGGCAGAGAACCATGCCCTGTCCTGTTTACCAGCATCTTCTCCCCTCTCATCACTCAGCTCCTCCTATAATAAACACCTGCACTTCAGGAAAAACCTCGCGATTACACATCAAGTGGACAAGCATCTTCGCTCTCTCATGACTCCATGGGTGACAGGCAGACAAGAGGGTGCATGTTCTGTGCCAACCCGCCTTCCCCCACACCATTCCCTTCTCTCAGCATCCTTGGCCCCAGTCTGGCCTCACTGCCCCTCACTGCCCCCACCCACCCTCACCTGCAATGTGGGAGAAAAGGGCTCATCCACACACTCGCCTGCCTGGCTGACCAGGGTCTCTCTGGCCACCAACTGGCCAACTAGGTTTGGTAAACTCCTCTAGACTCTGAGGTTTGCTTTGTTTCAATTTGTTATCAAATTATATATTTACTTATAAACTGCAAGTCTATATTTATAAATCATTACTCTATTATTTCTCTAACATTTCTTCTTCACCGTTAAGGCTACTGGAAGGGGCCAAACATCTAAGTGTTCACGGCCCTTGAGCACTGGTCTCTGCACTGAGCTGGGATGTGCTTTCAGCTTTCAA
This sequence comes from Sus scrofa, assembly GCF_054392235.1. Lineage (NCBI taxonomy): Eukaryota > Metazoa > Chordata > Mammalia > Artiodactyla > Suidae > Sus > Sus scrofa. The sequence goes on along the minus strand of NC_139383.1, from coordinate 147,174,879 downwards.
GAGCCAAGGCCCTGCCCTTACCTAGGAGGTATGTAGCCAGATCATGGCTGCAACTGCGTAGTGTTGGGGGAACAACCCAAGCAGGTCCACACAATCTCAGCCATGAGGGGGAAGCAATGCCAGCAGCAGCATTGGCCACCTCAGCCCCTCTGGACAGGGCTGGCAAGGAGTCACACTGCACCGGCCCCTGGAACGTGGTCCCCACGGGGCTGCTGCCCTCAGAGAGGCAGGGTGTGGGAGGAAGCTCAACTTCCCAGGGACAGTGGGTCAAGGTTTATAAAGATCCAATGGGCACAGGTGAAGAGTATTTTCACACCTGGCCTCAGAATTTGGGCAGTGGCACAAAAATACTGAAAGAATCACATGGCTTAGCCTCAGGACACATATCACTGATAAAAAATGCCAGGCTTATCATTTGTACAAAGAAACGGGTTATATTCAACTGTCTGTGTGCCCTTTAGACCTGTGAGCATTTCCCAGACTAAGTCCTGAACACTGGGGGGCAGGGCCCAGCAGCAGTTATGTTTGTTTGTTCATTTTTTGCTTTTTGTTTTTTAGGGGCACATCCATGGCATATGGAAGTTCCCAGGCCAGGGGTTGAATCAGAGCTATAGCTGTTGGACTATGGCACAGCCACAGCAACTCGGGACCCGAGCCGCGTCTGTGACCTACACCACAGCTCAGAGCAATGCCGGATCCTTAACCCACTGAGTAAGGCCAGGGATCAAACCTGCATCCTCATGGATACTAGTCGGGTTCGTAACCCACTGAGCCATAGCAGGAACTCCTGGCAGCAGTTTTGATTACAGGGGCTAAGCCCTACAGCTCAACAGGGCCAGGCATCCCATCTTCCCCATGCAGACTTGGACCTCAGAAAGACAAACAGTGAAATCAACCACTCCATTCCCAGAAAGAAGTGATGCCTCCTAAATTCCTAAGAGATGGCCAAGTTAATCCCTAGTTGGCTTAGGGAAATGTCCAGCCACAGAGAGAAGTAAACTCTGGCCCCGGGACAGTAAGACTCTGCTGACATGAGTGGAAAAGGCTCTCGACCAAGAGAAAAGCTAAAAACAGCTAAGCCTTGAGGAATGCTAGGCGGGTAGTGTTGGGAACACCCACCCGAGAGGTAAGGCTCTGGCCTCTCAGGCAAGATGCCCGCCTGTACCTTCTGACTTTTCATGACAAAGAACAGAAGGCAGAACAAAGCAAGGAAGGAAAGGGCTCAAGAGCCCAGGAAGACAGGCATAAAATCAAAGTCTCCCACTGTGGTGCAATGGGACTGGTGGCATCTTGGGAACACTGGGATACAGGTTCGATCCCTGGCCCAGCACAGTGGGTTAAGGATCCGGCATTGCTGCAGCTGCAGTTTGGATTGAAACTGCAGCTCAGATCTGATCCCAGGCCCAGGAACTCCATATGCCTCGAGGTGGCCAAATAAATAAATAAAAATAAAAAGTCAGTCTCCGGATCCCAACCCAGAGAAGTTTTGCAAAAAGGAAACAGGGCAATCCAACCGCCTCTGGAGAGAAAAGACTCACCTGACACCAAGCGTCACCTAGTATGCCCACAGATGTGGACTTTCTGGGCCAACCCAGCATCTGATCTAAGAGGGTGCCTGGTTAGTGGTACCTCCTGCCCCAGTGACTCATGGGATGCTAACCCCTTCCAAGCTCTAGAGCACCCTGTCCCCCTGGCCAAGGACAGGCATAGGACCTAAGAGAACTGTGGGCACGGAGGTAGGCAGGAGTGCTGCTGGGATGGTAGGAAGGAGCCCCTCCTCTGACCAGGGGAGTGAGGCTGCAAGGACAAAAAGCCTGGAGCCACTTGGGACCTCTCCTGCCACAGCAGCGGCAGAGCCGGGAAGGAAGGGACCAGAGGAGTCAGGGACAGATCACCAGCAGCCCCATTCGGGCACCCGGACTTACCGTGCCTGAAACTTAGGACTTTTTCAGCTAATGAGTAGTAAATGTGTTTTTTGATTTCAGCCTCTCTAAAAGGTTTCTGTCACTTGCAGGTGAAAAAAAAAAAAAATCCTAATCAATGCTTCCTTCCTGAAGTAAACCGACTGTTTTAAAGTTTTTCTTTTTGGTTAAGTTCAGCTTATCTCACTCAGCATTTGTTTGAATATCTGACCAATTTACTTTTGCAATTATTCACCTCATGAGATTTCCAAGGAGAATGTGGAGGATGGACCTTGACAAGGACAGGCTGGCTAGCCAGTGCCCCTTCTCCCCTGACCAGCATCCTTATGCAGGACTCAGTCACCACACAGCACCCAGAGAGGAGGACCCAGCAAGGCCCCCACCAGCTTGGCCCCAAGACTGTCCCTCAATTCAGCTGGAGACTCTTCCCCTGGGGAGGCTTCACCACTTAGTGGCTGGCGTAGTGGCTACTGTGGGCCCAGACCAGAGGATGCCCAGTGAGAGGCTGGCAATTATTCCAGACAACAGAGACAGTGAGGCTGGTCCCAGGCTACAATGTGGACTTCCAGCTCAAACCAGGCAGATCCCTTCTTCTAATGCACATCAAAGCAACCAGGCAACTTTGATATTCTCAGAGCAAAGTCATGATCAGAAGCCCGCACAAGCAGCCCACAGGGAATGCTGAGCCAGGCCAGTCTCTGGCCCCAGTCCCCTTCTCTCCAGGTCTAATTCCCTCATCTGTCTCCAGAGCCCACTCACACCCACAAATATTTAAGCTTGCAGCAACCTGGGGGTGAAGGGGGCATCATGCCCACTTTACATGGTTTGGTGGGAAAGGTACAGCCCCTCACCAGCCTGAATCCTGCTCCCAGCCCTCTTCCCTCACCTGCAAAAGAGGTGCGTGGTGTCCACCACCAGAGGGGTGACTTCAGGCAGCAAGCAGTGCGAAGGACTCAGCAGTGCATATGGCAGGTAGTTAGGGCTTAGTAACGCTGACTGCTGTGATCATTCTCACAAGTGGGGAGCCTGCGTCCCCAAAGTTCCTTCCATTGTACGTGTCTGAGATCTGGACCCCTCAGTGCCAGGCCTCACTGATCATGAAAGCCGCAGCAAATGAGGGCATTACTCGGCCAGAGACCACTCATCCTCAGGGGGCAGGAAGGGAAAGTACCACTCTGCTACCCACAGGCCACTCCAGGAAACCGGGCCACATCATCTGCCCCATTAAGGGGTCTATGACCATTTCATCTGGGTTAGTCACCCCAATTTCAAGTCAACATCTTGATAAAGCCAGTCACGTGGAGTACCACACTTTGAGCAAAGATGTGGTTCTTCAAGGCCAAATCCCTGGAGATGCAATGACAGCCCCAGGATTTGAGGCACCAGCACAAAAGGCAGATGGACTGGGACTTTGTGGATTTGAGTCCTGGTCCCCTCCCCTTTTCTAGGTCTGGAACTAACACGGCACCTGATCCCCGGGATCCAGTGACTGGCATGTATAAAGCTTTTCACCAGTTCCTGAAACATGTAAACAGAGGCCAGGGTGCAAAACCTGGCTACCCCCCCACCCCCGACCAGGGTCGCCTGCTCCATGATCTGAGTGGGTCATCACTCTGGCCCTAGATGCCTCGCCTGCCACTCCAGGGCTGCTCTCTGCTGTCATCAAGCCACAGCCACTCCACAGAGGCCTCAGGGGCTTTCACACTGCCATCTTCAGCTCTGTAGACTTGGGCCCTGTCCTTACCGGTAGGTCGCCACTTCCAGGCTGAGGCCAGTCTTCACCTGCACGAGCTCCTGATAGTCCCGCAGCCGGTCAGCCATGGCCAAGGTGAGGGCTGCCTTCTCATCCTCCAGGCAGGCAATCACTCTCTAAAGAGAACAGAGGGTTTGAGGATCATAAGACTAGAGCTTTGCTTAAGGTACCAACAGCTCAGGACATAGAAAGAGATGAACAATCTGTAGGCTTATTAAACATGCCGTCATTGCGAAGTTCCTGGTGCAGTGGGTTAGGGATCTGACTGCAGTGGCCCAGTCTGCTGCAGAGGCATAAGTTCAATTCCTGGCTAAAAGGACGAAGTGTTGCCACAGCTGTGGTATAGATTGAAGCTGCAGCTTGGATTCAATTCCTGGCCTGGGAACTTCCATATGCTGTGGGTGTGGCCATGAGAAAAAAAAAAAAATGCAGTCACTGCAAGGATGATTTTAAATACTATATTTCTCCCACCTGGAAGATTTTTCTTTTTAATTGCATATGGAAGATGTGGCTCAGACACTGGCATCCTTGTTCCTATTCCCAAATGATAATGAAAGCCTGTAAAGCATCTCTGCAATCCAGACATCAGGCAGCTTAGGGAAGTCAATATGTCACACTGGCAAAGTAGATGCTATTGAAAGTAAGCCAAGGTTAGAAAACAGAGGTGTTACAATATTTATTTATTTATTTTATTTGCTTTTTAGGGCTGCATCCATGGCATATAGAAGTTCTCAGGCTAGGGGTCAAATCGGAGCTGCTGCTGCTGGCCTACACCACAGCCACAGCAATGCCAGATCTCAGTAACATCTGAGACCTACACCACAGCTCACAGCAACACCGGATCCCCGACCCACTGAGTGAGGCCAGGGATTGAACCCGCATCCTCATGGATACTATTTGGATTTGTTTCTGCTGCGCCTCAACGGGAACTCCAACGTTTTACAATATTTTAAACAGAAGTCACTCAGATCTGAAATAGACCTTTCCCCCAGACTCACGATTTCCCCATAAGCTGGTAAGCCAATACACAGTTCTTTGTTTTACCTAGAAAAGCTATTTTAGAATCATCTGGGGAAGAAAAGAATGCCACATTAATGAGACAGGAATGCATTCTGGGCATAAATGTCAAAATTCAGACCCAGATATAAATCTTTTTTGACTGTGCTCATAGGACATAGTTAATAAGTGCTCCCTGGGCACATGTTCACATCATCCCCACAGCAGTTCTGCACAGACCTGGTTAGTAGCATCTGTCCCTGCCCCTCCCTGGCTGGGAGACACTGCAGGGCACACAGCCTGCTGTCTTGTACATCCCCCACCTCTAGAAAAATGCCCTTCACATGCAAGTCCCACAGCACACAATTGGGGAACTAGATTTCAAATGAAATGATCAAGAGAATATTACCTTCCTAGAAATGTACTATTTTAAGTTGACAATACATTTTAATATAAACACAGTGACTCCACTCGTACCATATTATAGTTCTGCACTACTCTGCATTATAGTTTTGCACAACATTTTACAGTTGTACTGGGGAATAATTAACTGACCAAATATTCAAACACCAAACCAAATAAATCCGTATTACTTTAACCTTTAGTTTGTAATGGAGAATAGCATTATTTCTTAATACAATTAGCTGAACAGACTACATTTTTAGACATTCACCTTTGTGGAATTTAAAAACTGTAAGAAATGAAGGATAATGTGAGAAAAAGAATATACAGATATAGATATATGACTGGGTCACTTTGCTGTACAGTAAAAATTGACAGAACACTGTAAATCAACTATAATGAAAAAAATAAAAATCATTAAAAAAAAAAAAAAAAAAAACCTGCAGGACAACCAGGAGTGGGAATCTATTTTCATCTCTCATGTAATACCTCCACCAAACACCTGGCAATATGCTGAAGGGCCACAATAAATATGGAACATCTATGAAATAAGGAATGAGCCTAACTAAAATCTCACACTGGATTTACTATTTTAAAAGATGCATGATCAACATGTATATAATTCTGCTTCCCATAACAATGCTATTATATGTATATCTAAGCTAATAATTGTTGTCAGGCTCTTTTCGTCTATATAAACAAAAACAAAAGCTAAAAGCTGAAGCCACATAACTTTTAAAAACAAAAGCTGAAGCCACTTAGTCCTTTTTTTTTTTTGGTCTTTTTGGGGCCACACCCATGGTACATGGAGGTTCCCAGGCTCGGAGTCTAATCAGAGCTGTAGCTGTCAGCCTACACCACAGCCACAGCAAAGCTGTATCTGAGCCGCATTTGCAAACTACACCACAGCCCAGATCCTTAACCCACTGAGCCAGCTTAGGGATCAAACCCATGTCCTCATGGATACTAGTCGGGTTTGTTACTGCTGAGCCACAATAGGAATTCCCACTTAGCTTTTAAAGCAAACGAGTATATTTAAGAACCTCTAGCTAGCATCCCAGAGTGGGTAAGTGTAAATGTCCCCCAAAATTGACATTGTAAGTAGTTAAAGAGGTTCATCAAAGTGGACCACTGGCCAATCTTGATTTAAGCCACAGCTGCCAGAATTTAGTCATGACATTCATATATTCCATAGTTAAGTCTCTACATTAAAATCCTATGTTACCCAATTTTAGAGGGAATATAAACTCAGGTACAGGATTATAGTATAAAATGTTATGTAAGGAGTTCCCACTGTGGCACAACTTCAGGTCTCTGCAGTTCCAGGATGCAGGTTTGATCTTGGGCTGGCACAGTAGGTTAAAGGATCCAGCACTGCTACAGCTGTGGCATAGGTTACAACTGTGGCTTAGCTCTGCTCTCTGGCCTGGGAACTCCATATGCCTCGGGGTAACCAAAAAAGAAAAAAAAAAAAAAAACGTAAATGTAAATACATTGCTCTTTCCTACATAGGAAATTCTACCTAAATATTAAAACTTGAGAATGTGGAGTTCCCTGGTGGCTCAGTGGGTTAAGGATCCAGCGTTGTCACTGCTGTGGCTCGGGTTTGATCTCTGGCCTGGGAACTTCTGCATGCTGAGGGCATGGCCAAAAAAACTTGAAATAGAAATAAAAATCTATTTATTGAAAAAAAAAAAAAAAACTTGAGAACGTGTGGTAATGTCTTCTTTAAAAAGAAGTTCAATTCTTATTAAACTGCTTAGGAAAAAACATCAGATGCCTTCAATTCTTCAACCACAAACCTCTTAAGCAGATCAAGATCTCCCAGCCATATCAAAGATGTAGTACAAAGATTCTCTCTCTCCCAAAGAGTACAGAACAGTTTTGCACCCCACAAAATACAAGGAGGAAAATCTAACTGTGTTTAAGTTAAAATAAATATAATAGAGTTCCCACCACATTTCCATGTGAGTCAACTCTTCCTAAACTGTCAGACACAAATTAGTTGACTTTTGGAAGCAAACCCTATAGCCCCCACGGAAATTCTAACCAACCCTGCTAGTTGAATAAAGCTTCAGACTTGGCCTCTGCTTCTCTGGAAGTTTTCAAACCATTGGCCCGGCCAAGGCACTAGAACCTGGAATGCCACAGTTAATTCCAACCCAAGCAGAAGCAGTATGGCCATTTAATGTTATAAAACCTGGGGAGAACAGTCACCTTTCTCAGTTGCTATTTAGAGAACTTTTGGGCAGCATCACAACTGATGATGAAACTCAGGCCCACACCAGAGAGAGCACACTGCCGTCAGCACCCAAGAATTCACTTTCTCTTGACTGAACCTGAGCAGCTCCTTGCTGAGCAAGTCACCCAGATACAACAGGGACAGCTAGCAAGGGTCAGGGTCACGGCACTGAGAATCTTGAATGTTTGAGCTCCAGGGGATTTAAATACTGTGAAAACCTCATTTAGACATACAAAAACCCTAAATGTATAAATAATAAGCAGTGATTGGATGCTAAGGATTTAGAGCTCCAGCCCAGACAATACCCTGAGCTCCACTACCAGGTGGGTACGTTGGAAGCATATCAAACTGAACTCTGATCTCCTACTGCACCAGCCCCCGCCCTCCAGCTGCTCAGCCCCCTCCCCCATGGTGTGGACCTGATTTCTCCCCTTCTCTCCCACATCTCATCCATCCAGAAAGCCCAAAGGCTTCAGCGTCAGGGTGGATTCCTGTCTTTGCCCCCTTGCTGCCCCCAGTCAAGCCTCCAGCATCTCTGCCTTAACGATTGCAAAAGTCTCCTAAAGAGGTCTTGCTGCTCCCCTGCTTGCCCCACACAGCAGCTAGAGAGTCCATGAAGACTCAGGTCACCACCCACCTCTGCTCAGAGGCCTCCAGTGGGATCCTGCACTCAGACCAGAAGCCCAGGTCCTGTGGTGGCCACTTGGCCCCTCTCCCCAGCCACACTCAGTCCTGAACCCTGCACCGTTTCCACCTCCAGAACTGTGCAGTCAAGGGACCTCCTCTGTTTTGTTTTGCCCTCTGCTGTATCCCCAACACTTGAGAGCCAAACTTGGCACACCAGGCGCTCAATAAATGAATTGAATGGGTGTACCCTGTGAGCAACTTTCATCACCCCTAGTTCACAGATGGGAAACCAAGACACAAATACTGGCAGAGCCAAAATTCAGGCCCAGATAGAGCAGCTGATCGACTCCAATCCCATCAAAAGAAAGCTCTCATTCAATCACATACTGGGGGCATGGAAGCAGCCCATCAACAGTCAACCTCAAGGCTAAGAACTGTTTCACAAGCCCAAGTCCCAATGTTTATGGGGTGAATGTGGTTTAAATCACAAATATCCTACAGCTTTTGTTCAAAGCGCCTTCCTGTAGCCTGGGAGACATGGTGTGTGCTAATCAGGCTTCAAGTGAACTAAACTAGACATAGAATGCTGCGGACTTGGATGTCAGTTCAGCCAACTTTTCCCTGGCAAATCTGACGCATGTAGGCCATCTGGGAAGGCCCACTTTTTCCAGAGAGCCCTCATGAGCATCTTTCCCCCTCAAGCTGCCAAGCTGCAGAGGCAGCCCAGAGCCAGGAAATGCTGGGCACTGTGTAGGGGTTCCTGCCTCCAGATGGGGGAGAGAGTTCCCTTTAACCAGGTGGAACACAAGAAAAAGTTCCAAAGACTGAACACTAGAACTATTCTGACAAAAGCCAGCTGGAAGAGTCTGAAAGCATTTTGAGATTTTAGATTAATGGGCACCTCTGTGCTGGCCCTTAGAAAGAACACTGATTATTAGTCTATGAAAGCAAAGTGAATAAAGATAAAAAGTTCATCCTTAACAGAATAGATAGAAGATGGGAGTTCCCATTGTGGCAAAGCGGAAATGAATCTGACTAGCATCCATGAAAATGCAGGTTCGATCCCTGGCCTCAGTGGGTCAGGGATCTAGTGTTGCCTTGAGCTGTGGTGTAGGTCACACACATGGCTTAGATCCCATGTTGCTATTGCTGTGGCTGTGGCCAACAGCTACAGTTCCGATTCGACCCCTAGACTGGGAACTTCCACATGCGGCAGGTGCGGCCCTAAAAAGACAAAAAAGACAAAAAAAAAAAAAAAAAGGATAGAAGAGAGGAAATAGGTTAGTTGCTCAGGCAGTGGAGCCTGAATCAAACCCAGGCTTAGCTACTTACTAAGTGACCCATGAGCCTCAGTTTTCATCATCTGTAAAATGGGGCAAATATTAGTACCTACCTCTTAAGACGGATATGAGGACTGAAAATGAATACACTTGTGAAGAGCTTGGTACCTGTGGTAACTGGCACACAGGAAGCTCTTGATAAAGGCTAACTCTCAGTAATGAAACTTTTACTACAATCTATTAGTTAAGTTAGGTTTTATGATATTTTCAGTCTCCCCAAAGTAAGCATCTGTAGAATGTGAAAACATCAGGGGCTTGGGGTTAAACCATTGATCCTTACTCTTTAATAAAAGTTCTAGCATTTTTATACTTCTTCAGAAAACTACTAACGCTTGGTGTTGAGTCTTTTGGAATGCAACTTGAAATATAGTTGCTTTAAGCTAAATGGTGAGATTTAATACACGGATAAGGAAATATGCAGTACAATGAAAACTCCACAAATTGGAACTGAAAAAAAATTCAAGTCCTTAATGACATCTTCCTTGCTCTTTACTTTTAAGAGAAATAAGCAAATTCCAACAAGAGAGGTATCACTGGACAGGAATCCTAGTTCAGGTCAGGTGGAACCCCAGGGAAGGGCCTGGAATCAGAGGAATTCTACTTTTATGTTTCACATCTGGGGCTACACTTAAGATTTAACTGTGAGGGTGGGGGTGGGGAAGGGTTCTGATGCTAAAAAGAATACTGAAACTTGAGCTTCCAAATGAGCCAAGTGAGCCATGGCTGCAAATGAATGGTGAGGATTTAGCCCACACAGGATGCCTCAAGGAAATCTTTTCCAAACCTGCTTGCACAGTAGGGACTCAAGGTGGGAACAATGGTTCCCTACAAAAGGGTTCAGTGGGCAGTGGGTTTGGCAGGCACTTCTTTCTGGTTAAAAGCTCCATGAAAGCCCACATTAAAGGTGCTTTTAAACACTCGCTCAACACAGAGCATGGGGCCCATGGAGGTGACATTCCACCACTGGAAAAGGAAGCACTCTCCAGTCTAGAGTAAGCCCGGGTGATCAGTGCACACTGTGGCCGGTCCTGGTCCTTGCCCTATTTACAACTCAGACAGAACACTTTTGAAAATTAAGCAGGAAAGGCCAAACAAAACCCATGATCCAAAAGATTAAATTCCAAACAATTCTGTACTGTATTGCTTTATATGATTTCCCATGTACACTCCAGTGCAGCCCTAGAGACCAGGTTAGTCAAAAGATATCTGCTGATTATTTATGGATGCTTGTGATGTCACCAAAATCACCATGTTCCCTTCACTTTTAAATTTTTTAGAAAGGCACAAAATCACTCTAACACAAATCTTTCATTCGAAGCCATAAACCGTTCGGTTTAAAATATTTCTGAATGTGTGTGAATATTGTTCTACACTGTCATCCTGAGAACTACTGAGAGCAGGATTGGGGAATATTTCCATTTCTGGCCAAGACTGGGCATGACCAGGGCAACCCTGTCAGACAATAAATCAGCTACAGGTGTCACCGCCTGTGTCAGAGGTTTGAGCTTTGCTTCCCTGAAATAGGAACTGTTTATATTACCTGCACTTGTAATAACATCCTGCCACAGGGACCTGCATTAACACGACTTTTACACTACCCAGAGATCTGACATCAGCTTGTACTGTGGAAAAAACATCTCTGATTAAATTCTCTGCATTAAGGTTTCTGCCCCTCCCAAGAACAAACAAAGCAGTGGCCCGGGAGCCACGACCAGCTGACTCCAACGGGGAACTGAGAAATCATTTTGGCAAAATAAAAACCGTTTTGGAAAACAAGTTGTTCTCCCCCAAAGAAGCCCTAGTGCCTAGTGTTCAATTTTGAACGGTTTCTGACAAGGACTTGACATTGCCTAGAAACCTTCCCAACACTGGGAAGTGTCTGAGAAAGAAGGAGCTGTCACCTCTGAAGTCACTTCTGGGCCTTCCTGGTTGACTTCTATGTGAACTCGGTCTTCCAAACACAAGAAACTGAAAGAACTGAGAACTGAGGGAGTCATTTGTCAGGATGCACCCAGTCATGTCAAGGTCTAAATTTGACAACCTGACAGGGACAGGGCCATTCACCAGGATCTGCCACTTGGCACTCTTCCACTGAGTAGATGGACCAAAGAACTGCGCACTTTTTCCAGTACTGGCAAGATGCCGGGATCCTGAGGAAGGCGGCCCCTTGGCGCCCGGGTCCCCAGGTGCACCCGCTGCGCTGGCCCCACCCGTCAGCCTTGCCGGGCCCTGGGTGAGCACTCTGTGGTCTGGGAGCCCTACCACTCCCCCACCACCAGCGCTCGCAGGGCGCACAGACCTGCCGCTCCTCGGCTTGAAGCTCGTACTCCTCTTGTACCCGCAGCAGCTCGTTTTCCAGCAGCGCTCGCAGCTGCTCCAACTCGAGCGCCTCGCGCCGCAGCGCCTCCGCCTCCTGCGCGCACAGCCGCGTCTCTTCCTCGGCCTCGCGCCGGCTCTCCTGGCCGCGCCGCAGCGCCTCCTCCAGCTCGCGCACCTCTTCCTCGTACAGCTGCACGGTCTCCCGCCACGACTCGGCCACTAGCAGTGCGTAGCTGTCGTGCACTTCCCTCAGGCGCGGCGGGGGTGCGGCAGGGCCGGTGGCGCGGGCGCGATAGCGCAGAGTCAGGCCAGCGGAGCGCGCGCGCAGCTCCCGCACATCGCGTTCATGGGCCGCGTCAAGGCCGCGGCGCTCGGCCTGCAGCCGGCCCAACAGCGCCTCGAGAGCGGCGCGCGCACCTAGCTCCTCCTGAAGCTCCCGCCGCTGAGCGTCCAGCTCGGCATCCAGACGGCCGCGGGCGGCGCGCGCCTCTTCGCCCAGCAGCTGCAGTTCCCGCAATTCGCGCCGCAGCGCGTCGCGCTCGCCCTCGGCCAGCGCCGTGGCCCAGCTCAGTTCGTCCAGCTGCTGCCGCAAGCTGCACGCCTCCTCCGCGAAGCGGGCCTGCGCCTCGGCCCACAGGCCCTCGTGGCCCCGCCGGCTGCGCAGCTCCTCCTCCAGGAGCAGGTTTTCGCGCTCCAGCTCCCGCACTCGGCACACATAGTCGTAGAGCCGGGCGTTGAGCTCCTGCAGCTCAGCCTTCTCGGAGCCCGTCTGCAGCCGCCAGGATAGCATCTTGATGGTGTGCGGGGCTCTCCTGGCGGGCCGGTTCCCTCCTGCCCTGGTCTTGTCCCCTCCGCCGCGCCGCTCCCGCCCCGCCGCTGCTCCCGAGGCCCGCAGACTGGGGCGGGAGTTGGCGAGCGAGCGGCACTTACCAGGGTGGGCGGGAGGGAGTGGCCGCGGGCCACGTCCTCTAGCCAATCAGAGTGCGGCCCGGCGCGGCCAGTGTGGCCGGACAGCGCCTCCTGGCGGAATGACCGTGAGGCCGCGCGGCTGCCCAACCCAGGGCCAGGCTGTCCGGAGCCCTCTAAGCTGGCTCTCGCATATCGGCAGGCAGGGTTCTCAGAAGGGGTACTGAGGGTTCCTCGTTATTCTCCTCCTCCCATTCACCCAGATGCACATCGTCACCTGGCCCTTGTTCGTCAGGCCACACAGCTGCTGTAATGTCAGCATCCAGACCTCTCTGGAAATCCCATCAGTACGAGCGTCTCTCATAGGCCACACTGGGGCACCAGGGCACTGTGGGGCGGCCAACAGTAGCCTGGACTCAACCTGTAGCCATTGTTCTCAATTCTTCAGTTCTCCACGTTAGGGAGGTAGGAGAGCCTTCTCAGGGACCAGTGGCTCTCCCAAGAGGATGCTTTGCTCAGACTCATTAGGTTTTCTTTCATGCCCTTCAAGGTCTTGCATTTTGAAACTCAAAACTTTCCCCATACTTATGCTTTATGTTTCTGAGAAACATCTTCTATAGACTATTGCTGCTCAGTTTGGGAAAGAGTTATAGAGCACCAGGAAATAGCAGGAGGATAACATAAAGTCCCACCACGGTTAATCTTTCAAAATCATACCCTGATGCATCATAGTTAATCCTCACAAAACTGTAGCTCAGAGAAGTTGAGCAACTTGATTAAGGACACATAGTTCCTAAATATGGGAATAGAAGTATTAGACGTTGTGACTGCAGAAGCAGACTTGAGCAGGCAGTGTCCAACCAGGAAAGAGAAAAACACTCAAAGGGAAGGGAATGATTTAACGGGGTGAAATGAGACTACTTACAAAGGGGTGGATGTGATGGGGAAGCCGCGGGAATCAGAAAGACCCAGAAGCCACTAGCCCCCTAGAGGCAGAAGGAGGGAACAGTGTTGAGGAGCAGGAGCTGTAGCATGCATCCTAGGAGGAAGAGAAGGAAAAATCCAACCCTTCTCTCTTCTTGCTCTCCCGCTCCTGCCAGTGCCTATTGCTGCAGAACCCAGAAGTCACCGGGACTGGCAGTGGCGTGCTGGCTTGTGAAAGCTACCTGTTAAATTATCAGGAATTTTGTGAGCTAGTTGTTAAAAGCTATTATTAAAAATAACACTAGCCAGATATTATTAAAAAATAAATTATAGAGGATTACCATTAATTATTCAAAAAGGAAATAAAACTTAAAATATATCACTTCCTAATTATTTTACTGCTCTTTACTATTATCTGTTCTTGAAGTTATGGATGTCTAATATCCTTGTAAGATGGAATGCTATATAACCCATGCTCCTGGAGTTCCCGTCGTGGCGCAGTGGTTAACGAATCCAACTAGGAACCATGAGGTTGCAGGTTCGATCCCTGCCCTTGCTCAGTGGGTTAACGATCCGGCGTTGCCGTGAGCTGTGGTGTAGGTCGCAGACACGGCTCGGATCCTGCGTTGCCGTGGCTCTGGCGTAGGCTGGCAGCTACAGCTCCGATTCGACCCCTAGCCTGGGAACCTCCATATGCCGCAGGAGCGGCCCAAGAAATGGCAAAAAGACCAAAAATAAAATAAAAAAATAAAAAAATAAATAACCCATGCTCCTGAGTGGCTACCCACCTCTGTGCTTGCTGACATTGTATTGGTAGCATGAGTATTTACACTGCAGAAATCAGTAGATTTTTTGTTAATTGTCAACTTGATTCATTATTCTACCGACAGCCAAGACTTACTTAAAGAATTGATGGAGAACATGTTAGTAATGAAGATGAAACTCAGTGTGTTATGTCTGTAGCTACTGAATTTTGAATATTACAAAAATTTGAGGAAATATAGTTCAGTGTTTCAAAGCTATTATTCGAGTTAGCAAAGAAGTCACTTCTTGCTGAGAACAAAATTTCTTAGTTATTTCACCTTTATCTTTCTTGTCGAGGTAAATACAAATACCAACCAACATTCATGTCATGCTACACTCATTTGTCAATTACAACTACAGATTGTCTAGGGACACCAGAGTTCTGCAAAAATCAATGAAAGCATTCTGCAGGAATCAATTTGCTGTATGGAATTTATGATAAGAAGTATTGTGCTTCTATTATCATTTGTCATAAAAATGTAAAAGTGCTCTGACATTGCTCCCATATTAACAAATACACTTTTCTATTAGTAGCTTAAAGCAAAAAAGCCCTGCAGTCTTCATTTTAATTTAGTCATTTTACTTTGAATTTTTAAAATTGTCTGTAAATATTGTTTCCTAGAATTGGCCCAATATAGAAGAAAGTGCACCCCAGTGCGATAAAACTATGGTGTAGATTTTTCTTGTAATCACAGCCCCCTTTGGCAGGCTAAACACCTCCAGGATTATCTACCTCACCTGTTACCATTTCCAATGAAAACGGAACTCGGAGATATCAGAGAACTGGAGAGAAAATTACATTTCAACCTCACTTACTGATTTCAGTAGACTAATAGATGCTTGTTGTCAGGAGTATCAAGGAAGGGCCATGGCTCTAAGTGCCCTGAAGGAGAGCGAGAATTTCCTCAACCTCCCAGCAGGGGGCGCTGCTGAGGATGGCGCGCACAGAAAGAGCTCCAGGGCCACTTCAGTCTAGGGTCCCCTCCTCCACCTTGCGCAGAAGGTGGGAGGATGGGGAGCAGTGCCCGCCCCCAGGCCTAGTCTCACTGGACGCCCCTGAAGCGGGAGGGCTGCCCTGAAGCAAGAGGGTGCAAGAGGACCACCCTCTTTCGTCAGTCCTTGCACTAGGCTGGGGAAGTGGAAATAGTTGGTCTTTTCTCTACTTGGAGAGCTTGGAGCTCCAAGTGTGGTGGAACAATTGGGGGCAGGGAGGTAAGAATTAATGGATTTCCCCCAAATAATTCATCAACCCCCCCCCCCACTTCACATCCGTTGCATAAGGGGAGGCAGGCAAAAAAAAAAGGTATTCCTGACTATGATCTTAAAAATGCACGTTGTAAAGGCTTGGAGACCACTTCTAGCTAGACTAGATGTTGGGGAGTAAATCCTGAGGGATGGCAGAGCAGGAGGCTGAGGAGAGTTGGGGTTCCCAGCAGATAAGAAAGGATCCACTTAGATCAGGGATTGTGGGAAGTGATGAAAGCACAAAAGTTCCTCGAGAGGCTCCCCAGAGGGGACCATTGTGCCCCTTTCTGAGCAGAGCCCCAAGGAGATCAAAACACCAGCTCTTTTCATTCTTTCTTTTCTTCTTTCTTTCTTTCTGTTATAGTTGATTAACAATGTTCTATCAATTTTTGCTGTACAGCAACGTGACCCAGTTACACAAATATATACATTCTTTTTCTTACATTATTCTCCATCATGTTCTATCACAAGTGATTAGATATAGTTCCCTGTGCTATACAGCAGGATCTCATTGCTTATCAGCAAATCACCAGCTCAATTGCAGGTCCAGGAGCAGAGGTCCTGTGCAGGCTTCCTCAGTGCATTCTTGGGGAGATAGCAGGCCTGATGTGAAGGGCTGCATCCTAGGCCAGGAGAGCCTTTCTGAAGTGCCTGCATCCCCCATGAGTGAAGCCAGGAGCCTGAGCACATGCTCAGAAGTGGCAGAGGACCTAAGGGAGCCATTCAGACAGGGATGGGGTAACTCCAGCAGGTCCCCAGCCAGCTCTCAGATGCCTCTGTGCAAATTATAAAAAGGTAGATGAGGGAACCCGTAGGTTCATGGCCTAGTCAGTGGCTGCTTCCTTGGTACAAAGGAAAAAAAAGTCCCTTCCTTAGGGTAGAAGCACCCCTGGACCTGCATCCATAGCTTAGCAATTACAGCACAGGCTGGATTTCAGTCCCACTCAACCTCCTCATTCAAATGTTTGCGCAGTAGACAACCCACTCAACTGTCCATGGATGCCCACTGTCCCAGCCTCTGCCTATGTGGATGAAGAGCATGGGCTTTATGTGAGGGAGTGGAAGGCTAGTGGATGCCAGCATAGACAGGTGACATAAGGCCCAGGTAGACCACCACCCCCCTCTGCCTCTGCTCTGTGTAAGCCCTCAGCAACTCCAGTGTAGCCCAAAGGAAGGAGGTTAGAAATTTAAAGTGATGGAGAATGAGTTTCCATCACCCTGGTGGAACGTCTGTTTAGGTAGGGCCGTAAATAGAAATTAGATTGAGATACAGAAAAAACAAATCTGCCATGATTCAGTAGCACATACAAGTTTGTGATCTGGGAGGCACACCTGCCACCTGGTAGGTTTGAAGAGGGAACTAGTGAAGCAAGTGGGGACAGAGAAATACAGGAGGCTGGCTGAAAGGTCTGAGTGGACACAGTGGCACAGAGCGGATGGAGCTGCTCCATTTCCTGGCACCTACCATCAGGGTGGCTCTGGGCACAGCACTCTCTCTGAGCCATTTCCTTATCTGTGTAAAAATAAAAACAGAATAGCACACAGAGAACCCCCTGGACTAGACAACCAAAGCTAGTCCTCACAGGGCCCTTTCCACGGGCCAGGTGCTCTTCTGAGTCCTTTCATAGATTAACTCACATCATCAGCACAGCCACCTATAAAGTAGGTACTAGCAGTTCTATTTTAGTGAAGAGATAAATGAGTCACAGTGTGGTCAGCTTGACCGAGGCCATGCGAGTAGAAAGTGACAGGATTTGGGGAGAGTTCCCATTGTGCCTAAACAGGTTACAAACCAGGTTAGGATCCATGAAGATGTGGGTTCAATCCATGGTCTCACTCAGTGGGTTAAGGATCCGTGAGCTGTGGTGTGGTTCTCAGACTTAGCTCAGATCCCATGTTGCTGTGGCTGTGTCACAGGCTGGCAGCTGTAGCTCTGATTCAACCCCTAGCCTGGGAATTTCCATATGCCGCAGATGTAGCCCTAAAAAGAAAAAAGAAAAAAAAAAAGCAACAGGATTTAGGTCCTGGTCTCACCCACTCCCCACGCTTCCTGTTATACTGAGTGAAGCTCATCATACAATGCCTGGGGCACAGCACCCAGAAAATAGTGGTCATCCTTGTGGCTGGAGTCCAGAAGCTCAGGAATCACAGGGAGGCTCAGGAAAGCTGGAAGAGAGGCTCAGGGCACCAGGGACTGATGCAGACAGCAGTAGCTTGGTGGCATCCATAGGAGTTAGGGGCCAGCGAGTAGGAGCATAGGCCTGGACTACCCCTGAATCTTCCACACCCAGTTTCCTCCTTTGTAAAGTAAAGATAGCCCCTCCTTTACAGGGTAGCTATGAGAACTAAAGAAGAGAATATGAGGCATTCAGGATACTGCATTGTTATGATCTGCCTCGTTTGAAAAACTGAATCCAGCCACTCTTGCTTAGAGCCCAGAGTGTTTCCCCACTCTGTCATGGCTCTTCTGGCTATTTCAAGAGGGCAGATCATTTGTTTATCCCTGTTTCATAGGAGCACAACAGGTGTTTGTTGGGATATAGGCTGTCTTTTTTAAAGGTGCAAAAATAGCATTTGTCGCATGAATAAAAAATGTGCAGTAACTTAACCTGCACACCCTCCCTCTCTTAATTTGGAAAGACATGTCATATATATTACGAATGAACTTGGAAAGGGCCCCTAGTGGCAAAGAGACATCCTCTGGTTAATCTTTCCAACAGGAACAAGACTCACATTTCATCTTAAGATCTAAAAAAAGCAGAATCTGCCATTGAAGAAGAAAACCATGTTTGCTGTTACTTCCCTAAACACACTTTCCATAGAGTTCATTAGTGGTGGCCATTGTGAGATAATTCAAAACTAGTTATTGTATCCCTCCTCTGTGCCATGGGCTCCGCTGGGCCCTGGGAACACAGAACAGAGGAGGCTTCAGGGAGAATGTTGTCTTTTCCCAGCACTGCCTCAAATGTGTGTTTCCTCTCCTCTTTGCTAACCACCAGTCACTCAGCAAGACTTCTCTTTTTGTCCACACTTGACTGCTCCAATCCAATCTCATGGCTTTAAATATCAACAATATATCAATGCTCCTCAAATGTGTAACTCAGTCCCAGATAGCTCTTCTGAACATGCTCTGTCTTGGATCAGAGCTCTGTTTATTTTTATTTTTTTGAAATCTTATTGGAGTATACTTGACTTACAATGTCATATTAGTTTCAGGTGTATAGCAAAGTGAATCAAATATATGTATGTTATGTATAATGTAAACAATATTCTTACACAATGTATGTAATATATATATTATAATGTTGTTATATAACATATATAATGTATATAACATATACAATATATGTTATATTTTGTTATATATCATATACGATATTACATATGTAATTTTTCCCATATAGCTTATTACAAACTATTGAGTAGATTTCCCTATGCTATACAGTAGGTTCTTGTTAATCATATACTCTGTATAGTAGTGTGTATATGCTATTTCCATTCTCTCAATTTCTGCCCTCCCTCCCTGGTTTGCCCTGTGGTAACCATAAGATCGGTTTTGAAATCTGTGAGTTTGTTTCTATTCTATAAACAAGTTCCCTTTTATCGCTTTTATTATATTCCACATATAAGTGATATCATATGGTATTTGTACTTCGACTTACCTCACTCAGTATTATCATCTCTAGTTTTATCCATCTTGCTGCAAATGGCATTATTTCATTCTTTTTTATGGCCAAGTAGTAGTCTGTTTTATATATGGACAACATATTCTTTACCTCTATCGGTGGACATTTAGGTTGCTTCCATGTCTTGGCTATTGTAAATAGCACTGCAGTGAAAATTGGGATGCATGTATTTTTTCAAATTATGTTTTTTTCTGGATATAAGTCAGGGCTCTGTTTACGATGTGACCCTGATATGTTCCTACTCTCACAGGAGAGCCAAGAAGATGCTTTGTGTCTCTGAGTGTTAACATTAATTTGAACCTGGTCATAGGGACCCGGCTGCTCTGGAAATAAATGGATGTCCCCCTTTCCCCAGTGTGAATGGCTGTCCTCCCTTTGGGGAAGGCCCAGGAGTTCACATCTGTCCTTACTCTTGCTGGAGGTTGCTGGGTCCTGCCTTCTGTGAATGGGATTTGGGTCTGATAACTGACTCAGGCCTAGAGATCAGGCAGTGACATACTGTGATTTTGTGTCTATTCTTGATGTTTTTGTCGGCTGCCCCATCTGTCTTTCCCCAGGAACACCATTTTCTCTGAATCATCTCTCCTACCCCAGGTTTACCATTCTAAGGTGGCTGCTCATCATGGATATTACGCACATCTTGCGTTTGACCCTTACAGACCATCACCTGCCCTCTGCTAGGCGTATCCTGGAGTTCTGACCTCTGTATTGGTGGTGCTCCAACTAGTGCCAGCAGCATGACCTAATAACATTTTAGAAATGCACATTCCTGGGAGTTCCCATTGTAGCTCAGCAGGTTAAGATCCCAACCAATATCCATGAAGATGAGATTCAATCCTTAGCCTCCCTCAGTGGGTTAAGGATCTGGCATTGCTGTCAGCTGTGGTGTAGGTCGAAGATGCAGCTAGGATCCTACATTGCTGTGACTGTGGCTGTGGCTGGCAGCTACAGCTCCAATTTGACCACTAATGTGAGAACTTCCATGTGCTGCAGGCAGGGCTGTAAAAAGAAAGAAGGAAAGAAGGAAAGGAAGGAAGGAAGGAAGGAAGGAAGGAAGGAAGGAAGGAAGGAAGGAAGGAAGGAAGGAAGGAAGAAAGGAAGGAAGGAAGGAAGGAAGGAAGGAAGAAAGAAAGGAAGGAAGGAAGAAAGAAAGAAAGAAAAAAGAAAGACACATTCCCCAGCCCCAAACCCAGACCTGCTGAATCAGAACCTCTAGGTTTTGACAAGTCCTCTGGTTGAGTTCGTTGCCCCCTAAAGTTTGAGGACCACAGCTGCATTATCATCCTCCCAGAAAGGCCAATTCTGTAACAGCCTCTCCTGCCACCAACCCCTCCTCCTGCAGAAGAAGCCACCAAGGAGCTTCTTGTGATGTCTTATCCCCTCACCAGTGGGTACCTTATCACTTTGGTAAATGGAATGTCTGCATGGCCCCCCAGGGAACATGGCCAGTGGGTTTCTGTCTTATGCCCACTTCTCAAGTTTTTGTTCCCTTCCTCCACAGTTTGCCAGAGGTTCTGACCTGTCTTCTTCATTTACTGTGGCCCAGCCCAGCAGCATAAACATGTAACTGGTAGGATTTTCCATATTTTCATCCACTTCTACCTAAAATCATGTCCCCTTTCACCAAGGCATTATCCTTACAGTGAATATTGGTGGTTTTAGCAGAGGATCCAACATGATTGGTGATTTGGCTGCCTTTCTCTCCTCTCATATTGAACAAAATCGTTATCCATCAGTGGCTTGGAAACTGTTTTGTCAGTGGCCACAATGAAAAAGAAGTACAGTTTACACTGAACACACATCCAAGTCACTGAAACAAAAGTTCTACAAATCATGACTTATCTCCTCAGTCTTTTAATGTTTTTTAATGCTGATTTGGATCAACAAATTTAACATTATGCCTAAATAATGAGTCTTAACTAATAGCTTCAAAGCTTCTCATCTAAATGATACCATCTATAATTTTAATCAATAACCTTGGCCCCCCACTTATAGGCACATGTGGACTTTCTAAATGCTATAGATAATGGATCAGGTATGAACACATAACTGTAATTGACCTCTGTTGATCATTCCTCTGCCCCTACCTTCTGGCCCAGGTTGGAGACATGCAGCACTTAATTCTAGCTTTCCTTTCTAACCTCTTACCATGCCCTCAGTGGTTAATCACTGAAATCAACTTACAAGCAGATAAATCACTGGGCAAAGATGATTCTCCAAAACGGGCAGACATCAACTTACCAACTATACTTACATTTTTTTTCCATTGAAATTAGAAATTGTTTTGATGACACAGATAGCTATGGTCAAGAAGCTGCTTTAATTTCTTTTTTCTATTTCTTTTTCTTTATTGGCTTCCTCACAGCATATTGGAGTTCCTGGCAAGGGATCATATCCGAGCCACAGCTGTGACCTGTGCCGCAGCTGCAGCAATGCCAAACCCTTTTAACCCACTGGGCTGGGTCAGGGAATCAAACCTGCATCCTGGTGCTGCAGAGATGCTGCTGATCCTGTTGCACCATAGCAAGAACTCCAATAAGCTGCTTTAATTATTTGATTACAAGGTATCAGCTCTACCAGTAAAAAGAGCAGTGGCAGTGAAGGCAAATGAAGCTCTCAGAGTTCACCGGCAGTTCAAAGGCTGCCAGGGCCCTCCTCCCAGACAGCCCCAAGCTTTTGTCATCAGTAGCCAAGAAGGGTGAACCTTGGACCAACATTACTGTGCCTGAGCCTCAGAGAGTTAGATTTGGAGACATCAGGGTCAAATTCAAATCATGGACTCTCAGTCTAGGTCCCTTCTTCGTCATGTTGGCAAAAATCTACCTGTATTCCAAGGCCCAATTCAAATGTCTCCATATCCACAAAGCTGTCCCTGATGGTGCCTGTGGGAATCAGGCCATCTTTTGGACTCTCAGTGGTCTCAGTTGTACTCTCTGATAAAGTGTGCTCCCTTCTCCTGCGTGATCTCATTCCGGGGGTCCCCACTCCTCACCACCCCTATGACTTCGTGGGCAAGGACCAGAGTTGTATTCTTCATGCTGGAATCTCCACACTGCCTGGCTCAGTCTTGCTTTCCGTAAGTGCCAAATAAGTAAAATGAGTAGCTGCTAAATTGAAATGTTCTGAACTACGAAAATCCCAAGTTCAATTCTTGGTTTGGGCCAGTGTATGCTCTTAACCAACTCAGCTCATCTCTCTGGGGTCGAAGCTTCCTTTGCCATAATCTGAAGGAATCAGACTCTTATCTCCAAGGTTCCATGGTAGTCGGCCTCCAAGGTGGCCCCAGTGACTCATTTCCTGTCATTCCCTCACCCATTGTGCCTGGGATGGTGGACATGACACTCAAGTTTGGGCTGTAAAAGACACAGTGGCTTCCTTCTTTGTTACTGTTTTTCTCCTTTGGATCACTTTGGGAGTGGTCAGATGATGTATCCTGTGTGGCCCTTTGAAGAAGCATAGGCAGCAAGGGACTCAAGACTTAGACCAACAGCCTTCAGGAAACAATCATGCCATGCTGGTGAGCTTGGAAGAGGATTTACTTGCCCTGGTCAATCCTTGAGATGACTGCAGCCTGGCCAAGAATTTGACTGGACCTCATGAGAGACCTTGAGTCAAAACCATGGCTAAGCCGCTCCCTAATGCCTGCTCCTCAGAAACTGTGAGATAATAAATATTTGTTGATTTGAGATAATCCGTCACACAGCCCTAGATAACTAATACCGACCACTTCTGGCTCTAAAATCCTACAAGCCTAAAGTCCCTGAAATAGGTTTATCACTTTCAGGAAACGCCTGATTTATAACAATTGTCAATCTTCCCCCTCCCACCCCACTCCCAGCCAGAACCCATAAAGAGAGAATACAAATTGTGTCAAAATATATTTTGGAGGAACAATATTTATTTTATTTGTGTTTGTAAGTGTTCCCAAAGCTTTGTTGATTTTGCTTCACTGAACCCTTTATTTCACAAATGAAGGTAGAAATACAGATAAATTAGGTGATTGGAATAATGCAAATGTTCCTCACTTCACAACATTTGCATGTCTTCAGTGGTGAATAAGAATGAGGTGCAGGCTTGCTTTGTCTTGCTCAGGCTCCGTCTTAAGAAATGTGTCTTGAGCAGTGGTGACACTGGCAACATACACTCCCCAGCAGCTAAGAGCCCAGGGAAATCCCAGGGGGGCCTAAGACAGGGCAGCCGGCGACAAGAAGGCATCGGGCAGCTAAGTCACCTCCAGAAAAGTAGCCAAAGGTTGGGCAGGGACAGTGGGCAGTGGGGCTGCCGTGTCAGCCTGGATTAAGAAAAGGCTTTTGACAGGACACGTGACAAGAAGTGATTTTCTGTTTAAAATGAGACCAAGGTCCCCATGATAAACAGGGGGAGAGGAAGGAAATGAAGACTGTGGAGGGTTCGTCAAGGAGCCCTGTGTCTCCTCTGGCTGCTGGCTTGAGCCCAGGTAGCCCCTCAGAGGAAAATGAACAGCTGATGGCCTCAGGAATCTGGGTCCACGAGTGCAGTAATGAGTTTGGGAAGAGTGTAAAATGTGGCCAAAAGGGAAAGGAGAATGCCTCAAACAGATAAAGCACAAACAGGGGGCTCTTCTACAAGAATGTATCTCTAGATAGGCTGCCTTCTGGAGGAGGTCATCAAAATACATTTATTGAAAGGACACAAGTGAATGGGAAGATGAAAGTAGAAGAAGAGGCATAGATGTGGGGGAGGCGACCCTGGGAAATTAAAATCTGTTCTTCTGAAAGCATCCGCTTCACCAAAGAGGATAGCATTACAATAAAAATAAAAATGTAAGTGATATTGACAATTATAAAAACCCTATCTTGAACCTTTTTTTTCCTTTTATGTCTACACCTGCAGCCTACGGAAGTTCCACGGCTAGGGGCCGACACCACAGCCACAACATCTCCAGATCCAAGCCACACCTGCAACCTACGCTGCAGCTTGTGGCAATGCCAGATCCTTAACACACTGAGTGAGGTCGGGTATTGAATCCATATCCTCAGGGACACTCTGTCAGGTTCTTAACCCACTGAGCCACAGAGGGAAAGCCTGTCTTGAACTAATGAATTGCCTTTTGGATCAAAAAAGATCTAAATGGTCTTAAATGGATGGGAATTTTTGAACATTTTGGAATTGCTATCAAATAAGGGAGGAGGCTGGACCAAAAATAGGAGGTGAGGGACCAGAGGGGAAGCTGATGGGATTCCCAGTCAAGTCTTTCAGGGAACTTAAGCCACACGGGTGGGTGCTTTAACCAGGCTGCAAGCCTACAAAGGGCTCAAGCAATTCTGGCTGCTTCACCAATATCAGCCAAGCAGATTCCTTGCTCCTCTCAACAGATTCCTTTCAAAATTCATAGACCACATGCAACTGAACACATTTTTGCTCTTCTATGTGAGTTTTTCCTTTGTGAATGGGATAAAGATATGTTTGGGGAATGAATAACAGAAAAGCCAATCAAAATGGAAATACAGAGAATAGAATTCTGAAAGATAAAGGAATTGGAATACTTTTTAATGTATTAAAGAGCAATTTCTCCCCTTATATTTGCACCCAACATGAGGATTAATTTTTCTGAAACTGAGTCTCAGGATAGACATGATAATAGATGTGAAAGTGCCTTGTGTTCAATAAACTGCTGTTGTAACAGTGAGGGTAGCCCAGTATTTCACTTATTCTCACAATGTAACTGTCAGGAATGGAGGAAGCAAATGTCACTGACATTTTGCAGCAACAAGACCAAACCATGGAATTTTTAACAACTCTCTCAGTGTAATAGGATGGAGGAGAGTGACTCACTAGGAACTATGTACCAGGCAATGTCTTGGGTCCTAAATATGCTTTTGACTGGGATCCTCTTGAGGTTTGGCACAGGGATCTCAGTGCAACAGATCCCCAAAGAGTCAAGTCTTCATTTGTCAAGTTAGTGGAGGGTCATGGAGCAAAGACAATCCAAGACAGTGTATAACCCCAGATGTAAGTCATGTCGAACTTCGTAAGGCAGGACGCAATGCTAGGAGCCTAAGCAGACACAACTTCTTAGCCGTGACACAAGTTGAGACACAAGTCTCAGGTGGAGACTTGGTCATTATCTGAGGTTTGATGAGACGTGAGTCACAAAGACCCAGGACTGATCCCACAGAAGAGCGTGGATAAAATTTGAAATAACAGCCAGATTTGATTTTTTTTGTGTAGACTGTTTATAGAGATCAACATAAATTTTGCCCATATTGATTTCCAATTGACCCAGCACTATTTACTGAAAAGAGCATTCTTTTCCTTTGCTCTGATGACAAAAGTGTCACCCTTATCACAAACTGAGCATGTATGTTTACTTCTAGACTCTCTATTCTCTTCTACTGATCATTTGTCTAATCTGGTTCCAATGCCACATTGTCTTAGTCATTGGGCTTCATAACAACTCTTGATAATGCTGTAGTATAAATCCCCTTATTTTGTTACTTTTCTTCAAAATTATCTTGGCTATTTTTGGCACATTATATTACTGTATACATTTTACAATTGATTTGTGAAATCACACACACATATAGACCTACACAGGCACACACACAAAATCTGGACTTTTTATTAAAATTGCATTAAGTCTATAGGTCAGTTTTGGAGAGAAGTGACACTTTTATTTTTAGAGAGATTGAGGATCCTCATGATTTCATCAGTAAGGAGTTTCTTAGGCCTTGTCTTTTCTATGATTTTATTTAAGAGAATAAGTAAAGACAATAAAAATAACAAAAACAATACTAGTTGGCATTTTAAATGATTACTATATGGTAGATGTTTGGGCTAAGTGCTTTATGGGCCTTATTTTATTATAAAAATTTGCCCAAAATTATGAGACCTTCCCTGAAGAAAGCCATAGCACTTTGCTAAAGGCATAAAAAGAATATTTGAACAAATGGTGAGGCAGAGTGTGTCCTTGGATGGCAAGAATGAATCATCATTAAAGTGTCAATGATTTTCAGGCGTTCCCGTCATGGCGCAGTGGTTAACGAATCCGACTAGGAACCATGAGTTGCGGGTTCAGTCCCTGCCCTTGCTCAGTGGGTTAAGGATCCGGCGTTGCCGTGAGCTGTGGTGTAGGTTGCAGACCCGGCTCGGATCCCGCGTTGCTGTGGCTCTGGCGTAGGCTGGCGGCTACAGCTCCGATTAGCCCCTAGCCTGGGAACCTCCATATGCCTCGGGAGCGGCCCAAAGAAATAGCAAAAAGCCCCCCCCCCAAAAAAATAGTGTCAATGATTTTCAAATAAATATTTACCTTAAGTTAATTCTAATCAGTATATCAGTTGGTGGTTTTCTAGAGCTGTACAAAAGCATTTTAACATTTATATTAAAGAAATTCAAAATGTTTTTAGAGTTGACAGCAAAAAATCTTTAATTTCAAAAAAATAATAAAGGAGAATTGTCTTACCAGATACTACTTTCCAAAATGCAAATGTGATATTTTTTTTAACTGTATCGTTTGGCTCACTAATAAGCTTACAGATCAGAAAACCAAAAAGTCCAAAAGATCTGAGTATGTATTAACAATTTTGTTCCATGCAGAGAAGATGGCTTATTTAATTAATGTTAATTAATAACCAATTGGCATAATTGGTTATTGACCTGCAAAGAAGACACCTCCAACCATGAATAAAAATCATTATGAATGCAGTAAAGCTTGAAACAAAAAAAACGAAACAAAAAATAAAGGAAAAAAATTTAGGAGGAAATTTGCATAGCTTCAAGACAGGGAAGGAGAGCATTAATTATACAATACTGGGACTCTAGGGTGCATATAGGAAAGACTAACAAGTTTGACTATTAAAAAATTAAAGTGTGGAGTTCCTGCTGTGGTGCAATGGGTTAAGGATCCAGCGTTGTCACTTCAGCTACCCAGGCTGTTGCTGGGCATGGGGTCAGTCCCTAGCCCTGGACCTGCCACATGCCACAGGTGCAGTCAAAAACAAACAAAAAAACCCAAACCCACAAAACTTTGAAAAGCTCTCTAGACTCTCCAGACTCTCTACTAGATAGGGAACTACAACTTATACCAGCACAACAGCATTTTTTTTTAAATTCACAAATCTTATTGGTGAGAACCTAAAGGCTTCGAAAGCACATTTGGTGTTTATGAAGAGGTAGAGGAAGCAGACCATCTTATACAATGCTAGTATGGGGGTGAATTACTTCCTTTTGGTAAAGGACACTGGCTGGCAGCATCAGTTAACATGTCAAGATATATATATATATATATATCTTTAACTCAGCAAATCCACTTGGTGGGTATTAAACTTCAAAAGACATATTTTCACAGATGGCCTCTTGCAGTTATTAAAGAATAAGTTAGATCTATTGTATGAACTATATGGGATGTCTAGAACATATTGAGGTTGAAAAAGCAAGTTTTAAAGTAATGTCACAGCTTCTTTTTTTTTTTTTTCATCTTTTTTGTCTTTTGAGGGCCACATCTGTTGCATTTGGAGATTCCCAGGCTGGGGGGTCTAATCAGAGCTGTAGCCACTGGCCTACACCTCAGCCACAGCAATGCCAGATCCGAGCCGCGTCTGCGACCTACACCACAGCTCACTGCAACAACGAATCCTTAACTCACTGAGTGAGGCCAGGGATTGAACCCACAACCTCATGGCTCCTAGTTGGATTTGTTTCCACTGAGCCACAACAGACACTCCAATGTCACTGCTTCTTAATAACATACATTTGAGTAACATTTTTTTATGCAGTAGGGCCAGTTGTAAGTTATTCACAGGTATTGACTCATGAAAACATCCAGACCAAAGAGGCTGTGCTCCCATCAGTCCTGGCTTATCAATGTGGCACCACAAAGTCACACAGCAGGTTTGTGGTGGAGCTGGGATGGGAACACAAGCCTCTGATTCACGTCTGTGTTTGTAACCTCACTGGAATTCTGTGTATTGATCCCATTTTTAAAAAGTGATCCAATTTTAGAGAAAAAGAGGGGAAAAAAGAAGCCTCTATTTATAAACTCTTTTAAATGAAATGTGTGATACGAGATTACTGCAGGAAGGAAGTTTTCCTACATTTTAGTGAATTCTTTTGGTTGCAAGGGTCATTGTTCTTTTTTTTAGACTTTTATTTTTTCCATAATAATTGATTTACAGTGTTCTGTCAATTTCTACTGTACAGAAAAGTGACCTATATATATATATATGTGTATATATATGTGTGTGTGTGTGTGTGTGTGTGTGTGTGTGTGTGTGTATATATATATATATATATTCTTTTTCTCACATTATCCTCCATCGTGTTCCATCACAAGTGACTGGATATAGTTCTCTGTGCTATACAGCAGGATCTCATTGCTTATCCACTCCAAATGCAATACTTTGCATCTATTAACCCCAGCTTCCCAGTCTATCCCACTCCCTCCCCCTCGGCAGCTACAAGGGTCATTGTCCTCACTGGAATCCCCTGGGGAATTTTTAAATGCTGACGCCTGGACCCCACTTCGAGATGCTGATTTAATTGGTAGGAGCCTGTGTATCACATTTTTTACAAGTTTCCAGAGTGATTTTTAATGTGTAGCAAAGTCTGAGAACCACTGGCATAGATAATTTAGGTCTGCTGTCCAGTTTTGGCATGGGATCTGTGAAGCTATTTTTGCAGTTGTCCTGTTAACCACTAGGTGGGGTATAGTCCACATGACAGTAATTCAGCAACCAGGTTTCTGAAGAATTCTTTTTGGCAAGAGAAATATCCTGCTGAATAGCATTGAGAACTATGTCTAGATACTCATGTTGCAACAGAAGAAAGGGTGGGGGAAAAACTGTAATTGCAATGTATACATGTAAGGATAACCTGACCCCCTTGCTGTACAGTGGGAAAATTAAAAAAAAGAAAAAAAGAGAAATAGGAGGCTTCCAAGGAAGCATGGAGAGATTGCAGCAACCAGATCTGTGACCAGGTATTCTGCCAGGCTTTGGCTTCATACTGTGTTATGTAGTTAGCACACATTTTTATAACGTTCTGGGGAGAAATTCTCATCACCTTTGAAGCTTGACTTTCCCTCAAATCAGAGAGACACGATCCTTAGTTTCTTCCTGTTTCTGTGTCTCTCAAATCCTGTCTCTGGACTTGAATTACAGAAAGTCATTCTCTGTGGAAGGATCACCCCTCTGTTGTTCGGCTGCAAGGAACTCTCCTAATTAAAAGTATATAGTTGACAGTAGGAAATAGCCAGGAGGGCAATATTTAAGCACTACTTAGGGATTCAAATTAGTGGTAGGAGAACACTGTTAAATTAAGAAGATTCCCATCCCCCAACACACAAGAGTGTGATTTTTCCAGCAAACAAGTACCTTAATTTTTCTCCCTTTGCTCTCAAAATAAACACCAACCTGTACACTTCTTGGTCATGCACTGTTGATTCATTAAGGAGCCATATGCTGATTTCCTGTAAGCACTTCACTCATGACTATGGGCAAAGTCAAGAAACATAATTTAAGAAAAAATTTGCAGTAGAATTAACCTCAAAACTAAGTGTAATTACTGTATCAGCTTTTCCGCTATTTGGACTTTTTCCCATTGGAATTTATAAATAACGTTCTTAGCAAATGTATAATTTACATGTTTCTTAGAACAAAGGATTCCACCTCAACAGAGAGATAGTAGCTATATCTTTCATGTGAAGGCCTTGAGATTTCTGTCATGGCTATTCATTCACAAAGCAGTCCATAAATTATGAGGCCCCATGGACCATCCTACCAAAAATCTATACCAAAATCTATATGTCAGGGTTCTTCAGAGAAACAGAACCAATATTATATATACATATAATCATGTGCGTGTGTGTGTACATGTATGCATGATTTCTTTTAAGGAATTGGCAATTTTTTTTTTCTTTTTAGGGCCATGCCTGTGGTATATGAAGGTTCCCAGGCTAGGGGTGGAAACAGAGCTACAGATGCTGGCTTACACCACAGCCACAGCAACGCTGGACCCAAGCCATATCTGTGACCTACACCACAGCTCACGGCAACACCGGGTTCTTAACCCACTGAGTGAGGCCAGGGATCAAACCCTCATCCTCATGGATCCTAGTTGGGTTTGTTAACCACAGAGCCACGACGGGAACTCCATAATTGGCAATTTCTTATAATAAATTCCTCCAAAATAGGGAGGCTGAAATGTCCCATGATCTTTGGTCAGCAAGCTGGAGGCTGAGGAGAACTGATGGTGTAATTTCCAGTCTGAGTCCAAGTCCAAAGGCAGGACAAGCTAGAAGGTGGAAGATCGTGAGGCAAAGAGCATGAATTCTTGCTTCCTCAGCCTTTTTTTCTTATTCAAGCCTTCAGTAGATTGGTTGGAAATCCAATAGCTTTCTCAAAGTGTGTTCCACAGAATTCTAGTTCTTTGGGATGGAAATCAGAAATTACTAATACAGGCAATTTGGTATAAAAGTGTTCCAATGTCAAATGAGTTTAGAAAATCCTGGGTAAAATAGTTAAACAGATTTCATTTCTGCAGTCCTTCTTAAAGACTTTAATATGACCATGTGCTTTGTGATTGTCTAAGAAGAGGTGATCCTTGGTAAAGCTTTCCAGCCTTATTTAACACAGTATCTTATTTGGCATTAGCGCCTCTCTAAATATGGGAATAGTACTTAGAGGGCCAGGAAATCTGAAATAGGTTTTAAAGACCTTAGAGTCAGAGCCTGAGCTCTCACCCAGGGAAAATGCCACAGGGAGAACAGAGGTGAACTTGCTCTTTCCAGTGAAGCAGATGCTGCCTCTGACTGGCCCCCATTCCTTCCAACTGCCAGCACCTGCATTTCTGTCTGAGGTTTTCTTTAGCTGCAAGATCCAGCTTTGCTGTCCACTCAGCAGGTCCCGGAGGCAAGTCTCACTACGGACCAGCTGGAGTTGGTGTATAGATACCCCAGCTCCCCACATTCCAGACAGAATAACTGTGTGGTGTGTTTCAGCACTTCCAGAGCGTTCCGGGGCACTGTGCTTAAATGGCTCACAATGACACCTTAAAAGGCATGGGTTACTCCCCATCCTTGCCTCACTTCCCCACTCCCTTCCCAGGATGCCTGAGGTCACATGCACTACTTGCTTCTAACCCTTGGCTCATGTTCTGTTTCTGGGGGTCCCCTAAAAAAGACAGTGCTCACCCTTCTTTGAACTCATGAGTCCACCTCAACTACAGGACCTTGGGAACCCTGGAAAGTCCCCCTAAATTATTTCTTGGGGTCCTCAAAGGGGAATCTCCTGTTGGCTCACAGTGCTGTTGCATGTCCCAGCCTTGTGTTCTGTCGGTATGAGGAGATGCACTTGGTCCTGTGCCAGGCACTGGGGGTGCAAAGATGAGAGAGAGACAGGCTTGGAGCCAGCCCTCAGGAAGCTTCCAGGCTTTTAGGGAAGACAAGATCACACTATCACAGAAATCAACATGCAACAATAGTCTTTAATAAGTGCCAGAAAATAAAACCACAAGTTGCCATGAAGGAAACTAACAGGAGGGTCTAATCCAGCTACAGGTGTGAGGGAGGCTTCCTAGAGGAATTGAACTTCTCGTTAAAACACAAAAAGGGGAGTTCCCATCCTGGCGCAGTGGTTAACGAATCTGACTAGGAACCATGAGGTTGCGGGTTCGATCCTTGGCTTTGCTCAGTGGGTTAAGGATCCGGTGTTGCCGTGAGCTGTGGTGTAGGTCGCAGACCTGGCTCGGATCCCCCGTTGCTGTGGCTATGGTATAGGCTGGCGGCTACAGCTCTGATTCGACCCCTAGCCTGGGAACCTCCAGGCTAGAAAAGGCAAAAAGAACAAAAAACAAACAAACAAACAAAAACCCACACAAAATGATGTGGGGGTGGAGTGGGAATACAGATCCAGGCAGTGGGAACAGCGTATGAAAAGGTCCTGGTAGAGGAGTGTGCTTTGTTCCATGCTAACATTTCCAATGAGTGGGCCTCCCAGGGTTCCTGAAGCCATCAATCCCATCCAGGGAGCAGGAGCAGAGCTGGGAAGAGAAAAGCCCCCTTCTTAATTTTGTGCCAAACTTTGTCCTCCGGTGCCCCAAATAGCTCTGCTTGTTCTGAGGCTCACGGATGTCCCTTCTGCAGACTGGCTCCATCTCCTATTGTGTAGACCATCCACCACCACTTCCTCTTTCTTCATGAGGATTGCACTCCCCAGTGCAATCCTGGGCTGGCTTTGGCCAATGACATGTGAGAAGAAGTGGTCAAATCCTCTTCCTAAAGGAGGATTTTAAGAGCTGAGGCCCAGTTGCTATCCTTTTCCACCTCTGTCATGGCAACTGGCCTGGTTCCAGATGGGTTGGCTCTGTCTGCCTAGGATGACCGTGACATAGCAGCTGACCCTCTATAATCAGGTAGCATAAGCAAGAAACAAACCTTTGCTGTTTTAAGCTACTGAGATTTGACAGTTCCTGTTGCACCATAGTCTAACCAACTCTGACAGATAAACTTGTGAAAAACCACCCCAGGGAAGACCCACAGAGCACACACAGGCAGGATGGCTTGGTGGCTACTGCACTGTGTCTGGGGCCTGCCACTTTCATTTGAATCCTGACTCTGCTACTGCCTCGCTGAGAGACCTGCTCAAGTTCTTTATGCCTCTGTTTCTTCATCTATAAAATAGTAAGAGCTGTATTTACTACATATTCATGAGAGAATTATAGAAGTTAATTCATGTAAAGAGCTTGGAAAATTGCCAGGCACAGAGTAAGTGCTCAGTAAATATTAGCTTTAATATTAATATTTCTTTCAAAAAAAACCGCAAACAAACAACAGTTGGATGCCGCAGGTGGCCCAGATCCCTCCTCGAGAAAATATTATCCAAAAGAAATCTCGCTAGCATCTGGCCTCCAGGAGATGCAATCCTCTGTATTAAGGGGATGCAAACTCAAATGTTTCTAAGGAGCCAGTCAGTGGCATCAATGTGTTTAGCTGTCCTTCTTTTCATGCTTCATACCTTGGGCTCAGGTACCAAGAAACACTTGAGTCTGCTGTAATAAAAACAAGGGTGCAAATGAAGTGACAAGTGACAGTTGATGCCTGTCCTCCATGCTGGGGTCCATGGGAATGTGGGTGCTGTAAGATGAGAGGAGCCTGGAAGGCATGCCCTGTGCAAAAGGGGCAGCAGGGCCCACTCACAAATGCAGATGCAGTGATGCTAGATTTTCAGGGTTTTTTTTAAGTAGAAGATCCAGCTTTTAAATGTGAATTCAGGGAGTTCCTATTGTGGCTCAGTAGGTTAAGAGCCCGATATAGTGTTCATAAGGATCTCTGGCCTCACTCAGTGGGTTCAGGATCTGACATTGCCGAAAGCTGAGGCATAGGTCGCAGACGCGACTAAAATCTGGGTTTGCTGTGGCTGTGGCGTAGACCAGCAGCTGCAGCTCTGAGTCAACCCATAGCCCAGGAACTTCCATATGCCACAGGTGTGGCTGAGGAATGAATGAATGAATGAATGAGTAAATAAATAAATAAAATGTGAACTCATTTCTTTTTAAAACACTGTGTAGAAAATTGGATGCAGTCTGTGGTTTGCGTCTTCTATTTTCAAGACCCTGTTCTTAGATGGGGCAGATGTTCAAACATTTGCATCCTTTGTTTAAATCAATTTTCTGGAACCTAGGTAACACCTTCCCAAAGATGCATTTAGGCCTCCACCTCCTACAAAACTAAAACTGCTCCCGTGTTTGAAATGGCAATGTTTTCAGGATCCACCAACATCTTAACATTGCCCAGGCTTTGGTTCATGTCTCAGTCTGAGCTCAAACAAATGTAAGTGGTATCAACGCAAAGATTCGGCATGTCTTTGGGAGAAGCAGCTTGTCAAGACTCCTGGCTTCTACATGGGGGCTGACCTGGAGTGTGGGGGCAGTGGGAACTGGCCCTGTGTCCCTACCAGCTCCACAACACTCTTAGAGCCACTATTTGGAAGGTGTAGGTTTTTGAGGTAACTTTGAAGAAGTGGCCCCCGCAGCAGCCCTGAAGCAAGTCTCCCTACTGTCCATTTGTCCATTTGGAATCGGTCCAGGTCCCCTCCCCCCATCAATGGTCAGCCAAGTGGAGGCTCCTCTCACTCCCGCTCTGCTCTCCCACGTGGTGGAGAAAGGTCAGAGAGTTTAGGAAGCCATCTGGCCTCACCTCTTGTCTGCTAACCTTGGCCTCACATCAGCCACAGTCAAGCAGCAGGATCCTTCAAAAGCATTACCAGTGACTTCTAAGTTGACATCAGGCAGATCACTGAAAAAATTTTTTTTGATGATTCAGTCTCTTATCTGTAACGTAGGTGTAATAACAGCATCTTCAGAGAGTCACGTGTCACATGTCATTAGCATTTCCAAAACCCAGCGAGCTTCTGGGGGGGGGGGGTGGCGGAATGGTTTCCCTCATTGCGCTACTCCATATGATCCCGATCCCGTACGCCAATGTCTCCATTTTCTTTCTACTGGCAGAATGGGGGAAATGATTGTGAGAAACGTGATTTGAAATACTTCGCCATGATGCATTAATACTTCACACTGACTGTCAGGGTTTCTCAGTGCAATTTATCTTTCCACGTGGGTTTCTCCAAACAGAGCTGGCAGGTTTTTCATTCCCAGAACCGACCTCAATTCCAGTCCTAACCCTTGTGTAATTTCTTGCACGTGGTCTAAAGGCATAGCCACACATAAACATGGGGACCAAGTGGTTTTTAATCACATGGAGGAAGCAAGGCAGGGGGTCTTCACTGGGCAATGAAATGTGGAGAACCTAATGTTCTGGAAGAACAAAAAAACCTTTCTAGAGACATTTTTTTTCCCAGAGTCATTCTCATTAATATTAAAAGACATTTGCTGCCACTTTAAGAGATGAAGCTTTGTAACATGTCTGTAACTAGTGCAGAACAAATTTATTTCAGGTGGGTTCCTAGCAGCAGCGAGGGAAGCTCTTGCTTACGCCTCCATCCTTCCAGCGGGTACCGTGGTACTATTTCTTCTGTGGGAACTTTGGTCATGATCATGGCAGGGGCTCCTTACCCCCATGGAAAGGGGAGCAAGGTATTCTTTCAGCCCTTCCAAAAAGCAAAAGCAAAAGTCGTGGGCTTTAAGCACAGGATGAGGATCTGGTTATTTCGATATTCTTTTGTTACTCTCCAAATATCCTTGGCCCCGCACTTCCAAGGTAGGTATACTGGCAGTGAGGATGGAAGTTAGGGGTGGGGTCCATCCACACAAGCTTGCCAGCCCCTGGTAACCAGGAGCACAGAAGAGATGGGCCTGAGCCAACAGGTTAGGAAACCAACAACTCTGGGTGACCATCCTTTATTAGATCATGGTGCACTAGCTACTGGAGCTCCCAAACATCTACTTGTGAAAATACAGCAAGACCATGGCCAGCACGCTGGCCAAACCATTTCTGGTCAGTCTGGTGTCCTGTTGGACTGATCGATCCCTGTGCCTTCCAGGTTATTCAATATCTTGAAAGTTACCCCTGCCATGGGCATGGAAGAAGCCAGTGGGTCCCAGTCATCCATGTGCATGAACTCTTTAAACTTCACTCAGTTTTGCTCAACGGAAACTTATTATGCCTGGTTTCAGAGGTAAGGAAACTGAGGCTCCCATTATGTCATTTGAGATCATGTTTTTGATTGTTTGCTTTTGCTTTTTAGGGCCACACCTGCGGCATGAGGAAGTTCCCAGGCTAGGGGTAGAATCGGAGCCACAGCTCACCGCAAAGCCAGATTCAAGCTGCATCTGCAACCTACACCAAGGCTCAGGCAACACTGGATCCTTAACCCACTGAATGAAACCAGGAATCAAACCTGAGTCCTCATGGATAATAGTCAGGTTCATTACCAATGAGCCATGACAAGAATTCCCATTTGAGATTGTCAACCAGCTGGAGAGGAAGGATTCTCCTCTGTGAGGTAGGACTCCAGGCTGACTTGCTCATTTTTGTGTTCCCAGATCTGGTACAGAGTAGGGGTTCAGTAAATACCTGCTGAATGAATGAACAGAGGAGTATATAGCTGATGGTCTGAGGGTCCACACTCTTACATTCCACAGTGATGCTTCCTTGGGGAATAAGGACCCTTCTGATTTCTTGTCTTTTGCCTCCTCCTAACCCCTGATAACTGAGAACCATCTCAGAGCAAAGCAAGCTGGCAGGGGAGCCAAGCTCACATAGCACCTTACTCCTTGCTGAGAAAGACATGCCTCCTTCCCACCAGGGCTTCCAGTCAAGCTCCACTCACCCCTGAGGCTCCAGCAGCTCAAGCAACCTTGCTGCAGGTGGATGTGGCATCAGCTCTGTCCTCACTTGCTGTGTGTCCCTGACCATGTCTCTGAATCTCAAATTCCACCTCTGCAAAATGTTATATAGCAAAAAGTTGTATAGCTTATGTGCAGGTGGGTTGAGTCCAGATTTCTGCAGGGTAGGGCATGATTATCTTACTACAAGAACAGAGCACTTGCAGGAAATGTCTTTCAGAATGTGTGCTCGGGAGTTCTCTGGACTATCTCCTTTTAAATATTTGGAAATTTTATAATATATTTTCAAATAAAGAGAACTGTACAGGCACTATGATGTATTAAGACTTGTTTCTAAGGAAAAGGAAGGTAGAAGCCCCACTAGGACTCTGGGCAGGTCTGGAAGGGATAGAGAGGACAGTACACAGAGAGGTGCAGAAAAGCCAATATTTCCTCCCTGTGCTCAGGAGGCTTATCAAGTTCTCAGCAAACAGAAGACCTGCCTTGAGGTTCGGAGCTGAATCCACTAAACCAACAATGAAAGCTCCATTGTTGGGAATCCAGAGAAGCCAAGAGTTTGATAATGAGAATGTCCCCATTCATCTCTTATCCTTCTTGGATTCATGCTCATTCTTCCATTCCCATCCACTTACCCAAGCTATTTCTCTTAGACCCCCCTCCTCTCGGCTACCCAAAGGGCCCATTGCCATCACCATCTTGCAGGCACAACTTTCTGCTTGGTCCTTTCTTTTGGACCCAGAATAGTTAACCCATTTCTGGATTCTGTCCCATTCCTGCTTGTCACTGACAGCTGTCCTCTAGATGCATCTGACAGGGCTTTGGAGAAGGGCTCTGAGGTAGTGCTTAGTGATGTCAATCACATACATCCTGCTCTTTTTCTGAGCAATGATAGGATTGGAGTTGGCCATGAGACTGGCCCTGTGACATGGAGTTAGCTATGTGACTTCTTTTGCCACAAAAAACACAAGCAAACAAAGACATGTGAGTGAAAATGATGAGTGTTGTTCCCAGGAAGAAGATTTTTAAGAGCCTGCAAACCATTTACTAAGCTCTTTCCCTCTGCCATGCAGCTGGCAACTTTCTGGCTAATGGTTTCTCTGTCAACCTGTGTCTTGGAGTGAGGCTGATGCAGGGCAGAGGACTCAGACTCCCAACAGTGGAGCATTATTGAGAAATAAAGCTTTTTTGTTTTGCACTACTGAGATTTTGGGGTTGTTTGTTATCACGGCAGGACTTCTTCCCAAATTGATGGGTGCAGACTAATTTTAGAGAGTGGAGAGGCCATTAGAAGAAGCACACAGGCCATGCCTAAGGGTTGATGACTGGCCTTTCCCTCTGGGATCCTATGAGACAGAAGCAGAGGTGGAGGGCTAAAAGACAGCCTTATGAAGTGACCTATTCAATAGCCATTGCTATTCTGGTGGGAAGACTTTCCAGGAGCCAGTGAGGAACACGTGACCGAACATGCCAGGGCTACAAGACAGGATAAGAGGTTGTCAAAGGGTGGTTTTATCTTATCTTACCTCTACAAATCAATGTCATGATTCCCTGCCCTTGGGGTCCATTCCCAAACTCACATCAACACCCACTCACCCCTCACCATGCAAGAATTTGGCTCATCCCTTAAGATCCCAGATCATGACTGAAACTAGCATTGCCATTTCTTGCACTATTTGTCCAAGAATCAACTAATTTCTCTTAGCACCAGTGCCTTCCACCTCTCATGTGGTAATGGATATATACATTTTTAAAAATTGTTTTGGTCTGTATTTTTATAAACTCACAGAGAGAAAGATGCCAAAATCCTAAGTGTACAATTTAGCAAATTATCATCAGGCCAAGACCCCTGTAATTATCACTCGGTTGGTAAATTCTTGCAGAATGCTAAATTGGAACTTCCAACAGAGGCACAGAGGCCCATCGAGTCTGCTTTCCAAAGCACTGCGCACAAAACCTGTCACATGACTCTCCAAATCAGGACCCACTGGAGAGTTGAGAAGGATTGAGTTGTAGGATGTTAGAGAAGATTTGTAAAAGAGCAGAAGGATTGAGTTGTAGGATATTAGAGAAGATTTGTAAAGAGCATCTCTTTGGAGAAGACTGAGCTGCAAGTACTGACACCCCCACCCAGAGGAGGGGAGTGGAGCTGCTTCCTCCTTCCCTACATCAAGAGCAAGGGGCTTCCAAGGGACCACATTGGGTGCTTGACATGAGTCTCTTGCCATAAAGGGCACCCAGTGGACAGACTGTTCAGGAAACCTTGAGGACAAGGGACCAAATGCCAGTGGGACTGTTTATTAATTATCTATCTTTAGAAAACTACCTAGATGGAGGACTAATTTCAGCACAGTGTCTGAACTTAGCACAGGAGGATGCTCTCTGTCACTGGAGTAGCCATTATTGTAATTATTCTTGCCCTGGGACTTGAGGCTTGGAAAAGGGATAAATTCTTCCTAGAGAGGCTTCACTGCTTCATGACTGTTTATTGGCTAACTGAGGGCTGGGTCTTTCTCCTTGAAGTGCTGCCATAACAAGCACAGTAGGGACACTAAGACCTGAAGGGAACATATCTGAACATCTCTCCCACCACCCATCTCTGCCTCCAAACATTCTCCCCCACCATGTTCTTAAATTCCATCACTCACCTTCCTTTGGGTCTTATTCTGAAAGCTACTGTTGACATAGAAGGGACAGCTCATTAACCTATGGATTGGTTAGCACCTTGGGTGGCTCTCGGATATGGATATGTGCCATTTTCTTCTGGGCACCCTGGCATCTCACCTCCTTCCTTTCCCCGGGGGTCCCCCACCATGGGAACCTCAGTCTACAGGGCACATGCTGTGCTGGGCTGGAGTGAGACTCACCAGCCTACCAGAGATGAGATTCTTAAATTCTCAGGCATCTTTTGAGCTGGGTCTTAAATGGTTGTCAGCTAAAACTCAGTCATGATAGGAATGTTTACACCATAGAAGTCAGCAAGTTGCCAGAGATCAGAGCTTTTTCCACTGGAGAGCAGATTGTGAAAAATATACCAGCCCACCGCTAGGCACATTACTTGGGCGAGCCAGCTGATCCCATCTGAGGCTTTGAATCTTGGGCAAAGTGGTCCAAGATGAAGGGACAAGACAGAATCCACCTACTGCATCAAGCTCTGGCCCTGGCATGGGGTGTCCACTGGGGGATGGTAGTGCCCAGGGAACCCTGGCGTGACCTTGGCCAGGTCTTCCTTCTGCCTGACTTTATTCGTGCCCAACTTCCAAGCCTCCTTCTCCCTCCTTCCCATCAATTTCAAGAGTTACTCTTTGCTGCTAAGTTAACCAGAGCCAGCTCCTCCCAAGCTCTCTGCCTGATATAGATGGCTAATCACCTGGTACACAGAGGTCCCTGAAGAAGAAGCAGCAGCTCTCATTTTGATTTCTCAAGGGGAAGAGCTGCTTGGAGCAGAGCATCTCTGGGCTCAGTCACCTAGCAAACATTTATGGAGCACCTAGTGTGTGCCAAGCAGTAGATTCTAAAAATTAATTATATCATTAATTCTTCTTTGGATTACTCCATCATTATGAGTTCATACCAATCTACTGATAAATATTCAAACCCGCAATGGGTAAAGTGCTACAGGGAGTTCACTCTGTGGTGCAGTGGGTTAAGAATCCGACTGCAGTGGCTCAGGTGGCTGTGGAGGTGCAGGTTCCATTCCCGGCCATTGAAGTAGGTTAAAGGATCTGGCATTGCTGCAGCTGTGACATAGGTTGCAGCTGTGGCTTAGATTCAGTCTCTGGCCTGGGAATTTCTATATGCTGCAGGTATGACCATAGGGGGAAAAAAGTGCTGTGGCAGATGCTAAGGGATGTACCGGCAAAGCTGAATAATCTACACCTCCGTTCTGGAATTTACAGTTTAGCTGGTAACATAGGTATGTGCTCACGTAGCTGAATATCTGTCTGGACACAAGTTCTCACACGTAAGGAGTGTGGGAAGCTCTAATTTCCAATGTTACAGATCAGGAAAGGCTTTCGGAGATATAGTGGGATGTGAGCCCAGCCTTGACAGTGATCTCAAGTGTGTGTGTACATATCAAGAAATGTTATTTCCTTTATCCATTTATTTTTAAAAAAATGAAATAGCTTTTTTTCTGTTTAAAGACACATTAAAACATGTTGTTGATTCATTAGCATTGAATGCATGGCAACAGAACTGAAACTCATGCCTGAATGACGTTTATCTAACACATATTTTCTCCAGAAGGCACACCATAAAATAGCTCTTTTATTGGAAAATAACCCACATTCATTTCCCGAAAGGGCTCAACAACATTCGGAAAACATACCTGTGAAGTGAGCCACCTGTAACCCCACCACCCACAGGTGACCACAGTTAGCACTGCCACAAGCGCCCTTCTGCACAGCTGTGCGATCCTGTTATACACGCCGTTGTGTAACCAGCTGTTTTCACTCAATAATATGTCATGGACATTTTTCCATGCCAATTATTCCCAATCTACATCACTATTTAAGTGGCTGGAGAGTATTCCATTATACGGATGTACTCTAAATTAATCAAATCCCCATTGATAAACATTTAGTGTTGCGGTCAAGGGCACAGACTCAGGAGCTCCACAGTCCAAGCATAAATCCTGCCTCTACCACTCCCCAGCTGGGTGATTTTGAGTGAAAACCTAACTTTTGATTGCGGGTTCCTCCTCCATAAAACAAGGGTATTAAGAATACCTACTGCAGCAGAATGTTGTAAGTAGATATTTATAAAACATTTATAACAGTTTCCAGCACATAGTAAATGTTCAGTTAAGGCCAACTGTTGTTGGCAACATTACCAGGGCTGTGACCATCAGCGGAATTCATATTCTCTTTACTTACTTAGAATAAAACTTAGAAATGGGAGGAAGTAGTTAAATGGTAAACATTTAAAATCCTGGTAAAAATCATCCAATTTCCCTCCAGAAATATCCCCACCGTCATGGAGGACCTGGGGTTGGTAGGAGGCTCTGAATGTGTACAGCCACTGCTCCTGGCCCAGAGCACTGTCACCCTCCAAGTCACGGCGAACCAGCCAGTGAGGTCTCCCGCCTCGCCCAACCTTCTGGGTGGCATTCTGGAACGCCGGGCAGGAGGAAAATCAACAGCAAGTCAGGTCAGACTCTCTCCCTTTGATTTCTAGAAGGAAAACTAGAGTTGAGGCCATATTCAAAAATATAGGTCAAATCTTGGTTTCTGTGGTTACCAAACACTGTCAACCACCAGTGACTCCCTCCCTCGGGGGCGATGCCAGGGTTCCGAGGCCTGGCCGCGGGGCCTGGCTCCCCTCCGTCTGCGCCCCCCGCCCCGCCAGGGCCCAGAGACCCGCCCTTCTGCGGCCCCACAGCCCTGAGGGTCTGCGGGGAGTGCGGCAAGGGGGCGGGGCCCGCGGGCACCCTGCCCTCCACTCCTTGGGGTGGGGGCAGCGGCTTGGCAGTGCTACCGATGGGGTTCGGGGTCCCCGGGACGGCTGCCCTGCCCAGTCGCCCGCCCGGCTCTCCACGCCTGCGGAGGCAGGGAGCGCCCCGCCTGGGCACGGGCCGTGCCCGCCCGGAGGAGGGAGGAGGCCGGCCGCCACAGGAACAATGTGGTCGGTTGTTTTGCGGACTGTCAGCCTCGTTCCTGCATTCTCCAATCCACGCCCCTTGGCCTAACCGCCACAGGCCCAGCACGCTGAGGGAAGAGCCCCCTTATTTGGTCTTGGAAAGAAAGGGGAAAGGTTATCCTCAGATGCCTGCGGCGTTGGGTCATCGGCCGGCAGTTTTTGGCCCGCTCCCGGGAGCAGGGCCGACTCCCGCCGGTAGGTGGCGGTGCCAGGCAGCACCTCGCCGAGACGCCCGAAGTGGTAAACAAACCCGCAGGTTCCGGTACCTTGGCCTCGGGGTCTTCTTTTGTGTGCGCGCTGGGAGAGACTTGGCCCGGGGAGGCGGGGGAGGAAGGAGGAAGAGAGGGAGAAGAAGAAGAAAACAAAGCCTTTTTTAATGCTGCAGTCCGGCTTTCGAAATCGGAAAATCGGCTTCAGTTTGAGGGTGTGACTGCCGTTGTGGATTTCATGTGAACCCTCGGCGGGTGCACGATGGGATGCGGGCTTCAGGTTCACGGTCAGCTGGGAGGTCGCGATGCAAATTCCTTTAAGGACTTTAATAAGGTACTAGGTGAGGATTAGTACGAGCTTGGATGCTCATTTCTTTCCTACCCCGGCCCCTCCCACACTCTCTCCTCCTGCCTGCCATTGCCAGCCTCTCAGGTGAGCTGGGGAGGTGAAGTGAGCCACCTGCCTTCTCCCGGCGGGAGCAGGACGCTAGCGGAGGTTCCCAAGCACTAAGCACGTGCAGACCAGCACTTGCTCACCTTCGTTGCTGACCCTCAAGCCAGGAGTCATCCTCGCCTGTTACTCGGAGTTCCGAGAGAATAAGGTCACACGGACAGCAAGGGGCAAAGCTGAGATTCGAACCCCTGTTCTTCACACTTCAAAGCCAAGGCTTGTCCTACAATGAAGGGTACCTCACCTCTCTAGTGCCTCCTCCACATAAAGCTCTTGTAACGTATATTATTGTCCAAAGTTCTTTAAAAAGAACCAAAACATTAACGGGATTTGAATTTTTTCAGCAAAACAAAGCACAAGCCACTACCTTGTGGAGGTGACTCTGGTTGGGTGAACCTGCTTCCCCAGGTCGGAAGGGGACTGGAAGTTAGGAAGCCATGGGGCTCTGGGGCTTCTGCTTTAACTGATTACACAGGCTCTGGGGCAGCGTCCTGTGAGGCTCGGAAAAGGGGCCCGCCAGGCGGAAAGCTCTGCTAACTTTTATTTTCTATTTTAGGCAAGTTGCAGACAGCCCTTTTGTTTGGCTGAGCGTCCCATATGCTCAGGTCTCTGCCCGTTGCTTCTTCTGCCTCCTGAGAATGGGGGAGGGGGGAACCAATAATTTTC
The DNA here is from genome assembly GCF_054392235.1 of Sus scrofa. Classification (NCBI taxonomy): domain Eukaryota; kingdom Metazoa; phylum Chordata; class Mammalia; order Artiodactyla; family Suidae; genus Sus; species Sus scrofa. The sequence continues at coordinate 147,131,473 of NC_139383.1, read as the reverse complement.
ACTTAGAAAACCTGTTTTGGGTTTCTTCATCTGGAAAGAAATTAATTTTCCAAGTCACACAATTCTAGGCAACTATTTAAAAAGTTACTGGAGTGACAGTTTCCATGCTTAAACGGTGCCAGTTTTTCTTTAAAAAAAAACCCAAAGTTTGTGTGAACAAAGTTAAATCCAAGAAATGTGGTTTTTCTCTATCTCTTTTTCATAAAATAGTAAAAAAGAAAAAAAAAAGCTGCATCTACCAGTTTTGGGGGGTTTCCAGGTTTCCAAGAATTTACTTAGCTTGCTACGTAGTATATTTCTGTGGAAAAATTACAGCAAGAATATCTTTCGGATCATTGCTTTCCAGTCATTGTTTTATTGGTTCCCAGATTCCATGAGAACCAGCACTGTCTGGGTTTGCCTTGACATTTCAGAGCCCATGTCCCCATCCCAGGAACCAGAGTCCTTCTTGGGATGAGGGACTCGGCAGCCATGGCAATTGCTTTGTCCTTTCCAGATGTGCTGGCCTCTGAGCCCTCACTCTGCACCTCACTCTGCATTTCATTCTCCCCAACATCTTAATTTGGTTCCATTCAGTTGCCTGGATTCTGCTCTTAGACTATGCCTTGAAGCGGGTGGGACCCAGCTCCACTGTCATATCAGGGGCTGCCCTATTTGGAGGTGCGCGGGCTTCCAGCCATCCAGAATGAACTCGGGGAACAGAGCTATGCAGCTTTGACCATGGACCTTAACTCTTGTGTTCCAGCTGTTGTGAGGATTTAATGACTTCTTCATATATGAAGGTCTTGGGGAGCAAAGTAGGGTAAACTGTTTAGGTTTGTAGGGAAATCAGTTGAAATGATATGTCTATATACTGGCTTTATGTACTGGTCAGGACTCTGTTTTTGCAAAAGACAGAAACTCAACCCAAACTGGTTTAAGCATAAAAAGAGATATAATTGCCCTATGAAACTGATAATGGAAATGTCAGCTTCAGGCATGGCTTGATCTAGAAATTCAACAGTACTATCTTGATTTGACCATGTCCATATCTCAGCTGGCTCTTTCACTGACTCTTTTTGACCCTAAGACAACTTGGGTCCCTAAGAAAAATCTTGGTTCTCTTTATTAGAAGAGGCTAGGGGTGTTGCCGTTGTGGTTCCATGGTTAACGAACCAGGTTCCATCCCTGGCCTTGTTCAGTGGGTTAAGGATCTGGTGTTGCCATGAGCTGCAGTATAGGTCTCAGATGCGGCTCGGATCTGGCATTGCTGTGGCTGTTGTATAGGCCAACAGCTACAGCTCCGATTTAACCCATAGCCTGGGAACCTCCATATGCAGTGGGTGTGGCCCTAAAAAGACAAGACAAAAAAAAAAAAAAGAGGCTAGGAGAAGCTGACAGGCAAGAACACTCCACCCTGCCTGTGTAGCACCATCAGTCAGAAAGATGGTAGAGAAAAAACTTTAATAGTGAACATTTCTGCCATAAATGACACTCACAGGTCAAACAGGCAGGGGAGGGGTAACTAGAACTGTTTTGAGTTACACAGAGGACCCAGGAGGATGCAGGATCCTCTGGTTTCAAGTCAAGCCAGGTGATTCTAGATGATAGAGTAAAACTTTGTTGTCAGAGGAATTGCATTGGAAGGTCTTTAGAAATCCTCAGTATCCTACTGTAGCAAAAAAATTTAAATATAATATATAATAATGTAAATATAATACATAATAAAATACTACTGCAATATAAATATATGTAAAATGTATATATGTAATATATCCTATTATAATATAATGACATACAAATTAATGTAAAAATGCAATAAAGTCCTAGTGAACTAACTGAACTAAAGATCCTTGTGGACCCTTAATGAGAGTCACCAGGCGCACGGCTATAAATAAAACATTACGCTCCACAGGGCGGATGCCGGGCTGTTGACTAGGTGGGTCACAAGCTGCATGATGATTTTTTCTTTGCACCAATCTGATGCAGTTCAAACTGGCAAACTGGCAAATTACTAGATGTCACAGACCTTTGGTTGCTTCTCGAACAGTCAAGCTTAAGAATGTTCACCTGCTAAGTCCAACGTGCTGCTTTCCTGCCACTAACTGTGCCCTGAGCCAAGGTGAGGCCAGTGGAGCACAGGCATTCTGGATCGAGGGTGCTACTGGGTGCCCAGGAAAGAGATTGGAAAGTGGGCAGGCTTCCCACCTTGTGCACGGCCCCCACACTCCCCCTCTGGGCCTTGTCCCCACTCCCTTATCCTTCACTGTTCACGTCTCTGGGGTGGAGACTCTGGACCCCATTCAAAGGAAGGAAATTGTCCTTGATGTCGATCAAGGGTGTCCATGTGTCCAGGAACTCTTCAATGTCCCATCCCACCATAAGAACAAGAGCAGGTAAAAACTGACCTGAACAGATGTCTGTGTCTCTGGAAAATAGCTCTCCTCCCATTGTCTCTCCTGATTCTCTGGCGACCAACATTATTGGCTTCATTTTCCACAGAGGGAACTGGGGCTTCAAAAGTCTCTGTCATCACAGTTCCCCTTGTGGCTCAGCAGAAACAAATCTGACTAGTATCCATGAGGACGAGGGTTCAATCCCTGGCCTCGCTCAATGAGTTAAGGATCCGGCATTGCCGTGAGCTGTGGTGTAGATCGAAGACGCAACTTGGATCTGGCATTGCTGTGACTTTGGTATAGGCCAGGGGCTGGGCTCCGATTTGACCCCTAGCCTGGGAACTTCCATATGCCACAGGTGTGACCCCCCCCCCAAAAAAAAAGCACACACACGCACAAAGGCTCTGTCACACTTGCTCCAAGTCACACAGGAAGTAAACGAGACCAGGTTTGGGGTCCTGCCCAAGTAATCCATATGTTTCCTTATCAAGTAGTTATCAGACATTGACTAGGTGCCAGGCAGGGTACTGGGCCTGTGAAATCTGTTAGGAGCAAAATGGACTGCCTCAGTGACTTTAGCCTACTGGGAGACTTCATAGAGCCATAATAAAGTGTGTCATATGTTGGAGTTCCCATCGTCGCTCAGAAGTAATGAACCCAACTAGTATCCATGAGGACTTGGGTTCAATTCCCGGCCCTGTTCAGTGGGTTAAAGATCCAGCATTGCTGTGAGCTGTGATGTAGTTTGCAGATGTGGTTCAGATCCTGAGTTGCTGTGGCTGTGGTGTAGGCTGGCAGCCGCAGCTCCAATTTGACCCCTAGCCTGGGAACTTCTATATGCCGCAGGTGTGGCCCTAAAAAGTCAAAACAAAAATAAAAACAAGTGTGTCATGTATCAAATTATGCATCACGCTGTGAAGGTGAGGTGCCTGGTATGTGATGCATGGAACAGGGAGATCTGTCTCTGCCTGAGCTCCCTAACAGCTGACCCTGAGACAGGTTTAGGTATGAGTGGTTCATGGGCGGGGGTGGGTGAACATAGAGAGGGAGTGGGACAGGGAAGGAAGCCAGTGAAGAGTGAGTCAGTGGGACGCTGCTGGCTGTGGGCAGCTGAGTTCTGTGTGGCTGGAGACACTCAGCCTGTGTAGGACACCAGGGCCCAAGACCGAGCAAGGCGGTAGGTGTTTATCACCAGCTCCTGCACCTCACTGATGAAAGAGTGTTCATAGGGGGTGGTGACTCCCCCACAGTTCCAACCTGCATGGGGAGCATAAAGCAGCCAGAGGAGACCCTCAGGCAGACAGAGGAGGGTGCTGAAGGGAGGGAGCTGTAGGCCCTTCGGGCCCCCTTTCTCCAAGCCCCACTGACAGCACCTGTGGCACTAACCCTATACCTTAGTTAAGGGCAAAAGTGGTAGGCCAGAGGGAACAGAATATGCAAAGGTGCAGAGGCTGGAGGGAGCATAGGGTCTGAGAGCACCTACTGGTGCACTTGCCGTCAGAGGAGGGAGGAGGCAGGGAGACCAGGAGCTCAGTGAAACCTGGGAAGGTTTTCAGGGAATATTTTAGGAGGATCTATTGGCTGCAGCGTGGAGCATGAATCGGAGCGGGTCAGTTACATGACGAGATTGGCTGGGAGGTTCTTGCCAGGGTCCAGGTGAGAGCTTCCAGTAGCTGGGCCCAACAAGGTGGTGTTTGAGCTGGAAGGGACAGGGGTTGAAGTCAGCGGGACTCCTGCACTCTTCCTCCCCAACCCCATCTCCTCCCTCACCTCCATCAAGGACAGAACATGGTGGACTCATGCTGGACTCGCTCCTGTTGACCTTCCACTTCAAGAGGACATTTTCTTGTAAGGGGTTTATGAATTAGGGCTCCTGGGAGCTAATGCCAGAAAGGAACTCTGGCAAGCTTCAGCAAGAGCATTGGCTCTGAGGCTTTCAGAGCTCCAAAAACCTGTGCAGGCTGAGAGACCAGGCTTGAGACATAGACAGTGACCAAGGCAGCTCCAGGCAGCAGGGATCTCCTATTCCGTCGTTCCCCAGACACGGACTGAGTGTCTGCTAAGTGCCAAGCATCATGCAAGCTCTGTGGATAGAGCAGGGAGGAGATGCTGTCTCTTTTCTTTACTTACATTCTTATGGGAGAAAGTGAGCAATAAACATAAGTGAGGACAACTCATGAAAAGAGGAAAGGATCTGCAGAGTATGGGTCACGGGTTCTATCTTAGATGGGAGGGGGCAGGGAAGTCTTTTCCAGTGGAGCCTTTAGAGGAAAGGCCCTGACTGGAGGGAGAGGCTCTAGATACATCTGGGGGAAGAACACCCCCATAGGAGGTCAGAGGCTGGGGTGGCTATTAGCAACCTTATTGAGCAAGCCATGGTTAGGACTGTGAATTTGGAATGAAATGGGGAGCCACAGGAAGGATCTGAATAGGGGCTGATGTATCTGGTTTACACATTGGATGGATCACTCTGGAGACTGGATTGAGAGGCCCAAGGAAGAAGCCCAGTTAAGAGGCTACTGCAGGGGTCCCAGCAATTGATGATGGAGGTGAGGGAGCTGTCACAGTGGGAAGTAAGAAATGACCAGACCCAAGACTTTCTTTGGAGGTTAAGCTGATGTACTGATGGATTAAAATTCAAAGGGAAAGAGAGGAGTCAAGTTTTTGGGCTAAATGAGATACCATTTACTAAGATGGGGATAGTGTGGGATGGCTAGGGAATCAAGAGCTGTGTTTGTATGTGTTGGTGTCATGATAAGACACATGAGACCTTCAGAAGGATCCCTGGAGATGAAGAAATGCTCCAACTATCCCACATCTTTGTGTCCCTTCCTCAAGCTCCAAAATCCTAGAGCCTTACATGCATACCTGGATCCCTAGCTGATCCCAGGCTGGACAGAGAAACCCAGTCTCTGGGCACTGGCCACTCCCTTCCAGTTAAAGGCCACCCAAGGAATACCCCAGAAGAGAGTTGGTACTGTTAGGAATGGGGTGGGATGTTGGACAACCCCAAATGAGTGAGAATTCATTCTAAGAAGACAAATCTAAGACTAAGGGCATGGTCTGCCAGCCTGTTGAAGGGCAGTCAGATCAAGTGAGAGCCAGCGTGCACTGTGTGCTCTAAGGTCAGCCCTAGGACCAATGAGCAGAAGTTCCTGGGAGACAGGTTTTGATTTGGTATAAAGCAGAAATTGCCAACACTTTCCAAGATCCCCTGGGCCACTGGGATGCAGTCATTCTCTGGCACCTGACTCATTTAAGCATCAGCTGGCCAAGCTCTTAGAAGAATTCAGAGGAGGAAAGCTAAGCAGAGTAGGTGATTGAACCAGATGAGGGGCTCAAAGTGTTTTGATGGAGCACTCCCATCAGGAAAATATTTTGCATCTCCAGTATCTAAATAGTTGTACCTGTTCGTTACAGTGTGTATCGTGGTCAGTGATAACTGTGCCTACAAAATCTATCACCAAATAGACTTTTAAAAAGATGAGCGAGAGAGGAAATAATCCTGTTTTAAGTTCATTTTCATTTTATTAACAAAACTAAAAACCTGTTATTAATAAAATATTAGATTAACTATTAATATTTCAGAGCAATGGGATTGAAAATACTTCATTATTCGTTTTGTTCATCTCCCACTCTGTAATGTAAAAGCCTGGTTCTAAATTTTACTTGAGTATTTGGTTTTAATAACAGTTGAGCTGTACAAGATAATTTTAAAAGATGCCTGTTTCCAAACAGTAGACAGACAGCGAGGCCATAGTTAACAGTTAGTGAATGATGATTTCCATTTTTTGGTCCCGTCCAGCAATTGGTTAAAAATTTTTTAATGAAATGTAGTTAGGCATTCTTTATCTTTTTTGAAGTTAATTTTTGACACAGAATTGGAAGGCATTGCAGTTTTACATTGTTTGGTAATAAAATACATACAATCTAAAATTCACCATCTTAACCATTTTTAAGTGTACATTGCAGTAACGTTGAGTACATTTATATGTTTTGCAAACAATCTTGAGAATTTTGCATCTTTCAAAACTGAAACTCTTTGCCATTAAACTACCATGCAGTTTTATATTTTTAATAAGTGGGCACAAAACCAATTAAATATTTCATTTGAAAAATAAATACTTTGCTTGTAGATTTTAAAATATGTACCTAGAAGAGTTTATTGTGGCCACACCTTATACTTTTTTTGTAGCAAAATCAAAATCATAATATGTTGGAAACATTTTTAAACATCTGTTGCAAAATGATGTCTTTGCAATGTGCTTCTTTCAATAAGCGGTTAATTACTAATTCATTGCTCCAAGTAGCACCTTTTCTTGAAGGTACAGATGAAATCCATTTCTTCCTTCAATTTTACCTGCTATGCACTTATATTATTGAAAGCTGCTTGTCATCCCAGAAAAGGTCAGAGTATTTTTCTTTTTGTTAAAAAAGTATAGAGTATTTTTCTTTTTGTTAAAAAAAGACAACACCTGTTTCTTAAGGTCACCACCTGGCATTATAACTTTGTATAAAGATTTGACTATATTTTCAACTTCTTTTCATAAAATTCACTACATTGATGACACCATGAATCACTTTGTGTACTCTTGCCTCTCTCTTCTCTCATGAAGTGCTTTGCTAGCTCTGAAATACGACCCTGGAATTTTTATTTAAAAGTGGCAATCAACGCAGCCATCCCTGCTGTGGTTACGTCTATACCATTTTCCCACAAAACATCATCTTTAATAAAGTCTTTAATAAAGTCATATGCTATTGAGAATGTCTTCTCAGCTACATCTTTCCTTTAACAGCTTCCAAATGACTCAATTCTTTATGTTTTCATCATAGAAACAAAATTTAGCAAATACCATGTACTGGTACATGTATTTTTTTTAAGCCCATAATATTTTCGTCTAACTGGACAGCCATTGTCCCATACTACGTATTTTTCAAATTCTTCTATTTTCAAATCTTCAGCAATATGTTCTGTGTCTTTTAGAAGTATTTGCTGAAAAACTAATGTATTTTAGTTTGTCTTTATTTTTCTATGTATTATCTCTGCTAATATGTGACAAGAAGAACAAATATTCATAAATGGATGCGAGTTTTAGTCTTCTGCACCAAAAACCCTAGAAGAGGGCTCTAAATATTTATTATTATGCCTAATGAAATATTTTATAATTTGGATAGACAATTTTACTAAAGATTTCTAGAAAAGTTGTAGAAGTGTATCTTCATATTCTAGATGTTTCTTTGTTCACATTCACTAAAACACATGTCATAAATGAATTTTTACCTATATATCCACTCATGCAACTGTGATCCAGATCAAGATACAAGATACAAAACATTTCCTGAGCCTCAGAAAGCTCCATTGTTCCCTTTCCTATCAAAAACCTGCAGCAGTAACCACTATTCGGACTTTTACTCTCATGGATTACTTTCTCCTGTTCTTGAACCCTATGTAAATGGAGCTGTACATCTTCCGTGTCTACCTTCCCTTCTCCTCCTCCCAATTCTGAGCGCCTCCCCCCTCCCCTTTGCCCCCTTCCCATTCTTCTTCTTCTTCTTCTTAACTTTACTTTATATGGCCGCACCTGCAGCATATGGAAGTTCCCAGGCCAGGAGCTGAATCAGAGCTGCAGCTTGTCAGCCTACACCACAGCCATAGCAACACCAGATCCAAGCTGCATCTTCAACCTACGCCACAGCTTGTGGTAATGCTGGATCCTTAACCCACTGAGTGAGGCCGGGGATCAAAGCCACATCCTCATGAAGAGTATGTCAGGTCCTTAACTTGCTGAGCCATGTGGGAAATCCTCGTGTCCACCTTCTTTTGCTCAATGTTTTTGAGATAAATCCATGTGGTTACATGCATCAATACTTCATTCTTTGTCGTTGCTGTGTAGTATTATTCCAATGTAAAAAAATATATAAATAAATCGCAATTTGTTTATCCATCTTTCTACTGGTGGATGTATGGTTTCCAGTTTAGAGAAATTATAAATAAAGTTGCTATAAATGTTCTTGTATAAGTTTCACAGAGGAGGTGTATGTTTAATTTTATTAGAAACTATCAAACAACTTTCCTGTTTACACTTCCACCAGAAATGGATGAGAGTTCAGTTGCTCTATTCCTGTAACACTTGACTTCAGTCTTTTAATTTTTAACCATTCTGACTGGTGTCTATTGATATTGATTAACTTGCATTTCCTGATGGCTAATATGACACATGTATTTATTGATCATTTGCCTATCTTTTGTGAAGTCCTTGTTCACATATTTTGCCCATTAATTTCTTTTTTTGGTTTTTTTTTTGTCTTTTTTTTTTTTTGCTATTTCTTGGACCGCTCCCACAGCATATGGAGGTTCTCAGGCTAGGGGTTGAATTGGAGCTGTAGCCACCGGCCTACGCCACAGCCACAGCAACACTGGATCCGAGCCGCGTCTGCAACCTACACCACAGCTCATGGCAACGCCGGATGGTTAACCCACTGAGCAAGGGCAGGGACCGAACCTGCAACCTCATGGTTCCTAGTTGGATTCGTTAACCACTGCGCCACGACGGGAACTCCTTTTTTTGGTATTTTAAAAATTATAGTTGATTTACAGTGTTGTGCCAATTTCTTCTGTATAGCAAAGCGGCCCAGGCATACATATATATATATTCTTTTTTATATCAATTTCTTATATTAATTTAAAAATTTGTTGTCTTTTTCTTATTTACTTGTAGGAGTTCTTTACATATTTGGATCTGTTCTTTATTAGAATGTAGAAATATTTTATCTTCCTCATTTTCCTAATGATGTCTTTTGATGGGCAGTTTTTAATTTTGTTAAAATTCAATTTATTAATGATTTTATTTCATGGACTTCCTTTTGTGTCCTATTTAGGAAGTCTGTCCTATTTCTAGATCATGGGGATAATCCCCTGTGTTTTATAGTTTCATACTTTTCAGGTCTAGGACTCCTCCAACATTCATTTTTTGAGGCAGGGCCAGGGTTCTTTCCCCTCCTCCTAATGTGAATATTCAGTTGTTCTAGAACCATTTCCTGAAAAGTAGGTATAAGTTTCCAAGTGTCAAAAAATCACAGTGACTTCATTTTACCATTAGTAAGAATCTCCAGGAATAATGCACACTTAAGGTGATGCTCATATTAAAGGACAGCGGATATAAACCCATGTTTAAAAGACTATTCTTGGAAGTTTAACATAGTTTGGACATCTTTTCTGATCTCATTATCTCATCATTATTTTTAACTTGCACTGTGACTAAGAGCTCATACTATGGGTAGGAGAAATATCAGTTTTGTAAATTTCTTTAATTTGCTTGTACTTGCATTACTGTAGTACATACTAAATATAGTGTATACTATAACCTTTTAATATATTCCAGGCATCTTTTTAACCTGTTAATTCATTTTCATAATAATTCTTCACATTGATTTGAGAGTTTGTCTCTTTCTCTATAAAATAAGTCATTTCTTCCTTGTCTATTTTGAGGATATAATACTAGGTGCATATAGATGTAAAATTATTTTATCTTTCTGATTAATTTCATCTTTTATCACTGTGAAGTGATCATTTCTCTGGTAAGACTCTTGGCCTTAAAGCATATATTATCCACCATTAATATGGCCACATCAACTTTTTATCATTACTCCAACCTTTCAGTTTCAATTTTTGTGAACTTTTGTTTTCAATGTCTTTCTTAAAAGAGCATATAGTTGAAATAGGAAAAAAATGTCAGTCTATCTTTGTCAGTCAGCTAAAGCACTGAACCATTTATATTTTACAATATATGTGTGTTGAATTTGGCCTGTTATTTTGTGTTTTCTAATAGTTCTATCTTGTATTAGTTTCCTGGGGCTGCCCGAATCAGTCTGGGTTCTCCAGAGAAAAAGAGCCAAAAGAATATATTTGTATTTACATTTATAATATTTATATTTACTATAAGTAATTGACTCATGCAATTATGGAGGCTGAGAGTCCCAGGTCTGCAGTTAGCAAGGCTGGAGACCCAGGAGAGCTGATGGTGTAAATTCCAGTATGAGTCCAAGGCCAAAGGTAGTAGACCAATGTCCCAGCTCAAAGACAGGCAAAGAGAAAGAATGCTTTTTCTTCCCTGGCTTTTTATTCTATTCATACTTTCAGTGGATTGGATGAGTCCTACGCACAGTGGAGAAGGTAATTTGCTCTAATAGATCTACTCATTTGGATGTAAATCCCATGAGAAATATCCTCATAGAAACCCTTGGAAAAATTTTTGACCAAATATTTGGTCATCCTATGGTCCAGTCAAGTTAACACATAAAATTAACCATCACACTTCATATCAAAGTATCACAAACAAGAGGGACTTCAAACAATAGACATGTATTATCTCACAGTTCTGGAGCCCAAGAGCAAGGCGTTGGAAAAGCCATGCTCACTCTAAGACTTCAGGTAGAATCCTTCCATGACCCTTCCTAACCTCTGGTGGCAGCTGTTGATTCTTGGCATTTCTTTGCCTGTGGCTGCATCACCGCTAACTCCACCTCTGTTGTCACACAGCCTTGTTATCTCTGTGTCTGCATCTCTTTTCCTTTTAGAAGGACAACAGCCATATTGGGTTAGGACCCATCCTGCTTCAGCACTACCTCATCTTAATTATATCTGCAAAGACCGTACTTCTAAACAAGGTCATATCCACAGGTACCAGGAATTAGATCTTCGACATCCCTTTTGAGGGAACACAGTTCAACTCATAGCACATCCTCCTTTCCTCGCCTTTCTTGCCTACTTTTGGATTAATTTTATCATTCCATTTTTTTCCTTCTACTACATTCAAAGTTCTGTATTGCATTTCTACTATTTTAGTTGTTATTCTGGGTATTGTAATAAATTTAATCACCACCTTTACCCTCTTTCCAGACAATATAAGGACTTTATCTCCACTTGCCCTTCTCCCAAACTTATGTAACATTATTACCAATATATTCAGTCTACTTTAAAAAAAGTTTTTATGGCTACACTCATGGTATATGGAAGTTCCCTGTCCAGGGATTGAATCTGAGCTGCAGCCGCAGCAACTCTGGTTCTATTAACCCAGTGCCCTGGGCGGGGGATCAAACCCACACCTCCACAGGGACTTGAGCTCCTGTAATTGGATTCTTAACCCACTGTGCCATGGTGGGAACTCCTCAGTACATTTTTAAATAATCTTATTGTAAAATAAAACCCGGTAGACAGAAAGCCACATGAATCAAATGTATGGCTTAATGAAGATTTTAAGAAAACGACCATTCAAGTCAGAAATAAAATTTTCCTGGCCACCTGGAAGCCCCTTGGTATGTTCCTTCCAATTACACCCCCCTCGTCACCACTTAAGTATCACTAACTTGATTTCTATGCTTATGATATTCTTGCATTTCTTTAAAAAATAGTGTCATCAACCAATTGTTCATCCTGGACACTAGAGCTTTGCATTGTCCATTAAATTTCTTTTGATATTTCTTTCAATCCATAACTTCCCTTTCCCTCTTTTTTTTTTTCCTTAGAGTTTATGCCTTGAAGGACCTGGGGTGTATGATAAGTATAGTTTCCCACAGCCTGGAGTTTTAAAAATCACATCCTCATGGTACAATCAATTTCTCTGTCCTCTACATTTCCAGAAAACTGATCCCTTTGGCAAGACTCTATTTAGTGTTTGGCAAGACTGTAGGAGGTACATAATGTCCTGTGGTCACTCTTTTTTATGTCAGCAATTATTGATGCTTAACGACCAAATCTATAATTTGTTGGGGGTTGCAAAATAATGATATCTTACCTTTTTTGTTCTTATTATTTAATAGTTGCAATACTATTATAAGACATTTCTCTACTCTCTGTTTACCCAGAAGTACAGTTCGTATGGGAAAGATAGTAAAACCCTGGAATCTTTTCCTTTGTTCAGCAGCTTTCAAGATAAGAAATTAGTTTCCAATCATCCTCTGAGAGAGACCAATTCTTTTTTTATCCCTCATTACTACTAAGAACTTGTGAATTTAAACATTTTTACTGCAGCTCAAACTGTCCCAGTGGGAGCCTCCTCAGTTTTATTCCTGAGTCCTTTTGACACGAGCCTAGGAATCTTTAAAACCTTCTTCACCACCTGATGTGGCAAAACATTCCAGGTTCACCTTATCTATTTCCTGCATCAGACCTGGATTCACATGTTCCTGCAAGAAGTCCTGCTTCCTTTTAGTAAGAAATAATACTTCAAGGAGTTCCCTTTGTGGCTCAGCAGTAGCGAACCTGACTAGTATCCATGAGGTTGCAGGTTCAATCCCTGGCCCCCCTCAGTGGTTTAAGGATCCAGTGTTTCCTTGAGCTGTGGTGTAGGTCACAGATGCAGCTCAGATCCCGCATTGCTGTGGCTGTGGTGTAGGCTAGTAGCTGTAACTATGATTGGACCTCTAGCCTGGGAACTTCCATATGCCATGGGTATGGCCCTTAAAAAAAAAGCAAAAAAATAAAAAATTGAGAAACAAAACACAAAAAACTTCAAGACCACACTCTCAGCACTAGGAATACTTGTTTTTCTAGGTTGGTCATGTTTTCTTCTCAATGCAGCTAAACACACACACTTCTGAGTTTTTCTAACTCTGATATATATCATTATTGTCATGTCTTATACACAGATATACAAATATATATATAAAGATAAAATACCACATGAGTCAATATTGATACTTCTAATCTAATTCAAAACAAAGATTTTATTTAACTTCTCTATTTTGCCACTTCTTCTTCTCTTCTACACCTTGAATCCTGGCTTTCAAGGATACAAAGGATGATGTATTTAGAATTTCCCATAATTGGTAATTTGTTTTATCCTATATTATACCCACAATGGACTTGAAATGAAAATACTAATAAAAACTAAAACACTAATGTGCTGCTAATATGATTACTTAAAATATTAAAATAAATCCTTTAAATCATAAACAAAACAAAAAACCTACAGAATGGGAGAAACTAGTTGCAAATGATGCAGTCGACAAAGGCCTCATTTCCAAAATATACAAACAGATCATACAATTCAACAACAACCAAAAAAACAAATAACCCAGTAGAAAAATAGGCAGAAGACCTAAACAGGCATTTTTCCAAACAAGAAATACTAACGGCTAATAGGGAAGTGAAAAAAATGCTCAACATCACTAATTATTAGACAAATGTAAATCAAAACTACAATAAAGTACCACCTCACACTAGGCAAAATGGCTACAATTAAAAAGTCTACAAATAACAAATGCTAGAGAGGATGTGGAAAAAAGGGAACACTCCTACGCTGTTGGTGGGAATGTAAGTTGGTACAACCACTATGGAGAACAATATGGAGGCTCCTCAGAAAACTAAATATAGAACTACCATATGAGACAGCAACCCCACTCCTGGGCATATATCCAGACAAAACTCTAATTGAGAAAGATACATGCACCCCTATGTTCACTGCAGCAGTATTTGCAAAGGCCAAGACATGGAAACAATGTAAATGTCCATTTTGACAGATGAATGGATTAAGATGATGTGGTACATATATACAGTGGAATACCATTCATCCCTTAAAGAACAATGAAACAATGCTATTTGCAGCAACATGGATGGAACTAGAGATTATCAAACTAAGTGATGTAAATCAGAAAGAGAAAGACAAATACCACTAGATATCACTGCTATGTGGAATCTAAAAAATGACACAAAAGAACCTATTTATGAAACAGAAGTTGATTCACAGATATAGAGAACAAACTTATGGTTGCCAGGGGTGGGGGAGGGGATTGGGGGAGGGACAGAGTGGGAAGTTGGGGTTAGCAGATATAAGCTATTATACATGAAGGGGATGATCAACAAGGTTCTACTGTATAGTACAGAGAATTATATTCAATATCCTATGATAAACCATAATGGAAAAGAATATATATTTTTTAAATGAGTGTAGGTATATGTATAATGGAATCATTTTGCTGTACAGCAGAAATCAACACATCATTGTAGATCCACTATACTTTAGTTTTTTCTTTTTGAGGGTTTTTTGGTCTTTTTTTTTAGGGCTGTGCCTGAGGCAAATGGAAGTTTCCAGGCTAGGGGTCAAATCAGAGCCATACCTGCAGGCCACAGCCACAGCCACAGCAACTTGGAATCCGAGCTGTGTCTATGACTACACCGTAGCTTGTGGCAACGCTGGATCCTTAACCCACTGAGAAAGGCCAGGGATTGAACCCACATCCTCATGGATGCTAGTCGGGTTCATTAACCACTGAGCCAAGACGGGAACTCCCTATACTTCAGTTTTTTTAATTCTAAAATAAATCTTTTTGCATATGCCTTTTCCATCTTCTCTCCTATTTTTTTAAAGTAGTTATAATAATATGTCGTCAGGGCTCAGGACATTACAGCCTATACCCACCCACTCTAAGCCATCGCTTAGTCTTAGTTCTACAGTTGCTATAAATTTAATTCTCACCATCTGCCCTCACATTATTGAGGGTTATTTTGCTTGTCTGAAGCTTAGGAACAACATTCACTGAGATCTTCATGTTGAAAACAGTTTGTTTTTATATTTAAAATTCAGTTTTGCTGTATATCAAATCCTAGGTGCACATTTTCACAAACACATAACATTTTTTTGCTGCTGTCAAAAAGCCTGGAGTTCCCATAGTGGCTCAGCAAAAACAAATCCGACTAGTAGCCTTGAGGTTGTGGGTTCGACACTTGGACTCGATTAGTGGGTTAAGGATCCAGTGTCGCTGTGAGCTGTAATGTAGGTTGCAGACATGGCTCGGATCCTGTGTTGCTGTGGCTGTGGCTCTGGTGTAGGCCAGCAGCTGCAGCTCTGATTCAACCCCTAGCCTGGGTACTTACAAATGCTGAGGGTGAGGTCCTAAAAAGCAAAAGCAAAAAAAAAAAAAAAAAAAAAAAAAAAAAAAAAAAAAAAAAAAAAAGCATGATGATAATCTAGTATTCTTAAAAACTTCATTCTCTCTTTACTAATACTCAAATAATATCTAAAATTTGTTTATAGTCCAGTAATTATAGTAGAATATCTTTAGGTATTAGTAACATTTAGTTGACATAGGTACATGGTATCCTCTTTTGAAATGTAATTTTTTATTTAAAAATTAAATTTAATTATGTTTCCTAATTTTATAAAAATTTAATTATTTTTTCTAAATTTAGACACATTTTCTTGGATTATAGTCTTTAGTATTTGTTTTGTTCCTTTGCATGGCTTGATTCGTTGAGTCTCCTATCATCCACATGTTTAGTCTTCTTTGTTATCTTAAGGCTTCTTTGTTACCTTTCTCCCAAATCCTTTTTATTCCTTTCTTCATTTCTTTTTTTATTGAAAACTTTTTTCCATCTTCTGCTTCTCTTAAGGAATTATTTATTATTTATTCTTTCTCATATTCCTTCTAGCTTTCTAGTCCTCATGTCTGAAATGACTTTTTTCTTTCTTTTGACCATGTCCACGGCATGTGAAGTTCCAGGGCTAGGGATCGAACCTTAACCAAAGCAGTGACCTGAGCCACAGCAATGACAATGCCAGGGTCTTAACCCATTATGCCACAGGAGAACTCCAAGAAATGACTTATTCCTTTTATTTCTAATTATTTCTTAACCACTTCTGTCATCTCATTTCTAGGTGTTTATCATTCTGATGTATTTTCATGTCTTTTATCATTTTCTTAAATGTTTGTTTCATGTGAAATAGAAAATTACATTTTTATCTCTTTTGCATGCCTTTTGTGTGTTTTTAATGTTTTTGTTTCCTCATTTTTCTTTTTGAACTCTTTAACTTTGTACAGAATTTGGTCATAGTGTTTTTCTATTGCTAGTTTTGGATGAAAAATCATTTTCTGGACTTCGAGAATAAAGCAGGGTGTTATAGACTGAATCTTTCTGTCCCCCCAAAATTTATGTGTTGAAATCCTAAACCCCAATGTGATGATGGTATTAGGCAGTGTTGCCTTTGGTAGGTAATTAGGTTACAAGGGCTCAGCTCCCAGGAATGGGAGTAGTGCTGTTATAAAGAGACCTAAGAAATCTCTCACCATTCCACTGCTGAGGATACAGCAAGCAGTCTGCAACCTGGAGGAGGGTCCTGACCAGAACTCAACCATGCTGGCACACTTATCTCAGACTTCTATCCTCCAGAACTGTGAGAAATTAAATGTTTATTCTTTATAAGCCACCTAATTTATGGTATTTTGTTATAGCAGCCCAAGCTAAGATATGGGGTTCTGGAATTATTTCTAGCATCATAAAGTTCCTTCACTGTTGTTTCTGTGTGGTGTCAAAAATCAGATGGCTTACTTTCTGAGATTTCCTGCCTCTGATCCCTTCTCTTATTTCAGTCTGGATCTTCTCTTTTCGTCATTGCATTTTTATCTATTTTGTGGGCATGACTTTTGGTGTTTTTCTTCATCTACATTGTCCTTATCTGGCTCAATTTCAATTTGATCCATGGCACTATCCCCCTGGTGTGGGGCCATGTCCTGGAAGGAAGCTCTAGAGAGTCAGTTTTTAGAGTTTATGAGCCCTCTACTCACCCAGTACTGGCTCCTCTCAATTTCAAATGCAGTTCTCAGTTGGCTTTCCATGCTTTTCTGTTAATTCCAGTTGGGATTCTGCTGTTCTCACATATTTCAAATGCTACTCTATTGCTTCCTTTTTCTTCTTCCCACACAGATTTTAATATCATGAAGATCTTGGAATTCTTGGTGCTTTTTCCACACCCCCTCTATTTTAGGGTTTGGGGGGTATCTTGTCACCAGTTTTGTTATAAACATTGTCTCTTGTTATGCAGAGATTCAGAGCAGGTAAAGAGCTGCCATTGCTACAATTTTCCCTGGATCTCTGTCTCTCTTTTTAAACCTCACAAGACACCATTATTATTTTATACAGTCAAAATTTGCTTAGAACTAGCCACAAATTTTCTATTTTCTTAGTTCTTTCATTCTTTCTCTATCTTCATTGTGGGGCCAATTTCTTTCTGTCTTTAGAATGTCTTTTAATGAGAGTCTACTGGTGGAAAAATCTCTGTTCATTTGCTTCTGAAATTATGTTTTTTTGCTCTTGAAAGATACTGTCTCTGAGTATGAAATTCAACTGTCTTATGACTTTCACTGTTAAACTGTCAGCTGTAAGTCTCTCACTCTTTTGACGGCAGTATATCTTTTCACTCTGACTCCTTTTATTATTTTCTACTTATTTTTCATGTGTTGCTGTTTCACTGTGATATATCTATGTTTGCATCTCTTTTTGTTTATGCCAGTTGAAATTCATTATTGAATTCATTACAAAATGATTCAATGTTGAATTCTCAGTCATTACCTCTTCAAATTCCTCAAATAATTTTCACTGTTCTCTCCTTCAGGAACTCTGCTAAAATGGCCATGAGACTTTATCTCAGTTTATCTTCCATATCTTATAACTTCTATTCTGTATTTTCCATCTTTTTGTCTCTTTGTACCGCATTCTGGAAAGTGTTTTCTAACATACCTCCATTTCATTTAATTCTTTCCTCTGCCATGTGTAATCTGTTTTTGCATGCATCTGCTGAGTTCTTCATGTCAATTCTTGAATTTTTCATTCGTGGAAAACTTACTTGGTTTTCCCCCAAATCATCTGGATCATTTTACAGTTCTTCATTCCCTGTATATATTATTACAGTTTCTTGTCCCCTATATGTATATTTTAGGTTGTCTTTAATCTTTATTTATTTATTTATTTTTGTTCTTTCTCTCTCTTTTTTTTTAGGGCTGCACCAGTGGCATATGGAAGTTCCCAGGCTGGGGGTCCAATCGGAGCTACAGCTGCCAGCCTACAGCACAGCCACAGCAACGTGGGATCCCAGCCATGTCTGCAACCTACACCACAGCTCACAGCAACACCAGATCCTTGACCCACTGAGCGAGGCCAGGGATTGAACCTGCATCCTCATGGATGCCAGTCACTTTTGTTAACTGCTGAGCCACAATGGGAACTCCTTGTCTTTAATTTTTAAACACAGTAAGTATATTCGTTTTATAATCAATGTTTGACAGGGCAATATATAAAGTTTTCGGATGTTTCTATGTTACATTCTTTCTGATCTCATTCACAGTGCTTATTTTATTATGTGCCTGATTATTTTTAGTTGTGTGTTGATTTTTGTCATTAAAAATTATTTGTAGGAATAATTTGAAGTCTAGGATAGAGCATTTTTTACAAAAGACCTTTCATTTGTTTCTGCTGAGTACACCTCAAAGCACTACAGTCTGAAATTCAAATGAAATTCACTGCCACATTTTGATCCTCCCAAATGATGTTACTTTGAACTGCAAATCCATGCAAGGGTTGGTTCACTTCCAGGTCACCCATAACTTGAGAGAATATTCTTTTGGAGTTCCAGTTTCTTAGGGAGGGTTTATTATGGTTTGCTTTCTGTCCTTCCTGCCCCAAGAGTTGTAAAATCTAATGCTTGTATGTTCCTAGATCAGCAGTCTTCCTAAGAACAAAGATTTTCAAGGTTCCAACACTTTTCCATCAATTTTTAATTACCTTATAATTCCTGTGTTGCTGATTCCTTGATATTTTAAGAAGATATTTTTAAAAATCTATTTTTATCTAGCATTTTAAGATGTGAACATGAAAGTAGGAGCATTAGTCCAGGAAGTTCATTGTTCACACATCCAAAAGCTCCACTTGTCCATTTTGTTAGAGCTATTTTTCTTAAAACTAACTACTATAACAGGAGAAGCCATTTAATCTGGTGCTCAGACTGTGATGTACTAGGATGAGACTTCTCTCTCATTCCCCAAGACTCCTGGTTCCTTACACAATGGAGATGTTTGACCAAAGGAGAGCAGTAGCATCACCCACATATTAGATACTCATTAAAGTTAATTTCTGAGTTCCCGTCGTGGCGCAGTGGTTAACGAATCCGACTAGGAACCATGAGGTTGCGGGTTCAATCCCTGCCCTTGCTCAGTGGGTTAACGATCCGGCATTGCCGTGAGCTGTGGTGTAGGTTGCAGACGCGGCTCGGATCCTGCCTTGCTGTGGCTCTGGTGTAGGCCGGTGGCTACAGCTCCGATTCAACCCCTAGCCTGGGAACCTCCATATGCCGGGGAGCAGCCCAAGAAATAGCAACAACAACAAAAAAGACAAAAAGACAAAAAAAAAAAAAATTAATTTCTTCCTTCATTTTTACATAAAAAATTAAAAGAAAAAAGTCTAATATTTCCTTTCTCTGTCCCAAAAAATCATCTTGTGTGTTCCTTTTTGAACCTGGGTTCTGCCAACTAGGGAGTCCTTATGGCTCATCAGAACTGCTCTAGGAACTGAGCTGTTGTCAACGATGTTCAGTCTTCCCAACTCCAGTTCTTTGTTTTGCTATAGAGAGATCTTGGCCCCACATTTAACCTTGCTTTTCAGTGTGTCTGTGATGCACAATTTGACTTTACTGGGGTCAAGTATTCCCCTTCCACGTGCATAGAAAGCCCCATTTTAGTGGTAAAATGAAACGAAACATTTTTTCCTGATCTTCAGGCATCTGAAAACAGGTTGTAGGATTTGTGTGTGTGTGTGTTGGAGGCTAGGGCATGGAGATTTCCTAACATCCTTCTGATGACTCCACCAGACAGTTCTTTATGAGGCAAATGGAAAGTTAACCTTCTGTGCTACAATTGTGAAGCCATTTCTCCTTGTCATGGCACCAATTCCAAGTTTCTAAAATGCCATCCTGTGGTCCTAGGTTCCCATTTGGTGGGCTTCTCAGTGAACCTGTGGGTAGTTTCCTCATTTTGTATTAGGAAGAGTAAAAGCAGGCTTGCTCTGAGGCAGGAAATCTGGGCTCTCCCCACCTGTCTGTTGCCAATACTGGTAATCGTCAATAAATCATTCAGCCTGTCAGGATGCAGATTTCACTTGTGTAAAGTGAAGGGAGTGATTTAGCTGGATGCTCTTTAAGATTCTAGTCCTTGAACAATGATATGTTTCATATTCTAGGATTCTCTCCCTTTCCTACAGGGGTTTCTGTAATGGCTTAAATATGTAGGAACTGGAAAATCAGAGCAAGTCTGCTAGATTAGTTTAATTTCTAGTAGGTTATAAGTTGTCACTGAGGCTGAAAGATGAGTGCGCCACCAGGATAAATGTAACATAGATACTGGGTCTCAAGTTTAATAAAAGGGGAAAGAATCTGGCGTCACATCTTGGATTATGTCCAACAACTAACGCCCCTTCTATTTTTAAAAAGATCTAAAATGATTTGGCATAATAACAGGTACATACAATTTACCAAGTTATTACTTCATGTTAAATTTGCTCTTTTCAAAGACAGACAGACAGACAGAAAGAAAGAGAGAGAGAAAAAGAAAAAGGAGTTCCTGTTGTGGCTCAGGGGTAATGAAACTGACTAGTATACACAGGGAGGCTGGTTCCATCCCCAGCCTCAGGGGGTGGGGGTTAAGGATCTGAGCTGCAGTGTAGGTCTCAGATTTAGTTCAGATCTGGCATGGCTGTGGCATAGGCCAGCAGCTGTAGTTCCAATTCAACCCGTAGCCTGGGAACTTCCATATGTTGTGGGTGCAGCCCTAAAAGGACTAAAAAAAAAAAAAAAAAAAAAAAGCTGCTCTTTTCTTCTCCCCCCGCCCCCGCCCCAAAAGTCTTTGCTTCAATATCCTTTCCTTTCTTTTCCTAGGAATCAGCAGAACATTTGCCTTGCTTGCCCTTCAGGGGTAAAGTCTGTATACAAGTTTGCAGTGCTTTGTGCTCTCTCAAGAAAAGCCACACTGCATTGCTTTTCCTTTTCTTCTCTTCACATTTTCTACGATCTAGTTTTCACAACTTCAGCTTCCATTTAGAACCTGGAAGAAATTCTGTTATTTTAAGGCAAGTATAAAATTTTGGAATGCTTTACTCTAACTTCTCTTTGGAATCTTCGGGAGGGAGTGGTGTCCCTAGGGGGTGGGCTTGGTCAAGATGCCATTTGACCCCACCTCCTGGCTGCCTGTCCTACCTTGGAGAGAGTGGGACCCCTGCCCTGCTCACCAACTCCTGGCTGGTGGTGGGCCACGCTCCTCCACCTCGCCAGGCAGAGTGGGCTTCTCCCGGGCTCATCCCACTCCAGTCATTTTCTCTGTTCACCACATTTTTGGATTCCCCCTCCCCACCCCACCCCTTTTTTTTCATACCTCAGTGGGTAGACTGGTGGGTTTCCAGGATTCCTGAGAAAGGTGTCAGCCACCATCTGTTCAACTGCTTTTCAACTCGGGAAAATGAGACGTGAGCTTGACATTGGTGCGAGATTGTGGTGGGACTCAGTCTCCGAGAAGGATGTTCACATCCTCTCTGAGATCTGATTTCAACAGCATAGAAATACCAAGGCAGGGCCTAATTGCCTTGCTCTGGGGGTTCCTTTTGGGGAAAACGAAACTGCAAAAGGATCTCGGGAAATAATGAAAACCAGAGTTTCATTTCTGCTGTGACGGATTATCAAAGTTCATCATTTGCTTCAAATCTGTCCCACATTCTACCATCTCTTTCTCTCTTCCCCAGGGACTCCTTAACCAAGAAGAATGAAATGATGTGCCATGTTCCTCTCTCTGGTCCTGGGGGCCCACCCAACACTCCAGCACTGTGGTGGGTCACTCCAAAGCAGAACTGTGTAGGCCTGAGGTATATGCATACCAGGTGCTGTCCCGGCCCTGCCCTGGTCACTTGGACCACGTGTCTTCAACATGGGCAATAGCGCTCCCAACTGGAGAAAAATGGTACATGGCAAGGGGTTGGGGTGGTGATGGTTAATTTTGTTTCAACTTGACTGGGCCAACAGTCGCCCTGATCTTTGGTCAAGCATTCTTTGGGGAGTTTCTGGATGGGATTGCATTTGACCTGGTAGACTGAGTGAAGCAGATTGTCCTCCCTAATGTGGGAGGGTCCTCCCCAGTCAGTGGGAGGCCTGAATAGAACAAAAAGGCTAAACTTTCCTCTTGCCAGACTACCTTAAATTGGGACAGTGCTGCTTTCCTTCCTTGGGATTTGAACTGGCTGCTCAAACTGGACGCTTTCTTTGCATCTCAAGCCTGCTGACCTCAGGGCTGGAGCTATGCTATCCTGGGGCTCCAGCTTGCTGATGGCAGCTCTTGGGACTTACCCTCCAAAACCACAGGAGCCAAATTTTTATAAATATATTTATATACACTTGAATGAAGTCTCTCTTTCTCACACACACACACACACACACACACACACACACACACCCTGTTGGTTCTGTTCCTCTGGAGAACCCTGACTAATAAATAAGGAGCAAACGAGATGTCTTGCATATTTTTATGGTTTGTAAACCCCCCTCCAAAGGGCCACAGTATATAAATGAATACGCAATATATCTGTGGATATCTGTGGCATTAAAATTTTATGAGGCGGGGCAATTAGGGAAAAAATGCTTTAAAAGGCTTTTTAGAGTGGTAATAATTAAAAAAAAAAAAGATTGAGAAACACTGCTTTGGACCCTGCTTTTCAGGTACCCCAGATACCTTCCAACTACTAAGATGTGTGTTTCTGTCCTCAAAGGCTTTCCTGCTATTCCTCAGCATCTGTCAACCATCAGCTGACTGGGATTGGTATATAAATGCCCCACTCCTTCGCCCCTCTGTGCATTGGTGATTCTGAGCTATGTGTTCATCAATGGGGATAAGAGCCCATTATGTTGCTGCTTAAGAACATACCATTTATCTGCTGCCTCTTTCCTGTCTCCCCCCTCCCCCCACTCTCCTGCTGATTTTCTTGCATCTTCCAAATAAAACACCTGTACCCAAATCCCATCAAGGTCTTCTTCTGTGGGAGCCCAGACCAAGACTATATACATGTGTGTGTGTTATCTGATTTGTAACTCTATTAATTAAATAAGTAAAAGAGGGTCTATGCATGACAGACTATGTCATACAAAGACTGTAGTTAATCTAATTCTATGTACCTGCAGTCCTTCGAAATATTTAAAGTATGGACTTTGAAGCCAGACTGCCTGGCTCTCCCTCTTTCTAGCTGTGTGATCATGGGCAAGTTACTTAGCCTCTCTGTGCCTTAGTTTCCTGTCTCCAGAATGGAGGTGGTGATAGTACCTCCTTACAGGGCTGGTGTGTGCATTAAAGCAGTTAATCTATGAAAGGTGTCAGGGCAGTGCCTGGACAAGGGTTAGCTACTATTTCTGTTGTTGTATTATTCTTGCTGGGCATGTGGTTACTGTAAGATTGTATGAACAGATTTTCTCTTTCTCACAGAGAGAACAGGAAAGGAAAGCAGCAGTAAAAGTTTTACTAGGACTTTCTGAACTAGAATCACCCTTTGTCGAAGAAGGCCTAGACAGTGGGTTGTCTGGACTAACGCATTCTTACTGTCTTAATTACTTAGTGCCTCCCCAGAGCGATCCCACAACTCCAACCTTTGGGATTCAAAGATTCCCCATCTCCAGTAAAAGCCATGGCTAGTACTTGCCTTATAACTTGCTGGGCTTCTGAGTCCAAACAGAATTATTAAACAGGTAGGCACTGGCCTATATAATGAACCCTATTGGGCAATAAGTCCTTCCTGCATGAGAAAAATGCTCCTGGGTTTTTTTTTTTTTCTCCCTCTCGATTTGCAGCAATGAATGTACGTGATACCCTTCACACAAAGTCCTAACAAAGGGAGAACCCAACTGCTTTAAAGACTCCCAGCTGTCAGCAAGAGAAGTTAGAACACTTCCCTCCCATTTCTGAGCTTCCAAAGAGATGTTTGGCTCCACTGCAGTTCTGATATTGACATGATTTATTTGTAAGTCAGAGATCCCATAACTTGATAAAATGTTTAATACCTCTATAAAAACCCACGTGGTAATTTCTCTTTGTACCCAAGCAGTTCCATTTAGATTTATACTCTGCATAGACTGCTTATTAAAATATGGAATCACAACCCACAGATCCCTCTCCTCTTCCTGTTCATGTTGCAACCCAGATCCTACCCGAAGGCCCCGCTTTTCCCCTGCATGTTCTCTTTTTGTTTCTTTCTTCCCACCATCTGGGTAAATGTGACTTTTTCTTTCCCCATGCCCTCTGGCCATCACCTCACCAATAGCCTGTGGTCTTTCTCTGAAGTAACTGTTTCCAAAAGGGGAGGTATCCGTGAGCACTTTGTACGAAAGGCCAAATTATAAATATTTTAGGCTCGGTGGACTGTACGCTGTCTGTCATAACTACTCTGCTGTCGTATGATGAACGCAGCCACAGACAACACGTAAACACTTGAATGAAGCCTTTTCCCATTAAAACTTTATTTATGAAAACGGACAGTGGGCCAGACTTGGCCCACGGGCTGCACTTTGTGGAGCCCCTGCTACAGAAAAACAAAAGCAAACAAAATTCGTCATCCACCAGGTCCACTCAATAAGGTATTAACAAATTGCCTTGCTTTTTGAAATGAATTTTTATGTAATGCCGTGTACACAAGAATTTCTATATTTACTTCTAAAGCTGCTCTGAGACACAGCCAGAGCTGTACTGCAGCATTCTTCATATTTACCATACTTTGTCAATTGAAAGCAATAATTAGCGTCTTCGTATTCATGCCTTCATTTCATAAAAAACCACAGAATGGCCACTGAGGTTACACCCGTTGGGACATTCCTCAATGCTTCTTATTTCACTTTTCTTCTCGTTGCACACAGTGTAATTTTGTTTACCACGTTTGGCACAATAACAAGACTTTCCTCTACTATGGACACACAATCAAAAGAAAAAGAGCATACCGACTGTACTAACTTTGGCTCAAGACATCTGTATGGCAACTGTAGAACAGAAATACAATTTCTCTGGTTATTTTCTCCACTCTTCTGAGTTCCACTGCACACAAATAACTTGTCATTGTGGTGACACAAATTAGACTTCATTGCCATCCCTGTTCAGATCCGGGTAAAAGTTTATTTACACTCGAGCCCTGCTGAGGAGTGAAGCCAGAGAGAAAAGCTCAGGGTAGGCAGCTCTGCCTTGTCCATCTTGGCAGCTCTGACAAAATCCCCCACACCTCTGGCTGGATAAGCTGCTGTTCACCTTCCAGCATTAATGAAAGTGCGGGTGTGGGCAGCACTTATAGTCAGTTTTATTTAATGAGATGTATCGTGGCTGTTCCTAGCCTTTCCCCCAACTCCTTGTTCCCTTGCTTTCCCAGTGCACTGAGAAGGATATAACTGGAGTTACTATTGTGATTCAGTGCATTAAGAACTCAACTAGTATCCATGAGGATGTGGGTTCAATCCCTGGCCCCACTTAGTGGGTTAAGGATCTGGCTTTACCATGAGCTGTGGTGTAGGTCTCAGATGCGGCTCCGATCTGGTGTTGCCATGGCTGTGGTGTAGGCTGGCAACTGTATCTCTGATTCCACCCCTAGCCAGGGAACTTCCATATGCCACAGGAGCAGCTGTAAAAGAAAAAGAAAAAAGTATATAAATCAGGTCTCTTCGGTGACATCTGATGGCTGGTTAGCTATGGGTCATGTCAGGGTGTTGACTTATAATGAGCTATCAAGCGGTCCTCAAAGATGACAAAATCTGAGAAGGCTCCAGGTGCTTCTCTGAGATTGTGAGAATGACCGTGTTTAATTGCCACACTGGAAAAATACTGTGGGGATCTGGCCACGTTTCCTCTTTTGAAAGCATGTAATGGGAAAACCCAGCTAAATGTCCAGGCTCCCAACACTGGCCTGGTGGGTGGGTCCTCAGACAAGGAAATGAGGAGGGAAATCCCAGTTCCTGATGTTGTTCATGCTGAGAAAATAGATAGTTGTGGGTGCAAATATGGATGCAGACCCTGTGACAGCTTCACCTGTAGAGAAAACCCCACTCAAGGCCAAAGGAACACATCATCCCCACCCACTCCGCAGCCTTCTGGTTTACTGCTGGGTGGTTGGCTTTGGCTAGAAGAGCTGTAGACGTGCATTATATACTCACACCAAAGCTACCGATAAGAAAGTTTTGTGCATCTGGATGGGGGTCCACCCTCTGTCACCTGAAGCCACCTCCCTCCAACTTCTGCAGGAGGAAAACCTTTTGGATCCAATTGGCCTTGAGCTGGGAATATTTCGTGGGGGAGGGAGGGTGCCGGGTTACCAGAGAGGGGGCGGGGGTTGGAGGAAGAAAATGAGAGTGACCAGAGAAGAGGGACCCCTGGCTGCACATTTGAGGCAAACTCTGGACTAATACAAAACTCAATACAAAGCATTTGAAAACAGATCCTGTACTACCCTCTAGACTCTGGAGTAAGGTTTTTATCTGGTAATGGACTGGACCCCTTGTCTCAGGGCTCCATCCACTTTAGAGATGGGACCAGAGGCTCAGGGGCTGAGTCTGTAGTCACTAGCACAGGGACTGGTAACACCCTGCCCGTTTCCAGCCAATGAGTTTCCAGGAAGGGACTAAGCATCCCACAGACTAGGATTAATAGCAAAAGGGAGTTTGTGGCAGGTAAAGAGACAAGGTTTCAAGCCCCAAGGAGCTTTCAGTCCGGAAGGGGAGACAAGATGAGCTGGTAAGTAATCTCCTCCTAAGAGAATAGTAATTTACCTGGTCCTTTTACCTGCTCAGCTCTGCCCTATGTGCTTCCTATACTTTAAGTCCTTCAATCCTCACAGCAGTGTATGGGGTTGGGACTGTTCCTGTCCCCATTTTAAAGATGAGGCAACAGTGCAAAGAGGTTAATATTTTGTTAAGTGGCTGGGAGGTGAAATAAGAAGGGAGAAAGATGAAGACCTGCCAGCATCAAGATGGATAGAGCTTGGCAAGGCTAGAGAGCGTCCATCACTTCTGAAAATCACTACATTTACAGGGGATTTCCATCCAATACATCTAGTCCTCATAAGATATGAATTTCTCATTTTGCAAATGAGAAAACTGAGTGCTAGGAGAATAATACAACTTGGAAAAACTCACAAATCTAGAAGTTGGCAGGCTGGAGATTTGAACTCAGATCTGTCTGATTTTTTTGTTGGGGGCGGGGGCCTGCATCTGCAGCATATAGAAGTTTCCAGGCTTGTTGTCACATCAGAGCTGCAGCTGCCAACCACAGCCATAGCCACAGAAGTGCTTGATCTAAGCTGCATCTGTGACCTATTATGCTGCAGCTTATGACAATGCCGGATCCATATCCCACTGAGTGAAACCAGGAATTGAACCTATATCTTCATAGATACTAGTCAAGTTCTTAACCCATTAAGCCACAATGCTACCAGATCTGTTTGATTTGCAGCTTGCTTTTTCTCCACCTCTCCACTATTGGCTGACTCAGAGGATGAAAAGACACCCTTAGCCCTTCCAGGGTTCCATGATGGCTTGTTTCTGGGAGATTTCTAGAGTTATGAGCACTCATTCCCAGATATGGGCAGGTTTTCTCAGGAGTTGAGGTCTAATCACAGTGGCTGACCAGAAGCTGGGAGAAGGTTAACAGCTGTTTCTGTGGCATTAGGTGCTACTTAGAGGCCAAAACACCCCTGATTAGCTCAGGTACTAGCTCCAAGGTCCTTCCCACACTCCTCAGAAGCTGAAGAAATGGTGAGATTTTTAAGGCCTGGACATGAGTGATGCCCTGATTCATTCCAAGTGTCCCTTCAAACCACCACTAGCAAGACCACCTTTCAACCATACGGGATGCAGAAAACTTTGTGAAAGAGTCATTCTGAGATTAGCTCATTTGCTTTTTAGTCCAAATATGCCAAGTACAATTCTAAGAAGTTGCAGAGATGGCGTTTTTGAAATGTTTACTGGGAAGATGACAGGAGGACAGGCTGCTATCATAGATGCTAAATTAAGTCATCACCCCCATTGCTAATTGAGTCATCTGTCAGGTTAGCATGGAGTTTTGCAAGTCAAGGTGCCCAGCCCTTGTAGGCAGGAGGCCACTTACCTGAAGTAATTTGGGCTGGAGGCACCAAAGCGCATCCTCGAAGTGAGTGGCATTTTGAAATCTCTGAGGGTCAAAGCTGGCAAATTAACATAGTTGTAAACCCCAAAGGTCAAAGTCAGATATACACTGAAACAAAACAGGGGTGAAAAGCAAAGGTAGGAAGGCATCTAGGGGACCAGGTGATCATCATGTTCTCTTGTAAAGTCAGATTCACATGTGTTTAGTAGAAAATCCCAGTGAACAGACAGGAACTATGGAAGTTATAGAAATCACAGAACATGCACAGAGGAGGAGAGGTTGTTTCTTTCTCATACTGTGGGCTGTTTAGGGTTACTCTGGCCAGTCTGGTCCACAATGATCTTTAAGATTAATTTAGGGTCAGAGGTCCCATGGTGGCTCAGTGGTTAATGAATCTGACTAGGCACCATGAGGTTGCAGGTTCGATCCCTGGCCTCACTCAGTGAGTTAAGGATCTAGTGTTGCCGTGAGCTGTGGTGTAGGCTGGAGGCTACAGCTCCAGTTGGACCCCTAGCCTGGGAACCTCCATATGCTGTGGGAGCAGCCCTAGAAAAGCCAAAAAAAAAAGACTAATTTAGAGTCAGTTCTAGCTGCAGTGACAGGCAAGCCCCCCCACCTTCCCCATTGTTAATGTCTTCCCCTGGTTATTTAACAACCCAATCTAAGTGTTCCTGACTTGCAGGCATCTTTCCTCCATGTGGGCCCAGTGTATTGTAGGCTCTAGTAAGTTTGTTTTTGTTGTTGTTGTTGTTCTGCTCCCCCAGCTTACAGAAGTTCCTGGCCAGGGATCAAAACTGCACCACAGAAGTGACAATGAGGGATCCTTAACCTGCTGCACCACCAGGGAACTCCTAGAAAGTATTTCTTTCTTTCTTTCTTTTTTTTTTTTCTCCTTTTTTTTGGCCACATCTGCAGCATATGGAAATTCCCGGGCCAGGGATCAAATCTGAGCCACAGCTGCAACCTATGCCACAGCTGCAGCAATGCCCGATCCTTAACCTGCTAAGCTACAGGGGCAACACCCCTAGTAAAGGTTTCCTAAATAAATCTATTTAAGAAATTTATTCAGGAGTTCCTGTCGTGGCGCAGTGGTTAACGAATCTGACTAGGAACCATGAGGTTGTGGGTTCGGTCCCTGCCCTTGCTCAGGGGGTTGACGATCCGACGTTGCTGTGAGCTGTGGTGTAGGTTGCAGATGCGGCTCAGATCCTGCATTGCTGTGGCTCTGGTGTAGGCTGGTGGCTACGGCTCCAATTAGACCCCTAGCCTGGGAATCTCCATATGCCACGGGAGCAGCCCAAGAAATAGCAAAAAGACAAAAAGAAAAAGAAAAAGAAATTTATTGAAGGATTCAGGGACACAGTCTCCTTCCAATGTGTGATTCTGCTATTCCCTAAAGCCTCAAAATCCTTTGCATGTGGCCAGATGATAGAAAAAGCTCACATGATGGGGTTGTGAGAAACAAAGGAGCTGACACATGCAAAATGCCTAGAAGGGTATTGGACTCATATTAAATGTTCAATAGAAGAGAGCTATGGGAAGAGAAGAGGGAGAGTAGGGAGAAGGAAAAGAGGAGGAAACGTTTCCTTGAAGCAGTAAGTTTCCCAAAGGTTTCTGCTTATTGGTCAGAACTTAGCCACATGGGCACATAGCTGCAAGGGAGGCTGGGAAATGTAGTTTCTATTTCAGAGACTCACATGACTGGCTAAGGCTAGGGCTTTATAACTGTGGAAGAAAAGGAGAATGGATATTGGGGGACAACAAATAGTTTCTGCCACATTCAGTAAGAGCCTGGACAAGGTTCATTTTTCATGGCTGCTAAATTCCCAGGGAGTGGATGGAACCCTCTGGTTTAAAAGACACAATGGCAACCTGAGACAAAATCTTTAGCCAGGGCTGTGGAACGACAGGCAATTTGTAACCTCAGTCTTACTACCAGGAACACTGGCCTCACCACTGTCCCCAGGAGTGTATCATCAGAGGGACTTGGGTGACCTGATATGGCTGATGTTGGGTGCCAGCCATCAGGGAGTGTTTGGGAACACAGCCACCTCCAGGA
This sequence comes from Sus scrofa, assembly GCF_054392235.1. NCBI lineage: Eukaryota > Metazoa > Chordata > Mammalia > Artiodactyla > Suidae > Sus > Sus scrofa. The sequence goes on along the minus strand of NC_139383.1, from coordinate 147,101,095 downwards.
CAGATGGCTAGCTCACCTAGGACAGCCCCTGTCCTCATCTATCTGAACACTCCCTCTTGTCTCCTTGACCTTTCAGCCCCTGAGTATCCCAGGTTCCTTATTGCTGCCTGGGACCTCCCCATCCCATCCTAACTGCCCAGGCTCCATCCAGGTGGCCCTCAGCCTCCACACCTGGTGTTACAGGTTGAATGGCATTCTCTCCAAATTCATATATGGATATCCTAACCCCAGTACTTGTGAATGTGACTTTATTTGGAAATAGGCTTGATGCAGATGTAATTAGTTAAGAGGAGGTCATGTTGGAGAAGAACAGGCTCCTAAAGACTAATATCCTTCCGGCATTGCCGTGAGCTGTGGTGTAAGTCACAGATGCAGCTCGGATGTGGCGTTGCTGTGGCTGTGGCATAGGCTGGCAGCTACAGCTCCCATTCAACCCCTAGCCTGGGAACCTCCATATGCCATGGATGCGGCCCTAAAAAGACAATAAATAAATAAATAAATAAATAAATAAAATAAAGAGTAGTATCCTTAAAATGGGGGGGGGGGGAATTTGGGTACAGACAGGCACAGAGGGAAAATGCCATGTGAACACAAAGGCAGAGATGGGATGACGTGTCTACAAGCCAAGGAATGACAAAGATTGCCTGCAAACTCCCAGAAGCTGGGGACAAGGTCTGGACAGATTCTTCCTCTTAGCTCTCAGACAGGACCAACCCTGCCAACATCTTGATCTTGGTCTTCTGGTCTCCAGAACCATGAGACAATAATTATCTGTTGTATAAACTCACCAGTCTGTGGTACTTTGTTATGGGAGCAAATGAATACACCTGCTCTGGCTCCAGTTCACTAACAGGTCTTGAGCCCAAGCCTTACTCAAACCATCTGGGTTAGGTCTCCTCAGCTGGTGGCAGGCCCTCGGCTTTCCCCATTCCAGCCCCCCTCCAATCCCTGATCTGCCCATCTGCTCTCTGGCTGCTGCCCAGGTCTCTGCCCTTGACACCCTACAGGCTCTGCCACCAGCAGAGCTGGGGTTGACCCCAGTATTCAAGGACCACACCTTCACTTTAAGAATCCTCCTCTCACAAAACCATCTACAGCCAGGGAGTAAACTTTCACCTCCCCTTAGGCTTTATTTGTGCAACTAAATGAAATAGAGTTGAGTATCTTCAGATAACCTGATTAACGTTGACAGTCACACTGAATAATAAGACAGACCATTTTCTTGGGGGTGAAGAACAGGATTTTGCCAGAAGCAGAGCAAAGGGTGGATTCTGGATTCCTCTGCAGAGTGTGTGGATGTGGTCTTTTGTGTCTGTGATGCCCAGTTAACTCAGAACTTTAAAGATATCTGGGCCATCCATGCAAGAGGTCTCAATTGCTATTTACAGGTAATTTCTGGTAATAGAAATCAGTGAATTTCTGTTAGGGAGGGAAAACACTTCTGTCATGAGGAGGCATTTAGGAAACAAGTGAAACAAAAAGGCACACAGGAGTTCCCGTTACGGCTCAGCAGGTTAAGGACCCAACATAGTGTCCGTGAGGATGTGGGTTCAATCCCCGGCCTCTCTCAGTGGGTTACGGGTCCTGTGTTGCCATGGCTGTGGTGTAGCCCAGCAGCTGCAGCTCTGATTTGACCCCTAGCCTGAAGAACTCTCATATGCCATGGCGTGATCCTAAAAAGAAAAGAAAAGGCACACAACTAGCCTGATCATCTCTAGAAAGGAAGTCGCATCACTGGGAAGCTCCCTGGTCACCCAAGTGGAGGGGCAACCACCACAAGGTGGGACTTGCCAAGGTTGCCCCCACTTCAAAGATCCACTTTCCTGAACACCCTAAGAATCCTGATACCAAGTGTTTTGATTTGGGAATGGGAAAATGTGGCCACCATAGAGCCAGGGCTCATGGAGGAAGCCCCCTGCTTACCAAAGGGCACCGTAGAAGGTGGAGACAAAGTGATACAAAGACCTGAGGAAGCAGGCAGGCCTGGAGAGGGCACCATCCCAAAGCTCCCCGCCCCCACCGGGGGCGGGGGGGCAAATGCCATTAGGAGTCTCCTTCCCCAAGCTGTTAGGCAAGAACCACCTGGTTAAAATGAGCGTGGACGACAGCCTTGAAATGAAAGAAAAATCCCAAACAGGGAACCAGGAAAGAAGATACAGATGACAGCCATCAGTCCAAACTGCCCACTCCCTTGGTTGCTGGGTGCACTGGTGGGAGCCCCCCAGTCTCAACACTAGCCTCCAGGGAGAATGGGAAGCATGGGCAGCACAAGACGATGGCGGTGGAGCTCTGGGCACACTCAGAGCCTTCCTTCTGGCCTGGCCCTTGCTTTGCAGAGCTCGGAGAGGCTTCCTCCCCCGGGTCATGCCTGCACCTCCCTGGTGCGTCCCAGCCCTGGCTCTCCACTCTCCACCCCCTGAGTTCTGCAAGGCGGGAGGGGGGGATGCTTCCCTTGTCTTTTGGCGCAGTGTAGAGCCAGGACCCTTGCTTCCTTTCAGAGGAAGGGGTGACAAGGAACAAAGGGCAGAGGGGATCCAGACTGTGTTGGATCCCAGTTTTGTTTTTTTGTTGTTTTTGTTTTTCATTTTCAGATGAATAATTCAGTGGCTATGCCAAGGTTGAAATATTTTTCTGTTTTCAGTAAGATGTGAGAAAAGGAAATGAATTTTAATGAAATGTTTTGGTTTACTTTATCGGAGGCTTCCAGTATCGGGGGATTCCCACGCCCTAAACAGATGTCAGCTGTTGTATCCTCTTGCCTGCAAAAGGCAAAAGATTGTCGTGTGGCTGCCCTGCTCAGCCCTCTCACATTCCCCTTTTCCCAGATGAGAAGAGCTACCTGCGAACACCAAGCTGACAGAACTTTGAAGCCACATGAATTTCAGAAAACTAAAATCACAAGGGATGATTATGACCAACAGGTCTCCAGAAGTGGGAGCCTGGCACCCACGTTCCTGGAACTCATGCACCCCTGTCCCATCAGGCGGGGCAGGCTTTGGCAGATGGCCCAAGCTCTCTGAGCCGACCACTCCCAGGAAGGACTTAAGCCTCAGACAATTCTGAAAACAGGAGTTAAGGGGAGGTGGAGAGATGTGGCAAGATCTCTCTGGAGAAGGCAGAGCCCTCAGGTGACGTCACAGACGGCTGAGAATCTGCCAGAACATGAGCTAATTTATAGCTGCAGGCTCAGGACATGTTTGCAGCAGAAGTTTCTGAACTAAGTCAGCACCTAGCAGACCACATGGACTCTCTTAAATGGGATTATGGATGAGATTCCTCCTCATTTAAGAAAATGCCTGCCTGAAGTGAGTTGTCATCTACAGATCAATCAAAAGAAGGCTTTGCTGAGTCCCGAGCATGGTGCTGGTTGCAGGGGAATTGGGGTGGGGGTGGGGGGTAAGGTAACCTTGGCCTGCCTGCAAGCACTTATGAAAACATGTTTGTTCAGGCAATGGTTCTGCATGCCACACCAAAGAAAACCCAGAGAAAGTCTGTGATCAAGCTCTCCTTGCCTGCATTCTCAGCTGCTACTCTCCCTGGTGTGTTACCTTGTCTAGAGACCCAAGTGTATACCTAAAAAGAGACCAGGAAGAGTGCTTGTTGAAAGAACACAGTCATAAAGGATTTCGGTCATCAAAAGGAACTCATTATCTTTCTCTTTTCACCTACTTCTCCATTTAAGGTTTTCCAGTCATATTCAAATTAGGTATCATCATCGGTCTGATAAGAAGAGAGGAAACATCTTGGCCATGGTCTTACTGGTGATTTAGAAGGGGCACTGGGATTCAAAATGTCAGCTTGTCAGGAGCATCTATGCTCTTGTTCTCCTGATTCATGGGGGTGGGGGGTCTAGCAGGCAGAAAGCATGAAGCACATGACTTATAGTGAAAGCCAAGCAGAAGACTCTCTCCCCTTTCTCATTTCCTCTTCCCGGGTCTGATTCCCTAACTGAGGCAAGTTCCCAAGCCTTTCTAATGGAAGGCCGCTGTGTTACCTACCTTCCCCTGAGTGGCTGGGGGTGGGACAGATACTGTTGACCAACTTGCTAGTTCCTCTCTGCACTGGGCTTCAAGTCCAACATGCTTTGGATGCTGTCTCTGTGCTGGGTTGCTCCTTAAACCACATAGCCCTGGCTGCCTACCATCTACTGTGCTCAGTGTAATCAACCCACAGCACAGAGTGGCAAAGCAGAGGCTATCATCCTCTCTCGAAGCTGAGATGGTGATAAAGGGGATGCCAGGAGCTCAGAAGGAACAATATCAGGTCCCCAGCCTTGCAGACCTCCAATATCCCTGATTATGATAAATTAGTAAAGGGAGGGGCTGAGGGGAACTGAGGTAGACCTTGCTTAAGAAATGGACTTGGTTGGGATGAAAAGGATCACCAGAATAGATGAAGCGCCCCAATGTGTAGACAGCTTCAACTACAGGGTGAATGAATCAAGAAAAACCAGTAGGAATTTAATATAAACCTGAAAGAGTTACCTACTCCTTTATCCTGCATTTAGACAAGCCGGTTCTAACATTTAAGTGGGTAAAACAAACAAGACTGGACAGGAAAATTGCCAAAAAGAAGTGCAGTCAGAGAACTAGTCATCCAGATAAAATATACTGCAAAGCCTCAATAATTAAAATAGTGTGGAAATGGCCAAAGAGCCAGACATACCAGTAAAAGCATTAGAAATAGACCCAGATACATACAGGCCTTTCATTCCTGATAAGAGGGGCATCTCATTTCAGTGGAGGTAAATGGTAGCATTTTAATAAATGATGTCAGGAGAAATGGATACACATCCTAAAAAAGACATAGTTGGACCCATCACATTGTACATGAGGATAAGCTCCAAATATATCAAAATTTAAATGTGAAAATGAAATCATAAAAGCATAAGAAGAAAACAGGAACAAATTTCTTTGGAACCTTGGAGTAGAAAAAAGCCACACTTATAATTTAAAGAACCAAAGTCATTTCAAAAAATATTATATAAAATTAAAAGATTTTAGAGAGGAAAAAAAAAGCATGGTAAAGACAAATAACAAATGGGAAAAAAAAAATTTGCAACTCATACCTCCCTAATACACAGGGCTCTTAGAAATTGAGAATAGGGGAAAAAATAATCGAATGGAAAATGAGGAAAAGATCTGAATAGAGAGTTCACCAAAACAAACAAAAATGGCTCCTAAATTTATAAAAGAGGTTTAACAATAGAAATTTAAATCAAAACAACACCAATACCACTTTTCACCCATCAATTTGGAAAAACAATAGTTTGAGAACATACTTTACTGGTGAGGCTGTGGACAAACCTAGCTGATGGAAATGTGAAATGGTTCGGCTCTCTTGGAGGGCAATCGAGTATCAAAAGTCTATCAAGGAGTTCCCGCTGTGGCTCAGTGGTTAACCGAACCCAACTAATATCCATGAGGACATTGGTTCGATTCTTAGCCTCACTCAGTGGGTTAAGGATCTGTCGTTGCCTTGAGCTCTGGTGTAGGTCGAAGAGGCGGTTCAGATCCCGCATTGCCGTGGCTGTGGCGTAGGTCAGCAGCTGCAGCTCTGATTAGACCCCCAGCCTGGGAACCTCCATATGCCACAGGTGTGGCCCCCAAAAGACCAAAAAAAAAAAAAAAAAAAAAGTCTATCAAAATGCATTACCTTTACCCAGCAATCCCACCTCTGGGAATTTTCCCACAGCTGCACATGCACAACATTCTGCATGAACAAGATTCATCATTGTAACACCATTGTAAGGGGGAAAGAATTGAAACTATCTCAGGTGTCCATCAAAAGGAAAGTGGTTAAATAAACCAGGCATCATGCAGGTGTTAAAAAAAACAAAAAACAAAAAAACAAAACTGAGGAGGTCTTTATATTCTAAAATGGAAAATTCTCCAAAATAGAGTAAGTGACTAAGCAAGTTTTAGAACAGTATGCTACCTTTCCTGAAGGAAGAGGAAGGGGATAAAATTGCATCTTTGGTAGTTCCCACTGTGGTGCAACCAGTGACCGGCGCCTAGGAAGGGCTGAAATGCAGGTTTGATCCCTTGCCCAGCATGGTGGGTTAAGGGATTCAGCATTGCTGCAGCTGCAGCTTAGATTGAAACTGTGGCTCATATTTGATCCCTAGCCCAGAAACTCCATGTGCTGCAGGGCAGCCAAAAATTTTTTTTTTTTTTTTTTTTTGCGTATTTGTATTGGCATGTATTTACATCAACAACATTGGGCGATTACCCAGGAAACTAATAAACGAGCTTATGGGGGCATAGAGTAGAAGAGAGAAGTCAGAGGTGGGAGGACTGAGCCTTTTGGTCTGGGTCTGACCCCTCAAATAACCTTCTCAGGGAAACCAAGTAGATGAATTAAATTTCAAATAAAAGCTTTTCTTTTTCTTTCTTTCTTTCTTTTTTTTTTTTTTTTTTTTTTTTTTTGTAATAGGAAGAAATTCAAACGAGAAAGTACTTGCTCTGAATCTCTATCTAGCCCTAATCCTCAGTCTGAATGCCCCCCTTCGTTGTGTCAAACCTCAAGAGGAAATTCCAACAGGTCTGGAGTTCGGGTTTCCTGAGAAGATACAAGAAGATACTTTACGGCTGATTTCCAAGTTCAGTTCAGCTATTTGCTGAGGATGGAAGCCCAAACCAGATTCCTACAAAACAAACAGTAAGATTACACCATGACTGCAGGAGTACACATAGATGTCTCTTGTATGGCTGACTTTGTTATAAATATTTAAAATAAAGCAATCCTTTATGTTTTAAAAGGTTAAGGAGTTATATGTACTTGTTTGCTCACATAACATTTTCTGAACATGTATTAAGTGGAAGGTTCTGTGTCAGACCTGCACCTGGGGCCCCTCCTGGGCACTAGGAGGAGAAGCCGAGCCTGTCGGGTGGGCTGCATGGCCAACATGGCACACTGGTTCTGGCCACTCCTCCTCGTATTCTGTGCTGTAACAACACAGGTCCCTCATTCATTCCTTGACTGCATTGTCCCTCTATTGGATGCTGTCCATACTGAGGTCTGCCAGAGACCCTCTTCCCCAAACTGCTCAACAAGTTGACCACTACTCATCCATCAGCTCTCAGCTCAGAATCTGATCACACAAAGCAGGTCAATGGCTTTGTGGGGACTCGGGAACAGAGGGTGACTTCTCACAGCCACAGGGTTTCTTTTAGGGTTGATGAAAAAGTTCTGAAATTAGATGGAGGTGATGGCTATAAAACACTGCGAAAATACTAAACCACTGAATTGTCCACTTTAAAGGGTAAATTTTAAGGTATGTGACTTATATTCAAGGCTTTTTCTTAAAAAAAAAAAAAAAAAAAAAAAAAAAAAAAAGACCTTCATTCAAGGAAGTATTCCTGGATACAGTAAGTTTCCTACCACCTCAGAGGACCCTTTGACACCTGTTGACAGGTATCACGATTATAAAGAGTAATTGTGTCACTGGTTATTAACTGCAGTGCGTGTACTGAGGGCAAGGGGACTGGGGTGGGATACACTGTAGAGCTCTTAAAAGCAATAATACCACTGACTAAAAGTTAAATCTCCTTACTAACACCATGCCCTGGCTTTTCTAAATAATGTCAATGGTAAAATACATCCCCACTCTGAAAAAATGTTCAGTCTAAATTCTAAACAATCAGGAATTACTTTTGAGCTTAAGTGATAATGTGCAAGAGCTTCAAATGAACACATTCTTATTACTTATCCTTTAATAAACATTGTATTCTATGTGGAAGTTAGCTCTGAGAATTGCCAATTACAGCCAATCCCCCACAGGTGAACTCAGCCACCAGGCTTCCTTTTGAGATAAATTTGTCACTGTAACAGTTCGAAGCTGCTCAGCTGGTGTTTCCAGCCCTGTGCCACTGCAAATATCTGCCTCTAAACTGTAGATTCAAAGTAAACACGGATAGCACTCTTGATTATAAAGACAGAAATGGAACTAGCAGTACTTCAGTTCTTTTGAAGTTTTTACTTATGTTTTAAAATTTAAAGCAGTGAAAGAAAGTGAGTTTGGTATAATATTTGAGTTTGGTGAGTGCAAATTTTAGCTCATACATGAAAGATTTTTCTGAACTTGACATTGAAGTGTATTCTTCTTTTCTAATTGTTTTTGGTTTTAAACAAAAGAACAAATTAAGAAAATTAAATTGTTGAAACAGTGCTACCATAGGGTAGTCATAGGTAGCCTGTCCTACCTTTTACAGACATTTATGATTTTATTACAATTCAGTTATCAGTTACAGAAAAATTATTTGCATGAAAAAATATTGTATGAGACAGTACTCAAAGGATCAAAGTTTAATATTAAATAGATATAAAAACTAATTAATAATTGGATTTTTCCCTTTTTTGCACAATCTATTTTATTTTTATTCTTTTTTACCAGCAAGATTATGCAAACAAATATTCAATATAAGGAAACATTCAGTGTTTGGATTTCTTTTCTGGCTATTTTGTTATTCGTTTAATTTTGTGATTATTGCTGAAAGTAATTTAGTCATATCGAGGAGGGGACTATTTTCTAATACTCCCCTCTTTATTCAATTAAATTAAATAGTAATTGCCATGAAGGATATAATAATGAGCTATATATATATTTTTTACTATATTCCTAAATATTTTGAATGTATGTTGAACATGTAAGGGTACATATTTTGAAGAATATTCATATTAATTCAAAACATTCAGGAGAAATAATCTTCAATGCAAGGTTGTGGTAAATTGCTAAATTTGTGAATTCACACTTTGATAACTTAGCCACTCAGGGAGTTGTTTTCCCAACACCCCCCCCCCCCATTGGTGGACAATGTCATCTCTACTTATCTCCATGAGAAAGTTGAGATATAGTGAATATGAAAGAATGTGTCTGCTGTCAGAGTACCAGTGAGAGGAGCTGGAATCTGACCAGGAATCTTCTAACAGGAGAGCCCATTCTCTCGGCCATGAAATTGTATTGCTTCTTCAAACATTTACTACAAAAACTAAAGTTGTCCAGGAAGTGCTATCCAATTGCACCTTCATCAGAAATGCTGCCTAGGTGAGGATGAATAGCCAGATGGGAATACAGCACTTTGATCCACACACCTGTGAGTCAAACTCATACTCCATTCCATCCCCAGGGATTAGGGATCATAAATAGGCGACACCTCAAATATCAGGGTTCTGCTTCCAGGATGGTTCAGTGGGTTCCTTCCCCCCTTGACCATGCCATGTCATTCCTGCTTCAGGTCCTTTGCACCCACTGTTCTTTTGTTTGGCTTCCCTCACCCACTTGTCTTGAAATAACTCTCATGTTACATCCTCAAAGTCCTCCCTGACTGTCATGTCTAAAGTTACACTTTCTAACCAGTAACCAATCATTAACCACTGCCCTATTTTAGTTATTTTATTGCACTGATTTTGCTTCTCATCTATGTCTATCTATTTCTTTCGTTCTCTTTTACTTCGATCACCACCTGGCATATAATAGGTTCCTAAGTATTACTAAATTATGGAAAGAATGATCATATGAAAGGGTTAATAATGCTGTGCTAAGAACGAATCTGAGGTCATAGCCAGGCTCTTTGGGACACAGTACTGTGAGAGATGAGCCATGCCTGCCAGGGATGTGGGGAAGGGTAGCACAGCTGCACGTGTGGGTCCTAGACTGCCATTTTATCCAGAACAGAGGGACAGGCTAGGGCTCTCCCCTCATCAGCACCCATCAACATGCTAGCACAGGCTCGCTGCTGGGATTCCTCGGATCTCTCTCTGGAGATGGAAAGCTAGGCCCTCAGGGGTGCACACCAGAGCTAGTCCTTGAGGAGAGAGAGTGCTGCTCAAGTAGGGCACTGCTCAGTTTCAAGAGGGTGTAGACTTTGGTTTCTCCATGATACTCCCCTTCCTGTGGGTATAGGTTATTCAATGGGGTTTAAAGTTCGTAATCCAAGACTCCCCCGGCTTCCCAGTCTGAGTCTGAAAGTCAGGCGTTTTTGAAAAAGAGGCAGGAGAATTAAAAAAAAAAAAAAAAAAAAAAAAAAAAAAAATCCTGCAAAAGAAAAAAACAACCCCAGATGTATCTGATTCTCTCCTTCCCCTCCCAAGTCATTAACAAAGACGGACACTGCAGTCTTTATCAAAAAATCTTGTTCCCTAAGTGGTGATACAGAATAATTATCTCAGCATGCAATCAGCACAGCGATCTTCTTCAAAGCAATTTGTGGCAAGGATATGCATTTTTAAAATAGATTAAATTTTCAAGAGCTTGCCTCTTAAACCTGGTCAGAATGTATTTACAATTCACCTGGTGAGATGATGCATATCTCCAAGCTGGAATTCTCTTTCATTAGGGCCTTGCTTAATTGAATCACGCAAAGTCATTTTGGGATTGTCCCAAAAGAAAAACCTTTTATCTCAAGGCAAATGTGTCTTAACAAGGCCCTGCAGGTAAAGAGAGCCAGGTTTCCACTCATCTGAACCCTCTTCTCCTCCTTTCCAAAAGCCTACCACCTACTTCATTTGTTTTTCTTTTAAGTGAGGAAATTGCTTATGGAGTTAACTGTTGCCAGTGAAAGCAACAAGTTGGCTTGCTTTCTTTTTCCTTTTTTTATTTAAACTGTTAAGAAACACCTTGACCCCTTTCTTTTCTTCCTTCCTTCCTTGCTCATAAATAGTTGTGCATAAATCACGGTGTCATTGTGATCAAGGGCAAGGTCACAGTATAACCTGGAGTGTCAAATTCAGTCTTGTTTGATTCCCACTGAGTAGTCTCTAGAATTAAGGGGTGGCCGGGAATGGGGCGGATGTGTTTGTTTTCTTTTCTTTCTCCCCCACCCCCATCTCTTTCTGGGTTGGAACCTATGCCACAGCTGTAACCAGAGCAATTGCCAGATCTTTAACCCACTGAGCCAGGAGAGAACTCCTGTTTTCTTGTTTTCTTAATCAACAGAAGCTTATTGTCTCATGATCCTGGATAGAATTTAGGTCTTTGATACATCTTTATTGCATCAACTAAAGGGCAAATACCGGGACTCTGCTGTGCAAGGTTTACCAGGCTCCTCACTCACCAGGAGGCTAGAGGACACCTCTGTTCTCTGCATCCACGTGCTCCCAAGCCCTGAGCCCTACACTTTCAAACGCAGATTCGGATTCTGGAGGTATGCGTGGGGGCGAGGCAGGTCCCACAGTCACAGGCTAGACTGGAGAGGCTGTGGGGGGTAACTGACGAGATAGTCGTGTCCTTTCAAAGCGGGAGGAGCGCCCTCAACCTCTAAAACAAATCCTCAATCCTGAAGCGGGGCTCCTGTGGTCTATTCTACTGCCTGCCAGCCATCCTAGAAACAGTTTCTCCGGGACTCTCTGCTCCTGATCCAGAAGAATCCAAGAATCTTTGTCTAGAAGAGTGGCTTGTCTCGCCTGGCATTTTCTCGGAGGGTTTCCTTGACTCAGCACAAACTCCTCCAGTTCTAACAAAAATCAGAGGCGACCGGAGCAACATTTACTCCCGTCCAGCGCCATCCACGCTGCCGTGTTCTCGTACAGAGCTGTTGCTCATATCAAATGTCACTCGGGGCTGACTAATAGTGGATGCTGATTAGCAGCCTTCAGCCTTACGGTAAAAGAGCCCGTGCCGACTCAGAGCGAGTCATCTGACGGGTCACGTGGGCGGGGAGAGGCCACCCGCTCCCCCTCTCCCGCGTCCTCCGTGACTCAGTGCATCACACGGTCCTCCGCGAAGGGCCGCAGTTACATAAACGCCAGCGAGTTCACACCGCCCCACGGGGACGCCGCGTGAGCGCCGCGACCCAGACACCTCCTCTTTTAGCTGCTGCCTGAGATGGGGGCGGCCCCGACTCCCCGCCCGCCACGGATTCACTGGAAGGTCTGCGGGGCACCGGAGGTTTCTGGAGCACAAAAGCGGGACCGAAGATATTTCTCGCGCAGGGACTTGGCACACGTCTTCAACCCAGAAAAGACACTCTCCATCCTAGATGGATCCTGTATTTCGGAGAAAGCGATTCCTCCCCCATCCCAAAGCCGGCTGAGGCGAGGAGGGCGGGGCGGAGCCGGGGAGGCGGGAGAGACTTATTCTCTTATATAAACTTGTAATTGGCTCTGGCTCCTGCGGCTCGGGGCACTTCGCGATGTTTCCAACCAGATGGACTGTGAGGCTCTGCAGCTTCCCCCTCCCCCACCATCCGCTGGCCGCGCAAGCCCCACCTTCTGCCTTCCCAAGTCTACCAGGATTTCCCTTTCTTTCCAGTCCTCCACTGCATAACAGATGACACCCAGAAAGGCACTATTATTTGAAAATGGTATTTGATTATTAAGCCAACTTGTGCCCAGCCTGCTAGCCCTCCTTCCAAATGACTAAGGCAGGTTGAAAAACAGTGATCAGTGTTTGTTAAACAGTGCTGAGCCCCACCCCCAAAGTACTACTCGGAAGGTCTGGAGGGGTACCCAGGAATGTGAGTTTCTACACATTACCAAAGTGTCCATGCTATCCAACCACTATGATAGTCAGGGGCAGGGCAGCAAGTGATACCTTTTCCTCCATTAAAGAAAGTTTGCCAAACAAATTATAGTGTGAACAAGCTGTCAGGAGGACTCACCTCCTCTCGAGTATGCTCTGGCGTTTTAGAAGCACGTATCTACAAACAACATACCTGTTCGTTATAAATTATAATATCCATCCCGGTGCATAATGAAACCATCCCTCATGAACACCTCAAGCAAGTAACCAAAGTTGGCTCATTCCAGGAATTTGGAAATCAAGCTTTTTATAGCAGGAGGTGACCTCGGAAACAGGCCAAAACCTCACCTAACAGGTGAGAAACGAAGGTCAGCCAGGTCAATAGATTTATGTGGAGAGCTGGAAAAGCCAGCATTCCTGTAAGCAAGTGTAACTATCTGGATACATCCAAACCCCAGTTCCACCACTGGTTAGCTGTGTAATCTTAATTTTCTCTCAGTTTCCTAATCTGTGAAATGATACCAAAGTTTATTTTACTGCAGTATTGTGAAAATTACATGTAATGTATGAAAGCCACATTGTTCAGATCAGGATTCCATATGTGTCATATTATTGCCATTATTATTAGTGGTCAAGACCACTGTGCTATTTATCATGTGAGGTAGGACTCAAACCCAAGACACCTGCTTTCTAATGCCAAATAATTGTTTCATCGCCCTAGTGTGTAGGAAATGTTTTTTTTTTTTGGGGGGGGGTCTACAGCATGTGGACGTTCCCAGACCAGGAACTGAACCTACACCACAGCAGGAGTGACCAAGCTTGATCCTTAGTCCACTGAACCAACAGGGGACTACAGTTTTGTTTTTGTTTTTTTAAATATATGCACTTATACCTCAAGCTTTTCTCTGATCCAGAGCATTTTCTCCTAATTACTCTAAATAGGTGAAGTGTGTTGGACTTGTGTTGGGCTTTCTGGTTGTATATGAGCCTAACTGAAGTGTTTGTATCTAACTGAAATAACAGTCACAGCTCAAGAACCAGAAGGATTCCAGATGCCCCTTTAGAGCTTTTGTGAAATACATACCCTGAATTGGCTTGCTCAACCTCTTCTAGCTTTTTATTGTTTTTTATTTTTAACTTTTATTTATTTATTTATTTATTGCTTTTTAGGGCCGCACCCACAGCATATGGAGGTTCCCAGCCTAGGGGTTGAATCAGAGCTGCAGCTGCCAGCCTATAGCACAGCCACAGCAACATGGGATCCGAGCTGTGTCTGCAACCTACACCACAGCTCATGGCAGCATTGGATCCCCAATCCACTGAGGGAGGCCAGGGCTTGAACCCGCATCTTTGTGGATACTGGTCAGATTCATTTCCACTGCACCTCAATGGGATCTCCTCTCCCAGCTTTTTAAAACCAACCATTTTCAATTATTGGGGACAAGGGCCAGTGTTAGGTAAATTACTCCTACCATTGCTCCTGCCCCTTCTCAGCCCAGAAGATCCACTCATTCTAGGGGTATTAGAAGCTTAGCATTGCTCCCTGAGCCTCTGGACTGGTGATATTCGTGCCTGAAGAGAGTCCCTGTATTATCAGCACACAGGGCTGCTATTCACACCTTTGCACCTGCTTTTTACCAAGCCCTCTGAGATGCTCCCTGCTGCTTGGAGAGTCACAGAAGGGAAAGGGATTGGGGTGGGGGTGGGGGAGAAGCAGCCAGATAATCATTGTGGGTAATTGGAAATATAGACTCCAACATGGCCCAGAGCACCATCGTGGGTTCATGAGTACATGGCATTCACATTCCCACATGAAATTAGATGCGAAATTGCTAATAGCTTTCCTGGGGTTCAGTTCCCTGACGAGATGCCTTGCAGGATGTTCGCTGGAGTTTAGGTGCATTAAAATATCACAGCGTGTATTCACACGTGAGGCATCCACTCAGGCTCTTGACGTTGATCCTGAAATTCTGTAAGGAAGAAGAACTTCTTTCTCATAAAATCCAACTGCAGGTCAGTCTCAACAGGCACTTCCAAATGAGATCACTGTTACTTTACACAGCACTGTGATGTCTGAAGCTTCTAAACTGCTGTAGTGATATACAGGATTCTTAAGATGGGTAATTTTAATTCTCAGAACTTATCTTTTATACATTGCTTCATTCCCCCCACAACTTGACTCTGATTCAGTCTTCAGTTTTATTTCATAATTGCTCTTATTTTTTAATCCTTCCCTCAACCCCATCTTTGATTGACCTTTAAGAGCTTTAATCACAACTTTGGTTCCCAAAGCTAGTTGGATTTTGCAACCACAAGTCTGGTTTTGAAATCCAATCAGGCATACTGACATTTGTGTGCCTAATGTGTCTTCAGATAGCTGGCATCTGTAACTAGATAGGAATCTATTTTAAAGCAATATGGTAGTCTGAATATTTATTTTGAGTTTTCTCAAGTTATTGTCAGAGAACAGTCACTTATTTTCTCTTTTCATCTTGGTATTTTCCTCCTGGGTCAGTAACTTTTTTTTTAGCATATCCTTAGGTACTTTGATAGAAAGATTTTGATTTATCTAAGCTTTTACAAATTCAAGTGCACGGCTCATGTTTCTTAATATTGCAAGTAAAGTTTTGATTGTTTTTGTGACAATTATTGATGTACGTAATTTTTCCAGAGCTGTCATTTACAGATACATCCAGAGAGGTGGAGTTGATAGAAAACTGAAATAATTGCTCACTTTGTTCCCTTTCAAACTTGTGGCCTGACTGTTCCTTGTGAGTTAGTCACTTGGATGTTAGATATTTTCTTATCCAAGAAGGACACTGAGAACCTACTGTGCCAGATCCAGTGCTCCTTTAGGAATCTGGTGATGGTGGTGAAATGTGAACAGATTTGATCTTTAACAGTGCCTTGATAGGAAGCAGTGCCTATCAAGAAGCTATGGAAGGCTGAGGAGGGGCCTCTGACCTGCTTGTGGGAGGTCAGGATGGCTTCCCAGAGTAGGGGATACTTTTGCTAAGTGTTAGAGGAAAAACAAGAGGTCAATAGGCAAAAAAGTGGGTTAGTCAGTTAAGATGGTGCTTGAAAGCACTCTCTATATAAGATCTTATTTGGCTATAAATAACAAAGATTAAAAAAAATTAATGACTAACCAAGTTGGAAGTTAATTTCTCTCACATATAAACAAGGTCCAGAGGTGTTATTGAAGCTCTATGATGTCCTTAACCCAAGGTCCTCCTATCTCATTATGCTGCCATGCATGATCTCCTGGCCCAAGATGGCTGCAGGAGCTCCAGCCATGACAGCTTCATTCCAGGCAGCATAAAGGTGGAAGGAAGTCCTTCTCCTTTTAAGGAGGTATTGATATGGCATACTTTCCTTATTGGTCAGAATTTATCACATTGTTCCACCTAGCTGCAAGGGAGGCTAGGGAATGAGGTCTTTAACTGTATATGGCAATATGCCCAGGGAAGTTCAGCATTGATGGTAAGAAAAGGAGCTATTGGGAAACAATAAGTTGTCTCTGCCAGAGGAGTAATTGCAGGTGGAGAAAAGGCTATGTAAGCAAAGGAGGGAAGAAGAGCTTGTCCTGCTTTATCAGAATAAATAAAGACAAGTAGTTCAATTTGATTAGAGTTTGGTTTGCCAGAAGATATGGCTGGAGAAATAAACAGGTGCTAGCTTGTGGGAGGTCTTATAAACTGTATCCTGCGGAGGACCATGGGGAGCCATTGAAGGAATCTCATCCTTGAGGTAGAAGGGGAAATTCACCGGGAGGTGAGGGCAGGGTGTCATTAAGAGGTGATGACAGTTTTTGAAGAGAAACTATGACAGCCTGAAATAGGCAGTGGCATCATGGATGGGGAGGAGTGAACAGATTCAAAAGATATTAAGGAGGTAGAACTGGTCAGACATAGATGGTAAGAGAGAAGAGGCTAAAATGGCAGATACCCAGGTACATGGGCAGATACAACACCATGCATTCCCTGAGAAAGTGAGAAACCCAAATGCATCCTGGGTTTGGATGCATTGTCCCAAACATCATATTTGTACATGCTGTTTGGGTTAATCCATTTTTTTTTAAGCAGTTTTGCTAGGTGTAATGTTGATACCATAAAATTCACCCATTTTAAATGTACAGTTGGATAAGTCTTAATAAATTTATATAATTGTGCAACTATTATTCAGTTTGGGAAGATTTCCAGAAATTTCCCCCGTGCCCTTTTACAGTCAATTCCCCTCCCACCCCTAGCTCCAGGGGATCACTGATTTGCTTTCTGTCAGATCTACTTTTCAAAGTATAATTTCAATAAAAAGATGAGTGAAGTGATTCCCTGGTGGGGAGTCAAGGGGTGAGGAGCTGGGAGGCTGTGGTTCCCCAGGAGAGAAGAAAAAAGTATTATCAGGCTCTTCAGTCTGCACCCCCTTAAGGCTTGCGCTTCCTTCTGCCTCCAGTCCTCCCTGACAGTGGGCCACTGTTAGAGTTGGGGATAAGGAGTATTCTTCAAGTATTTTACAGCAGGAAATGGTAGGAAACCCCTGAGCTTGTTGGGTTTTCATAATTAGCTTAATCAGAGTTGCTGTTGTGGCTCAGGGGCAACAAACCCAACTAGTATCCATGAGGATTCAGGTGTGATCCGTGGCCTTGCTCAGTGTGTTAAGGATCCAGTGTTGCTGTCAGCTGTGACGTAGGTCAAAGATGTAGCTCAGATCTGGTGTTGCTGTGGCTGTGGTGTAGGTTGGCAGCTGCAGCTCTGATTCAACCCCTAGCCTGGGAACTTCCATATGCCTCAGGTGTGGCCCTAATTTAATTTTTAAAAAAAGATTTCTTAATTAGTTGCTAACATCATCAATGCTGTGAAGCCCAAGATTGCTGATTTAGAAATGAGAATTATGTAGACACTTTTTGCTCCCTTAATTGTCTCAGAGTATTAAGAATTCAGGGTGGCTTTTGGATGGGACTGTGGCTATAATATGTTTCCATCCTTTGAAACGGCTTCTCCACTGTTTTAACCTCCCCTGATCTTTCTGTCATTTGCAAAGATAGGAAAAGTGATATTAAGCACTGCAGAAACCACAAGCTTTAAAAACCATCATATCAAACATTCTTCAAATGCAACTTTTCTTCTTGCAAGTGGCACTAGGATTGCAGCACATTGAAATCAATTTTCCAACCTCTCTGGAAAAGTGGTCAAAAGACTTTATGGTGTATTCCATCTTCCTACAATTTTTTTTTTTTTTTTGAGCACCTACTATGGGCTCAGGATCTGTGCTGGGCCCAGAAGACAGAACAGGAAAGTCTGCTTTGTGGGGCTGACCTTCTGGCAGGGCAAGAAAAAACAACACAACAATTTCAAAGTAGTGAGTAAAATAAATAAAACAAGGTGATATGCTGGTGAATGACCTGGGGAGGGTCTAGAAGGGCATCAGGGAGGACTTTTGGAGGAAGTAAATTTACACTGGAGCTCATATGAAGAGAAGGGGGCAACTTAGGGCAGGAGGAGGACAATTCCAGAGAGAGGGAGTAAGGGAAGACACAGCTTGGCATGCTGAAGGCACTTCAGGGAGGCGGGGCATCTGCAGGTGTGTGATCTAGGGAAGGAGTGGTAAGTGCTGCAGTGGCTTCCAGGCAGGTCCCAGATCTGCTCACCTGTAGCCCAGGTCAAGACACTGGATTCTATTGTGAGGCTTTGCAGGTAAATCACTCTGGCTGTTGAGAGAAGGCAGGAGATGGGGGCTGTGCAGAGAGGAGGCTGGAAGACAGGTCAGGGAGGTATTTCACAATGCAGGCGACAGTTTCAGGTGGCTCTGAATTGGATGGTGTTGAGGCAGGTGGAGGGAAGAAGCAGGACTGGGGATCTATTGTGGACAGAGAGCCCTGGGTTGTAAGGGTGGGTGGGATGTGGTGGGGGTGGGATGATGAATGAGAAGGATCAAACATGATGCCAAAGTTCTTGATGTGGACAACTGGAGAGATGGGGGTGCTGTTTATTGGGGTGGGGGGAGGGCAGGAGGAGCAGGAATGGGGAGTCAAGAGTTCTGTTTTGTTAAATCTGAGCTATCTATTCAATTACTCATTCATTTATTCATTCCTTCAGTTCTTGTAGAATGTATCCCCTGTTTCTAACACCATGCATTTTTACTGGGGTCATTAAGATAAACAAACCTGTGTCCCTGCTTTCTAGGAGTTCCTAGTCTAGTAGAGGAGGTAGATATACAGGAAAATTGTCATGATATGGGTGATCAGTGACATAACAGATGTGTGTCGATGGATCCCATGCCCAAGGGAAGGGGCGACCAACTGTCTTGAGGGGAAGGATAGGGATGCTTAGGAGAGGGGAGATCTTGGAGCTGGATCTTAGAGGGAGGATGTCAACAACTGCTACTAATAAGGGGGACTTTCCTGGGGCACTGTAAATGGTAGCCATGGGGGTCAGTAATCCAGCCCTGGGAGGGAGGACTGGGAAAGTGTGTGACCTTCAAGAGGAGCCATAGAACCCCCAGTGCCTGGCATCTCTTTTGAACTGGACCAAAAATTATTATGTGAACAAATATATCATATTGTACTGACTCCAAATACAAATTCCCTAAAGGAAAATGTATTTTCAATAGTGTCTGGAGTTGTCTCTCCATTTTTAGGGGGGACTCAGGGAAGTTAAGAAACTTACACAGGGTCACTCAAAGGGGAGGGCTCAGCCAGGATTTCATCCCAGGAGGCCTGTCTCCAGAAGCAGTCTGGCCCCACCCCAAATGTGCCATCTTGGAAAGATTAGCAAGGGAAGATGAAGACATTGCAGAGCAGTGGATTCAGCATGGTCATGACTCTATTTATGTTAATGACAGGGAACTACAACCCCAAACATATATTCACATACACATTGTGTGCATTCAATTTTTCTAGAAATATTTAAAAAAAAACAAAAAAAACTTCGAGTTTACCTTTGGAGAGCTGGGATGAAGCTAGAGGAAAAGGAAAATTTTCACTTTAAATTTCATACCCTTCTTCTGCTTAGAGTTTTAAAACGTGAGAAAGGTATTAATTTACAATTAAAATATTTAAGTCCAGGCAGGGGTGTGCCAGCATCCATGGTCCACCTTGCCTACCACTCAGCCCATCTTTGTGGAGTTTTTAGGATGCTAGGTCATTTTCCCTCTGGCACCCCTGGGCACATGTGGGTAGAAAGAATCTCACTTTTGGAAGTTTATCTTTTAAAATTTAGCTCCTGAACCTTTTTGCTTATACCTCACACCAATCTCTGTTGCTCCCAGCTTGGGACATGAGAGAGAGATCATCAAATTCTTTCATTATCGCCCCAGGAGGAACATTCTTGATTGTCTTGCCCTAAGGGATTGCAATACAAGCTAGAGGTGTTTTAGAGGTAGAAACCCAGATACCAGACCATCCTAGATGACTAAGGATGGCTAGAGAGTACAGGTTAACCAAGTGGGGCATCTCTAGGAAAGAGGAAGGGAGTGATTGAAATTCAAACATTTGTAGATGATATGCTTGACACCATCTTAGTATGATAAATACCTTAACCACAGATGTGGCCGATAAGTGTCACCACAAGGGCCAAATCTATTCAACTACTATTGCACTAAATTGAGAATAATTCTGAGACAAAATCCAATCTCTGCAGAAAACAAAGTAATTAGTGATTGACTAGTGATGTCTGCAATGGGCAAGGTATATAGGTAACTTAAGATATGGGTGCCAGGTAGTTCTTATCCCTGCTTGAGTTCAATTCTGCCCTTGGCTTTTTCTTCAAATGAGATGAGTAATTCAGAGTCTCCTCACTGATATTTATCTCATTCTTCCCACTTCACTCATAGCACTTGGTTCATACTTCTGGAACCACACTTGCCACAGCCTGCCCCATGCCTGACTTAGTCACGTGTGTGTCTATCTCTCTTTCTAGCTCACTGTTCCCGAAGGCAGTGGCCATATAATATCCTGGATTTCATCCCCATTGCACTCTCATGAAGCTGGTACACAGAGAATGTTTGTGGAATTGAAATACCTGGAACTTAATTTTGGTGGGGCCCCTGAGAGAGGCACGAGCCACCTGGAGAGTCCTGAGGAATCACAGCAAGGAAGGGGAGAAGCTGCAAAGAGGGACCAAGTCAGAGCCCCAGCAAGTAAGAAATATCAGTTTCACTTTTGTCTTTGATGTTAGTTTCCTATGGTTGCTGTTACAAGTCACTACAAATGTAGTGGCTTAAAAAACAGCTTTGGAGTTCCCCTTGCGGCTCAGCAGATTAAAACCCAACATAGTGTCTGTGAGGATGTGGGTTTGATTCCTGGCCTTGCTTAGTGGCTTAAGGATCTGGCTATTGCCACAAGCTGTGGCGTAGGTTGCAGACACAGCTCAGATCTGTTTTGCCGTGGCTGTGGCATAGGCTTGTGGCTGCAGCTCTGATTTGACCCCTAGCCAAATTTCCACATGCCTCAGGTGTGGCCATAAAAAGAAAACAAAGTAAGAAAAACAGCTTTATTTGCTAACTGTTCTCTAGGTTAGAAATCCAACCTGGATCTCACTGGGCAAAGATCAAGGTGTTGGCAGAGCTGCATTCCTCTGGAGAATCCAGGAGACACTTCTCTTTGCCTTTTCCAGCTTCCAAAGGCCTCCCGCATTCCTTGGTTTGTGGTCCCCTTCTTTTTCAGAGCCAGTAGCATAACATCTTCAGATCTTTTTGACAATTCTCTTTTTCTGTTGGTCTCTTATATTTTTAAGGACACACAGTTACACTGAGCCCTCTGAGATCCTCCAGAATAGTCTCCCTATCTGGAGGTCAGCTGATTAGCAAATTTAATTCCATCAGCAACCTTAATTTTCTTTTGTTCTTTCATTCGTTCGTCTGTTCGTACTTTCTTTCTTTCTTTTTTAGGACCACACCCCTGGGGCATATGGAAGTTCCCAGGCTAGGGGTCCAGTTGGAACCACAGCTGCCAGCCTACACCACAGCCACAGCAAGCTGGGATCCAAACCAGATCTACGACCTACACCACAGCTCATGGCAACACCAGATTCCTGACCCACTGAGCAAGGCCAGGGCTTGAACCTGCATTCTCATGGATACTAGTTGGATCTATTTCTGCTGCACTGCAACAGGAACTCCTGCAACCTTAATTTTCTTTTGCCAGTGAAATATAATATTTACAGGTTCCCTGGATTAGCACAGGGACATCTTTGGGTGTGTGGTAATTCTGCCTACATCTTTCAATAAACTTACAGACAGTTCTGAGCCCCCAATGGTGAAGTGGAGGGAACATTTCACCCAACTCAGGATTGGAGCTCCCCCCAACCCCCGTTGCCCCACAAAGATCAGAAAGGCCCACAGGGCCTCAGGGACACAGCAGGAGGACCATTCCACTCCTGTCCATCATCATGGTGGCATCATGGTTCAAGCTGTGAGTTTCCTGCAGAGTGCCTTTCAATTGCAGGAGCATTGTCTGGTATGGAAACTTCAGTGGAGGAGATCCAGCTCCCCTGAGACTCCTGAGAGCCTTTCATGGCCTTCAAAGACTCTTCCCTTTCTCCTGCTCCCACACTGAGACCTCCAGAAAAACCTGTCCAGTAGCTGGGGAGGGTTTCACGACCAGGTCCCCTTCCCCCAGACACATGTGCTTTGAGCTCCTATCAGCCTCCAAATCCCAGGCTGACAAAAGGCTTGACTTCTTGCTTGGAAATGAGGTGGAGGAGGGAAAATCACAGAGAAGGAAACATACATTAATGCCTCAGAAATGTCTCAGGCCACACCTTTTGCCCAGTTTTGCCTGGGGCTGGCTCCACACCATAAATGCCTTATTACAACCCTGCCTGGGGCACTCTTCCCATTTGGACTGCACTGCAATGAGCTGCTCCTCTGGAAGCCCTGGGCAGAGGCAGGAAGTGCACCCTCCATCCCCCACCCCACCCCCGGCCTGTCACTGGCTTCCATGATCTGATCATGAATGCCCTGGCCAGGCTGGGCACGCCAAAGCTTCCCCGGGTCCTGGAGAGTGTTTACATGGCTGGCAAGGGGGCTGGCCTCAGCGTGAGAAGAGGCCTGTTTAGCGTAGAAGGCCCGGAAGGATTTATGTTATGGAGAGCCTGCTGCTGAAATAGAGCGGTCATTAAGGGGAGGTGAGCAGCCCTTGGAAGCGGGAATATTTTGTAATGACATGGGCACAAACATTGGTCAGGGAGGGCCTTCCTAGAATGTGCTGTTTTCTATTTGCTTTATGGGGGAGGAGAGTCTGCTGCCTTTTTTTGGAAAATGGGATAAAAAGATGTGAATTTAGTACTCATGAGAGGCAGAGGAAAGCTCTAGAAGCAGAAGTCCTTAACTCGGCCCCAGAGGCACAGGTGGGCTTGGCTGTGACCCTGTGGGCTGCTCTGGGGCTGAGGCCCAGGGGAGAAGCCTGCAAGGTGGAGACCCACCCATGCAAATCACACCACCCCCAGAGCCAGTGAGAGACTTCTGATTTTTCCATTTAGTCTGAACTTCACTTCACCTGCAAAGACCAGCAAGACAAGCTTAAGCCCTTCCCTTTTAGAATATATTGAAAAATTCCTAACACTCTGGAATGGTCTTTACCTTTGAGTCTAAGGTTTAGACAGATTTTCGTATGTGCCCCTTGAGAGTATCGACAAACTCTTCCTAAAGTTTTTGTTACTTTTCTGCACTGACTTTTCCCCAGACATGTGCATCAGTAATAATTTCCTTAGGAAATTCCTGTTGTGGCTCAGTGGTAACAAACCTGACTAGTATCCATGAGAATGCAGGTTCGATCCCTGGCCTTTCTCAGTGAGTTAAGGATCCAGCATTGCCGTGAACTGCAGTGTAGGTTGCAGATGGCTCAGGTCTTGCCCTGCTATGGCTGTGATGTAGGCAAGCAGCTGCAGCTCCAGTTTGACCCCTAGCCTGGGAACTTCCATATGATGCAAGTTTGATCCAGGGGGGAAAAAAAGTTCCTTAAGATATTCCTGAAATGGAAAGCCCTAATTGTTGTGGTCATGTTGTTTGCGTCTGCCCATCTCCTCTTTCTTCAGGAAACATCGCTGCTTCATCTATATGGTCCTGCTGTAGGTCAGTAAAGCTCCTTCCAAAAAGAGGGGGCATATGATCCAGGGCAGATATGGCCAGTGGTCAGGAGTAGCACATGACCCAGTCTTGGCCAATCACAGACCACTTTCTCTAGGCAGTGATTAGTCTAGGATAAACACACGACCCAAACAAGAGCAAAAGGAGTTCCATTGGGAAATGGATACACATTAATTTGAAAAGAGCTGTGCTTGTTACTGGAGCAGTTAAGCTGAGCCATCTTACCTGGCCACAGGAGGGGCCTGTCTAGAGTAGGAGAGGATGGAGCCGTGCACAGGGAAGGATAGAGATGGGGATGCAGAGGGCTCTGAAATTGTCTGTGCCCTGGGATGAAGATGAGCTTAGAGTCATAACAGTCTTGGGCTTTTTCATTCTGTGAAATCCCCTTTTGATGTTTAACCTCTTCTGAGTTGGGTCTCTGTCTCTTACAACCCAAAGTTTCCTAATACATTTAGCCAACACTCTTTGTAAGAGGGAAAGACATTCTGTATTTCCAAATGAACATTTAAAATATTGTTTCCCCCATTTTTTTCCTTTCCTCCTAATGGCTCAGTCCTTCTTTTGCCATGTGTGTACCTAACTCAGGTGCTACCAAGTCCTCCTCACCTGTCCTGGGCCATGGTAAGACCAGAATGTTTTCCTGCCTGCACCTGCAGGCCCGTTCTCTATGCAGCTGGAGCAGCTTGATGGAGCCACCCTATTGCTGATGATCAAGTGCCCAGTATGAGGATGGAAGTCTGTGCCATGATGCTGTGCTCTGATATCCCAAAGCTGACCCAGAATGGTGCAAAGAAAGAGAAATTAGTCACCTGGAGGCAGTATGGTGTAGAGGTTGAGGGCATGTTTTGTGGGACCAGAGTAATTATGGCCCAATTGCAGATTTACTGCTTATCAGCTGTGCAGGTTTGGCCTGTTCCTTAGATTCCCTCTGCCTCAACAACCTTATCTGTTCAGTGGGGCTGATAAGAATATCTAATCCACAGAGCTGGCTGAGGATTCAGTGAGTTGTTGTTGTTACTAATTGAACCCCAGAGCCCAGAGGCAGGAGTACTTAGGCCGGATCTTTCATGAAATTCCCTTTCCTATCTGTGTTACTTCCGAGAGTCACTTTGTATCTACCAGCCCAGCTTTCCTACCTAGTAAAAGAGGACGGTAACACATTCCTTATAGGGATGTGTGAAGCCTGGATGAAATTCTGCTTGTAAAATGTACATAATTGTAAAATGTACATAGTAAGCTCTCAGGACACATCAGCTATCAGCCTGCATGTGATATAGTTCTTTCCCAACAAATTAAAACTGAACTACCCCAGCTGTTTTTGCAAAGTGTGAGCCTCTCCCAAGGTGAGGTATGGTGAGGGAAGCTGGGCCTGAGATAAGCATCATGCAAAGTCCTCAACCCACACATGCAGGCACACAGAGGTACTGCATACCCGGGGCCTCTACCATGGAGAAGAGGTGATTGCTGTGACAACAGGTTCCAGTATTTTCTGTTTGCTGATTACTTGTTTTAATTCAAATGGAATATGCTGATGCCTTGCTAAAAGTTTCTTCCTTGTCCCTTATCACACAACATTCTACTTTTACATTTCCTCGGAACTTTACTGTTTTTAAAAAGTTATCTATTTTGAAGGGTTCAATTAACTTATTGGGTAAAAGCAAATCAATATAATTTATTTTCATGGAACCACCTTAAAAGTCATCAGATTTTAACTTTAACCAACTGTGTTTTAGAGCCAGTATTTATTTGATGATTTAAACATTGTAAATTGTTTAGTTATTTATTTTTGCTTTTTTAGAGCCTAACCCGCAGCATATGGAAGTTCCTGGGCTAGGGGTCGAATCGGAGCTGCAGTTGCTGGCCGACATCAAGCCACAGCAACATAGGATCTGAGCCACATCTTTGACCTACACCACTGCCCACAGCAATGCTGAATCCTTAACCCACTGAACGAGGCCAGGCATCAAACCTGCATCCTCATGTACACTAGTTGGGTTCATAACCTGCTAAGCCACAATGGGAACTCCCTAGACATTTTATAATTGTAAATGTACTATCATTATTTTAAGATGACTTGGAGAACTATATTTTATTCTGCCTCTCAGAGAAATGTCAATCTTCTGAGAAACAAATGACTGTTAAACTGTATTTTTAAAAGAGAACCAGGAGGCTTTTTGGTACTTTTAAAGCTAAACAAGTAAATATTGAGATATTTAAGCATGCCTGTTAACCATTTTTTTCAAGGATGAAAACTATGGAGAATTGATAGAAGCAATGGTATTTCTAAACAATCTTAGTTGAGAGGATTGGAAATTGCAGCCTAAACATAGCCCTGCAAAAGGAGGAACAGAGGCCTGAGTGAAGAAGGCCAGGGTTCTGCATGCAGGGTGCTTTGCTGGCTGTGGCTTCCCTGGACACACAAGGGCCCTTTGCAGATCTGCCCTCAGACTGATGGACAAGCGGACCCAGGAGTGAATGAAAGTTCCCTTCAAATGGTTCTTTTCATCCTGGAATCAAAAAGAACTGCTCAGAGCTCAGGTCAATGAGCCGTGGTGTAACCGCAGACAGGCAGCAACCTCTGAGAAGAAACAAACCCAGGTTCTTGCCAGAATATTCCACCGAGGGGATAGGCAGCCACCGCACACAGTTCGGGTAGCCATGTGCCATATCCTCCTGTTTCCTTATCTGTGCCAAATGTCTTGAACCCTTAGAATTTTATCCTAATTTGCCTTGGGTTTGTCTTTTTCCCATCTCTCTTATTTTCTCTCCTAGCCTAGTTGGGAGACAGGATGGGGCAGTGCCACCAGCCCAGGCTTAAAAACCACAGGCAGGGCTCCGAATCCCAGCTTAGTGCCATAACCACTCAAAAGAGTTCAACATACCCTTACTATCTATGTGTTTGAAAGTTTTAATTTTAATATCCTTTCCAGGCTTCAGTTTCCTCATCTATAAAGTAATACTAGCACCTGCCTTACAGGTTTGTTGTGAGGATTAAATGAGATAATCCAGAGAAGGTACCCAGCACACAGGTTGACACATAAATAAGTTCTTAATACATATTAGCTATCATTGCTTGTATTTTTATCATTATCACTGAAGTAAACTTGTCATCTTCTAAGGTTTTATTTTATTATTTATTTATTTACTTATTTATGTCTTTTTAGGGAGACACCCACAGCATATGGAAGTTCCCAGGCTAAGGGTCCAATCGGAGCTGCAGCTGCTGGCTTATGCCATAGCAACAGCAATGCAGGATTTGAGCCACTTCTGCGACCTACACCACAGCTCACGGCAACACCAGATCCTTAACCCACTTGAGGGAGGCCAGGGATCAAACCTGAATCCTCATGGTTACTAGTTGGATTCATTACTGCTGAGCGACAATGGGAACTTCCCACCTTCTAAGGTTTTAAATACTCTACCTTGAAGAACAGTAGTCACTCAATGACTGGTTTCATCCACATTCTTAAAAAATAAGCCTCCTTAAAAAAATAAGTCCCGGGGAATTCCCATCGTGGCTCAGTGGAAACGAATCTGACTGGCACCCATGAAGATGTGGGTTCCCTCCCTGGCCTCCCTCAGTGGGTTAAGGATCTGGCATTGCTATGAGCTCTGGTGTAGGTTACAGATGCAGCTTGGCTCTAGCATTGCTGTGGCTGTGGCTTAGGCCAGCGGCTACAGCTCCAATTGGACCCCTAGCCCGGGAACCTCCATGTGCCTCAGGTGAGGCCCTAAAAAGACAATAAAAAAAAAAAAGTCCTGCATCATGACAACCCCACACCAACTTGAGGACACTTTGCTTAAGTTCGACCACAAAAGGGTACAGCAATTTACAAATGTAGACATAAGAGTTCTGTGGTGGCTCAACAGGTTAAGAACCCAAATAGTATCCATGAGGATGCTCGTTCTATCCCTAACTTTGCTTAGTGGGTTAAGGGTCTGGCGTTGCCACAAGCTGCATGGTAGTTTGCAAAATGAGGCTCAGAACCTGTGTTGCTGTGGCTGTGGTGTAGGCTGGCAGCTGCAGCTCCAATTCAACCCCGAGGCTTTAGGGCTTCAGGTGCGACTCTAATATGAAAAAAGCAGAATTGGAAGTAAAACTAACATAAGCCTAGTGCTCCTACCCAGCAAAATGAAAAAGTGGGGGGAAAGGAGGCATTTATGTGAGAGGTTCTATTTAAAATAAATCATACTCATTCTGACCCCATGTTGTCTGCTGTGTCATGTAGGTGGTGGTCAGTTTCAGAAATCCCTTCTGAAGGAAATTCCTTTTTTTTTCCCAGGGATCACACCTGCTACAGCAACAATGCCTTAACTAGCTGTGCCACAAGGGAACTCCTGATGGGAGTTCCTTTTGGTTCTTTGTTGCTCATTGGAATTGCATCGCAGGTAGATAGGTCTGTCCTGCTTGGTTTTCTCTCAGGAACCCTTCACGTGCCCAGTACTGGCCCCATATTTTTCTGCTTACTTTTAAGTCATAGATAAACCTTCAGTCCCTTTCAGTTACAGATCAGAAGCAGCCAGGCCAAGACACTAGTCAACATGATAATGGTCATTCAAGGCTCAGACTTCTCCCCTTCAAGCAGCTAAGGACAGAATGGTCACACTTCAGTTACTGCCTAGAACATTCCAGTTTATGCCCATTGTGCTGGCATCCTGCTCTTGTTAGCGTCTCTCCTGGATCTCCCATTTTTCCTAAAGAATTCTTATTAATAGCTGCATTCCAATAAGCTGGGGTCAGAGTTCCTGTTGTGGCTCACCAGATTAAGAACCTGACTAGTGGAGTTCCCGTCATGGTGCACCAGAAATGAATCTGACTGGGAACCATGGGTTGCAGGTTCAATTCCTGGCCTTGATCAGTGGGTTAAGGATCCGGCGTTGCCATGAACTATGGTGTAGGTCATAGACACGGCTCAGCTCTGGCATTGCTGTGGCTGTGGCACAGGCCAGCGGCTGTAGCTCTGATTCGACCCCTAGCCTGGGAACCTCCATATGCCATGGGTGCAGCCCAAAAAAGACAAAAGACCAAAAGACCAAAAAAAAAAAAAAAAAAAAAAAGAAGAACCCGACTAGTGTCCATAAGGATATGGGTTCAATCCCTGGCCTTGTTCAGTGGCCTAAGGATCTGGTGTGGCCACAAGCTACAGCGTAGGTCACAGATGCAGCTCCCATTGGACCCCTAACCAGGGGACTTCCATATGCCACAGGTGTGGCCCTTAAAAAAAAATAAAGCAAAAAAAAAAAAAAACAAAAAAACCTGGGGTGTCTTTGGTAGATCTTCATTTGATCCTTTTTAGTTCTTTCAGGGTCTCTACTGGAAGCATGCAAGATTCATGCACAATGAAGAGAGCTCTCACCTCGACATAATGCTAAAACTAAAAGTTGAGTGAAACACTTTAATCACAACACCTTCCAGGCTCAATGCAACTAACACCCCCCTTTCAGGGACAGCATGCATGGTGGTAGCTGATAGGACAGTGTGCTCACACACAAGCATTTGGGGACAGCTGGCTCCTTCCATTCTTAAGCAGAGATGGGAAAATAATCAATGTTGTGGGGCCAACCAGCCACTTGGTCTATCAGCCAACAATACCATGGTCTGTGCTGAGTCACAAAGCTGCCAGGTTTCCCTGGCAGAGTCAGCATAATGTGGGAAATTATAGATTAGGTATGAGAGAAGAAATATGTGCAGAAAATAGATGCTGTGACTCTGCTAGAGAACACTTAAAGAGCAATCTGGAAGTTTTTGCTATAGGGGTATTGTTACTTATTACATGGTATAAATCTACAACTATTGTTAATTGGAAACGCTTTTTATTTGCAATAAAACTTTTCAGCAGCAATGACCTCAAAAACAATGTAAGGGTATGTTTAGTGACATGTTAAGTGCTGAATTTTCATTCTTTAAGGAGTTAGGTGAGTATGTAACTTAAGAAAATATTTGTCAACATTTGCCATCCCCCAGAGAAGCTGCAGGAATATTACTGACCACCTGAAAACCAAGAGACACCAATCTGCCAGAAAAGCACTAACATCTATTTTGTTTAATGAATGCAGCTGCAGAAGGGCTTTTATTTATTTATTTATTTACCTATTTATTATTTTTATTGAAGTATAGTTGATTTACAATGTTGTGTTAATTTCAGCAAAGTGATTCAGTTATACAAATACATATATCCATTCTTTTTCAGATTATTTTCAGAAAGGGTTTTATAGATCTCTCTGTGAAACATGATTTTTATTTAGATCAAATATCTTTCTTGTGAA
This sequence comes from Sus scrofa, assembly GCF_054392235.1. Lineage (NCBI taxonomy): Eukaryota > Metazoa > Chordata > Mammalia > Artiodactyla > Suidae > Sus > Sus scrofa. Next base: position 147,071,283 of record NC_139383.1, on the reverse strand, counting down.
TTCATTTTGATAATTTTTTGTTTTTGATTCCACATTTTCTTGTGCACATGTGAAAAGTAAAGCCGTGGCTGTTAATGTGTCGGCTTCTTTGGCAGCTGCAGAATTTTCATAGTCAAGTGATGCCTTGTTTAGACCAGTGACATGAGATGCTTCAAACAGAAAACCGGTTAACTCTGATAATAATTTAACATTTTCATCCAGTGCATGGAGTCAAAGTCCAGTTTGGGGATGTTCACCCTGTCAAGGGTAAAACACCTTTGTAGATCTAAATCAGCAATTCAACATTGAAAGTGAAATTATATGTTTTTACAATGGCAATAGGATTACAAATTTTGGTGGCACATAGAACTGTCGTTAAAACATTTTTATCTCTAAATTAGGAAATTTCTGAAGCAGAAATGTACTTTGAATTTATTGTAATGCACAGGTAATTTGTCACTGCATCTAAGCAAGCTGAAACATTTTATTTTCAAAATAGAATTGCTGGTTATCTATTTATCTACCTTGCTAGCTAGCTATTAGTAATTGAGCTACACAATTTTTGCAACTAAGATGCGGTTGAGCACAAAAATATATGTCAACGTGGCAATATTGGGGGGGGGGCAGATAGTTATGAATAAAATTTCAGACATGTTAGAGCCTTTAATGATATTTTATAAATCAACCAAAATATACTGTAACAGAATTAAAACTTCCCCAAAGATGAGTCATCTAAATGTTGGTTGCATTTCGGTTACACTTTGTTCCAAACAAATGGTTCTAAAAAGTCAGTTGGAAATATTCAACCAAGTATTCCAGGAATGGAGCAACAACAACAACAACAAATCAGTTTTTGGAGCTTTTTAGTGAATTGCGATGATTGAAAACAATGCTTGAAGCAGGAAGATATTACTTTTTTTTTTTCCCTCCACAAACACTAGGGAGGCACAATGAGGTGCCACTTCACACCCACTAAGATGGCTATACTAATAACAAATAAATGGAAAATAATGTGGGTTGGTGAAGATGTGGAGAAATCAGAACTTTGTACATTGCTGGTGGCGATGTAAAATCATGCAGCCGCTGTGCAAAACAGTTTAGTAGTTAACTCAAAAAATTAAATATCGAATTACCAGATGACCCAGAAATTCCACTCCTCAGTAAATACACAAAAGAATTGAAAACAGGTGTTCAAACAAAGACTTGTACGGAAATGTTCATGGCAACATTATTCACAATAGCTAAAAGGTGTAAATTAATCCAATGTCCATCAACCTATGAATGGATAAACAAACATGTAGTATATCCATACAATGGAATAGTATTCAGCCATAAGAAGAGAATGGAAGTACTGATAACATGCTGTAAAGTGGCCAAAACTTAAAGACTATGCTAGGTGAAAGAAGCTAGAAACAAAGGTCATATACTCTATGATTCCATTCATCTGAAACATCCAGACAGGTAAATCCATAGAGACAGAATGCAGATAAATGGCTGTCAGGGGGTGGGGGGTGGAGTGGGGTTGGCGGGAGTGGGGGATGGGGAATGACTGCTTAATGGGCACAAGGTTTCCTTTTGAGGTGATAGGAATGTTTTAAAACTGGATCGAGGTGGTGGTTGCACAACATTGTGAATGTAATAAATGTCACTGAATTGTACACTTCAGAGTGGTGAATTTTTTTTCCAATTTTTAAAAAGCAAGGAAGAACTGAGCATATTAAACTAAATGGTTTACGTGATTTGGGGAGGAGCTCCTATTTTTTCAGTAGATGGGTAATATTACATTTGATAATAGAATGAAATATAATGGAAAAGACCTAGAACTTTGCAGCACTTAAATTTGGTGAATCAATAGAAGAGAATCATAAACAGAGATAACTTATTTTATTATCCTTGTCTTATACAAGTGTTTGTCAAAGAAAGATCCTCTGAATTAATGCAAAATTAACATACCTGTGAAAATATTTCAACTAAAATATTTGCACATTTCAAATCCTGAAAAAAATAGAATATTCCATTTAACACAGTTTGCTCTGAGATATCTTGGTGACTGTAAAGAGAGTATTTTATCATTAAAATTATTATGATCTCCAAAGAAAGCTCAACTGAAGGTGTTGCCAATTTCAAACTTACTGTTATAATAAATGCACAATAAAATGCTCTTTGAGGATGGGTTCAGTCAGTTTTATGGGAATAAAGACCATATTGAAAAAAAATCTGTGTTAGAACAAAGCTAAGAAACTGATAAAATGTGTGAATATGCACCAAGAATAGTTATTCTGCTTATTTTTTAAAATTTCAGATAATCTACATAAAGGAGTTTGGGTTTTTTGTTTGTTTGTTTGGTTTTGGGGGGTTTTTTGGCTGTACCCGTGGTATGTGGAAGTTCCTGGGCCAGGAATCGAAACTGACCCACAGCAGTAACCAGAGCCACAGCAGTGACAATGCCAGATCCTTAACTAGGGAACTCTAACATAAAGGAGTTTTTATATTTTTCTTTACTGTACACATATATACCCATATATGCTCACACACATATATATATAATTTTATTTTTATAGTAAAAATTGTACTTCAAAAATAGTAATTTTTATATAGTATTTTTATAGTGGTTTTTTGTTTGTTTGTTTTTTGCTTTTTAGGGCCTCACTTGCAGCATATGGAAGTTCCCAGGCTAGGGATTGAATCAGAGCTGTAGCCGCTGGCCTACACCACAGCTCACTGCAACGCTGGATCCTTAACTCACCGAATAAGGCCACGGATTGAACCCCCATCCTCATGGATCCTAGTTGGGATTGTTAACCAGAGCCACAAAGGGAACTCCCTATAGTACTATTTTTTACAACATAATAAAACCAATTAAGTATCCCAGTTTGGATGGTCAATCACAGTATCACCCAAGGAAAGCCTAGAAGACAGAGGAAGGAGACATGGTCTAGTTCTGCTCCCTCTCATCCCATCTTCCTCCCTACACTGGCTAAAGAAGGTGGAGAGAGAAGTAAGGGGGTGAGACAGCCTTTTCTTGGCCAGATGCTCTGAGCCGACTTTTTCCTGGGCACTTTCCTGGGCTTCTTGAAAATTTCCTGCTTTGGAAGATACTAATATCTTCAAAGTGTATTCTTTGGCGACCACTGTGTACCTGTCCCCCCCCACCACCATTTGTCCCTCTCACTCTAGATTTGGGCATCACGCTATTCTCCCAGGTTAGTTTTAGAGCGGGGCTTATGGCTCCAGAAACAATGCAAAGGTCCATCAGTGGGAACTAGTTGAATAAACTACAGTACACAGTGGACTCCAAATACTACACACTAGCAAAGAGGAATGAGGGTGATCTCTGCACAGACATATGGGATAATCTTTAGGATTTATTGTTAAATGAAAAAAGCAAGGTGGAAAACAGTTTAAAGAATGTTATCTGTTGTATAATGATGGGGAGAGGGGATATATATGCGTGTGTGTGTCTATGTATAGATATATATGTATATACATATATTGCATTCAATTTCAAGAAGAAACACTACAAAGATAAAATGAAAACAATGAAAATGGTTTCCTATGGAAAAAGGTAGTAAAGAGTGGAAGCATGACTATGAATGTGCCTTGGCATACAGTTATGATTTTGGAGTATGTGTTTATTTTACATAATTCAAAAACAAAGTTAAGTCAAAATGGCGAAAAGCAGCCCCACAAAATTGAAAACAAGTGGAAATGACTTGTGTAACTGTATGTTGTGCGGTGGCATAACCATCTAAAGACCAAAATTACTTTAAGAGACATTAAAACACATCTTTTTGACTGTATGGTGGTGATGATGGCACAGCAATGTGGATGTACTTAATGCCACTGAACTGTACACTTAAAAGTAAACTATTAAGGGAGCTCCTGTTGTGGCACAGCTGAAACGAATCAGACTAGGAACCATGAGTTTGTAGGTTCAATTCCTGGCCTCGCTCAGTGGGTTAAGGATCTGGCATTGCTGTGATCTGTGGTATAGGTCATAGATGAAGCTCAGATCCTGCATTGCTGTGTCTGTGGCATAGGCCGGCAGCTGTAGCTCCGATTGGACCCTTAGCCTGGGAACCACCATATGCCACGGGTACAGCCCTAAAAAAGCAAAAAAAAAAAAAAAAAAAAGGTTAAAATGGTTTTATGTTACATATGTTTTACCACCATAAAAATACATATTTCTTTTTAGAATTTCAGAAGATTCAGAAAACCGAAAAAGGGGAAACTAAATTATCCACATTCCTACTATTTAGAGAAAACATCTTAAAGAGAGTCTCACTAGCTGAAGTTGGGAAGTTTTGAGCAATTGTAAGAATAAAGCTGCAAGGAAAGGAAACACACCAAATAAGCTTGAAATCAATGAGCCCATGATAATATTTTTAAAAATTATTGATCATCATTAGAGTTTGCTAGATACAAACTCATGACTCTAAAACATGGTAAATAAAGGCAAAGCATCATGTATTTATACTATCTTTCTCTTATAACACTTATTTCAAAGCTACAAAATAGTCTGTGATGCTAACATTTTCACATGAGTACTTCAACTAATAAATACAGAAAGAATGATGGAATTGTTACCATTTTGCATCTCCTGAGGAAATAATGGATCTAGGAAGTGAATGGCTGGTAAATCCACTAGGAGAAATGCTGATGGGAAACTTTGTAATGATAGATTAGGATGGCAGGACCTGGCCTCACTGATCAATCTTAGTATTAAAAAATGATAACAGGACATAAGGAACTTCTTGAAATGATGTGACAGGAAGTCCACAGCACCACTTCCTTAGTGTTCTTGTCAAAATATTGAGCCCAAATCTAGTTAAGTCTTTAGATCTCACCACCAGTTTGCAGAAAATGTGGGGCACAGAAGAACAAGCTAAAACAACATGGATACAATCAGAAAAATCCAGAATATGAGAAACTCTACAGACAGGTCCCAGTTTCAACAAAGAAGTAGTAATTAAAAGCAGAGAGAAGAGAAAAAAACAAAAAAAACCAAAAAACCAAAACCTAGATGCTGTAATGATTCAAGACAAGTTATCTAAGTTGACATTATTATCAACATAACAAAATCTTTTTTTACAGTTTTTATCAAAGCATAGTTGATTTACAGTGTTGTGCACAAAATCTTGATAGCAACATAATTAGCAATTTTTGACATTAAGGCAATAAAAATATATTTTATGGGATAAATATATAATTTGAAAATTTTTTTTAAAAAGCAGAGAGAAGAACTTATAAATTAAAAACATCTAGGAGACCTTCACACTAAATGCAATGTGTGGACACTGTTTGGGTCTTAATTCAAACAAGCCCATACAGGAAAAAGAGATAATTGGGAAATGTCCATACTGACCAATATCAAGGAAAGAGGTAGGAAAGAGGGGAGGAAGCAGGAGGTTAGGAACACTCCCTTCAAGCATATTCTATAGCCATGGGCTGTATCAAAGAGATCTCCTGAGCTATTCAAGACACAGTTCGAAACACTGAAGGGCCTCTGGAAGGCTGTGGTTGAGTGGCCTTGAGGGACACCAGGACCCACCTTAAGCACAGGAGGTCTTTCTTTCCCACCCATCCCAACCCAGGCAGCAAGAGTCATTCCAGTGCCAAACCTCAGCCCCTCAAATCATTTCCCTCACAGAATCCAAAGAATGAATCCCAAAGCTTTAGTTTCAGGAGTTGTCACTTACAGGAGCCCCTTTCAAGGGCCTAAGGAAAGGGGGGCTCTGCAGTGTGGTCATATGGTCATATGTTTTTATAAAATTTGCAAGCCAAGAGTTAAACCACACATTGGATCTCTCCACTCCAACTCTGCCTCCCTCACATTCACTCCTGCTGGCATTGGAATGGGCCTGGAGAAGCTGAGTGGGAAGGGCATTTTGTTTGGGTGTAGTGGGGCCTGCATATGTTTTTGGTGGTCAGTCATTTCCATACACAGAGGAGTTACTGCCAGGTATTCTGGTAGGGGAAAGCCTTCCGGGGATATGCCCACCTCCCTGCTCTACTGATTTATCTGGCAGACAGAGACCTGAAGAAACAGGGTCAGAAGTCGTATATGATATAAGCATGTCCTACAGCACCTGGCACCAAATGTCTGTGGGTGGTGCAAGAAGAGAGAGGTCTGAAATGCACTAGAAGCTAGTCTCTGGAAAATTCTCCCAAATCTTATAGATCATACATAAAACTTGATGGAGGAGTTCCCCCATGGCTCAGCAGGTTAAGGATCCAGTGTTGTCATTACTGTGGCTCTGGTTACAGCTGTGGCGTGGGTTCAATCAACTGGCCCAGGAACTTAGGCCTGCAGCGGGTATGGCCAAAAAAAAAAAAAGAAAAAAGAAAAAAAAACTTGATGGAACTTATGGAGTGTTCCCCACATCTACCACGATCTTTACACGGCACGTGATAATACTAAAAATGAGATGTAAAGCTGAAGGAAACATTTCACAATGATCACGAATAAAAAGTAAAATTCACATCAACCAACAGAGTAATGACTAAATTTCCACAGTCTATATAGAAAATACATCACGAAATTGTCACCTTGTGAAATTGTGATTAAAAAGTATGCAGACAAAAGATTTTATAGAACTATGTCAGGAAGTTAGTAAAAAAATATTATGATTTTGAGGGGAAGGTGAGATCTTATGCTGCGGTATTTGGTGCTTTAAAAAACTTTGCAACTTGTCACCATTTCTTTTCTCATTCAAAATTAATATTCTCTATTAAGCTTAAGTTTACATTTGTAACTTTGTACCTTTTTTTTCATAAAGACACCCCTTCCTCTGCAGCTCCAGGCCCACAAAATCTGGATCCCTCCTGAACCCCAACACCAGGTGGAGTTATCCTACTAATGTTCTAAAGATACATCATATTTTGCTTGACAGTTCAGACTATGGTTTGCTGTTATGTGTTTCTCATGGTGAAAATTTGATTTTTAGACCTGAAGCTTCATAAGGACAGGGACCACTTCTGGTATTATTCTCAATTATATTCCCCGTTTCCCTGTGCTCAGCACTGTGTTTGGCACATAGTAAATGCTCAATAAATATTTGTAGAGTGACTTAATGAATATATAAATATGTAGTCTCTCTTTATAAATATTAAGCAGTGTGTTGCTCCAACAGTCAGAGTCTGATTGTGTACCAGTTTCCGGTTCCAGCAAGTGGCTTAAATTGTAAAGCTGGTATTGTCTTGACATGCTTTCTAGGTATCAGCTGTTCCTATTTTTCAAAAGTCAGTTCATCACAAAACTTTATTTCGGATCCATAATATGTTACACTGCAAGATGGTTTCCCTATTTTGTTGCTTTAAAAGAAACAATACTTCTTTTGGGTGGTCTCAAAAAATAAGCATTTTCTCCCTTGTATACTAACTCTATACTTTCATCACTTTAGCTATAAATGTTCTTGAAATACTCTCCTCCTTTATGGAAATTAGATACATGAGAGGAATATATTCAGAAACTGAAGTGCTCTCAGGAAACTGGGATGGTCCCAGCAGTGAGTTAACGACAGGACCACTCATTAAAATAGGAAGAGAAACACTTCCCAGGGTGGTTCTGAGGTGGGAGGGAGAGATGCTGGGTTTAAAAGTGCTTTCAAAACTAAACTTGTTGCAAATAATAGGCATTCATCATCATCCTCATTCCCCCACCACCACCATCATCACAGTGTTTTGCTAAGATTTTGACACTATTAAGTATGTAACTTGCACCCACTCAAGGTACTGACAGGAAAATCTTGGGGAAAAAACCATAATTCTGTGTACTTATTCCTTCTATTATAACATTTTAATGAAAAACGTATTTTTGTTTAAGTTTTTCTTCTCCAGAACAAGGATATGGCAATTTTGTCTGTGCTATTGCTCATCATTTTTTTTACAATTTAAAACTGAGAGTTCTTAGGAATAATTTTCCAGAAACAATAATCCTCTTATTTCAAATCATAGAATCCACTGCCAGTTTATTCTTTAGTAATTTTACATGAAGAGGGGGCTTGATTTCTTCCAATACCGCTCTGTTGATTTCGATTTCCAACTTGTGAGCTAGAATACAGAATTCTTCTCTTGATAAAAAGGCATCCTTTTGTTGAAAGTGCTAACAATGGAATATAAATGTCGGTGTCCCAGTGTAAAGAAGAGTAGAGGTGCGATATATGTATGAAAACAAGGAAGCCCCTATTAACCTCTTCACCCAATGTCAACCAGAAAGAGTTTTGAAAGTGTCCCCTTTTCAAATTAAAAATAAATACAATAATACCAATTTGACCTGATGCTTTTGTTCAGCTCTGAGTTTGCCTACCCATTATTACTCATAACATCCAACCAGGATAGGGGTCATCAACAGATATCCAACCACACCTCAGCTCCCCAACTCCCTCATTAAAAACTATTACAGAAATACAAGGCTTTCACAGTTCTTGTATTTTTATCTGCCAAGAGACAAGTAAGGGTGAGCCGATGGTTCTTCCTATTTACGAGCGATCCTGGTAATGTGCCTGCAGGTATATCACAGTCACTTGATATCCACAAAGGTAACTTACATCACTGAAGGAAATTTAGGAAAAACAGAAAAGTACAAGCCATAAAATAGAAATTACCATAACCCACCTCCCAGAAATAGCCTACTGTGAACATTTGTGTGGCAATTCCTTCAGTCTGTTTCTTAAGCGTATATGATGATCACTGGGTTCATAGTGGTCATCAATCTAATTTTTGTATCTGCTTTTCTCATGTGCGTCATGAATGGTATTTCATATCATTAAATGTACTCTAAACATAATTTTAAATAGCTACATGGTAGACAATTTAATAACTGTGCCATAACTTTCTTAACTTAGTATTTGCTGACATTTGTATAAAACTTTGGGCAAATCTTTACATCTACGTATACCCAGGATACATCCTAAAAATGGAATTTCTGCAACAGAAGGTATTCATGTTTTGAAAAGCTTCTAATAAAAAATTTAAAGATGTTTTCTAGACAGCTTCAAAATAATTCAAATCCCCAATTCTCACCAGCGTTTGACATTATCACTAAAACAACACATTTAAAAACAAATGAAAAAATTATTCCAGGAGTTCCCACCTTGGCGCAGTAGGTTAAGAATCCAACTGCAACAGCTCAAGTAGCTGTGCTGGTGTGGGTTTGATCCCCTGCCTGTCACAGAGGGTTAGAGGATCTGGCATTTGCCACAGCTGAAGTGTAGGTTTCATCTGCAGTTTGGATTCAGTCCTTGGCCTGGGAACTTCCATATGCCAAGGGTGAAAATGAAAAAAAATAAAAATAAACAACCTCAAAAGACAAATTTCCAGGACAACAGATTAAGCTGGTCGATGATAGATTATTTTTTATACTGTGTGAATACCATATTAGTCTTGTGGATAATACACACACACACACACACACACACACACACACACACACACACACTGCAGTAGCAATGTGTAGCCAACACATTATAACCTCACCTCTGACATTTCAATATGGAAGGGGTCCAAGGAGTGGGGGCCAGTCTTTATCTCCACCTAGACAAAAACCCTGTCTCAGAATACATCTTTTTTTTTTTTTTTTTGTCTTTTGTCTTTTTAGGGCCACACCGGCGGCATAGGGAGCTATAGCTGCTGGCCTACACCACAGCCGCAGCAGTGTGGGATCCGAGCCACATCTTCAACCTACATCACAGCTCATGGCAATGCTGGATCCTTAACCCACTGAGCGAGGTCAGGGATCAAAACCAAAACTCATGGATACTAGTCAGGTTCCTTAACCACTGAGCAACGACGGGAACTCTTCAGAATACATCTTAAAAGAGCACTGTCAAGGGCACGTCTCCAGCCATTTCTCAGATTTCTGTCAGGAATATTTCCTCCTTGTGACCAACTCCTTAGAGCACAAAGCATCTGGCAAATCCCATGCTGAACTAGCTGGACAATCTCAGTCTAAGGGCAGCTTCACTGTTCTCATTTATGAAATAGGGATTACAGTAGGACCTTTCACATGGATTATCATGACAACAAATGATCAGAGAGGGCTAAAGGACTTTGTGTCACAGACAACACATATTAAATGTTTAACCAACGTGCCAACTTCATGGAAGCAATTGACTTTTTCTTCTCCATTTAGAAGGAAATCTATGTTTTGTTTTGTTTTGTTTTGTTTTGTTTTTTTGGTCTTTTTGCCTTTTCTAGGGCCGTTCCCACGGCATATGGAGGTTCCCAGGGTAGGGGGTCTAATCGGAGCTGCAGCCACCAGTCTACACTAGAGCCACAGCAATGCGGGATCCGAGCTGCATCTGCGACCTATACCACAGGTCACGGCAACGCCGGATCCTTAACCCACTGAGCAAGGCCAGGGACTGAACCCGCAACCTCATGGTTCCTAGTCGGATTCGTTAACCACTGCGCCACGATGGGAACTCCGGAAATCTGTTTTAAAACCAGCAACCAAAACTAATTTTCCTAGATGACTTAACTAGCTTGTTGGTTGTTAATGACCCAATTATGGGTTCAAATGCAAATAATACCACACTCCTTTCTTGAGTAAAACACTCACTGCATATCAAAAGCAGTATTATTTCTATTATTTTTCTACAGGACTGGCGAGTGGGAAACCCAAGAGAGAGAAGAGGAAAGAGGGAAGTGGCCTAAGAGCTGGGCACCACTGAGGACTATTCTGGCAAAGGTAGGGTTGGGTAGGTAACATTCCCACCCATCCACACTTAAACAACCCCAGTCATCTTCTCAGAGCAGGAAATTCCCCAGAAGCCTGCTCACAAAGCACACACGGATCACTCCTCCTGAAAAGATACAGAAGATGCAGATCCCTTATGCACACAAGGCTGTCTGTGCTTCCAGTCCTATCTGATGTTGACCCAACGTGGCAGCGCAGGAGCCACATGGAAAGCATAAATGGAGCCCATATCCCCCCCGCCCCATGCTCACTGCAGCCAGATAGCTGGCCAGGACACTGATGTTAGTGGAGGATGTGCGTGTCACTGAGGATTCCAAGGAATTTGGCTTGTTCTGGGCTCTGCCTCTCCAGCAAAATGATTTCCACTTGTTCCCTGCATTACAGGCTCCCTTGATGCTGTGAAGTGGTGGTATCCCTTCCCGGCACAATTGACAACACTAATAAAAATAGATAACATATTTTTAAAACCTACAGCAGATTGTCATGGCAATAAATAATTGTATCATGTTGCTGTCATAGCAACGAAGTCTGTGTAACAGAGACAAATCAAGCCTATATGGAATTTTTCTAAATTTAGGTGTTTGAAAAGAGTTTAAATAGCCTATAGTCATGGAGAGGTGCATTTAAAAAATCCTTAACCTTCATTGGAAAAAATATTTTTAGCCATTTAAGAAAACCTGAATTGCTTATTGTTATATTTCTTCATTCTCTTCAAATAATAAAGTGGCTTTCTTTTTTGTTCATTATATGTACACATATATTTATGAATATATATATTTATATTCTTAAGAGCTTTCCCAAGCAGTGGAAATCCAGCAAGGATATACTCTCTCTCCCCCCCCCTCCCATTTCCTCTCTCTCTCTCTTCTTCAGAAGTAATTTTCAAGGCTGCATATCACAATTCTTGTACTTTTGCCTGGCAGCTAATGACACAATATTAATGGAATAACAAGTCATATTAGCTAAACCATGCCATACCAAATTAATAGCTAGTTTCCATACTCTTGGCTCCATTTTTTTTAAAAAGAATTTATTACTGCATGATACCTAGTGTGTCATTCAGAACGACAGACTCTCAGAGTTAACTATGATTATTCTCTGACACAGTAAACTTTCCCTCCTGACTTTGACAAACCGCTACCAAAATGACAAATAAATGACATTGCCCAAAAAAGGGAGAACAATTTTTTCACAGATATATAATTATTGTCCCATTGACAGAATTCTCCAAACCCCAAACCCCAAACAATTACGTGAAAAAAAAAAATCCCACAGTTTCCCACCTGACAAAACAAGACCTCTTCCATTTTTTTCTTTTCTTTCATTTGGTTTTGATGAAATTAAAAAACTCTCTTTTTCTTCTATCCAAGTCCCCACCTGTGAGGGACCGTCACACTATAGAAACAGAGTTCAATTCCAACCTCAGCTACCTACACAATTGGTGAACTGGTAGCACCACTAGATAGTATAATTTAACTTTTTAAACTATTCAGAAAAAATTAGATTCCAAGTTTTCCCAAGATAAAATAATTAAATGAGATAGTACAGGCAAAGTATATAATACATAGTAAGGGCTCAGAAATAGGCTAGCTGCTATTTTAACTCGTCAAACAATGAATTACATAGTCAGCTTTGACAAAAGACTAAAATGCTGAGATCCTTAAACATCTATGACATAGGAAGAAAACTAACATAAAAATCATAAGTAATATATTATAAATCAATGCCACTAATGATACTATTTTTTTCTGTACTGTGTTCCTTTATTGTAATTTTTCTCCGACAAACTCCATTAAAAGTGACTGTCAAACAGTGAGCAGATTCTGGCTTTCCTCAGGGAGAAGGGGAGATGATGTCACCAAATGACAGCATTCGCTCCACTGACAGCCACTGGTTTTGTCGCCTGGCTCCCTGGAGCCAGTGGGGGCTCCCAGGAGACACATCTGTAATCTTTGCAGTCCCAGCTCTACCCCCAAAATTGATGGCTGACAATAAACGTCTGTGGCAGAAACCTATGAAGGAAGTTGAGATATTATAACTCACCCAAGAGACCAGAAGTGAATATATCCTTAAGGATAAAGTGGGCAGCACCACATGCTCAGGAAGGAGGTCCTGCCTCCTTGAGGCTTCTCCAAAAGCTAAGCCCTGCCCATCTTGGCAGGGCTGTTCTGTTCTCAGCAGCTGTCTGCAGGCACAAGCCACAGCTCCAAGGGCTTGCAGAGAGACAATGTGTAACGGCTTCTTCTTTTCCACTTCTTAGAGGATTCTTCTTTACCTTTACTCTCTTGGGTTTCGCTGTATATATTTCACTTTGTTTTGTTCTTAAGAGACATAAATGCTACCAAAGAATAGTCCAACTTTTGGATAATATTTTACAAGCAAGTCACGCCTTTTCAAAGTTAGGTGCCTATAGCAAGTTATTGCAAGTGGGAAAAATCCCTCACCAAACACATAAAGATGCCTGGCTTTGTCATTTTCCTCACTGCAAAATCAAATTTCATAGATTTGCCACCACATGTATTTAGGACATAAATTTTAACATATACTCTAAGGAAGGAAGGAAAAAGAATAAAGCTGGCATATGTTATTTCTAAGTGATGGAACTATGGGTGATTTTTATTTTTCTCTTTTGCTTTTTACCCCATTCCTAATGCTAATGTTTTTATCCAAAAAAGAATATTCTTAGGGGAAATCAAATTCATCTTCATGTGTGTGAGTTGTCCTGGCTGTGATTGAAATCACATCGTAATGATGGCATCAGGCCATGTAGAATCTGTGACCGCTTCAGCTTTTAGATCCTGAGGGTCCAATTTCCACAAGCATAATGCCAATGAGGAAGAGGTGACTGAGATGAAGCGATCCCCCTTTTTACCTTAATTACCTTAATCGTTGTATTCATTGTTTTGGTGCTATCATTGCATTACATGTGACATCTTTTAAAATTTTCAAATTGTTTTCCCACTAGTTATTTTCTCCTGAGACTGTAATGTGACTTTATCCATTTTACAGAAAAGGAGATGAATCACCCCAGGTTCAGTCTTCAGAATCACTTCTTATTCTGTGTCTCTCTAGAAAATCCAAAAGCCATTTAGCATTGACATTGTTTTATAAGTGGCATGTGATCTTTGTGTGTATGTTAGAGGTGGCAGCAAATTTATCTTCCTAATTATGTTTTGCTTAGGCTAAGACACAAATTGGCTTGCATTTTCTGAGCATTCACCAGCTGGGAAGTAGAGTGTTTTGTGATGGGGGGAAGTTGCCTTGAGGTACAAATTTGGGTATGTTTTAAAACAAACAAATAAAAGGGGAAAACATTTGCAGCATGTGGCCAAGCATGTGTAGCAAGAGTTAACATCTTTATTACACAGCGACCTTAGGCAAATTGATAGCAGCAACACCCAAACCCCAAATAGATAAAAATAGGCAATATTTTCTATTTCCATATTTTCTATGACTAGGAAATGAAATATTTCTAGTTGAAAATACAGAAATGGTTGCTCAAACATTGTACTTTTACTCATATCTCTAATAACCAAGAAATTCAGTTTTAACCAAATCAAGGGAGGTGCTTTCCAAAACAAGCATTTAAAAATATGAAATCAGGAGTTCCTGCTGTGGCTCAATGGGTTAAGAACCTGACTGCAGTGGCTTGAGTTGCTGCAGAGGTGCAGGTTTGATCCCCAGCCCAGGGCAGTGGGTTAAGGATCCAGCATTTCCGCAGTTGTGGTATAAATCATACTGCAGCTCAGATTCAGTCCCCAGCCAGGGAACTTCCACATACTGCAGGAAAAGCAAAAAAAAAAAAAAAAAAAAAAAAGATACTTAATCTAGAAAATTGTCCTTCTTAAAAATTAATCTGTCGATATCTTCCAATATGTATTAAAAGCCATCAAAATGTCCTGTCATTCCACAGCTTTAAGGCAAAAATTTCACATATAAAAAAATGCAAGAGGATATTTGTGGTATGTAAAAGGACGGTCCAGCAATGAGGAGAAATACTCCTGATAAAATGTATGCTCAAAAAAAAAAAAAAAAAAAAATGTATGCTCAGATAAGGAATACAGAGTTGCATGTACTCTGTGATTCTAATGATTTAACAACAAATATGAGAAAACAATGGAAAAGAGACACTCAGATAACAGTGAGTGAATGGAGCTTTTTATACTTCTGACCCTCTATTTTTTTCCAAATAGTGATTGTGGGGGTTTTGTTTCCCTCTTTTCATTTTTATCATTTCCATCCCTTTTTCCTCTCCACACTGTACCCATCCATACCTGGAACACTGGATGAGGGGCAGCTGTGCTAGAAATGTGATAGAAGGCAGATGGGCATCTCCTTCTAGGTTTAAAAATGTATAGATGTTATTGTATCAAACAATAGGAACTCACCTTTTTTTTTTTTTATAGAGAGAGTAATGTCTTTTGTATGTGTTCTTATCATCAGGACTACAGAGTCTCAGAAATGCCTTTATTCAATTACCATTTGAAGCTTTCTATAGTGGGCAATTCTGAGAATGATCTATTTGAACAGAATTTCTCTCTTGAAAAATGATACTTGAAAATATTGTTCCCTGGGCCATTCACCCTTTTACAAGGATCTATCTGATCAGTTCCTGCTTGAGTTTAGTTCTAAGAAAAAAATTTTTTTACGGAAGTGGATTAATTTGTAAGCTCTCTTTAAAAAAAAAACAGAAATAAAAACACACCACTCTGTAACCCCAGAATTCTTTTTTTTTTCCCCGTTATCCTAGAGTCACCAGGGAGCTTTGAGCCAAATTCATTGCCTATTTGACTATAATCAGCACTGAATATCTTTATCTTCTGTTTCCTTCAGGTTATCTGTGTCCTGTGGTTTTAATGCTTTGAAGTTTTTTCTTGAAGTTTTCTCAGAAGTAAGTAGGTGTAGAAACCGAAAATAAACACGTGAAGAAAAGGATTTTGTTATAAAACATAGCATACTAATAATATACTAATCTTTTTTTATAAAGATGCAAACAATCTAAATGAGTAGAGAATGAGAAAAATCAAAGCGTTCTTCCACCTAGATACGTTCTGCAGAGGTAACCCGGTTTGGAGTGTATCTTTTTATATCTAGGAACAGACAAACATTTTTCTTAAAAAGGAAAGACATTTGAAACATTTGCTTTTACCACTGAATTTAACGTGGTCTTCAAATTTTAAACTTTCTTTAAAAAAGTTTATTTTTAAAAAATAGCTTGGCACCCAGGCATGGGTGATTGCTCACAAATCCACAGGTGAGACAGGCAGGTTCAGGTGTGCTTTCTGAAAGTTGAAGAAATATGTTCTGTGTGGTGGATGAACTGATAGTTTTACATGTAAACCAAGAAATTACCCATATCTAAATATTTAATCAAACTCTTTCAAAGAAACTGATCTGCTTAGATTTACAAATTCAAATAAAACCCTTGTTGCTGTGTTTGATTATTGTGTGTTTACATTTTACCCTAATTTTGTTTTTTCCTCTGGTAGGAGGAACCATGTGTCCCGATAGGTCAGACAGGTGAAAAAAGGCAGTGCTTTCCAAAGGATGCTTTGGATAAACTTTATCATTGCCTTCTCTTTCAGCAGGATGCTTAAACTGACTCCTGGAAAAGTGTGGACATAACCTCAAAAACTTAACTCTCTGAACTTTCTGCTTAAAAAAAAAGTCAACTCTCGCAAAGTCTTTATTAAAGGAAAGCAAATAGCTCTCAGGGTTGCTGGGCATGGGGAGAAGAGCCTCCAAAAGTCAACTCTTTTTTAGTTAACAAAGAAGTGGTAGAATTCTTAGTGATTTCAGTTGTAGAAGATATAAAGATAATTTGGATGTATATCATGCTGCACATTATGAAAAGACTTGGAGTCAAGTTTGAAAGCTTAAAAGCTTTTTAAAATTAATTTCATAAGCATAACAAAGTTACCAAAGGGTTATATAAATATTCATATATAAAAGGACTTGAATTTTAAAAATTTCTTCCCAGAAATAAGAGGGGAAATTTAAAATCAGAATTATTTGGTATTATTTTCATGGCTTTTTTAAAGATCTACTTACAGGCAAAAAAATATGTTTTCAATTTGTCAAAAACATTTAATTGTGTTATTTTGGTTAATGAAAACAGAGGAACTTGAGGTAGGGTAAAGTTATTTAAATGATTATTGATGTAGGAGTTCCCGTCGTGGCGCAGCTGAAACGAATCCAACTAGGAACCATGAGGTTTTGGGTTCAATCCCTGGCCTCTCTCAGTGGGTTAAGGATCCAGCGTTGCCCTGAGCTGTGGTGGAGGTTGCAGACGTGGCTCAGATCTGGTGTTGCTGTGGCATAGGCCGGCGGCAACAGCTGTGATTAGACCCCTAGCCTGAGAACCTCCATGTGCCATGGGTGCAGCTCTAAAAATACAAAAGACAAAAGACAAAAAAAACAAACAAAAAAAAAGACTATTGATGTAAAGTTATTTTTAATGAAAAGAGAGGTGTTATCCCTGTTAAAACAAGAAATTATTTAATACTTCATTTATTCCATCATATTCATCTCTATCACTTACAAAAATAGGTGTTCACTGATTTAAAAGTCTATATACTTTTAGGATAGTTATCAAACATAATAATTTTAAAAATATGTTGGAAGCTTGGCTGGACGCATAGCGCAGGATGACTAAAGAATGGGGTTAGGATATTATACTTACAGATAGGAACTAAACACCCCAAGTTGAGAGTTTTTATATATAAAAAGGTAAAATTTTTTCATTTTAAGTACTCACGTGAATACTGCACAATTCTCATCTATCACAAAGACAATCTCTTTCCACATGATGTTTCAGGTTATGATCAGGAATAGTACCACCCTGCCATGATCCAGAAAAACTTCCTCCAAACCATAAAATCTGAGAAAACACACAGAGAGACACATACACACAAACCTCTTAAAGGTAATGTTTTCTTTTACATTCATTTTTTAAAGTTTTGTATAAGGGGAACTTCCAAAATACATTTAACTTTAAAAAATCAGCATATTTGGAGCTCCTGCTGTGGCACAATTGGTTAAGAATCTGACTGCAGCAGCTGATCCCTGGCCCAGCGCTGTAGGCTAAAGGATCCATCATTGCCACAGCTGTGGAGTGACTTGCAGCTGCTGTTCAGACTCAGTTCCTGGCCTGGGAACTTCCACATGCCATAGGTGCGGCCATTAAAAAAAAAACCCAAAACTCAGTATTTCACTCTTAAAAAGTATATTCTTTTAGAGTGAATGGTTAAAACAACTCCAGCATATCTGCAGCATGGAATATTACTCAGAAATAAAAGGAAGGGGAGTTCCCGTCGTGGCGCAGTGGTTAACGAATCCAACTAGGAACCATGAGGTTGCGGGTTCGGTCCCTGCCCTTGCTCAGTGGGTTAAGGATCTGGCGTTGCCGTGAGCTGTGGTGTAGGTTGCAGACGTGGCTCGGATCCCGCGTTGCTGTGGCTCTGGCGTAGGCCGGTGGCTACAGCTCCGATTCAACCCCTAGCCTGGGAACCTCCATATGCCGAGGGAGCGGCCCAAGAAATAGCAACAACAACAACAACAACAACAACAACAACAACAAAAAATAAATAAATAAAAAGAAAGAAATAAAAGGAAGGGGAAACAATTCTGACTAGCATCCATGAGGTCCAATCCCTGGCCTTGCTC
This sequence comes from Sus scrofa, assembly GCF_054392235.1. Taxonomy (NCBI): domain Eukaryota; kingdom Metazoa; phylum Chordata; class Mammalia; order Artiodactyla; family Suidae; genus Sus; species Sus scrofa. The sequence continues at coordinate 147,052,940 of NC_139383.1, read as the reverse complement.
AGTAGGTTGAGGCTCCAGCATTGCCGTGAGCTGTGGTGTAGGTCTCAGATGAGGCTCAGATCTGGTGTTGCTATGGCTGTGGCATAGGCGGGCAGCTACAGCTCCAATTGGAACCCTAGATTGGTAACCTCCATATGCCGGGGGTGTGGCCTTAAAATAAAAGACAAAAAAAAAAGGAAGGAACTATTGACACAAGCAACAACTTGGCAGGTTCTCAAGGGAATTACGCTGACTGGAAAAGCCAGTCCCCCAAATTTGTATTCTATATGATTCCATTTCTACAATAGTCTTGAAATGACAAAATTATAGAAGCCAAAGATAGATAGACAGTCGACAGGAGTTAAGGAGGAGGGAGAGAAGTGGGTGTGTCTCTAACTGGGCAATGATGGAGGATGATGAAAAAGTCCTATGTCTTGACTGAGGTGATGGATATTTGAACGCACACACGTGATAAAATTGTATAGAACTAAAACACATACATCTACAAATGAGTTCAAGTAAAACTGGGGAAATCTGAACAAGATCTATAGATTGTCAATATCTTGGTTGTGATGATGTACTATAATAATTTTGCAAGATATTACCATAGGCGAAACTGAGAAAAGAGTACACGAAATTTCTATGTATTACTCCTTACAACTGCATATGAATCTACAATTGTTTCAAAATAAAAACTATACTTTGAAAAAAGGTTTTGTTTTTTTAGGGTTTTGCCTTCTAACCTGAATTAAAACAATGTGTCCCCTCTTAGAATAAAAATATTAGTGAGACATACGTGCTGGGAAAATATGTAATATTCCCACATGCCCCGCATCATTCACTCATCTTAAGGACGCACTTGATGGAGCTCCATAGCCTTGTCTTTTCGAACCAGACAAACCTGAACTCAGAAAGGCGCCCAAATGCTCAAAAGCCCCAGATGATGTCATGCTTCTCCTGATCCCAGGAGATGTTCAGAGAGTCCATTTAGACACTCCAGAACAAAGTTTTAATCTCCTTGTTGCCACATATAAAAATAACAAGATTCAGAAAGCACACATTATCACCAACATTTTTTTTTTCCTTTTGAGGACTTTCTTTTCTCCACAACAGGTGTGTTGGTGTTTAGATGGGACAGAAAAAAGAAAAGCTCCCCCTCGCATAGTCTGTGTTCTCTATTCTTGGTGTGTTGTATGTGTAGGAAGTTGCCTTTCTTCTTTACATCATTGTCCATGTTAATCCACAGATGGCCATGCCCCTCTGTCCCCATCTTAAGGAATGCTTACTTCTTCTTTCTGTCCCACGATGTGGAAATGGTCCAAGAAAACAATTGTTTGGAAGAGCTCTGAGCTCCCTTGGTTGTGAAGCCCTTAGCCCCTCCTTGCTACACTTTATAAATATGTTGGGATTCTCTGAACCAGCTGCTCTCACAGGGGAAGCTGTTAACAACTGCTATAGGAAGAAATAACTCTGGCTATTTCTAAAGTCAAATGCTTTGGCCATTAACACACTGAATAGTTCTCCCAGTTCATCTCTTTCTACGCCAGAACCTGTCCAACTCTTGGCTCTGGATTGGTTTGCGCTGCCATTCACTCATGTTCTTTACTACTTTCCCCTGCTTTTATCTCACAGAAGACACGCCTGCTTCCCTTTATCTTTTCCCCTTCAATTCTGCTTAGCCCATGGATCTCCATAGCCACTAATTCAAACAGGTCTCTCCAGAGACAATGCCACCTCCTCTACCTTGTCATAGATGAAGCCTGGGAAATAGGACTGCCATTTGTGGTCGTAGGGATGAGCTACTGCAGGCATGAGTTGCCAAGATCTTGTGGACAAGGTGAGGTGAGAAGTGTAAATGCTGTTATCTGTTTAAAGAAGGGGAGGCACACTCCTTGGTAGGGATCCTTAGTAATTGTCTCCCAATAAAGCCAGGAGGAATTAGGATCCTCAAGCAATTTAATAATTCCAGGGAGGCTTTGGTATACATTATGTAAAATAATTTGGAAGCTTTTCTTTCTTTGCTTTGCCTGCAATGATAGTCTGGGGGACTATTTAAAAAAGAAAAAAACCCTTCTTGATGGCATTTAAAATGAGGTGAGGGAGGCTCATGCTCTACTCGTTTAATGATTCAGACTTAGCACTGTCTGCAGGTGGGATCTGAAAATGTTCACTGGGCTCCAGGTTCTGTTACCTCCCCACACATTGGTGGGTCCCATAGCTCCATCCAAATTTGATGGTCAACACAGGCACGCTCTGCTGAGGGGCAGAGTCAGTCACTCATTCTTGCATTTGCTTAAAGAGACTCTCTCTCCTTTGCTTCCCCACCTACACCTGTGAGTGGCAGGTGTGGAGAGACCTGGATGAGATGAGGAGCAGAGGATCTCACCATGGGATCCAGCTGGATCCAGCATGAACCTTCTAATCCAGCACTAGATCCAGGCTGGAGGGCCAGCCCCTGTTCACCAAATGACTCACAGCCCCTCTGCCTTCTCCATTCTTGCATCCTTCCCAGTGACCAGCCCCTACTTAAAGTGCTCTGACTTGGCTGCCCCTCTCCTCCCCACCCCTACTCCCCCTGCCAGCCTCAGCCTCCTTGAGCTTCACATGGCTGGACAAGTTGTATTTTATTTTCCAGCTCTGTTTTCCACTCTTTATATCCACAAAATTGTAAAAGAAAACAAAACAACAAAAAAGGGGGAATTTATTTCGGATGAGATTTTGTGCATTTTGTGGCTAAGTATTTTGATGACATGGGAAACACAAACATCAGTCATCTTGGGCTTCAGATACCAATCAAAACAGTCAGTCTGGGAGTTCCCATTGTGTCTGAGAGGGTTAAGTATCCATTAGGATGCAGTTTGATCCCTGGCCTTGCTCAGTGGGTTAAGGATCCAGCATTGCTATGAGCTGTGGAGTAGGTCACAGATGCAAATCAGATCTGGCATTGTTGTGGCTGTGGTGTAGGCCAGCAGCTGCAGCTCCAATTCAGCCTCTAGCCTGGGAACTTCCATATACTGCAGGTGTGGCCATAAAAAGAAAAAAAAAGTCAGTTTGGAGGCAGGACCAAGATGGAGGAGGAGTAGGGCGTGGCACTCACCTTCTCCCACAAACACATTAAAAACAAAAACAAACAAACAAACAAAAAACCTCATCTACATGTGGGATGATTCACATAGAACATCTACCAATGGCTGGCATAAAACCTCAGACCTCCAAAAAGGGCAAGAAATCCTCTACATAACTGGGTAGAACAAAAGGGGAAAAAAAAGAAAAGAGAGAGAAAAGAGAAAAAAAAGGAATCAGGGTGGGACCAGCACTCCGGAGAGGGAGCTGTGGAAGAGGAAAGAAATCTGCACACTGGGAGGCCACCTAACTGATGGGGAGATCATCTGGGCCAGAAGGAGACCTCAAAGCCTCAGAGAAAAGCACAGCAGCCGTTCAGACAAGGGTAAAGCAGAGGGAGAGCCACACAGACTATCGGTACCACCACTCAGGACACCACAGCCTGAGACCCTCAGGTGGTGGCTAGGTGCTGAGACTTGGGCTTTGGAGGTCAGTTTCAAGGAGAGGACTGGGGTTGACTGTGTGGAGACAGCCAGAGGGGACTGGGGAACAAGGTGCCATTGCTGCGGGGGGTGAGAGGACAAGGGACAGGACTGCCATAGGAATATCTTTTTCTGCACATATGTAGGCTCTCAGGTGGTAGGGAGCATCTTGTGCTGGAATGGAGGTGGGTGCAAACCATCACAGCCACCTCAGACTCCTTAAGCAGGCACAGATCACCACCAATAAGGATCTCGTAAATAGGCATTGCCTGAAGCCACAGTCACTTCAGGGGTGACAGCTGTGGAGGGTCCTGTGACTGAGCTCTTCCCGTTGGCCCCTGGGAAATCACACCCCCCACAGTTGCCACTGCCAAAGGCTCTGGGCACCACCCCTGCCTCTCTGAGTGTCACTGCCACTGCCCAGGGCCTTGCAACCAGGAGCAGCATGCTGCCTCTACCTCCCTGTGGATCCTCAACACTGGCAAGAGCCTGGCAACCAGACCCTGCCTACAGATGCTGTCAAATAACCCCACCTTCCTGGATGCACATGCAGGCTATACACCTGCACACCCCCTATCAAGGGGATAATGGCCTTCACACACTGAGGAAAGAGACAACAAGCATCCAAACCAAAAGCAGCCCTCATGCCAAAAAAAGTAAACCCACACAAGCTACCTAGGGCTGCTCCTGCATATAAATACTCCTCCAAGACTACAGTAGGTAATTGTTTTCCCTAAACTCATAGAATAAGAAAAATATAAGCAAAAGGAAGATGCACAGGAACCATTCCCAGTTAAAAGAACAAGAGAATTCCCCCAAAAGAGCAAACAATGAAACAGACCTCTGCAGTCTAACAGACATTGCATTCAAAAGGGAGGTAATGAAAATACTAAAGCAATAAAGAATGAATATCAACAGTAACAAGGTTACTTTAAAAAGGAACTAGAGGAGTTCCCGTCGTGGCGCAGTGGTTAACGAATCCGACTAGGAACCAAGAGGTTGCGGGTTCGATCCCTGCCCTTGCTCAGTGGGTTAAGGATCTGGCGTTGCCGTGAGCTGTGGTGTAGGTTGCAGACGTGGCTCGGATCCTGCGTTGCTGTGGCTGTGGTGTAGGCCAGCGGCTACAGCTCCAATTAGACCCCTAGCCTGGGAACCTCCATATGCCACGGGAGTGGCCCAAGAAATGGCAAAAATACAAAAAAAAAAAAAAAAAAGAAAAAAAGGAACTAGAAACTAGAAGGAGGGGGCTAGAAAAATTAGAAAATCCATTTGCAGAGGCAAAAGCCAAGTCAAAGGCATTGAATAGCAGAATGAATATTGCAGAGGAATGAGTAAGTGACTTGGAAAATAGAATAATGGAAATTTCCTGATCAGAACTTCAGATAGAAAACCAAATGAAAAAACATGAAAACAGTATAAGAGATCTACGAGGTAATATAAAGTGTGCCAATCTATGCATAATAGGGATTCCAGAAGGTGAAGAAAAAGGGATTGAAAATATATTTGAAGAAATTATGGCTGAAAAATTTACAAAGCTAAAGGAAACAGATAATCAAGATACAGGAAACACAGAGGGCCCCAAACAAGTTGAACCCAAACAGGCCCACACCAAGACATATTGTAATAAAAATGGCATAAGTTAAAGATAAGGAGAGGAGTCTAAAAGCAGCAAGAGAAAAATAAAGAATTAACTATAAGAGAACCCTCAAAGGCTATCAGCTGATTTGTCTACAGAAACACTACAGTCCAGAAGAGAGCAGCAAGACATAGTCAAAGTTCTAAAAGGGAAAAATCTGCCACCTAGAATACTCTATCCAGCAAGATTATCATTTAAAATAGAAAGATAAATAAAGAATTTCTCAAACAAAAACTAAAAGAACACAGAAACACTAAACCCATTCTAAAAGAAATATTGAAAGGTCTCTTCTAAATAGGAAAGAAGTAAGAAAATACAGCATGGAGGAAATTGCAATTGGAAAAGAATCACTAAATAAGCCACTAACCAGATCAAAAAAAATATATTTGTGAAAGTAATGATAAACACAAGGAACAGCAAAAGGATAAACATGAGGATGTAAAAAAAGGACATCAAAATCATAAAATGTGGGTAAGGAGAAAGAAAATCTACACTTCTTTTTTTTTTTTTTTTTTTTTTAGAATGTGCTTGAGCCTATTTGACTACCAGGCTAAAGCAAACAGAAATAGAAAGGGGTAAACAAAAATGAGAAACAGGACAACCACAAATCAAAACCAAATAATACATTCACAAAAACCAAAAAGAAGAGAATTCAAGCATAAAATAAAAGGAGATCATACAACCAAAAAAAAAAAAAAAAGAAAAAGAAAGAAAGAGAAGCAAAGGAGAAACTTAGAACCAACTGGAAAACAAGGTTTAAAATGGCAATAAGTACATTGGACTAAATGCTCCAATCAAAGGACAAAGAGTGGCAGACTGGATAAAAAAGCAAGAGCCAATGATATGCTGCCTATAAGAGATTTACCTTACAGCAAAGGACACACATAAACTGAAAGTGAGAGGATGAAAAAAATATTTCATGTGAATGGAAAAGACAGGAAAGTAGGAGTCACAATACTCATATTAGACAAAACAAACTTTAAAAACAAAGGCAATAAAACAAGATAAAGCATGATAAAATTATCAATTCAAGAAGAGGTTATTACACTCGTCAATATACATGCCCCAAATACAGGAGCACCCATATACATTAAAAAAAAAATACTAATAGATGTAAAAGGAGAAACTGATGGGAATACAATAATAGTAGAAGACTTTAACATCCCACTCACATCAATGGACAGATCTTCTAGACAGAAAATCAATAAGGCAACAGAGATCCTAAATGACACATAAAAGAGTTAGACTTAATTGATATTTTTCAGGACATTACATTAAAAAAAACCAGAATATACATTCTTTTCAAGTGCACACAGAATATTCTCTAGAATTGACCATATACTGAGGCACAAAACTAAACTCAACAAATTTAAGAGTATAGAAATTATTTCAGGCATCTTCTCTGACCACAATAGCATGAAACTAAAAATCAACCACAGTAAAATAAATGAGAAAATTTTGACTACATGGAGACTAAACAACATGCTACTAAAAAGCCAATGGATCAAAGAGGAAATCAAAAAGGAAATTTAAAAATACCTTGAGACAAATGGCAATGAAAACACAACCATACAAAATCTACAAGATGCTGCAAAAGCCTTCTTAAAGGGAAGTTCACAGGCTTTCATCAGAAAAGAAGAAAAACCTTTTTTTTTTTTTTTTGCTTTTTAGGGTCACATCCACGGCATATGGAAGTTCCCAGGCTAAGTGTTGAATCAGAGCTACAACTGTTGGCCTATGCCACAGCAACGTGGGACCTGAGCCATGTCTGTGAACTATACTACAGCTCACAGCAACACCAGATCCCCAACCCACTGAGCAAGGCCAGGGATAGAACTCACAGCCACATGGATACTAGTTAGATTCATTTCCATGGAACCACAATGGGAACTACCCCAAAAAAATTTTAAATAAGCAACCTAACCTACTACCTGAAAGAATTAGAAAAGGAAGAATAAACAAAACCTAAAGTCAGCATAAGACAGGAAATCACAAGGATCAGAAAGGAAATCAATAAAATAGAGATTTAAAAAAATAGAAAAAAATCAATAAAACCAAGAGCTCATTGTTTTAAAGGGTATAGAAAACTGACAAACCTCTGGTCAGACTCACCAAGAAGAGAGAGAGAACCCAAATAAACAAAATAAGAAATGAAAAAGAAGAAATTGTAAGTGACACTGCAGAAATACAAAAAACTGTAAGAGAATACTATGCACAATAATATGCCAACAAATTTGAAAACCTAGAAGAAATGAATAAGCTTCTAGAAACATACAGCCCACCAAAATATAATCAAGAAGAAATACATCATTTGAACAGACTAATTACTAGAAATGAACTTGAATATATAATAATAATAATAATAATAAACTCCCTACAAATGAAAGTCCAGGACCAGATGGCTTCATAGGCAAATTCTACCAAACATACAAAGAAGAATTTATACTGACCTTTCTTAAACATTTCCAAAATATTTAAGAAGAGGAAATACTCCCAAAGACTCTCTCTGAAGCCACCATCACCCTAATACCAAAACCAGACAAAGATACTACCAAAAAAGAAAATTATAGGCCATTATCTTTGATAAATATAGATGCAAAAATTCTTAAAATTTTAGCCAACCAAATCCAACAACACTAAAAAGATCATACACCACAACCAAATGGGATTCATGCCAATTTCACAAGGATGGTGTGACATAAACAAGTCAATCAATGTAACACATCACATTAACAAAAGAAAACAAAAATCATATGATAATCTCAATAGATGCAGCAAAAGTACTTGACAAACTCCAAATTCATTCATAATAAAAATTCTTACCAAAGTAGGTAGAGATGGAACATATTTCAACAAAATAAAAGCCATTTATGACCCACAGCCAATATAATACTCAACAGAGAAAAGCTGAATGCCTTCCTTCTAAAATCTAGAACAAGACAAGGATGCCCACTCTCACCACTTCTATTCAACATAGCATTGGAAGTCCTAGCCACAGCAATCAAATAAACAAAGAAATAAAAAGTATCCAAATTGGAAGAGAAGAGGTAAAATTGTCACTTTATGCAGATGAAGTGTTACTATATACCGAAAACCCTAAGGACGTAACACAAAAAGTGCTCAAACTGATAAACAAATTCAGCAAAGTAGCAGGATACAAGATTAACATTCAGAAATCAGTTGACATTTCTGTATACAAACAATGAAATATTAGAAAAGGAATATTTTAAAAATACCTTTTGAAATCACACCAAAAAATTTAAATACCTAGGAATTAGCCTGACCAAGGTGAAAGACTTATATGCTGAGAACTATAGCTTAATCAAGGAAATTAAAGAGAAATCAAAGAAATGGGAAGATATTCTATGCTCCTAGATCAGAAGAATTAATATTGTTAAGTAGCCATATTACCCAAAACAACCTACAGATTTTTTTAAAAATATTTTTTTTATTTTCCCACTGTACAGCAAGGGGGTCAGGTTATCCTTACTTGTATACATTACAATTACATTTTTCCCCCACGCTTTCACAACCTACAGATTTAATGCAATCTTTATCAAATTACCCATGACATTTTCCACAGAACTAGAGCAAATAATCCTAAAATTTAAATGGAACCATAAAAGACCCAGAATTGCCAAAGAAATCCTAAGGGAAAGAAATGAAGCACATGGCATAACTCTCCCAGACTTCAGACTATATTACAAAGCTACAGTAATCAAGACAGTGTGGTACTGGTACAGAAACAGACATACAGATCAATGAAACAGGATAGAGAGCCCAGAAATAAACCCAGAAACCTATGGTCAATTAATCTTTGACAAAGACGACAAGAATGTAAAGTGGGGAAAAGTCAGTCTTTTCAGGAAGTGGTACTGGGAAAACTGGACAGCCACATGTAAATCAGTGCAACTAGAACACACCTTCACAAGATGCACAAAAATAAACTTAAAATGGCTTAAAGTCTTAAACATGACATGATACCATAAAACTCCTAGAAGAGAACATAGGCAAAACATTCTCTGACATCAACCGTACAAATATTTTCTTAGGTCAGTCTCCCAAGGCAATAGAAATAAAAACAAAAATAAACCTAATCAAAATTACAAGCTTTTGGACAGTATAGGAAACCATAAAAAAAAAAAAAAAAAACCAAAGACAACCTACAGAATGGGAGAAAATAGTTGAAAATGATTCAACCGGCAAGGGCTTACTCTCCAAAATATACGAATAACTATACAACTCAACAAGAAAAGAAACAACCCGATCAAAAAATGAGCAGAAGACCTAAATAGACATTTCTCCAAAGAAGATATATGGATGGCCATCAGACACATGAAAAAAATGCTCAACATCACTAATTATTAGAGAAATATAAATCAAAACTACAATGAAGTACCACCTCACACTGGTCAGAATGGCCATCATTAATTAGTCTACAAATAACCAAGGCTGGAGAGGGTGTGGAGAAAAGGGAACCCTCCTACACTGTTGTTTGGAATGTAAATTGGTACAACCACTATGGAGAACGGCATGGAGGTTCCTCAGAAAACTGAGTATAGAACTACCGTATGATCCAGCAGTCCCACTCCTGGGCATATATCCAACAAAATTACAAGTAAAAAAAGATACATGCACCTGTATGTTTGTAGAAGCACTATTCACAGTAGCCAAGACATGGAAGCAACCTAAATGTCCATCCACACATGAATGGATAAAGAAGAGAAGTACACATATACAATGGAATACTATTCAACCATAAAAAGAATGAAATAATGCCATTTGCAGCAACATGGATGCAACTAGAGATTCTCATTCTAAGTGAAGTCAGAAAGAGAAAGACAAATACCATATGATATCACATATGTGCAATCTAAAATATGGCACAATGTACCTATCTACAAAAGAAAAACATAGTCACAGACATAGAGAACATATTTATGGCTGTCACAGGGAAGGGGGGAGTGGGGTGAACTGGAAGTTTCAGGTTAGTAGATACAAAGTATTACATTTAGAATGGATAAGCAATGAGGTCCTACTGTATAGTAGAGGGAACTCTATACAGTCTCTTGGGATAGACCATGACGGCAGATAACTTAAGAAAGGGAATGTATATGTATATTTGAGTGGATCACTCTGCTGTACAGCAGAAATTGGCACAACCTTGTAAATCACTATATTTCAATTTTTTAAAAGGAGAAAAATAATGAAAAATTAAAAACAAAACAAATCAAAACAAAAACCAAAACGCCAATCAAGGGTGTTCCCTTGTGGAACAGTGGGTTAAGTTTCTGGCGACGTCACTACAGCAGCTCCAGTCACAGCTATGGCCCAGTGATCTCTGGTCTGGACATGGGTTTTGTGTGAAACATGACATTGGCTTCTGGTCATGTCAATTCAGTGTGCCGCCAAGTCTCAGTTTCTCCTTTTGGAAAATAAGGAAATTGAAACACATGATTTCCGAGGTTACTTTCAGAGACGACATTCTTAGAAAATATAAATGAATACTTCTGAAGACAGCTAAGATAAGTTCATGAAAAATTCAACGTCACTTAAGAAGAATTAGCAAATACGCATATTTAAAAAAACAGATTCAGACACTAAGGGTCTTTTTTATCAGAAAAGTTATATTCAAGAACTAACAATTACAAGATTGCATAGAGAAGTAAAAGTCATCTCAATATGGAAGATTGACTAACGACTCAATCACTTACAATATTTTTCTTCAATTAAACATCCTTCCAGATGTAAGAGTAACACCAACACGTGCCTATCACATCAATATTGTTTTAGGAAAGTCTCTCTCTGATGGTAAATACCAACCAATACAAGGAAAAAAAAAATCCAGATTGTCCACAGAGTAAGTATGAATTGTCAAAGGGGAAAAAAAAGGAAAGAAAGGAAAAGATCAGCCTTGATTTTCAAAAATTACATTAATCTATCATTCTAGAATAGTTTTGCCAAACCCCTACTGCCAAAAATGACAGTTGAGTTATGCTTTGTTCTGAAAAACTGCACATGATTGTCATTATTACCTAGGTAATTAAATTTTAGTTTATATCTTTGGTATTAAGTTGCAATTAAACTTGCAACTTGGCCAACAAGCACATGAAAAAATGTTCAACATCACTGATTGTTAGAGAAATGCAAATCAAAACTACCACAAGATACCACCTTACACCAATCAGAATGGCCATCATTAATAAGTCCACAAATAACAAGTGCTGGAGGGGATGTGGAGAAAAGGGAACCCTCCTGCACTCTTGGTGGGAGTGTAAGCTGGTACAACCACTACGGAGATCAGTATGGAGATACCTTAGAAATCTATACATAGAACTACCCTATGACCCAGCAATCCCACTCTTGGGCATATATTCCAACAAAACTTTCCTTAAAAAAGACACATGCACCCACATGTTCATTGCAGCTCTGTTCACAATAGCCAAGACATGGAAACAACCCAAATGTCCATCAACAGATGATTGGATTAGGAAGATGTGGTATATATACACAATGGAACACATAAAAAAGAATGACATAATGCCATTTGCAGCAACATGGATAGAACTAGAGACTCTCATACTGAGTGAAGTAAGTCAGAAAGAGAAAGACAAATACCATATGATATCACTTATATCTATAATCTAATATATGGCACAAATGAACCTTTCCACAGAAAAGAAAATCACGGACTTGCAGAACAGACTTGTGGTTGCCAAGGGGGAGAGGGAGGAAATGGGGTGGTTAGGGAGCTTGGGGTTAATAGATGCAAACTATTGCCTTTGGAATGGATTGGCAATGAGATCCTGCTCTGTAGCACTGGGAACTATGTCTAGTCACTTATGATGGTGCGTGATAATGTGTGAAAATAGAATGTGTACATGTATGTGTAACTGGGTCACCACACTGTACAGTAGAAGAAAAAAATTGTATTGGGGAAACAGCTATTAAAAAATAATAATAATGAATAAAAAATAAACTTGCATCTCCCATTATTTGCTATAAAATTTGGTTCCCGTTTTTTGCTTTTTTTTGTTTTTTGGGTTTTTTTGTTTGTTTGTTTATTTAGGGCTGCACTTGTGGCACATGTAAGTTCCCAGGCTAAGGGTCAAATTGGAGATGTAGCTACTGGCCTACGCCACAGCCACAGCAAAGCAGGATCCAAGATGTTTCTGCAACCTATACCAGAGCTCAGAGCAACGCCAGATCCTTAATCCACTGAGCGGGCCCAGGGATCAAACCCATATCCTCATGGATACTAGTCGAATTTGTAACCCACTGAGCCACAAAAGTAACTCCTGGTTTCTGGTTGAAGTGGATTTATTTTAAGAGGTACTACCCCGGCATAATCATCAGGCACTGAGAATTCACTGAACTCACAGTGAATAGACCAATAGACTGTGCTGACTTAGAGAGAGTGGCTGATAAGTTCAAAGAAATCTTCAAGCACAGTGGGTCACTTAAAACTTGCTCCGTAGCATCAGTACCAAAGGGGTTTAGCCAACCCCCTGCTGGGAAGAGGCCTCTAGGGGACTTGTTTTCAATCCTGTCTGGATAACAATAGGCATTGTTTACTGAGGAGTTACCGTGTTTCATAGTCTTCAAACACCATTTCTATTATTTTTAAATTTAATTTATTTTATATTGAGTGTAGTTGATTTACAACGTGTGTTACTTTCAGGCATACAGCGAAGTGATTCGGTTATACATATACCCATTCTTTTTCAGATTCTTTTCTCATATAGGTTATCATAGGATATCGAATAGAGTTTCCTGTGCTATACAGTAAGACCCTGTTGATTATATATATATTGAGATACACCCTCTTTTAATCCTCACAATAATCTTATGACATATGTTAAGACTCTGGTTCACAGACCATAGAGATGTCCTGAATTCACACATCTACTAAGAGGCTAAGAGAGGTACAACTCAGGCTCCAGAGCCCTTATGTAAATCAATGCTTCCTAAACTACACAGAGCTGCTAGAGGGGAGCCAGGGACCTAGGTCCTTTTAAAAGGATCCCAGGTGATGCTGCTGTGCAGCCACGGGGGAGAACACTGACTCAGAGCACCAGCCCTTCTGATTCTAACATGTAATCAAATTTCTGGAGATCATGTGAAAATGCCAACTCTGATGCTACAAGTTTTCTGATTCTCTATATCTAATAAACTCCAAGGGGAAGCTGATGATGCTGGTTCTGGGACCACACTCTGAGGAAAAATTAGATCTATTTGAGGATGGCTTTGAAGGAGCTGCTAAAAGCTCTGGGAGGGTTAACCCCCCATCTCACCTTCATTCCTGCAAGGGACCCTTGGAAACTCACCGTCACCCGATTTACCATAGGCAGGTGCCTTTCTCCCTCCTGCAATAGAGAAAATAAAGGAAAAGTTAATCTTTCATGTATTGAGCCATGGAGATATCAACTTGATATAGGAGGAATGAAAAGGAAAATCATCTCAATACGCCCTCGCTATTCTTTCTCCCTGCATTCTTATCATCAACCTGAGGGAGGGGCTGCTGACCAGGGCTCAGGACTGAAGAAACCTTGTCTTTTCTTGAATTTCAAGGATAAATCTCTTTCTCTTTCTTTATTTCCTTCTTTCCTTCTTTCTTTCTTTCTTCCTTTCTTTCTTTCTTTCTCTCTCTCTCTCTTTCTCTCTTTCTTCCCTTCTCTTTTCTTTGTTTTTTTAGGGCCATATCTGCAGCATATGTAAGTTCCTAGGCTAGGGGTAGAATGGGAGCTACAGCTGCCAGCCTACACCATAGCCACAGCAACACCAAATCTGAGCAGCATCTACCACCTACACCACAGCTCACCGCAATGCTGATCTTTTAACCCACAGAGCAAGGCCACAGATGGAACCCGCATCATCATGAATGATAGTCGGGTTCATTACCATCAAGCCACAATGGGAACTCCTAAATCTCCATATTCTGAAGGGATTCTGAGGCCTTTTGTTTTTTTCCTGAACTTCAGGATAAGTACCCCCATGGATGGAGTAGCCAAGTAGTGCCTGGAAGAAACCCAATTGTCCTCCCTTCAGCTTACTGGCTTCTTGCTGTTATTAAATAACTATTATTGTTTAACAGTAACTTGATACATTGTGTACAGAAAAGATATAGTCATTACCAGATGGAGCTAGCATCAAAATGATACAAACAGGCACCCAACAGACACATTGAGAAAGCCAGTGTGCCAGTGGATTACATAAAGCTAGGATGGTAGAGACTGCAAGATGTTTATCATCATGACAATATCTGGGTAAAAAAGGAGCTGTGCTGTTTAACTTCAAAGTAGATGTGAAAAGCCGTGTATATATTTGAGAGCTGGTGAGACAAAGCTCAGAAGTTGGAGAACTCAAAGCATTTGGCTTCTGCCACTTGCAGAGAGATGCTTGTGTGACCGCGCCTGCGCATGAGACAGTGCAGATTTAAAAGCAAGTGATGGAGAGGGAGCTATTTAAAGGTAATAGGGATAATACAATATTTCCTCTCGCTATGTTGAATTATTTAGGGAATTGGATTACACACCTTCAGCGTCGTTGCCATGAAGCATAGGATGTTTCATTTACCAAGAGCAAGCCCTGAAGTCCTCGTAGAATGCATCACAGAGGGACCCAGAAAAGAACTGGCACCACTCTGTAAACTTCTCCAGGTCTTAAAGAAGCCCAGACTTGGGCAGGAAGGAGTTTCTGTCTCCAGGGGTTAAACTGTAAGTGGTTTAGTTTTTTTGTTTGTTTGTTCCTGCTGTTTTGTTCTGTATTAGCTGAAAGGTTGCTGAGATCTTAGCTTCTGGCAGGACCTTAGAGGTGGACCTGTGATTTGATGACTCTGGCGCTAGTCACCTGGCCAGTGGTCTCCTGTCTTGCATCTTCCCCTTCCCCAGACCATTACCTGTCTTCTGCATGTGGGACCTGCCTTTCAGCAGATGTCAGTCCTGTCCTGAGCCACCTTGCTTCTGGAAAGGGTCCTTCTGCCACACCTAGTTTGATCAGTCCCACTATTTTTGTGCCCTTCACTCCTAAAGACGGACCTGGAGCAGAATATTTGACTCACATGGACTGGAAGCCCACTGTTCTAAGTATCTAAGGACAGATCATTGAGGACAAGTAGAGAGTAACAGTCCAGAGACATGTGCCAGGGTGACTTCTAGGAGTCTGAAGGCATCCAGAGGGAAAGTTAGGGCCCTCTGAACTCTCTAATAGCCCTCTAAAAACCAAACCAGCATTTTAAAGAATCCCAACATCTAACTACTGCTGCATTCTAAACTCTCATTAAGATGACATTTTGCTCCAAAAAAGATTCCAGTTGGCATTGTGAGCTATTTCTTTTTAAAAACTACATAAATATCTGATGTGTGAAAAACATTGAATTCAATTTGCCATTTGTAATTGGAACTAACATTAAGCAGGGTTTGTCAACAAGGTTTTCATAAAAATGTATATAAACATACAGGCTTTTGGCACACATCTAATACCATGAGTTGAAGAGATTTATACAAAATACACAATGTATAATTCTAGATAGGAGCAATTCTCGGGCAAAAGAAAAAGGACACACTTCAGGTTAAATTTTAGATTTTTGCAAACTTGATGCAAGAGTTGGCTTTGTGAAAAAGCAGGTGCTGCTGTTGTGCCACCCAAAGGAGCCTGCTCTTTCCGCTCCAGGTCTGACTGTATAATTGGTGTCTTTTCTACCAACCTTGAGCTTCAACAGTATGAAGAATAGGGAAGTATGTCTGTTTTGTTGGCTCTATTATCCCTGGCACTCAGCTCAGAACTTGGTACCTCTGCAGGGTTCTAAAAGCATTGGTTGATTAATTCTATACCTGACTCCTAGGAAGGTCTACCCATTGCATTAACATGGGAGGGGGAGCCTTAATGTTTTCAATTTGTTTTATTTAATTCCACTTGTCAAAAAGCATTACTTTAACTCAACATTCTAACTCTGGTTGAATATGCAAATCTTAGTGGCTAATATTAATTAAGGGCTCCATTGGTTATGTATCGCAAAAGTACTCCTCCTACTTCTTGATGTGGTTTCTTCTTTCTCTTTGGGTGTAGGATACCTTTTTTGGTAGTTTCCAATCTATCTTGTTGATGGTTGTTTAGCAGTTAGTTGTAATTTTGGTGTTTTCATGAGAGAAGGTGAGCTGAAGTCCTTCTACTCCATCATCTTGTGCCAGTCCTCTCTCTTGGTGATATTCTTGGATCCTGACAATACCTTTGCAAATATATATGATTATCATCATTACCATGCCCATTTTACAGATGAGGACAGTGAGGTTAAATTACTGCCCAAGATCACAGAGCCAGCCCGAGGTCGAGCCAGTACTCAAGCCCATCCCATGTGGCCCCCACTTCACTGTCTGTGTGGTTCTGCAAACCCATTCCTGGGAAAGAATACTTTGGCTCTGGATGATAAGAACAAACTCTCTGCTTCCCCTAAATTGTATATTTTAAGTTTAAAATCCAAACCTATAAAAACAGGATCTGCTGGATTGAAATCCTAGATCAGAACATGTGACTTCAGATAAATTACTGCTTTGAAGGCTGAAAAGGCTCTGACTTTTTTTTTTTTTTTTTGTCTTTTTGCTATTTCTTGGGCCGCTCCCGCGGCATATGGAGGTTCCCAGTATAGGGATCCAATCGGAGCTGTAGCCACCGGCCTACACCAGAGCCACAGCAACTCGGGATCCGAGCCGCGTCTGCAACCTACACCACAGCTCACGGCAACGCCGGATCGTTAACCCACTGAGCAAGGGCAGGGATTGAACCCGCAACCTCATGGTTCCTAGTCGGATTTGTTAACCACTGCGCCATGACGGGAACTCCCAAGGCTCTCACTTTTAGAGATGATGTGTGGAAACTCTGGAGCCCCTGGTAGGCACACAACTAACAAAGTGCATTTTGTATCACTGTCATTGTGGAGAGAGCAAAGTGTAACCTGGTAGGCCTTCTCCTTCTTCCCTCTTCATACACACTAGGGGAGCAGTATGGATTTTATGTTCATGTCGTGAAGAGGAAAGATATTTATGGACAAATAATTGCATTTACTAACAAGAAACAAAGAGAAGGGCATGGGGTCCATGTTCTGCCTAAATGCAGATAGCATACATGCTGGCAGATATTTTGTGCCTAGAGGCCAGAGTGCTGCAAAACAAGCCATTCTTATTTATAGCTGAGGACAGACAGGCTGCAGCCTCTGCAACTGTGTTTCCCTCTTGCTGCTCATAGGAATGGGGGTTTCAGATCAAGGCCCAAGTTTTTAATGACAATCCACACCAAGTTTTAGATTTCACATTTCAAGGGCCCCTATGTCATGAACTAAATATGCGAAGTTCAAAAAACTGGAATGGAATTTAATTTCCAGAAGGATCAGGACCTTTTGCTAGAAACTGAGTACCTTGGATACATACAATGTGCACATATGTACAGGAGAGAGCTTTAAGCAGGAGGGCAGAGTGGAGGCCTCCTTTATAAAAAAAAAAAAAAAAAATGCTAAGTACAGTTCCGAGAATAAGCAGGCCCCTATATTCCTTGAGCTGGAAAGAATTGGGCATACAGGTATGTTTACAAAGACTGGGCTCACTGAAGAGGTTTTAGAGACTAAAAAAATTTTCAGTGGGAAATAATGCCTCCCCCCTCCTCCCCTCCCCCTCTCCTCCTTCTCCCCTCCTCCTCTCTATCTCCCTCTAGCTCTAGATTTCTCTGCTCATGCACACATACATGTGTATACACACACACACACACACACACACACACACACACACACACACACACACACACACTGTGCCATCAAGGATTCATTCCTCAAGGCTGCTGGCTGGCTTCTGTGGGTGGTCACTCCCCAAAGAATGTGCTTTTTTGGGTTCCCCTGTAGAAGGCCTCCAGTGCTGTCTCCTGGCCTCTAGCCTGTTTTCTGTTGGTCGTTTTTACTCTCACTTTCTCTCTATTGAAGCCCTTTCCTGATTTATACTGACAGCCTAAAATCCTACAAATTTGAATCTTCCACACTGTTTCCATAGTAAACACATAATGCATTATTTAATTTCTTCTCAAACTCCAAAAATATTTCCTTAAAAACAATTGTAACAGGAACTTGGCTACATTTTGCAATGGGAAATAACAAAGTGGCCAAGGAAAACCTCAATAAAAACTCAGGGAGAGCACACAAATTTGCCCTTTCATTTACATTTTTGTTTCCTTACAAAGACCTTCACCTTCATAACTTTCATATTAGAACCAAAAGCCAACAGGCAGAAATCATTTTGAAATGGCAAGTGAGCCATACAGAAATTACAGACAGGTCTAGATAATTTGAATTGTTTCTGTCTTGCTTTCCCCTTCATTTCAAATACTATATTGTTAAGAAAGTTAAAAGACAGCTAATAGAATCATAGAAAATATTTGGAAAGTATATGTTTGATAAGGGATTGGTATCCAGAATACATAAAGAGTACTTATAACTCAGCAACAAAGAGACAATTCCATTTTAAAATGGGCAAAGGATTTGAATAGACATTTCTCCAAAGAAGATACTCAATGGTCAATAAGTACATAATTAGCCATCAGGAAAACACAAATCAAAACCATAATGAGATACCACTTCATGCCCTCTCAGATGGCTATAATAAAAAATACAGACAGTAGCAAGTGGCAGTGATGCTGTGGAGAAATTGGGATTCTGATGCAGTGCTGCAGGGGATGTAAAATGGTGCAGCCAATTTGCAAAATAGCTTGGCAGTTCCTCAAAATGTTAAACATAGAATTACCATATGACCCAGCAATCCCACTCCCAGGCATCTAACCAAGAGATATGACATCTACATCCATACAAAAATTTATGCATGAACGTTCATAATGGCATTAATCATAAGACTGGAAAAATGGAAACAACCCAGGTGTTCATCAACTCGCGAATGGATCAATAAAACGTGGTAGAAATAAAATGTGAATATTATTCAGCCATGAAAAGGAAAGGCAACATGGATAAACTGTAAAAACATTAGTGAAAGGAGACATTCATTGACAAAAGAACTCATATGATTCCATTTCTATAAAATGACTAGAATAAGCAAACATATAAAGACAGAAAATAGATTCATTTTTGCCTAGGGCTGGGGGTGGGGAGAGTGGGGGTGACTGCTAATGGGTAGCAAGTTTCCTTTGAGGGTAATGAAAATGTTCTAAAATTAGATCATGGGGGTGGTTGCAAAACTATGAATATGAGAACATCATTAAAACATATACTTCAAATGGTTGACTTTTACAGTATGTAAACTATTTCAATAAATGCATTTAAAATATGAAATTATGAGTTTGTGCTGTGGCAAAGCAGGTTAAGGATCCTGTGTTGCCACAGTTGTGGTGTAGGTTGTAACTATAGCTCTGATTTAATTCCTGGCCCGGTAACTTCCATATGCTGGGGTACAATAAAAAAATAATAATAATAAAATATAAAATTAATACCATGTTAACATTAAATAGCTCCATACTAAACACCTTAACTTAACATGTTTTTCGTAATATACCTTAGTAAACCTGTTCAACTGTTTCAATCCTAGGGATGGCAAAAATAGTTGTGTATTTTGACATTAGTATTTGAAGGAAATAACAGTGGCTAAGAGTTAAAGAGAAACATAGTATTCTCAATGTAAATACTAGGAAATACCATCACACAAAGAATAGAATTCATTTTCTTTGGATAGCAACAAAGAATATACTTTTCAAAGTCTTTCTCTCTGAAGAATGCTGAGCATCAAAAAAAAAAAGCAATTATTTTGAAAATTAAAAACACCACCTAAGTGTTTTTCAAAGTTTTCAAATAAACGCACCCTGACAATAATTTTACTTTCTCAGGTATCAACTGAATTTATTTATTTATTTTTGTGCCACCAACCCCCCTCACACACACACACCTCAACCACATGGAATTCCTGAGCCAGGGATCAAATCTGAGCTGCACCTTCAGGATCCTTAACTCACAACCCTGTGCTGGGCAGAGGAATCAAACCTGCATCCCAGCACTCCAGAGACATGGGTCCCATTGCTCCACAGAGGGAACTTCTAGCTATATATTTTTAAAAGGGAGTTTGCTTGTGGTATTCCCCACCCTACTCCCCCTCCCCAGGGCTTTGGTGTCTTGTAAATGTTTGTTAAGAGATCCTATGACAAAGTTAAGTGCCACCTACCACATGAGATAGTGGAACTGCTGGTTACACTATTTCCACTGGATTCACAGAGAAAACATTGAATGATTTCTAGGCACTTGCTGTGAGTGTAAGAGGGGCCATGTATTGTTCTGGTCTTTCTCCAGATTCCAGTTCAATATGTGCTCATCTAGGGCACATCTGAAACATGCAAGGGCACATGACACAGGGTTACTGGGGGAAAAGTTGAGAAAAGTGGTCCCCATCCTCATGGCACTTTCAGCTCACATGGGGAAGATGAGCAGGCACGTGTATACAGCAGGGGGCAGGACAGAGTGTGGAGATGGGGGAAGGTAGCAGAGGGAACAAGAGATAAAGAAGGTTCTTCCAGCAAGAGGGACATTATTGATAAAACTTAGAGCTGAAAAAGGAAGACAGATCTGGGAGAAGAGTCTGGGGGGATGATGGAGATGTCTCGGGAAAGCAACAACTCCATTTTTCTTTCTTTCTTTTTTTTTTTTTTAATGTCTTTTTAGGGCTGCACTCATGCGAGGCTAGGGGTCAAATCGGAGCCACAGCAATGCTGGATCCAAGTCATGTCTGAAACCTACACCACAGCTCATGGTAACACCAGGATCCTTAACCCACTTAGGGAGGCCAGGGAAGGAACAGACATCCTCCTGGATCCCAATTGGTATGTTAACTGTTGAGTCACACGGGAACTCCAACAACTCCATTTTCAATGCAACTGTGCGGGCAGCCGTGCTGGAAAGAGGTAGACGGGGACTCCAGAGAGTCTGTGAAATACAGACCTGGGGGAACAGTGATGTTGGCGGCTGATTCCCAGGGATGCTCCCCTTCGTGCATGCACTTAGACGGGGTGTGCATGAAAGCACCTGGGTTGGAGACAGAACCTGATGGCCAGCGGTGGGTGGTTTTGCATGGGTGAGATTTAGGTTCCCATACTTACTATTGTCTTATAGTGTCACAACGGACAATGATTTATGGAAAGATCACATCCTGCTCCAAACAGAAACAGTTTCTACAGCATTTGGAAGTTTGGAAAGGACTTGAGGACCCAGAAATGGCAGTTTCAACGGGGTACATAGCATCAGCCAACTCAGAGGTTCTAGGCGTCAATAATTCCATCTTCTTAGGAATCCCAGGCAGGGCAAGGAAGTCAGTGGGCATCCCAGCCTCTGCTGTCTCAGCCCATGACCAGGGCACCTCCCACATGATAGATGGATTTCCAATAGGTATTTGAATTGTTGAGTAAGTGAGTGAGCCGCGGCAGGTGGGCCGGGGTTGGAGAAGGACCCTCTTTGCTGCAGAGACAGTCTCGGGAGGAAAAGTCCTTCTTCCTCACTCATTTGTAACTAGAAGAAAGCAACACCTCCTCCTGCACTTGAGGGAACTGTCTGTCTAGAGCTTTTCATGCAGTGGTGGACTCAGGATTTTCTCACCACCACTGAGAGAAAGTCAAAGGAGGAGGTGGAGAGGGATGGGAAGCTGGAAACATGGGGGCCTCCCCCCAAGACAAGGCCCTGTCTAAAGCCCTCCTTTAAAAGTCTCCCCAGCCCCACCCCCACCACCCCCCAGGCTGAAATGGCAGATTCTCTAGCTCCTTGGAAGCTGATCCATCCTTCTCTCAACACCCTCCCCAGGTTGACTCCTAATCACTAGTTGCTTTTTTGACCAGAGGCAGAGGCTGCCCCAGCCATTATTTTTGCGCCTCTAGCATTTATTTATTTATTTATTTATTTATTTATTTAGGGCCACACCCATGGCATATGGAAGCTCCCAGATTAGGGTTCACATCAGAGCTGCAGCTGCCAACCTACACCACAGTCATAGCAATGCCAGATCAGAGCTGCACCTTCATTATTGCTGAGCCACAAGGGAACTCCTATGCCTCTAGCTTGTAGAACCATGCCTGGCAGATGTCAACCTCCTAATAAATGTTTGCTGAGTGAAAAACCAACTGTCTCTTTGATACCTAATGATAATTCCAAGTGGAAAAGTCACCATTGAAGTCTTTTTTCCTTGCCTTTTATTTTATTTGTGAACATTGTCTCATGTTCTTTGCCCTCAGGGTTCTACCTGAACAGAAGAGCCCTTGGCTATGACCTTTGAGGACCTGACCCCTTGGCTATGACCTTTGAGGAAATAAAAATGTGTCAGGACTTAGAGGGACCCAAAGATCATCTGGTCTAACCTCAGTTTTGTGGGTGAGAAAACAGGATTCTGCCAAGTAACCCTGATTTAACCCATCTCTTGATTTCTGCCCAAGTCTCTTGGTGAGATCTTGTTGTATAGGGGTAGATAAGATATTGGATAGGAATGAATTTCTACAACTGCCTAGAGGCATAAAGATGGTCACCTCTAGAAAAGGGAGACCTTGGTTTGGCTCCCAGCCCATCTGTGGTTTTAGGAAAGTCAGGTGAATTTCCAACTGCAATCTGTTCATTTTAGAAAATGGAAAAGAATTATCATTGTTATTATAATGTTTTCATCACAGAATGATTGTGAGACATTTTATCTGAAGGCTCTTTGAAATGTGTAAACACCTTATAAATGTTATTGTCATTTTTGTTCTTATTCTCACTAAACCCAAGGCTGTCTGAACAGGGAGAATACATCTTACAGTCTGATGGTGACTTTTATAAATGTGGAAAGATTACAAGGATAGGGACCCTGAGGATGCCCAGGATCATTTGATTTTTAAAGACTTCCTAAGAGTGTGACTGGAATCGCACCCACTTAGAAGTTGCCAAGTGTTGGCTGATCGGGTGGCATAAAAGCCCATGGCAAGGGGTTCTGGAACTCTGGGGTCACCTGTATGGATACTAAGCACATCCTCCTGGCTCAGGTCCAGACCTCTTCCTCATTCAGAAGGGAGAGACGTATCCGTTGCCTCAGTGCACCTGCAAGGATGGACTTGGATATGTTGATCATAGGATGCCACCTTCCTAGGTTCTTGAATATTAGCAGAAGCTTTTGAAGGATGAATTCCACAAATCAGGACTGTTCTACATGAATAGAATTAAGAAAATCAGGCAAGTTTAGAGTGCCTCAGAAGGATGCGAAAACGATTCCTTCTAGGAATGCTAGCCCTTGTGGTTCATCTGAAATCTGTTCTAGTTTACCTTCCAAGGATAGGAACAGTCTAGGTCAAGCGTCTGGGGCTGAGGTCAACTTTGTTTCCCATTACACATTCCCTTGGCCAGCTTTTTCTACTCTTCTGGAAAGAGAAAAGCAAGATCCTTCTCTGTCACCACTGTAGATGACAACCAGATGAGAAAACAAGAGTGACTGTATAAGGTCTGGCTCCAGGGGGCTGACAAGCTCCTCTACTCCCACCTTCAGACTCACAAGGCCTGGGCACTGCCCCTTGGCACCTGAGTCTTTATTTTCCCTCATGAATCAACTGCCCATAATTTCCAAGCATACATCATTTATAAATCAATGGCTTCAGGGCTGAGATGAGTTTTCTGGGTTTAGCACCTATCCTTCAAATGTTCTTACAGTTTCTTTACTTTGACTCACATGTTCTTTAATTTTACATCATGGAAAAAATGAGATATGACCCCAGAGAACAAAGACTGCCATCTCATCCCTGGCTCAGCACCCTGCTGGCAGAACAAAAAAGGACATTCTTCTCTTAGCATCTTTTTTAAAAAATATAACCATTTGTAACTCTTTTCACCCCCAATTCCAAGAGCCATGCATGCTCGATTCATATATTTACTCCTTCACCAACAGATTCAGCTGATGTCCATTGTGTGCCAAGCCCTGTGCCAGGCACTGGAGAAGCAGCAGTGAGCTAAAGAGACAGAAACCCCTGCTTTCACTGAGTTTTTATTCTACTGAACTCTAGATGGGGAAATAAAACTCGAAGGTGGGGGTGGGGAGTCACCATTAATTTCAACTGCTAATGGTTTAGAATTAGTCTTCAAGTCCTTGTTTTTAGTGTCTTCACTTTAAAACCTTAATTATCTAGTTCTCTTGTGGTGTAGTGGGTTAAGGATCTGATGTCACTGTAACAGCTCGGTGGCTGCTATGGCTCGGGTTTGATCCCTGGCCTGGAAGCTTCCATATGCGGCAAGTGTGACCACCCCACCCCCCAAAAAAACCATAGAAATAAAAATTATTCTTAAAAAATATCAAGTTCTCATTGTGGTTCAGTGGTAACAAACCTAACTAGTAACCACGAGGATGTGGATTTGATCCCTGGCCTCGATTAGTGGGTTAAGGATCTGGCATTTCTGAGAGATGCAGTGTAAATCACAGATGTAGCTCAGATCTCCTGTTGCTGTGAGCTGTGGTGTAGACCATTAGTTATACCGCTAGCCTGGGAGTATCCATATATCATGGGTGCAGCCTTAAAAAAATAAATAAATAAATAAAGTTCTGGACTCCTGACCCCTGCTCCCATCCTTCCTGGAACAGTGGCAACCTTGACTTTTCCTGAACCTGGGTGAGGCAAAGGCTTGTTCTATGTGAAGCAAGAGCAGAGGTGTGCTCGCATGGGGCCCCCACCCAGGCATCTCTCCTGGGCACTGGAAGAGGGAGGGGGAGAACCAAGGCACATGCTCTCTCTGCTGGGGGAAGGTATCCACTGGGTACATGTTTGAATTTCCCCAAATTCATCCCACAAGATTTGGAAATCCAAAATTTAATTTCCCCTCTTAAGTTTTATGCCCCCTCAAAATTTCCCCTGCTAACCAGGGCCAGGGAAGGAGCAGGTGCTGCTGAGTCACCAATGTCATCTGATAGCATGAAAAAGGTAGCAGTACTCACTCCCTTGTAGAGAAAGTGCCCTGAGGAAATTTTATTTGATTATTAACGGTGACTCTTTTGGTTGATGGAGGAGGAAGAAAATGCAATGGCTTTGTTATAATGTGCCAGTACATCTTATAAACTCGAAAAAAAATTTTCTCTAAGTACAGCATTGACTGTTGCCCTGTAAACAATGACCAGGTCCCCATTCCAAAGAGAATTATCTGCGGCTCTGTCACCAGAGGTGGCATTCTCCCTACCCACCAGTGTGACTGCCCAAGACATCAGGAGAAATGGGTGTAAAAGTCCACACTGTCCAGTCCAAGGGTGGCTATGGGTTTCTTCTGCCCCCTCTAGAATCAGGGCCAAGTATGGTGGCGGTGGTCTGAGCTCCTGTATTACCAGCACCTACTCTGAAGGTGGTACCAGGTGGCAGAGCACCTAACCTGCAGGATGGCATCCCTATCTCCTCACCCCAGCAAAGTGCATGCTGAGAAAATGAATTTGGGGCAGAAGCACCTTTCTTTTTATGGTGGCATGTGGTTCCTGTGGCTGAGCTTTTAACCCCACTGGGATTGGACCATCTCTTCCCTCCTGGGTGAGAGCTAGGGGGAACAGCTCTCAATTAAGAGAAAATCAAGTTCAAGTGCAGGCTCTGTGTAAACTTGGGCAAGTTTGGGTATTGAGCCTTTATTTCTGAAATGGAGACAGCACATGGAGGGGGAGTGTAGTTTTCTCTTAGTCAAAGGGAGGATTCCATGAGCTGGGTCAGGTAGAAGTGCCTTGCAGCTGGTAAATTGCAGTGCAGGTGAAGATGGTTTGATATAACTTATTTCATGTTCTACCCTGACTTCTGTTCTCTCCACAACCCTGGCTGTCATATTCATGGTACTCCTCCAGACTCAGGGGTGCCCAGAGTGAGGATTTACTGAGCCAGAGGAGAAGAGAAAAAGTGCCAGATTATTTGCTTTTTTTTTTTTTTTTTTTTTGTCTTTTGTCTTTTTTTTGCTGTTGTTGTTGTTGCTATTTCTTGGGCTGCTCCCACGGCATATGGAGGTTCCCAGGCGAGGGGTTGAATCGGAGCTGTAGCCACCGGCCTATGCCAGAGCCACAGCAATGCGGGATCCGAGCCGCGTCTGCAACCTACACCACAGCTCACGGCAACGCCGGATCGTTAAGCCACTGAGCAAGGGCAGGGATCGAACCCACAATCTCATGGCTCCTAGTCGGATTCGTTAACCACTGCGCCACGATGGGAACTCCAGATTATTTGTTTATATGCTTATTACTGGTCTCATCACATTAGCATGTCAGCTCCATGATGCCAGGAGGACACTATCTGCCATGTCTATTGCTGTAACTCAGCAACTCAGATGGTGCCTAGACCCCCTCACCATGGTCAATATTATCCATGATTTAGTATCAACATGTTATCAATTATCTGAGATAGAAAATAATTTCCATGATATAATGGTATCAATTACATAATAATATATTATCAATATTATAAATGATAAGCCCCCATTAAGGAGGAGGAGCTCCTGGGCCCAAGAGGGAGCTTTACATCAGCTGAGCTTCAAGGGTCACTGCTCTCTTCAACTTGTCACTGGACCATTCAGACTTCAGACTTCCCTGCTTTAAAGTGTCCCGGTGGTGTCCAGGCCTGTCAGTCATTGGTTTTGCCTTCTCCTCACCATTTGACTGAGCTAGGCTGCCACACTTCTGTTCTCCAGGAAATCTTCTCGAAGCTTCAGAGCACCCCCTGAAATAGAACTTCTTTCTTCTTAAACATTTTTGGATGAACATCAGAAAAACTTTCTACAGGACAAGGACTGTCCAAAGCCTTATTTTTCAAACCTGTACTGATCTTGATCCCATTTATGTTTTCAGATGCATTCTCTTGCTGGTGAGGCTGACAGGGGCTGGGAATTCCATGAAGCCTTCCTTTAGTTCACGTACTGCCTTCAGACCTATCTCAGAGCTTCTTTCTTTCTGCAGGAAGGGTTAGGAGCCTGGTCCATGAAACTGGGAGGGAATTATGCCTGCCTGGCATACAGGAAGCACCCATCATGTTTTAGTTGGATTACTAAACACATAGTACATGCAGTGTGTTCTTTCCAGAACCTGGAGCTCCATAGGAGATGATAGGGAATATGAGAAACTTGAAACAGGACAAGCAAAGCTGAGTTTAGCCTGGAGTAGGAGCAGGGAGAGTACCTGCTGGAAATCATAGCGACAGATGGGGATAGAGCCAGGCATCCACCAACCAGGAGCCAGGGCTTTGAGAACTAACTCTTTATCAGTCCCCTGTCTGCATCACTTTACTTTCTTTTAATATTTAAGAAAGTTCCTTGTGAAAATGCCTCCATCCTGTGGGCTCTTCTAAGGGAAGGGGGGAAAGGTCTGGGAGCTGAGATGAGCCAGAGGCAAAGGGGAGGCGGGAACTCTGCCCAGGAAGGGCTGTGACCACTCAGCCTTCCGTGTCCGGGGAACCCTGCCCTCTGTCTTTTCTCCTTACAACAAACCTGCCACATAGTTCAGGTCAGCTACAGAGAGTTTATTGAACCCAGTGGGGAGGAAAGAACTCAAAGGGAACCCACCAGAACAGCTCTCCCCTTTTTGCAAGCAGACAGCCCCTGGACCAGCATTTTCCACAGTGGGAAATGACAGCCGGGGTTCTCTGGGTGTGGCAGGCACTTCTGAAATAGAGGGTTTCAAGATGAAAGCAGAAAAGCAGTTGCTACCACAGGACATGTCAGAGCTATTTCTACAGAGAGTAGGCTGAATTATGTTCCCCAAAACTATCTGGTCTTAATCGCTGGAAACTTGTGTGGTAAAAAGGCCTTTGCAGATGTGATTAAGCTCAGGATGTTGAGGTGAGAGATTATGCAGGTGGGCCCTAAATGTAATCATAAGAGTCCTTAGAGAAATTCCCGTTGTGGCTCTGCAGTAATGTGACTAGCAGTAACCCAAATCCATGAGGATATGGGTTTGATCCCTGGTCCCGCTCAGTGGGTTAAGGATCCGGCCTTGCTGCGAGCTGTGGTGTAGGTCATAGATGCGGTTTGGATCCGGCATTGCAGTGGCTGTGGAGTAGGCCAGCTCTGATTTGATCCCTACTAGGTTGGGAACTTCCATATACTGCAGGTGTGTCCCTGAAAAAAAAAAAAAAAGAGTTCCCTAGAAGCGGGAGATCTGAAGGAGGTTTGACCCAGATGGAAGAGGAGAAGGCGATATGAGCAGGGAGGTGGAAACTGGGGGGTGCAGCCTCAAAGTAAGAGTGCCAGCAGCAGCTGGAAGAGTGAGGGGACAGAGCCTCAGAGCCTCCAAAGGGAACATGGGCCTTTGGAGACCTTGATCATGACCCAGAGGTACTGGTTTCAGACTTTTTGCCCCCAAAACTGCAAGAGAATACATTTCTGTTGTTTTACCAAGTTTGTGGTAATAGCGGCCATAGGAAACCAGTACGATGTGTTCATTTAAGACAAAATTACAAGTTTCCTGAAGCTTGGGGACTCTGTCTGCTGTGTTCCCTGTTTAATGTCTAGCCCCTGAATAGTATTGGGCCTTGGTACATGCTCAATAAATATTTGTGGAATAAATGTTGGATGTTCATGAATCTCCAAGAGAAGGGCAATAATTTGTGGTGCTTCCCAAACTTATTTATTCAAAGAACCCTTTTTCAAAAAACGGCTTTGGGTACAAGGGTTGTCCACTTTGGGAAATACTGATTTCTTTTTTTTGCTGAATCTTTGGGAAGATGTAGAGGGAGGTTTAAAATGGTACATTGTCCATTCCTGGCTCCTCGGCTAGTAACCGTGTTTTCCCCCTTGGAACGGTCAGCATTTTATAAAGTATCCCATAGTCAGTGGGTGATGGGAAAGGCTGTTGAGCTCAGATTGTGAGGAAAAACATTTATAAGAGTGAATGGCTCTGATCACACATTAGTATTAACAAAAACGTGATGCTTTGAAATGCTTAAATGCTACACAGGCTACTATTTATAGATTCTCCGTTAAAAAGGAGAGGCAGTCAGAAATGTCATGCTTGCTCAGCTTTACAGTAATAACACTATTTATTGCAAGGATACAAATAGGAATGCTTGCAATATTTAGTAATGTCATCCAGCTTCCCGTTTCTCTTGCAAGCTAACTCGGTGTTTTGTGTGTCAACTGCAAATTATCAATTACAGTTCTGAAGGGGGCCGGCTTCCTATCTGTGCACAAGAATGAGAGAAGCGCTTACTCTCTCTCCTTGCCTTCCTCAGCATATTCATTTCAAGATTTTAAAAGAAAAATGCATGAAGATATTGCTCAGATTTGTGGGCACTTTGGGTGTAGGGGCGACGATAGGCGCAGGTCTTTCTTACGCAATGACATCCACCCAGGGAAAGCGTTGCTCCCTGGATGTGTCCCACGAGATACACTCCTGGGAAGGATGTTAAGAAACACAGGGAAGAACAAGTGAAAGATCTGGGCAACAGGCAGGTGCTATTGGTGCTGAAAGCATTTCCAGGCTCTGTTTAAGAAAGATTTTGTTGTTGTTCAGAGGGCTTGTTTTTCTTCCAAGAAAATATAATTGTATTGACAAATTCGAAGAAATTCTATAAGAGAGGGAATTACATACCCAGATGGAAGGAGGTTGCTGAGAAGCAGAATCATACATTAAATGATTAGAAAGGAGAGGTCAGACTTCAAAAATCAGAAGATGTCTAAGAGCTTTTTAATGCTGAGCTCACAGGATTCAAAGAATGAAATACGTTCTCATATTTGTCTCCCTTTCAACAGTTGAGAACATTTCCTTTTGTTATCAAGGTCAGTTGCAGTAATGGACAAGATAGTTTGCATTTTCCCCAGGTTCCGTTGGCAAAGTCAGTCATTTTGGAAGAACAATGTTCTGAGCAGGTGATGGAGTCTTCTGTTGGGTAATTCCTCTCTGTTAAGACCATTGAGATACCAATTTAAATATTAGAATTGTAGAAACGCTTCAGTGAATATATAAAAGCTTGAGAGGGAAAGAAATGAGCCATCTTAGGAGCTTCGTAAACACTTTAAAAGTAACTGAAAGCCTTATTCAGTGCACACTGTTAATAGCAGGGAAACCAATAAAGCTCTGTCCCTCTGATAGAGAACAATGATGAGAATTACAATCAGAATATAGACGACCTTCATTCCCAGATGAAAAAGAGTGGGAGAGAATGACCACTGAGTGAATCTGCTGGGGTTTTAAAAACAGAAAAGTAGTGATTGCTTTAAACAGAACAATCTAGAACAGACTAGAAGTGTGTGTGTGTGTGTGTGTGTGTGTGTGTGTGTGGTGGGGAGAAGGTGGAGTGACAACACTTCAGAATAATGAATCATTAAAAATAAAGGGTAAACTGGAAAATCAAGTGTTAAAAAAAGATTAAACCCTCCAGAAAGACCATGAAAGGAAAAAAAAAAAAGATTGAAAGTATGGTTTTCCAAACCTGACAGTGAGGGGACTTGTGGCAAAGGTTAATTAATGTGAGCCATTGCAGATACTATTTCTCCTATGAAGCAATGCATGTCCCTGACCATCATTTTAACTGTGAGCGAACAGAATTTCCAGAACTGATTAAAGAGCTTATCCTGGAAGTTGAAACAGTGTTGAGTATACACTTGATTTCATAGGTATTTAAAGTATTCCACATCTCATTCCAAAAAAGAATCTCAGCTGTGTGGGGCAGTTACATAACAGACTAGCTATAAATAAAGAATTAGTTCAATCGATATATAAATAAATGAATGGAGCTCTGGGATAACCATCACCAGAGGCTGGACCTTTGACTACACTCAGCAACTCTTTGAGCGTGTCAGTTTTTAGGAGAAGATACTGCAGTGGGTGGCATAGCTACAGTTTGAATTCTAAACTCCATGCTCCTCCCAGCAAGGGCCCGCAGAGTCTGACAGCATAGAGAGGCAGCCAGCTTCTAACTCTAAAATTCCCCAGTCAAGAACAGAGACTGCAACTGTGTTTTCTCAATGTTAAGTGTGAGATGAATTCCAGCCACTATTTTATTCATGTTCTTATTTAAAATGTAATAAGAGCAGTGATTTTCTGCTTTTAAAAACTGCTTTAGATTAAGATGAGATCAAATGTAGCAGTTGAGATGGTAACCATCCCAAAGGCAGTGGAAAACTATCCAGTGTTCCTAAAAAGAAAAGAAAAGAAAACATAAAAAGAAAAAGAGGAGATCTTTACAGACTACCTATCGGATTTGATAACAGAAAACCCTAACTTCCCTGACCATACACCTCACCTTTAAACAGCGTTTCCACTGTTATGGTAATAAACAAGCAGCATCAATGAATCAATGACAGAAAATTACCAAAAAATTTAAAAAATGATTTCTCTCAGATATTCAAGCTAGGAGGAATGGAAAAAAAAGGAAAAGAGTGCAGAATTCTAAGTGTCAGTTTTTCTCAACAATTACTACTATGTATTCATAAAAATAAACATAACTTGTTTTCTATTTCTTTTTAGAATTGAGTGAAGTAAAAAAAAAAAAAAAAAAAAAAAAAAAAAGACTCCTTTCCAAGGGAAGAGATGAAAAAGAAATATCACCAAAAAATAAATGAGAAAAATCAAATGTAGTCACAATGGTTTCAATATAACAATTATAAGAGGATACGCCAATGGGTTACATTTCCCTATTTAAAAAAATAACCAAAAACTTTCAGGTTGTATTTAAGGGAAAAAATCCAGGAGTTCCCATCATGACTCAGCAGTAACGAACCTGACTAATATCCATGAGGATTCTGTTTGATCCCTGGCCTGCCCAGTAGGTTAAGGATCACGCGTTGCCATGAGCTGTGGTGTAGGCTGCAGATGCGGCTTGGATCCCACGTTGCTGTGGCTGTTGTGTAGGCCCACAGCTGTAGCAACCTGCCGATTTGACCCCCTAGCCTGGGAACCTCCCTATGCTGTGGGTGCAGTCCTAAAAAGCAAAAAGAAAAAAAATCCAAGAATATTCTACTTAAAAGATAAGACAAGTAGATGTGGAAAGAGTTAAAATAATTGGTTAATTCAGAAAATGTCAAACATATTATATCAAAGCAGAATACAAAGCAAAAAAGATGAAGTAAGAAAAATGAGTTTAATATATGACCATAAAAGGCAAAATAATCAAGGAAAACAAAAGATGTTAAATTTTATATGAACTAAGACACAGTGCAACAAAGTATGTGAAAGAAACTTAGAATTACAAAATAAAATTGAAAGCAACAAAACTGTAGCAGAAATCCTTATCCTGTCATCACAATAGATATAGTAGGGCAAAAGAGAAATAAGAATTTGCCTAACTACAATTAATAGTTGGATAATTGAATGAGCAATTTTATGGTACAAATTTAAAGGGAAAACACAGAATATGGAAAATTTTCACAGAAGAAAAAAAACAGGAAATTTCAATAAAGGAAAAATACCAAAAATTGTAATATTTTTACTTTAATTTTTTTTTTTTAAAATGACAATAGCAATGAAAGAAAGATCCTAGCTATCACCTGATGAGGGAAGAAATTTGAAATACAATAACAAATCACTTTAAAATATGGAGAACAAACCTAGTACCCATCAAATCCTTGAAGTGAAAGGAATGTTTAGAGAAAACTTGTGCTTTAAAGGTCTTTATTAGTGAGAAAAGGAAAATGTCAAGAACTAGAAATATAATTCTAGAAAAAGAACCAAGCAAAAACCTCAGGGGGAGGGGGAAGTGAACAGAAACACATGCAGAAGTGAACCAATGGGATAAAAAGTATTCTCTGAAATACTACCACAGAGATTTCCACTTTGAAAAGAAAAAAAAAAGTTTTAAATTCGCTGGTAAATTTAATGAGAAAAAAATTGTTAAACCAGAAAAATTTAAAAAAAAATTAAAAGAGACTAAAAATCATTAGGAAATATGTTGCCCATTTACAATGATGATGCATTTGGACACTAAAGTAAAATGGATGATTTTACCAAAGTCACAGAATTTTAAATGATAAAATGA
This sequence comes from Sus scrofa, assembly GCF_054392235.1. Taxonomy (NCBI): domain Eukaryota; kingdom Metazoa; phylum Chordata; class Mammalia; order Artiodactyla; family Suidae; genus Sus; species Sus scrofa. Next base: position 147,019,835 of record NC_139383.1, on the reverse strand, counting down.
GACACTGAGAATGTGAATAGCCCAATTGCTGAGGAAGAAATGAAGAAAGTTCGTCAAGAAACCATTTTCTTTGTTACAATGAAATAATGAATTAACTGAAAATTTTTTCAAATTTTTAAATGAAACTAAGTACAACTCATTAAAAATGTTCAATATTTCTTAGGCTTTTTCTAGCAGGAAAAAAAAAAAGATTCTGTCCTTAAACCTGGTAACACTACAAAGAAACCCTCTCTTTAGACAAATTAATGTGAAAATATCTGTAAATAGAATATAACCCTATCTTTAAAGTATATTTTAGCAAGAACAGGTAAGGTTTATCATAGTAACATGACCAGTTTTGTACAAAGTTATGAATAAAAGACGCAATTTAAGTAAGTTCAGGAACAAAATTCATATGACCTTAATAAAAGATTAAAATATTTGATAAAATTCAATGCTCTTTTTGGTAAAAATTTTAAAATAGAAATAGGGAAATACATCTTTACCAAACTGTACTTCTGAAACCTACCAGTCTGTAATAAAATGTTTCTCAACTTTTGAAGTTTCTATTTTAAAAAAAAAAGCAAAAACAAAGATGTTTTTAATTAAAATTATTTTACATATCTTTGGAGCTTCTTGTTATCCTAACAATGTTTCAAAAATGCACTAAAGAATCAATATTATAAAATGAAAACAGAATTTTAAGTTGAACCTGAAAAAACTAAGGATTCCAGCTGAAAGTATAAGAAATAAAGAGTTCATGAAAATGTCCAGATAAATATTAACTCCATAAATTTCCAAAGCATTTCTAGTAAAAAACAGGCAGTAACTGGTAATTGGTTTGAGGTAGTACCATTCATAATACTAACGAAAATACATAATATTCCATGAATGTTCCATGATATACAAACAAAATGAGAAAATGCTAAGTTTTAAAAGGAGATGTAAAGGAAAGAAAACTGTACTACACTGGTGATTGGGTGTAAAAAAGAATACATTTTCCTACATGTTAATTTTTAGATCTGATTTACTTTTGATTAACCTATAAAAGTATAGGATTTGGGTTTTTTTTAACAAAAATATGACAAACATTATTCCAATGGTTTTTGTTTCTCAAAAAGAAATATGTACGGTCGGTAAGTACAATTTTAAAGGTTATAAAATACCGAAAACAAATAAAATAAAATGCATGCTTCTTGAAAATTTTTAGAAAGCACACAAGAGTGTAAATTAGAAAGAAATCATGAACAGCTTTAGTTTAAAAACAGAAACAAATTTAAACACAACAGAGAATGCAGGAATAAACATATTAAGAACTTGGTAAATGCTAAATATTAACAAAGCAAAGGGAAAGGTAATAATTATTTAGTGGGGATAATTAGAAATCGAAAATGAAGAAAAAAATTAACTTAGACTTAACCTTTATAATAAATAGTGAATGGAATAAATGGTAAACTAATAATGATAATAATAACAAGAAAACTGGAAGAAAACAGAATAGAATATGTATGAAAATATGTTTGATAATTCAAGCAACAGAAAAAGTAGATTGATAGAAATGAATTTCTAAAAATCTTATATGGATAATAAAGTGTTTGAAATAAATGATAGGCAAATGCTTATCTACGTAAGTGAAAGATTCACATAAATGTATTATAACAGAACCAAGCACCAGTGCTCAAGAGACAAATGTTACAAGAAAAGGGATGGTTTTAACGAAATAAAACACCAACAGGAAATCATTATCTGATGAATTAACCACCTTTTCTAAAATTTAAGGAAATTTGAATTGAATCAATGTGTCATCATTTCACATCCTTTAAATTAAAGTAAAATAAAGAGAATGACAAAACTTATTGCTAACTGGGCTTTAGGGAAACAGAGAACAGTGGTTTGTGGATGACAGTAAAAATTGATTTGTTTCATCTGAAACGGAAGCTGCAAAGCATATCACAGACAAAAAAAGTTCCACTCAGAAAAATTTTTTTCTCAGAATTTATCCCAGTAAAACTAATTTTCAAAAAATCATATGCAAAGATATTTATAATACCATGTTTAGGTTTTCAAATGTTGAAAACAGTTTAATTGTTTAGGAAAGGGGAACTGTGTATATTGAAATGAATTATCATGGTGGTTAGTTCTGGTCTATGTGGGTATCCCACCAAACCGTATAGGATTTTGTTTGATAAAAACATCACTCTACTAAAGAAAGTTTGAAAGCTATTCCTTCCAAGAAAACAGAAAATTTTAAAGGTGACATTGAAAAATGTGTAAAAAAGCAATTAAAGTGAAAAAAAGCAGAACATAAAAGAGTACAAAACTGTATAAAATTATGGATAAAGTTAGTGTGAAATCCATTATTATATGAGTAAAAATCAGGAAAAGGCTTAAAATAATACAAAGTTGAATGATTTAATCAAATAGTGTGAAAATTATTTTAAAAATTGTTTTATTAATAAATAAAATCAAAATCTTAGGCTGGAAAATAAGAAAGGAAAGGATGTATTCTTAGACTTCAGCTAGTATAGAAATCATGTGCTTTTGGTCAGGATTTCTCAGATCACACTTAGCAAGAGTACTGCTAAAATCAGAAGTACATATACCCCACTGGGGGGACAAGGCAAGAGAAAATTATTTCTGATCAGAGATTTTGCCTCTTCTCTCATTCATTTCCTGGGGACCTTTTTCCTTGGGCAAAAAATTGCTCAAAGAAGAATTGTGGATTATTCAAGCAAGCTGAAATCAAATCTCTTTTGACTTATTGAATTATAAGGTGCCAGTGTCTATATTGCTGTTTCTGGTATCAATTGATATGATTTTTAGTTAAGTATCTATGACATTTTGTTTAAAAAGTAAAATAAAAATATTTCAATCAAAACCAACATCATTCCCCTACTCTTACTAACAATATGGCTGTTATAAAAATACATTTAAAATATTTTTATATTTATAATAGCAAATTGTTTAGGATAAATGATATTTTTAATAATAAATACCATTCACACTTTTCATTCTTAGAGCATTACAGCATCTCTGTGTATTTTAACCACTTACTGTCAGAAAGGGAAAACAAAGCCCTTTCTTTTGTTCTTTTCAGAAGGGCCATTTGAATGTAAACCTTCTCTGCAGTTAGTTTTCCACTCTGTGCACTTTGACGTGACACTTTCCAGTCAGAAAATTCACAAATCTGACAGAGTGGCCACATTTTTGGAAGAGCAGCTTGGGCTGTCTTGGCAAGTGCTCAGGACCTGGGGCCAGAAGTCCTGGGGTGAGTTGCTATTTTGTCTGAACCTCAGATACTACCAATTTCACACATTAGTTCTGAGGCTCAAAAGAAAATTTTTTAAAAACTGGATTACATATGTAAAGGTTAAGGTGCTACACAAACCCCAGTAATTGCTTTATAATGCCTGAAGTCAATATACCCTGTATTTTAAAATCTGTGTGCAGTGAGAATTGAGCATTCAGTCTAAAAGGCACCATGTTCCAGGCAACGGGGTTGTCTGCCTATCCTGCCCTGCTTCTCACCCTCCACTCCCAAGAGAGAAGGCACACCAGCTGAGAGAATGCAGACCAACCAGCAGCCCACTCCCTCTTTACTGCCAGCTCGCCTCCCACCCAGATCCCAGAAGCCTGACATACATACCTGTGATCAGAAAATAAGTGCACATCTCCATTTATTTCACTTTTTAAATTTAAATTTAAATTTTTTTATTACTCAAATGAATTTATCACATCTATAGTTGTATAATGATCATAACAATCCAATTTCACAGGATTTATTTCAAATGGCTTTTTTGGGCATGGGCAATCCTACTTTAGAAGGACCTTGGCACTTCCTCCCCACTTGTGACTTGCATTTACATCTCTGGTTTTTCCTCTTCTTGTCTCCCAGACTGCCCCACCTCTGGCCCTCAGGGATTTGTTAGAGATGGAGCTCAAGGAATGAATGGGTCTGGACTTAACGGAAGTGGGTGAAGAAAAGCATTTCATGGCCAAGGGAAAGGCAGGAGCAAAGATAAAGAAGCTGGAAAGTGAGCTCCCAGGTGTGGCTGGTGGTGTCTTGGATGGTGGGCAGGCAACACCAGATGTAACTTTCCCAGACACAGAGAACAGTAAGGGGTCTCCATCCGAATAACACTGGCAGAGAATAGCTAATCATTCTAATGTACAAGATTTCTATAGATTTCTTCCATTCCTTTAAAAATAAAAGTTACTTTTTTCTTTTCTTTACCAATACTATCATTGGCCGAGTATTTTTGGAATTCCATCTTTTCTATGGAATTTATTCTTAATAATTTCGAAGAGAATTTTATAAAATTTGACACTCTGTCTTGGAGAGGCTGCAATAAAATCTCACATTTGGCTGATGAAAATGTAAATCACAAAACTTCCTGTAAGGCAAATTAATAGTACATGTGCATTAGAAGATCTTTTAAAAACGTTCATATTCTTTGACCCAGTAATTTTACTTTGAGGGATTTATCCTAAGGAAATAATGAAATACTCATAAAAGCCATGTGCAAAGATGTCCACTATGAAATTTTTATTTTTATTTTGTTTTTTTGGCTGCACCGGGGGCATATGGAAGTTCCTGGGCCAGGGATCAAACCCGAGCAATGGCAGTGACCCGAGCCACTGCAGCGATAACGCCAGATCCTTAACCTGCTGTACCACAAGGGGACCCCCTCCCCCGACAAAATTATTTAAAATTGAGAAAGCATTGAAAACTTTATGTATCCAACAATAGTTGATTGGCTTCAATAAGGGAGGGTTCACAGATGGGAATGGATTCTATTGATTTTCTCAACATTCAGTGAGAAAAACAGGCTCCTGTACTAGATGACCCTGGGAACATCTCTGCAGACGTATATATCTGTGACCAGAAAAAAAAGTGCACATCTCATTGCTCATGTTCAGTAACACTGCATGCCGATATAACAGATAGCTTTAATTTTATTTTACCTTAAAGGTTTTTCCAAACTTTCTTTAATAAGTATTTGTTGCTTTACTGGGGGAGGGACTTGAGGCAATTGCCTTTTAAAACTATTTTTATTATAGTAAAACATATAACATAAGTTTTGCCATTTTAACTCTTTTTTAAAAAAGTTTTGGAGTTCCCGTTGCGGCTCAGCAGTAACAAACCTGACTAGGATCCATGAGGATGCGTGTTCCATCCCTGGCCTTGTTCAGTGGGTTAAAGGATCTGGGATTGTCTGCCCTGAGCTGCTGCGGTGTATGTAGCAGACACGGCTCAGATCCCACATTGCTGTGGCTGTGGTGTAGGCCGACAGCTGCAGCTCTAATTCGACCCCTAGATTGGGAATTTATGCACATATGGCCCTAAAAAGCAAAAAAATAAAAAAGTTTCATTGAAGTGTAGTTGATTCACAATGTTGTGATTATTTCTGCTGCATAGCAGAGTGACTTGGTTATACATATACACACATTCATTCTTTTTCAGTTCCTTTTCCCATATAGATTTTCACAGAATATTGGGTAGAGTTCCCCTATACAGTAGGTCCCCATTGGCCAGTCACTCCATATACCACAGTGTGTATATGCCGATCCCCCCAAAATATGGAATGCTTCAAGAATTTGCATGTCATCCTTATTCAGTGGCTATGCTAATCTCTGTATTTTTTCCAGTTTTAGTATAAGTGCTACTAAAGTGGGCACCATTTTAACTCTTTTTCTTTCTTTTTTGGCTGCCCCACAGCATATGGAGTTTCCATATGGCAGGGATCAGATCCAAGCTGCAGCTGGAACCTAAGCTGCAGCTGTGGCAATACCAGATCCTTAACCCAATGTGCGCAGCTTGGGATTGAACCTGTGTTCCAGTGCTCCAGAGATGTGGCCAATCCCATTGGGCCACTGTGGGAACCCCTTACCTCTTTTCAATTATAGTGACATTAGTTAAATCCACATGTGGTGTAACTCTTTCCAAAACTTTTTCATCTTCTCTGAACAGAAACTCTGTACCCATGTAATAGTAACTCCTCCTTCCCTTTTCCTTCCAGCCTCTGATAACCTCATCTATTTCCTATCTCCATGAATTTCCCTAGTCTAGGGAAATATTTCGTATCAGTGGAATTACCCTATGTTTTTATTTTTATTTCATGTAGCATGATGTTTTCAGGGTTTATCCATGTTGCACCACGTGTCAGAATTTCCTTCCTTTTAAAAGCTGGATAATATTCCATTGAAAAGGTGTACCACATTTTGTTTATCCTTTCATCTGTTGATGGACACTTGAATTGTTTCCACCTTTTGGCTGTTGTGAATAATGTTGCTATGAACGCTGGGGTGCTAATATCTGTTCAAGTCCCTGCTTTCAGTTCTTTTGGGTATATACCTAGTAGTGGAGTTGCTGGCTCATGTGCTAAATCTGTGATTAATTTTTGAGGAATCTGTTCCTTTTTTTACCAGGAAAAAAATAACATATTTTAAATCTCAATGTGATTCAGCTTTTAAGAATATAGTGTAGGAAGGGACAGTTCGATGTTGATATCTTTCAGTTGTAAAATTGAATGCCTCAAAATGTTCTGGATTTGACACATGCCCACACCAGCTCAAAACCTATGCCAACTTTAGAAAATGTCAATATAAATTTAATTTATCCAAATATCCGTAAGAGCTCTGTGTATGCCAAGTATTTCAAGGCTAGAAGCTAAAAGAAACTTTGTGATCACTAACTCTTTTTGGAATGTTTTAAGTTGCAAAATCACCCCTGAGAAAACCACATCATTTACTTTATTGCAATCTTTTGCCAACGCTTAGATCTTTTCCTCACATTTCCACACATGAAAATTTCAGTTCCAGGCAAACTCCAAGTATTTTTTTTTTTTTAGGAGTTAGGTATCTAATTTTTTAAAAATCAGAATGTCACTTTTTAAATTTAGTCTGAAATTCAATTCTGTTTAAGGAACTTTTTCTTAGGTAACTTGTCAGAAAAGCATGATTGATTGCTTATGGGTTGAATATTTTAAAAATGAGAATCATGGAATTTAATAAAGTATATTGTTTTCTCATGGGCTTAAGACATGTACAGAGGATCCAATTCAAACATGACGTTTAACCTTCCAGAAAATTTTCCACAAAGATCTTTTCTAATTAACCTGGCAAATGAAGTAAATCTGGCCGACAGTTTTCAGGACAGGGGTTATCTCTTTTTGTCTGCTTTGAAAACTCTTATGTACACAGAGAAGTTTCTAGAAATAGGAGAATGGGTACGTTTGGAGAGGAAAACAAGAATCTTTACGAACATCTGAATTTCAGATTTTTCTAGATGTACAATCTGTCTAACCTAAAACCACAGTCATCTAGGATATATTCTAGAAAAAAAAAGTCCAGTGTGATTTATAGTGGGGCAGACATAGATTTATATGGAGAGTGGGGACACGTGGGGGGGGGACATAAAAGTAGAAATTTAATAGGCAAAGAATTCATATCTAAAATGCATAAACAATTCCTGCAAGTTAATGAGAAAAGGACAAACAATTCAGCTTAAAAATTGACAAAGTGCTGAACTAGTAATACCCAGAAGAGGAAAACAGGATGGCCAGCTGATAGGCATATAAAAATATGCTCAGCTTCACCAGCAATTGGGGAAATGCAAACTGACACAACCATGAGAAAGCATTTTATACCTGTGATGCTGCTAAACATGGGAGCAGGAAAATCAGGACTTGTCTCTCCTGGTGGGAGTGTAAACGGGTGAAGCCGCTTTAGAGATTTAATTTGGGAAAATCTAGAATAGCTGAAAACGTACACCCCCTGGGACCCAGCAATGCCACTGCTAGGTATACACACTAGAGAACTCTACACATGCGCCTAAGGAAACAAGTGCAGATTCCTCCACTCAAAATAGCAGGTTTTATGGGGAAAACAGAGTTGGGGAAGACCACTCAAAAACCTTTGGAATTTTTCACTCAAGAACTAATAAAAACAAATGATTTTTAAATCATGACAAAAATACAGTACAGTTAATCCACTGATGGCATTTGCCCCTATAGTCCTACTGTCTGTCCTTCTAGGCTCCTTCCTTCCTGGACAGGTAGATGTGACTGGCCTTCAGCAGAGGTCATTTTCATAAAAATTTAAAATGTAGCCTTGGGAATAGTCTTAATCATTATTCTATTGTTTTAAGATTGTGGAAATTCCTCCGATTTCTTCATTTTCTTTATCTGCACTCCTAGTGTCACCAAATGATTAAATAGTAGGAAGTATTTAGCGGTCCTTGAAGCACAAATTCTGTCACTCTCTTCTCTGAAGGAAGAGATTTCTGTAGATTTTCAGCTCAGGTCTGTATTCATTGCTAAGACTTTCTCTTAATTGCTTCAAAACAGTAACATGTTGGGAAAAATCAGAGATGAGCCAACAAGATTTCCATGTTCTACCAACATCCTTCCCCTAGTTGTCAATGATGTATCAAGAAATTTGCACAACATGTGACCTGAATTGTAATGTGGATTTTCATGGCAGCATTGTTTGTTAGTGAAGAGCTGAGAGGGGGTCCCTAAATGCCTCTCATGTGGGCATGGATAAATAAAACATGGTGTATTCAAATCCTGGGATGTTGTATAATAACAAGGCAAAGAAACGAGATCTATTTGCACCGACGTGAAGAGATCTTGAAAACATATATTAAGTTTAAAAAGCAAGCTGCAGAATAAGTCAAATGTTTTAAATCATGTAAAAGACGACTAAGGATTACATGTAGTAAAATTATGAAAGTGTAGATTGGAAAGATATATACCAAAATAATGATCATTGCTTTCTCAACAGTAGGGAGGAAGAGAATGAAACCAGAGAATAAAATCATTTGTGAGATGTATGTATGTATGTATGTATTTAGCTGGGCCTGAGGCATATGGAAGTTCCAGGACCAGGGATGGAGCCCGAGCCACAGTAACAACCCAAACCACTACAGTGACAACCTCAGATCCTTAACCCACTGAGCCACTGGGGAGCTCTATGAAAGTTGTATTTATTTTAAAGCAAACAAAGAACTCAAGCAAAAATGAGAAAATAGTGTCATTTGCTGCAAATTCTGGCTCATGGGTAATGCATCTTTTCAAAACTTTTCTCCTTATTTTTCTACATTAAAAATGTCCCCAGTTTAAAAATGTAGGGGTTTAACTCAGTTTAGCATATATTTTACTGAATGCTCCATGAGTGCCCACACGCCCCTTAGTAAAACTGCTGAAAGGAGTGACAAATTCTGCCTGCAGGTTCCCTTGTAATGAGTGCAGATGGTGAGCAGGGTGTGGGGTGGGAGTCACAAAGCTCATTCCAAGTCTGGGACAAGGGCTGCTTGTTCCTAAGAGATACAAGGGTCTCTGGAATGAGCAGTTCTCAAAGGGGAGTTTTTTCTTTAACATATGACCTATTGTTGAAATAAACATTTTGGGGGGCTTTGTTCTTTTTTAACCCTTTCCCAAATGAAAACCCAAGAACATGAGACAAAGGAACCCAATGGTTTAATTAGAAATGGCTCAGGAAACTCTAATTCTACTAATTTAAAATACTATATTAATGAGGCAGAATTTTAGTTCATCCACGAAAAAATATTAATTCCTCTTTGTTAAATAAATTCATTTTGTGTCTGTTCGAGGGAGAGCTGTTAATACTACAACATCACCAGTTGGACCACTTTGGGAACATCTTTTACCCTCTCCTTCCACTTTCACTTCTTCACCTGTGAAAGTGGCTGTGGTAATAATGACCATCTCTGCGGGTTAAGGAAAGGGAGATCATATATCAGGTGCAATGCTGGCCCTGGGTTAGCACTCAAGAAAATTAAGTCTTTTCCCTCCTCTCCTAGAAGGATATATTTATATACAAGCAACGAGTATGTTGCACTAATTACAAAGAGTCATTATCCATTCATTAATGTAATATTTCCTTTATTCTTTTATTGCAATTTGTTATTCCAATAAGACTTACTTTTATAATTTTAAAAAAGAATAAAAGATGCAGTCTGCATTTCAAATACTTTCCTAATTCTCACAATTTTCTTCTAACGCAGGGGTAATGTGACTCAAAGAACATTCATGGAGGACTTAGCAGTCCTTGAGTGCTAGAAATGGCAAAATTGTATTCTTGAATAGAGGTAGATTTTTTCCAGCAAGATGGTCCACTGCTTTCATCATAGGATCTCCCCTAACCACCACTGTAAGTATATATTGCATCTATCACTATAATCCTGCTTTACAATTATATACAAAGTAAAACTTCCTGCCAAATTTATGATAAAAATAATAATGGTTAAGGAGAGGGATGGGAGTGGGGTATGGTGATAAAAGAGAATAAATCAGCACATCAAGAGAAGAGCCTGGTGCAGAAAAACAAAAGTGCGATGAACCACCTCCTTCCCTTCCCCCCTCCCCATCTGTGGCCTCTTGAAACACAAGAAGAGAGCAGTAGCCCAGTGGCAGCTGATCTCTGATAAGCAGGTGAGTGGGATGATATTTCTAAGAATATTTAACATATGGTCTTTTTTTGTTGTATAAATTTTTTCTATGGTCATAGTTGTGAACCAAGAGGACATGTTTAATGAAAATTTAATATTTCTATTGCAAATGTCAAATTTTGGAGAGGGTGGAAACTTCTCTGTGCTCCAAGTGCTACAGGTTGTGGGGTTGGGGGTGGGGGGGAGTCTCCTTCCCATGGAAAAGGTCCAGACCTTTTTATCTTTCTTCGCCTTCATTCCCATAGGTTGGTGTCTTCAGGACAAAGGAAAGTACCACGTGCTCTTCTCCCTTTGGCCCCTCAGTGATGACTTTGTGTGCTTTTTCTTGGCTGTGGTCTTTGGAGATTCTTCAGAAGTTCCCATTTAGTTCCTCCTCCTGAGGTTAGGAGGCTCCGAATGACTTGGGGACCTGGTCATATCAACACCCATTTTTCTTCTTGACAGACTCAATTTTCCCATGGGCAGGGGAGGGCAGCCTTTGAGAAGCCTCAAAAATGCCCTAATCTGGTAATGGGATTTTTACCTTGCAGCAGTTTTTACTTCTGAGATGAGGACCTTGTCTGCTTTTCCTCCAGGGAGACCCATAGACCCCAGGCTCCTCATCCTCCAACTTGAGGCTCATCCCTCCTCTACCCACATGCTGCCTCATGGCCATCCACAACACCCAGTCCCTTCTGGGGTATCTTGTAACAGGCAGTGATTTACAAACTTTTTTTTAAGTAGTGGAATTATTCTTTCCAAATAAACTATTGAGACAAAATCCAATCTATAAAACAGCTTGAAGCAAAACAGAACCTGGGTGGGAATTGGTCATATCTTTACTGACAGCTTCCCTGCCAGGGACGGACTCTACAGCACTCCCAAAAGCCCAGGAACACCACTGAGAAATACTTGATAGAAGGAAATAGGTAGTTTCTACTGCAGCGCAACAGGTCAAGAATCCTGCCTGGTATCTGTAGAGGACAACAAAGCAGTCATGGGTCACTCATCCTGTCAAGTTTCTTTTCTTTTTTTCTTTTTGGGGCTGCATCTGAGGCATATGGAGGTTCCCAGGCTAGGGGTTGATGGGAGCTGCAGCAGCCAGCCTACACCACAGCCACAGCAACACCAGATCCAAGCCACATCTGAGACCTACACCACAGTTCATGGAAACACGGGATCCTTAACCCACTGAGCAGGGCCAGGAATCAAACCCACATTCTCATGGATACTAGTGGGTTCTTAACCTGCTGAGCCACAAAGGGAATACCTCACCCTGTCAAGTTTCTTGATCACAAACAGCAAAATCCAATTCCAGACCCCCTGATCAGTGAAGGAATGCATTGGATGGCTGCTGCATAGCTGAGAATTATAAGGGAGGCTGGAAAACCAGGCTCAAAACAACAATCCAAAGCATCCAAATCAGCTGAGCTTCTGAGAAGGAGCAAATGCAGGAACGTAGCGTTTATGTACCATAGAATTCCAAGGTGCCAATTAATAGACTTGTGCAGTGTACAACCTGAACAGCCATCACTGACAATCCTTAGCAGGGCCCTTGAGATCCCTTGAGAGGTAATGTTCAGATAGTAGACAGGCAAGAACAAGTGCCTTTCCTACTCCTGTGTGCCAGGTGCTTTACTTAATTCAGCTTATTTCATCCCCTCCACAGCCTGTGGATGATCAGAAAAATCTCTGGGGGCGCTTGTTAAAATGCAGATTTCTAGGCTTTGCCCCACCTGGAATTCTATTTGTTCATAAAAGTTCTGGGTGGCACCTTGGGAAGTTCCATATTGCAAGCACTTTAGCTGATGGGTGATACAAAAAACACACTTGGAGAAATGCTGCTGGACACACCAAATCTTCTTGCCATTTTACAGGTGGGGAAAGTTTCACCCAAGATTGCACAGCTGGCAATTTGCAAAGAAAGAGTTTGAACCCAAACTTTTCTGGCTCCCAAGCATGTACTCGCTTCAAAAATACTCAAGATATCATCACTTTGTACCTCTTTCCAAAACTTTAGTTCTCTACTGTTCCAAATGTCACTTCATGTTTCTTTAAAGTGATTTTTATTAAAAATAAAAATTTACTTTAAAAGAAAAAAAGGTTTGTTATTTCCATAAATAGAAATCAAAGTGTCATTTGCTACTTGCTATAAATGATAACTACAAAAGTCACAGGTCCTGGCCCCAAACCTGGAAGGCAGAGATTTGCCCATCCTGAACATAGCAGACCTCAAACTCTGAGCTCCCTTGATCACCCCTTCCCACCGACAAAAATGCAAATCAACAAGCTTGACATTCATATCATGTATATAGGGTTTTTCTTTTTTTTTTCATTTTTAAAGCTTTATTGACGTATAGTTGATTTATAATATTGTGATAATTTCTGCTATACAACAAAGTGACTCAGTTATACATATACACACATCCATTCCATGGTGGTCTAGTGCTTCAGACTCGGCACTTTCACATCTGCAGCCCTGGTTCAATCCTTGGTCTGGGATCTGAGATCCCACATCAAGCCGCTGCACATGCAGCCAAGACAAAAACCCCAAACCCAAAACACATGATATCAGGATGACTTGATATGATGTGAGAAACGGCACTTGACTGCACTTGACCTTCATGGTCTTCCTACCCCAGACACACCAGCCTGAGCTAATCATGAGAAAAAATCCAGACAAATTCCAATTGAGGGATAATCTTCTGTTTGTTTGTTTTTGTTGTTTTTTGGATGCACCCACGGCATGTGGAAATTCCTGGGCCAGGGATCAACATCCCCCTCCCCAACCCAAGCTGCAGCAATGACAACACTGAATCCTTAACTTGCTCAGCCACAGAGGAACTCCAAGGGACATTCTACAAAATACCTGACCAGTACCTTCCAAAACTGTCAAGGTTATCAGAAACCAGGAAGGTCTGAGAAGCTATCATAGTCAAGAAAAGTCCAAGGAGACATAATATCTAAATAGACATTAAGGAAAAACCGAGGAAATCTAAACAAAGTGTGAACTTTAGTTAATAATAATACATCAGTATTGGTTCATTACTTGTGACAAATAGACAATGCTAAAATAAGATGTTTATAATAGAGGAAATTGAGTTTGGGGCATGGAAGAACACTGCACTCTTTGCAAAAATCCTGTAAATCTAAACTGTTCTCAAATTATACGTTTACTTAAGACAAATAAAAAATATAAAATCACGCATAAAGGAAAGTACAGAAAATAATTGAATAGTCATGCACGGACCCATCATCTAGGTTTAACAGATACTAACATTTTGCCCCATTTGCCTCAGATCAAGATCTTTTGTCTTCTCCAGAAATATAACGTTACCGGAGTTCCTGTAGTGGCTCAGCAGTTAACGAATCTGACTAGCATCCATGAGGTCGAAGGCTTGATATCTGGCCTTCCTCAGTGGGTTAAGGATCCAGCATTGCCATGAGCTGTGGTGTAGGTCTCAGACACTGCTTGGATCCTGCATTGCTGTGGCTGTGCCATAGGCCAGCAGATATACCTCCAGTAGAGGTATATCTAGGAACCTCCACATGCCACGGGTGTGGCCCTAAAAAGAAAAAAAAAAAAAAAAGAGGTTAAAATTACTCTCCATCCTTCTCCTCGCCTCATTCCCAGAGATAATGATGTCCCAAGTTGTTGTTTATCATTTCCATGCAGATTTTATACTTATGCTACACATGTACATTTCCACTTACAATACATGCTATTGTTTTTGTGTTAACAATTGCATAAACAGTAATATGTGGTTATTTAACTTTTGCAAATTGCTCCTTCACACACAATATTGGTTGTCAAATGTATCTATGTTGATTACTTAGATTGAGTTTATTTTAACCTCTGTAGAGTATCTTATTGTAAGAATAATGCACCCTTATTCACCCTTCCAGTGAGGGATAATTAGGAACAGTTTTTTTTTCTTAACTTTTGAAAATAATGTTCCAATTAACATTCTTATATGTGTCTTCTGGTGCATACATCGAAAGTTTTTAGGTATACTCTTTATGAACGTTGGGTTGTGAGATAGGTACCTTATGGATATCACCAAGTTGCTCTCCAAAGTACTAATTTATCTTCCCAGTAGCAGTGACTAAGAATTCAGTTCCCCCATTCATCCCTATGAACAGCTGATACTGTCCAATTCTTAATTTTGCCAACCAGGTTGCTGAGTATATTTTCATCTTTACTGGCTGTTCTGATTTCTTCTGTGAATTGCCTTTTTTTGTACTGAGTTGCTTATACATTTCTTAGGGGAAACGTATTTCATTCGTTACAAAGGTAATACAAGGTTCTCAGATATCTTAACTCAGTGATATACTAGAGTAGGCTGAGTTGTACATATCTTCAGAACTCAATGACCTCATATTGGTTGCTTCAATTATCCACTATGGAATATTTACACCAAGAAAATTGGCAAGCTCCATGAATCAGGGCTCCCACCCCCCATCCCCACATAGCCTATTGTCAGACATACCAGCACACAGTTATCTTAACCTCCACTTGACTCCCGCTGGCCTCAGCCATCTCCCACAATGAGGGTGGTTTGAACGCAACCCCTGACGTCCTAGCTTGACCTTTCAGCCTATTGGAACTGGGCCTTGGATCTCTTTCAGGCGATATTTCATCAGGGTTTCCATAATCAAAAATACATACAATATACTGTCAAACCAATACATCCTCAGCTTCACATAGTGAAGCCGTTCACTATGGACTCAAAGCAAAGGCAGGCTCTTCCAGTTGCTGTGAGGCACAGCTATCCAAGCACCAAAGTAGAACCCAAATATTCAGTGATCCTGGCATTGTTACCCTGTCATCCTCTCAGTCAACCCCGTGCTTCTTTGGACAGTTTCCCCAGCAGACGTGGATCTGGTTTCTGCATTCCCACGATGCCAAGCTCTTTCCATACAAGGCAGTGCTGCAGGCAGAGACTACAGAGGATGCTGGTTACTTGCTTCTATTGGAAAAGAATAAATATCCTTTATTTTATTTTATGGCCACAGCCATTGCATAAGGAAGTTCCCAGGCCAGGCACTGAGTATGAGAGACAGATGTGACCTACACCGCAGCTGTGGTAACACTGGATACTTTTAACCCACTGCTCCAGGCCAGAGATCCAACCTGCTCTTCTGCAGCCGAGACAGATGGAGTTCCCTGGCCAGGAATCAGATCCAAGCAGTAGTTGTGACCTAAGGTGAAGCTGTGGCAACGCCAGATCCTTAACCCACTGTACGGGGCGGGGACAGAACCTGAGTCCCAGTGCTCCCAAGACACGGCCAACCCCATTGCACCACAGTGGGAACTCCTGGAGTCAGATTCTTAACCCACTGTGCCGCTAAGGAAACTCAAGAAGGAACATACTTGAAAAGAACTGATGTCTGCCTTCCTTCCCATTGATCTAGCTCTGCCCATTAAAGTTACTTGGGTTAAGTCTAATAATCATTTTCCAGGCATATGAAACCAGAAGTCACGTAAGACTTAAAATTGGTATGTCTTTACCATTCCCCATAGGATATGGGAACCAGCCCTGTCTCATTCTTGTCCTTTTGTCAGTATTGAGTGCTCTTGTTGATCAATGGTCCTCCACAGACAAATGCTGCAACTTGATTTTCCACATGTGGTCTGCACACTGCAGAGAAGCAGACATTGACATAACTTTTAGCTCTTACTTATTTGTAGTGTGTCCATGAGGCCAGCAACAGAGTTTGCTGCTATTAAGGCACCTGACATATTGATATTGCTAAAAAAATTCTTTAGTGAAGAAATGTACAAATATATTCTATAGAATGAGGTTCCAGTAGAACTTACTATCCCAAAGAGAACATTTTGTGAAAACATTCTCAATGATCAATAAGGGGATTATCCCTTTTGTGGATCACCTGTGGCCACTTGCTACAGCTCCTGCTGTGGTGCTGTTTCTACTTGTCTTTCCATACCTATATCCTTGAAATACATATGAGAATTCAGAACTATTTGGGGAAGAAAAAGGATTCTACTCTAAGAAAACTTAACGTGTGAAAAATCTACATTAACAAAACAATTTAGGAAACAATCATTCCTTGAGTCTGGCTTCTGTTGCCTGTCCCTTGATTTACAGACTGCTAGCTTACAAAGAAGGTAAAGGTAGGAGATATGGAATGGAAGACCAAGGGACCATTCTCAATTAAAAAACAAAGAAAGCAATCATGGCATTTTAAGAAGAAGAAAGGTCTACTCCAATATAATCATTTCACAGGGGAGTTAACAGAGAGGCAATTCAACCTGCACAAAGCCACACAGCTTTGTAGAGTAGGGCAGGACAAGGCAGAAGAACTGCTGGTCTGGCATTGCTGCTCATAAAACATCTCAGAACTGGTGGCATTAATCAAAGTGAATAGAAATTTTGATTTAAACCCACTTTTCAGGTACTTCTAAGATGTATTTCAAAAACAAAGTAATATCCTTTGTACTCTCTGCCAGTCAAGGATCCTAGAGGAGTAAAGATGGCACACCCATCTCAGAGACCTACCACAGCAATAGCGATTTGAAAAAGATGGAGCCATCACAGTGCTCCTGGTATTAGGTACTTTCCCACAGATGACCATGTAGAGAGTTGAATACACCTGTTCTCAGGCTAGTGCCAGTTTGTGGAAGGCTGCGTAGCAACAGAAGACTTCCAGCCTTCACTTTGGATCTACGGCGAGCCCTTCTGGCCCAGGCCTGGGTTTTCCAGGAAATTCCCTTACTGATGTTTCACTTGAACATAGTTCTGGAAAGTTAGTCACAAAAAGATGTCCTGCTGTCCCTGTCCAAATGTTTTTTGAAACCTCCACATTAACCATTTTACATTTAATGCTTTTAAAGTATCATGGAGGAATGTAGCGCTTACGGCCCCCTGAGCTGTCTGTGTGCATCTAAAATAGAAAATCTTCTCAAGTTGAGTGTAAACAGATCTCAAGGAGACTGGAACTCACAGGGCTGTGACTGGAACCAACTAGAGAGTCCTGTTCTCTTTCCTGCTCCTGGATCGCTTTGTGGAGACCCCTGGGTGGCTTGTACAGCTAAAGCCCTTTGCAGGGGACCTTAGGCAGATGGATCTCTTAAAGTGTATTTATTGGTGGAGACAGCTGTGGGCATGAAGTTGGAGATGAACTCTACCAACTCACATAATAGCAAAAATGGAAAGCATTGTGCTAAGCTTTTTTAGAACAGCTGCAAAATTTCTAAATTACATAATGCACTCTTTAAAACTTAAAATTCAGATATAATTACACACAATGAGGCGCATCCATCTCAAGCGTACAGTTCGATGTGTTTTTGATGAATGCATACACTACCATGCTTTTGAGGCTCATCTATGTTTTGTATGTATTAATACTTTGTTCCTTTTTATTGGTAAGCAGTACTGTCTTGAATGGATATATCACAATTTGTTTCTTTTCCCTTTTGAGTTACACTTGGGTTGTTTCCAGTTTTTTTTTTGTTTTTTTGTTTTTGTTTTTGTTTTGCTATTATGAATAAAGCAGCTATCAACATTCCCATACACGTGTCTTTGTGGACATATTTTCACTTCTTTTGGTTAAATAGTTAGGGGTAGAATTGCTGGATCATAAATTAAGTGTGTGTTTAACCTTATAGGAAACTTGCCATAGAGTTTTCATAAAGTATCCTTAATTAATGAACCTGATTATGTATGACATGATTCTTTTACATTTTTTGTTTCATGATATGTTCTTGCCTTGCACTGCATTGATAGGATATGGGCACCTAGTCTTTGAAATATATCCTTAAGGATAAGACCTTGATCCACTATACAACATTAGTGGTTCTTAAATGCTTCTGATTTGTTTATACAAATACCTTAGAATCTTAAATAATCATGTTGGAAAACTGGGATGATCTCTTTCATGAATCTTTCCCATATTTTTCTTTATTGTATTTAGTATTTTATACATACAAAAATAAGTGTAACATATGTATTAGTTATAAAGCATAATCATAAAATGGAAATCTGTAAATCTATCACCCAATATGAGGATGAACATATTTCCAAGAACACTGCATGTGCCTTTGGGCTTCTCCCAGAAGTAACCAGGATCCTGGATTTTGTGCTCTTTCTGAATCCTTTTGCTAAAACAAAACCAAAACAAAACAAAAATCTTTTATCATGTATTAATAAATTTGCTTTGAAAATTTGCGTCATTGCTTTAGTTTTCCCTACTTTTAAGAACTTTATCAAAATGGTATCATGTGCATAGTTCTCAGAACTTGCATATCTTTAACATGTTTTGAAGATCTGCTCATCTTGTGTGTGGCTGAAGTTTATTCACTTGTTGAATAACATTCCTTTCTGGGAACATATCACAGTATATTGTATTACTTGTCAACTGTCATTTGTGCTATTTCTCATGTTTTTCACTTGGTATTATTAAATGGGGCGGGGCAGCCTGTTATATTTAGCACAATAATTTAAGATGTAACTCTTTTCAAGTAAACAGTTTTTAAAAAGTGAAAATGAGCAACCATTTTCAGTTCCAAAACAAGGGAAATTTATAAGATACCTGGGGAAAATTGAATAAAACAAAATGTGTGATGCATTAGCAGTGAGGTTGTAAAGCAAAAGACTCCAATTAATGTTTTACTACCTGATTTTATTTCCAAGATTGAAAAACTAAGTTTGACTTTGGTATGTAAAATGTAATACTTGGAAGAAAATACACATCACCTTCTTTGTCTATATAATCAAGTTAGAACAGAAAAGCAACCTAACTTTTGATTCTTTTTCCTAAATGTTAAGCTGTATAATAAAAAACATCTCACTTCACTGTCTAAAATAATTTACCCTTATTGACTTCTGAGTACTTTAGAAAAAAAAATTAAAAATTTACAAATGAAAAATCATTTTGGTAAAAAAACCCAAAAAACCCCACAACCCTACAATTTAAATAACTGTATGCATTTCTCTTTATTCCTTATTTCTCAGGGACAACTGAATGAATTAACTAATACTAAAAATATATTGTGTAGTATTTAAATTTTTTATATTAGCTAACGATTTTTAAAAATCAACTCTAAACTTGTCTTAATTTACAAGTATATATTAATAAAAATTCTGAATGCTAAATATAATAAAATATAATATTGATATTCCCTTACATTTAATGGCAGAATGGATCTGTAGGCATCAAGACCAACCTCATGTAGGGAATTCTCTGAAGAAATATTTAAAAATTAGTAGACTAAATTATTAAGGTAGTGCCTACTTTTAAAAATATACATGCAAAATTTAAATTTCTTTTTAAGGATTCTAATACATTTCTTTGTTAATGTTCAGGAATATCTAAAACTGGAGCATTTTATTTAAAAATTAAGCTGAATTTCAGTTTAAACAAAACAATCCCATATGAATGACTTTCTTAAGTAAAAAAAGATTTATTTCCCTTCTATCCAACTGACTCAGTAAATTGAGCTAAAAATTTCCAAGGGGAAAAATGATCTAGAGAATAAATATAGGGGTAAAAAGGGCTAGGTTTCCATTATGCTAGCTTTCGACTTGTTTTCAGCTCTTAATTTAAAAAATTATTTACAAACGATGATATACATAATGAAATGCGGAAATCTTTTACAATTAGAGTAAAAAAGGGAACCTACCTTTCCTTTAGAACAGGTCCCCTTTTACCAGACAGCCTGATTGTTTATGAAACAAACACTTCTACCTAATCTCGACATTCACAACTCTTTTCTTAGCCATCTTCTTTTTATTTTTTATTGACATCAATTAGCCTGAGTCATGAAACCGGACCACACTAAAGGCGACACGTGGTCCAATCACTATTTTTAAAAGTCTACGTATTTTAAACTCCTCTCTCTAGCCATTGCTGGGCTGTTTCCCGCTTTGAGGACCTGGTTTCGCAGCATTTATTCATGAGATGGCAGTCCTAGGGCAGTCTCGCTTTGGGGAAACCTCTCCTTAGGCACATTCAAGAGAACCGCAGAGGAAGGTGGGCTGGCGCTAGCTTCTAGTCACTTACACAGCCAAGGAGGCAAGAGAGATGTGCCCGGGAAAACCCGAGGCAGGTGCGGGTGGGTTTCCGCAGTGACCACTCCTGGTACTTGTGTGCTGCATGTTGGCGGGTCGCGACTCCAACCCGGGGACCTGTGTGGGCCCCGGCCCCCCACCTCCTCTTCCTCCCGGACCCCACAGACACGCCCCCTAGGCTCTGGGGCCCCTCTGCTCCGCACTGTGCACGCGTTCCGGCAGCTCCCTGCAGCCGCCCACGTGGTGGAACCAGGAGCAGCGCGAGTCAGCGAGGATCTCACCGAACCCGCCGCTGATGTTGGAGGCCGCGCCAGGGCTACCCATCCCGCCCGGCCCCCAGTCCGGGCCCCCATATTTCCTCTCTCCCGGAGGGAGGGAGGCGACACTCCGCGGGCCACCCCTCCCCGGCGCCTGCCGCGCCCCCTGGCGGCCGCCGCGGTGACGCGCCCTGGGTACGCGGGGCAGCCTGACTGCCCCCCCCCCCCCTTAGCCCGCTCAGGGCCCCGGCGGGCTGTCTCCCCTTGCTCCCCCAGCCGAGCCACGCAGGCCGCGCCCTGCCCCGTAGCTGACCGCGAAACCTGGAACTGTAGGCTCCCCAGTGGCGACGCTGCAGCCGCCCCAGCCTTGCGTGAAAGTGTCCGCTTAGTAGCCTGGAGGTCTCCTTTCTCCCAGGTGTGCCCCTCCCGCCACATTCAGGCTATCCAGCTTGCTGCGAAAAAATGCCGCATGCACGAACTTATTTATTTATTTTGCAACAGCTGCAAGAAACAATGAAGCTTTTCAAGAACCGGGTAAACGCGCTTTCCAGCCGTGATGTTGTTGTTTTCAATGAACCTCTCGCGCCCCGCACTCCCCGCCCCAGCCCCTCCTCCCCTCCACTGGTAGCTCCGCGGCGGAGCCCGGACGGGCGCCGGGGGCATTGTTTTTGGAGTCTTGCGGGAGGGGAGGGCGCGTGCAGGGTGGCCGGCGCAGTGCGGGTGGGGGCGAGAGCGTGTGGGCGCGCGCACGCGTGTGCCCGCGAGGGCGAGAGGCGGGGGCGGTGCCTCGCAGCTTCGCATCCCACGCCCGGGCTCCGCTCCGCACGTCCCTGGAATCCCGAGCTCCGGCTCTTGGCGCGCGCCGGCCTGGGCCGGGCCCTCGGCGCGCGGCGGCTGCGGCTGAGGCAGTTCCAGTGTATGCGCGGGCGCGTGTGCGCGGCCTCGAGCGCGCGCGCGAGCCCCCAGTGTGTGGCAGCGGCGGCAGCGGCGCGGCGAGGCTGAGGCTCTTGTTTACCAGCATTAACTCCGCTGAGCGGAAAAAAAAAAAAAAAAAAAAAAAAAAAAAAAAAAAGGAAAAAAACCCGAGGAGGAGCGAGCGCACCAGGCGAACTCGAGAGGCGAGCGAGGGAGAGGGACGCCGCCTGCAAGCCTGCCCCCAGCGCACCCGTGCCCGGCGCTTGGAGACCCTCGTCCCCGCTCCACGGGCCCTCCACGCCCCTCCCGCGCGAGGGGAGCTCCACGGCGCGCCGCGCGCCTCGGCTTTGACCTTCAGCGAGCCGGAGCCCCCGCGCGCGGAGCCGGCGGCAGCGGGCGGGGGCCGGGCGGGGGCCGGCGCGGGGCGGGCAGCGGCGGCGCGGAGCCCGGGCGGCGCGGCAGGAGTGCTGAGCGCGGCGCGGCCGGCCCGCCGCTTTGTGTGTGTCCTGGATTTGGGAAGGAGCTCGCGGCGGCGGCGGCGGCGCTGAGGGAGGAGGAGGCGGCGGCGAGTGGAGCCTGGAGGAGGAGGAGGGGGAGCCGCTCATTCATTTTTACTCCGCATTTCTGCCCCCGGCCGGCCTCTCCTGAGACCCAGACTTCGGGGCAATCTTGCGAACTGCGTCGCGCCCTCCCACCGCTAAGGCTCAGGGGTCGGACAGTCTCCCCCTCCTTCTGGGGTCGGGTTTGTTTTTCCTCGCTGAGACGGATTTGGGCTTTGCCTCTTTTCTTTGCAGTTTTTCATCCTCTCCTGCCTCTCTCGGTTTGAAAATGGAGGCCGACGACGCCGACAGCCCGCCCCGGCGCGCCTTGGGTTCCCGACTCCGCCGAGCCCTGGGCCGCGGTTGCCGGCGCTGAGGGGCCGCCCCGTCCGCGCTGCCCGGCGGACCCCCCGACCGGCGCCGCCTTTGGAGTATTGTTTCCTTCGCCCTTGTTTTTGGAGGGGTGGGCGAAGACTGAGTTTGAGACTTTTTCGTTTCCTCCCCCCCTTTTTTTTTGAGAAAGGGGAATTTCGTCCCAAATAAAAGGAATGAAGTCTGGCTCCGGAGGAGGGTCCCCGACCTCGCTGTGGGGGCTCCTGTTTTTCTCCGCCGCGCTCTCGCTCTGGCCGACGAGTGGAGAAAGTGAGTATGTGCCCGCCGCCCGCGGCCACTGCGGGAACTTTTCCTCCGAGGGGCTGCGCCCTGTTTGCGAAACCCGAGTTGCCACCGTCGCAGCTGTCGGGCTCCCGGGCTCGGGAGTCGCGGGGCGGGGCGCCGAGGGGCTCGGCCGAAAGGCCGGAGGGGCCCCGGGGCCCAGGCTTGTTAGTTTGGAGCCCCGCGGGCCCCAGCTCCGCGCATCCCCGCGCGGGAAGGGCCTCGGTGTTTTCTCTTCCTCTGTCCCGAGAGCCTTGCCCGGGGGGCCCGCTGTCTTCGAAGCTCTCATGCTTTGGCGGCCCGCGGTCGGGCTGGGAGCTGGGGCTCCAGCCGAGAAGTTCGCATCCGGCCGGCCCCGCCACCCGCACCTTGCGCCTCTCGAGGCGCGCGGGGCCGCCCCGCACTCAGCGCTGGTCACCGCTCAGCGCTCAGGCGGCGGTGACAGCTCATGCAGCACCCTCGCTGCTTGGGCGGACTCTGTGCCCGGTAGCAGGAGTGGGCAGCCCACCAGCCTCAGGGGTGCCCGGCGGAGAGGCCCCGCAGTCCCCAGGACAGGTTACCAAATATCCTAGCGCGGCCTCCTGTCGTCCAGCCTTGCCCCTTGGGCTCTTTGGGTTCCTGGCCTTCCCTGTCGCTTTCACCGGACTCCGTGCGGTCACCTGCCCCCCGTTTCTTGGGGCTGCTCAGTATGGCTCAGGGATGCGGGAAGCGTTCTCGCCTAGATCTCCACCCCTCCATGCACCCCCTGGAAAAGTGCGAGGTCCGGGCCCTGTATCAGTCGGGCTCTTCCGGGAAGCGCGTCCAGACCCCTAGTAAGAGTTCTGGGATCTTCTCCCAGTTTCTACCGGACTCTGGACGCTCTTGGCGGAACTAGGGGGTGGTAGGACAGCATCCGAGTGTGCGGGAGTGGGTGTGTGGTCGGAGCCGACGTGCATTTCCACACACGTGCTCACAACGCGAGGCTTTAGCTGCAGCCACATGGCTGCTCAGGGACACCCAGACGCCCGGCCCTGGCGAAAGGTATCTTGTGTCGTCGTTTATGGAGCTCCAGGGTCTGCGACGGAGGGTGTTTTGTTTTGCAAGCGCGCAGCCCTGGCCTTGGTTTCGTGGCCATAGTTTTGTTGCACTCCCCCCCTCCCTGCCCCGCACTTCCTTTGTACACAGTTAATAAGGATATCGCTCCACACGCTATCGCTTGCAATCTGATAGCTTTTGTTTTGGTAGCGTCGGGTAGGGGGCAGGGAAGTGCTGGGAGGGAGGGAGAACTTAGGGCCCCGCGGGTGTGTGGAGGGGTGAAAGGAGAGGGTTCTTTTCTTCTCAAAACATTAAAATGAGGCTTACTGGTACATTCTCGATGGCAGGGTAACTTGAACACGATTAAAGTTTAAATGCAGTCACAGAACTGGGGCTGGGAACGGCGAGGGCGTGTTGGTGAGTAATGGTTGCCAAGGGTATGCAGGTGGTGCCAGTTAACTTTGAAAATCACGACTGAGCCTTGAAGAGTGAGGGGGAGAATTGCGAGGCAGCGGGGCCATCTGGCCCCATTACAGGGGCAGTTCGGAAAGGCTGTTCGCGTAAACAAACCCTTAAACATTTTGTAAGAAATGAGTCCATGATGGAGTAAGGGCAGATTTTTATAGAATTAGTGTGTGGACTGCATGGAGTAAGACTCAGATTGTGTCCGGACCTTCCTCAAATCTGAGCTCTCCTGCTCTTTGTTTTCTAAACTTTCAGCACACTGGATTGGGCGAAAGGCTTTCGGCTCCCTTCTAAGGCTCGCAGATGGTGTTTAGGGGCACAGAGGAGGGTTTCAAGCCTTTAAAAACTATATGTAATTAAGGAGACACAGGAAAGTTGATCCATTTTATTATGGCATGTTGTCGAACTGTGTGGTGTCTCTAGCTTTATTGTTCAATGTTGGTAAATTCTGAAATTCACAATAGCAGGGATGGCCCTGCTTCTCCATGCAAGAGTCCGGCATTTTAAAATAGGATGTCTTGTTTGGAGTTCTTCATGAAGGGTGGGTTTTTGGGGTTTTTGATTGTTTGTTTGTTTTTCTTGAGAAAACAGGCAGGAGGAGAAGGGGCATTTTAATGTACTTTTATAATCCAAGATGTCAGCGCTTTTCTCAAGGATCCCTTGAAAATGGTTGGTCTCTGAAAACTTGATGGATGGGCAGAAGGCACCCCAATCCTGGTTATGGTTTGTTGAAGTTCAAACTCACTACCTGCCCCTCCTACAGCTCTAAAGTTTTCAGAAGTAAATGATAGGCTCACTCTAATCGTGTGTTCAGTTTTCAGTCCTAAAGGTGCTGGAATGCTTACTTCTGGTAGAAACAAACTACTGAGTCCTATCAGAGATCAGCATTCTTTGGACTGTCTAGTAGGATATAAAGATTGGGGTGCTGTTGGTTCTTACTGTGTTGGCCTACTTAGGCATCAGTGTTTTCTCTCGGACTGTGATAGCTGTAGAGTGATCTTTAAACCTTTGACTGTGACAATTTAGAAGTTTTGAAGCAGCCGAAGTCCTACCCGACTGTTGTCTAGCAATACACTGTGAGCGGTGCATCAAAATGAAGGAGGTTTGGGAGTTAGGAATGATAGCTAAATAATAGGGTGGCTTGCTTAAAAAATGAAGGGAAAAAAACCAAACAAACCATGCCCTTCAAATGTATTGTGACCATCTCATTAAAAGGATTCAGTCAGCTTTCTGCCCCAGGCACAGTCATGTCCTATTGTTAGGGAAGTGTAGGTATGTGAAAGATGGGTGTTTAAAGAAGTTGCCATTTTATTACCAGAGGAAGAATCCAGAATAAGAAGTTTGGAAAGAACCTAAATAGCAAATTATAGTTTAGCGTCTCTAGAGGGAAATAGCAAGTACTTTTGTGGAGGGGTGGGGCGTGGGCTTGAAGTTTAAAAGGTTATATGTTTGATTTGTCAGAAGGATTAGAAAAGTCCAACATTAAGAAATGTGCTAAGGTTGACTGGAAGAACCTTCAAAACATTATGCCCAGTGAAAGAAGTCAGTCACAAAAGACAACACATTGTATGATTCCATTTATACAAAGTCCAGAATAAGCAAATCCATAGACAGAAAGTAGATTAGTGGTAGTGTAGGGCTGGGGGAGGAGGGGGTGGGGAGTGACTGCTAATAGGTACGGGTTTCTTTCTGGGGTGATGAAAATACTCTAAAATTGTGGTCGCACAACTTTCCGAAAATACTAAAAAATGTACACTTTAAACTAGTGACTTTTATGATATGTAAATTATATCCCAGTAAAGCTGTTTTTTTTTTTTTAAAGGAACTATGCTAAGGTTGCAGAAGGATGCATTATGTTACTTTGAATAAAGAATCTAGATTAAAGTTATTAAGTAAATCTGTCTGCAGGTTGGTGTCTCTCCTTTTCATTTATGGATTTTCCAGACCCATGAACTACAGCAGTACCACAGACTGATCGCTGAAGCTATCAGGGCAGACTCAATGCCATAGAAGAAAAGGACAGATAGGAAAAAAGGATCTTGGTTGGACATAGCTCAAATTAAGGATTGAGGGGTTGGATTAAACACACACACACACACACACACACACACACACACACACACACACACACACACACACACACACACACACGCTGGCAGTGAAATTCAGATTTGTAACAGGCAGATCCTTAACTGAATCTGAAACAATGTTGGTCTTTCCAAGATTAGAGTTTTGGAGCTGTATTTTGTATTTCCAGTTTTCTTACATATGTTTTCCAGCAAAGAAATAATAATGTTTTAAGATGATAGCATTTTCACTTTTTGATATCCTATATTAACTACGTTGGTAGTAAAAACTGAGGAAGAGCTGTTCATTTTAATGTAGCACACTTTTTTTCTTTGTTGCTTGTTTTATTTCTTAAATAGCTCCAGAATCTGAGTAGGAAAAATAACCTTTGTAGGATACAAAAGTTTTTTTCAGGCACACAGTGATTTTTTTTTAATTAAATTTTTTTATCAAACAAAAGATTTGAAAACATAGCAAAGGCGTTTTTGTTTTCAAACTGTTCTGCCTCTATCCAGATTTATCTTGGCCTTTTAATAGGAAAAGACCTAAAAAGAATAATTGTTGTTTACATTTGTTTTTGGTCTTTGTCTAAGGCTCAGTTTACTAATAAAATTGTTTCCTGTTCTTCTTATTGTTACAAGATCAGGGCTGTAATGAATATCAAGTGTATCATTTTCACTTGTTGCCTTAGAGTTTTGCCAAGGAGAGCCCTCAAGGGAAGGTAGCTTCCTTTTAAATCTGGTTTCATTTGTTTTGTAAGAATGTACTATAAGAAGCGACTGAATTCAGCCATCATTTATTGAGCACCTGCTGTATGGAGGCTGGACCCTGAATTAAGTCATGCCTGAGCCTGCAAAGAAGGAGAACTTTGCTTTTGTCCTTGGGACATTATATTTAATCCTGCATGAAACAAAGTTGCTTGAAAATTCAGCTATTTTTCAGACTCAGCACAGGGTACAGAGTTTTCCAACAACATCTTAAAGGCCCTTTAAAAAATTTCTGTAGACTTGAGATAGAAAGCAAATCAGTGTTGTGGATCTTTTGAAGGCCTGTGCGGCACCATTTTTGCTTATTAATACTCTCCCTCCTATTGCATTGTTTCTGGCAGACCGTGGCATACACGAGTCAGTCACCCATCTCCATCAGCTGTACTGCCTCCTTTATAACATTGGTTATGACTGTCGTGGTTAAAAATGGACAGTGTTGTAGTTACCATTTGCCAAACCTTTAGGAGTCACGAGTGAACGTGAGTGAGGCATGGCACATTTTGAGTTGTAAGGAAGATGGGGCTTATGTTAAAAATTTCTCTGGATTTACACATTGCTCAGCTTCCCGGAAATTTTTAGGAGGTGTTCATAATTGTAAGGCCTTGTAGGATTCAGAGTACTGTGATGCTTTTGAAAATGTGAGGGGATAAGAATGAGATGGAGGAGGCAATTAGACCTTGAAATGCTTTTTTAATTGTAAAATGTCCAAGCCATGTTTCTCTCTGGCTTGTGATTTTCTTCGATTTGTTTTCAAAACATTTAAAAATCAACCCACGTTCATAGAAGGGCTATTTGTGCCCTCAGGCCAACTTGCTTTGAACTGCTGTTCTTAGCCAACTTAACGACAGGTGCTATCTGAGTGCAGGAGATGCACGCCTCTCGATTGTACTAAATATATAATAGTTGCACACGTGCTCAGGATAAAGTTTCTTGATTTCTCTGTTTGAGATGTTCTGAAAGAAAAATTCTGAACACTTGAGAGGCGACAAGTGGAATAATGAATGAAGAGGTTGAATGACCTCGCCTTGAAAATGGTGTTTGGCATCCAATTATCAAGAGGAACTTTTCCAGTTA
This sequence comes from Sus scrofa, assembly GCF_054392235.1. Classification (NCBI taxonomy): domain Eukaryota; kingdom Metazoa; phylum Chordata; class Mammalia; order Artiodactyla; family Suidae; genus Sus; species Sus scrofa. Next base: position 146,991,620 of record NC_139383.1, on the reverse strand, counting down.
TTTGTAAAGAAATGATTTGGCTTAAACTAAAGGGAGGTGGGGTGGGGACAGCAGTCCTGAGATGTCTGTGCACATGGAGACCTGTTGACATTTGGGGAGGATTTTCAGTATTTGGAAAGATTAAAACTTTGAAATAAGTGCATCCCCTGACTCCAACCCCCAAGAGTATGGGATAAAAATGGATTTGTTCTGAGGAAAGGGGTGTAAGTTTGATATATAAATATAAAATGTTGGTAAAAGATCTTTAAAAGCAAGTTAGATTGTTATCTCAATAGATGCATATTCTCTAAGCCTGATGAAGTTTGTTTCTTTTGTTAAATTGTTTTGGTTATATTTGACTCAAAATATTAACAGTGTCGTTGATTTTGAGACTTTTGAACTTTGAAGACTAAATTGCTTTTTTTGTTTCCTATTTTAAAAGCATCATTTTACTCATGTTGTAAAGTCCCAAGTATCAGTTTGGAAGATTTCCCGACTTTTTCCACTTAGGCCAGTTTTACTGACGGCTTATGAAATGGATTAATTTCATAAAACTGAAGGAAATCTTTCTTTACTTGAATTGAAAAATGTTTTTTCCTTCCTCTTTTTCTCAGTAAATACATGTTGAGTACTTGTTGGACTCAGTTCTTTAAGTTTAAAAATTTGTTCTGAAAACCTAAATTATCCAACATAAGTTTTTAAAGATTACTTGCTATGTTTAGCTAAAACGCTAAAGGAACAAACAAGTAAACAAGGCTTTCATTTTTCTTTCTTTTTCCTGCCCTGGACTAGAAGAATTTTTAAATTACAGGTAGCTATTCAGATTTTACGGGAACACTGAAGAAAGTAGTTTCTGTTATGATGAGGGGCGAATGCCTACGATTGCAATAACTTTTACAGGGTATTGTTGCTGTCTTTTATGGCTGGGAAAGGTAAGGATGGATGTAGGGACTGCCTTTATCCTCGTATTTGTCCTCTCCTTGGTTAGTGCTAGTGATGTTCCATGGACCTGAGTGTCTGGCATACGATGGTCCCAAAGCCCACACTGTCTTATATCAAATATGTTAGTGGCTGGGGTCCAGGGGAAAATGTCCATACTTCAGACCAGCTCCCCCAAATGATGCAGAGATAGCTATGCCAGCTTTAAATTGTTCACATTGTAACAGTCTGGAAATCTTAAAATTACAAGTAATTTTAAAAACCATTTATGTCTTAACAACTTTAGAAAGTTTCTTTGCCTAATTCAGAAAATTCTTGGGGGAGGGAGGTTTGAAATTTTTTTTTTTTTTTTTTTTTTACTATCACTTCTCAGCCTCTTAGTTACCTTAACAAGACAAGCATCTACTTTAGTAATAGTTATATCATAAGAACAAGTCACTTGTTCAAAAGTGTGTGTGTTTGAGTTATTTCCATCTGTTCGTCCAGATTCTGACAGTTTCAAATACATTATTATTGCTGTTTCATATACTTCTGTCTGGCTACTTTCTTTTTAACCTGGCACTAGCTTTCTTGAAACTGGCTTTGGAATTATTCGTCTGTTTGGTGATTCAGGTGTATGCATTACTGCTTTCTAAATTACTCTTGACAGCAGAGCCAAATATATGTTGACAGTCTTAAAGCATAAATGTTTATAGAGCAGAACTTTAAACTTTTCCTGAGATGTTTTGGATCTCTGCTTGCAGCTTGTCCTCTCACGTAAAATATAGGCAGTTGTTTGTCTCCATAAAACCGATTATTGGAAATCCATGTTTAACTGAGTAAATGAGACAGTACCAATTTGAGTTAGGCACATTTTAGTTAATAACACTTTAAGATCAGAAGTCTGATGATGATTAGGGAGAGATGAGTTTGTAACAGTTTTTCAGTTTTCCCTAAATTGGCAGTATGTTAGTGACCTTTAATAACCTCTGGGAGAAAAGTAGGAAGCAGAGAAAGAAAGCCCAGGTGAGAGGCCCAGGAGCCACCTGGCTGTGTCAGCTGGCAGTAGTGTTTTTAAGCCATCAGCTATTAATTATATTTAGGTTGTAAAACCCTCAGCAGTTGTGCTCAGATTATCACTGTCCTATGTTTATCCTCCCACCACCACCTAATTTTCTGGGGTCTCAGAGTAGTGGGGAATAGCTATCACAAGCTCACAGACTCAAAATTTGAAAGAGAAACACAGATTTTCATGAAAACAAATGAACAAAGAGACCGGTGACAGGAGGATCTGCTGTTGGGCTTCCTTAGTTCTGTTGTCTGATTTCTGTGGATAATGAGTTCATGGCATATGTGAGGTCACAGCATGCTGAGGTTTAATCACAGAAAATTCTTTTGTTAGTATTGCTTTATTACTTGGTCAAGTGATATATTTGGGGTTCTTTGTCTAACATTATCTCAATAAGGGTTTTAACAGCAAATGTTGGATCAGGATGGAATTTCTAAATTTAAATTCAAAATTTTCTAAAAATTCTGAATTTTAAAATTTCTAACCTGAAATTTAAATTTCAGTTCTTCAGCCCTCTTTTGGGAAGACTGGTTCATTGAATGCTTCCTTTTTGCCTCACTGAGTCACTTGAAATTGTTCAGATTTGCTCATTTTCTGCCTCCACCCTGGTCCAGTCCAGACCTGCACGGATTCCCAAAGGAGAAGCTTGGTTGGCCTCCAGGCCGGGCACTCTCACTCCTGTGCCCTCCCTTTGCTATGGTAGACTTGCCAGCCCCAAATTCGCAGCACATGCCTTTTGTGGTACCACACTGTGGTCCAAGACTCAAGACCAAGGGCCCCCATCTTGGGCTAGAATCCGTCCTTACCGAGACTTTGCCCTAGGGGTCCCATGTTGATTCCCAACACTCTCCAGCACCCCACTGTCACTCTGTGGTAAGTAAGCCCATTCCTGTCTCCATGGTTTGGCTCTTAACGTAAGCAGAGTGTGCTACTTTAGAGAACAGCAAGGTGACTGTGCTAGTTTCTAGTTTCTCCTTTGCTGCTGATTAATTCCTAGGCACTGAACAAGTGATTTATCTGAGTCTCAACAGAAATGGAGAGACTTGAAAGAATTGGGGGAGAGCCTTCCCCTTTTCTCATTAAACAATGAAATAAAACCCCTTTCTAATACATTTAGAAGATTAAGTTCAGAAACATGGGGGGATGTTTTTTTTTTCATTAAAAAAAATCTCTAGGTTTCAGATTTTGCCCTAGATTTATAAAATAGGGGCAACACTGTAACTGTCTAAATATGGGATACAAGTCAGTTAATTCCTATCCCCCACATACCTTTCTATGCTTTTGGTAGATCTGAGATGGCATCCTTTAATTTCTAACTCAGATTCCCTTTCCTTCATGAAGCTTTTCTTGATTACCCTCATTGCTGTAGACGTGACTTCTCCCTTATTCCTATTGAGTTCTTACGCACTGTTGTGCTGGGTAACAGTGATTTGTTTTGTCTGCTACCTGAGCTATTGTCATTTTATGAGGCTGTAGAGAGCAGTGCAAGCAAAGAGCTTGGTCTGAATCTCAGCTGCCCAGTAGCTAAAGGTCTCAAGCAAATTATTTAATCTTCCTGTACCTCAGTTTCCTCATTTGTGAAATTATAATAGAGCCTACTCCAGATATTTATTCATAGAAACTAAGTGAACTAATACATATGTCAAGTGCTTAGAACAGTCTGACGTATACTAAGCCCTTAGACTTTAGCTTGCTACACTGCTATTATGGACATGGCACCCTTGAACAGAGATGTTAGCTGGATAGTGCCAGCAATATAGGACACACTTGTTATGTGACTTCCATTGTTATTTAAATGTAATATAGAGCCTGGCACATGGTTAGTGCTCAATAAATGTTCTGTAATAGAAATTTATTTTGCTAAGGTGCTTAATAGGACTGTACTTTGCTTGTTAAACACAGTTGTGTGATTTTACCTTTTCTCAGTAAACAGCGGCCAGTGACTACAGTGTACCATCCATTTCAGAGATCTGTTTATTATGCTTTCTCTCTTAATCCTTTCATTTGTCAGTTTCTGCCAGTGCATGAGAAGTGTCCAGTGTGCACTTTGGTACCTCACCAATGCATAGGTGCCATCTAGTGGCCAGAAAGGGAATTCAGCCTCTGGTGACTGAAGTACCGGTGCCCTAAGTATGAAGAAAGCCATTTCCACACCTCCCCTCTTAGATCTTGCTGCCTGGCTTGGTTCCTGGGAGCCAGGTTGCAGGAAAATGTGGAGACTGCAGCCTTCTGTAGAAACCACTGGGATATGGTTTTGAATCAAGATTGTTCCACTGTATCAGTGAGCTAGCCTGAGAGAATTAGGGTCTTCCTAAGTGATGTCAGCAACTTTGGCAAAGTTGTTATATATAGTGTGCCTTTTACAATTTGGGATTTAAGATGTTTTTACAGGACTTTAGTAAGTGACAAGTTCTAAAATAATTTCTTTTGAGGTTAGAGATTAAAAAAAAGTCCTATTGATTCATTTTGCAAAATAAGCAAGATTTACTTCCCATTGCTGTACTTGAAATATGTGCTAAGACTTTATCATTCTTGTATGTGTCCCCTTGGGCAATTTTATGTAGTTCAGGTATCACCAGCCAGAAATCCTAATAGAGAATGGTACCAAACACTGCTGTTACTGTCAGTGGGTCTCACACTGATTGTATTTTGTTAGGTATTTTTCTATATTTGGTTTCATACTTTCTGGGTATTTTCCAGATCCATTTTCTCACTTCCTTAGTTGAAGCTACACCAAGTTAAGAGTAGAGGTGGTCCTTCAGTTTTACATCTCGAAGGTTTTAGACTTGTCTCTCTGTGATTGCTTTTTATTATTTTTAATTTGGAAGTCATTGGTTTGCCTATCTGACAGAGACTGCAACCTGACATGTCATCTCTGACATTTTGAACAGAGCTCTGTTTCCTGAAACAGACTGTATGTTCAAGTCTCTCTGCCTTGGAAGGTGGGAGCCCCTCTGCTGGGAACAACTATATTATAGTCATCCTGTGGCCTTGACTTTACAAGCAGGATGACCCCATGGCTCCCTCTTTTGACTTCCCTTACTCTCCTAGCACATTGCCCCCATATGGTTTTAGCCCACTGTTCCAGGAGGGGAATGAGACCTTGGTCATCTTTGACTTCCCAGGACATGGCCCAGTGCCAGGCATGTAGTAAGACCTCAAGAAATGGAAGACTAGTTAAAGGGACAAACTCCCCACCCCCATCCCTTTCACTTTTACAAATTTACTTTCATCTTGTCATGGTACCTCTGCCAGCCAAAACAGTTTATCACACCAGTTACTACTACATAGAACTTGAAAAACAATAGAATTCTCTCTCTCTCTCTCTCTTTTTTTTTTTTTTTTTTGCTTTTTTTAGGGCTGCACCCGTGGCATATGGAAGTTCCCAGGTTAGGGATTGAGTCGGAGCTACAGCTGCTGGTCGATGCCAGAGCTACAGCAATGCGGGATCTGAGCTGCATCTGCGACCTATGCCACAGCTCCCGGCAGCACCAGATCCTTAACCCACTGAGTGAGGCCAGGGATCGAACCTGCATCCCCATGGATACTAGTCAGATTCATTTCTGCTGAGCCACAAGGGGAACTTCCAATGAAATTATCTTTAAAATCATGGTTTCATCAGGCTTTTTGTACACTGAGATGAATCAAAACCTTCAAGCTCCTGGAAAGGTCACGCGTGAGCCCAAGCCTATGAGGCCCTGGCTGCGCTGTCCCTGTGGAGGGTGGCCTGGTTTCCTAAGTTCCCCACAGATGGGATTTAATGAATCATGCATCGGCACCAGTTGTGGTGGGCTTCAAACCATGTGGAGCTGGGCACCTGATTGAAGGCCGGCAGTCAGGCTAGACTCCGCTGTGTGGTTCCAGGCTTTAGCAGGAGAGCAGGGTGGAGCTGCAGGGGGCCCAGTGGTGGGGGCAAGGTGACTGCCTCCTCTGGAGCTCTAACCAGTCACTCTCTTCTGAATGACGGGGATGATGTGGGCTGTTCCTCATGGCTTTTCCAGCCCTTAGATCCCGAGACACAACCTAGAAAGAGATGGAGTTCTTAGGAAGGTCTGGTTGGAACCAGCAGAATCACTGATAGACGTTTGCTTCTGTTTCTTGCATTGTTTTCTTAGGCCAGTAAACTTTTGCATTGGACTCTGGCAGGAATAGTAGCTAATCTGAAAAGGCCTCCTGTCACTTAGGAGCCCTCCTCACCTTGAGGGCTCTGGACAAGGCCTTTAATAGCCTCACTGTGGGACCATTAAAGGTGAAGCCTGCTCCCTGCACCCACCCACCACCCCAGAAGTTTACTTGTCTAGAGGACTTCTGAACATAATTAACACCTAAGAGATTATCGTTAAAAGCCTCCTCCTCCTGAGGAGACTTATAAGGCGGGATATTTCTTACCGAAAATGTAAACATAATCATTTGAATCTGGCATGTTAATTTCAAGCATAGCTTGTAAAAGAGTATCTTGTAAAATCGCTATGTGAATGTTGAACAGGGTGGATGCGAATTCACCAGGACAAGCCAGCACAGCACCTGCCTTTCATCTGCCCTTGTCATGGGGCTGCCCATGTGCAATGCTGTCTGCCTTTGAAGCCCTGTCCCCACACACACCTGCACACCTGTCTCCCTCTCTCAGATGGGAAGGGTTTTGGAGTGGGAGCTCCAGGCCCCAGTAGTTTGGGATGACATGGTGATCAATAATATATCTCAGATGTCAGCAGAACCAGCTTGTGGAAGGCATCCAACAGATGCATGTTTTTGTCTGTCTCCCACATGCCACGGTGGCCCTGCTGCCGTGGTCAGGGCAGGGGTGCTCCAGGCATCTGGCCCTGTCCCCAGCACTGGACATGCTCACCACTGGAGGATGCACCTCCTTTCCCACGTCTGTAGTGAAGGTTTGAACTCCTGAAGTGTGTGGGCAGCATGGGTGGGGGCATGAGCTGCTGAATAACAGGAGAGGCAGTAGGGGGACATGTGACTTCGGTGCTCCCTGAATGTTTGAGTCTCAGGGTCTCTGGGACACAACCCCTGGGGGGCAGGGCCCATGGGCGTGGGGCGGAGGAGACTCAGCATGGGCAGGGGAGAGAGTGGGGAGCTTGGAAACCTTGTGAGTATAGGAGTAGAATGGGGTGGTGGGTGTTGTGTGTGCAAGGGAGGCTGCTCTGGCCTCTTGAGGGGGTCAGGCTTGAGGGGAGGCCAGACCTCCAAATGCCAGCGTGAGCCAGTGAAGGTGAAGATGCGGGAATCCCTTGAGGAGGCATTGGCACAGCAAAGGCCTTCAGAAAGAGCCATCCTGAGACTTGAGTGCCGTGGAGGAGCGCTCACTTCTGCACTTCTGCCAAAGGCATCAGGGGTGCCAGGTAAGGGTGCCCACCAGGCTGAACTGGGGGACCTTTCCCTCCTCCTCTAAAAAGCACAACCTCTTCAGGTGAGCTGGTGTGTTCATGGCTGGGCACTGCCTTCCAGCTTCCTATGGGAGCCTGGGCAGAGTTGCAGCCATGGCCCTGGCCTTGGCCTGGCGCTGCTGAGGTGGGTAATGCAGCCGACCTCACTGATGTCTCTAGTCCTCTTGCGCACCCGGAGCAGTAAGGAATGGTTTGTTTGAAAGGATGGCAGCTCTGCATCCAGGTCTGGGCTCTGCTACTGGTGGTTTTTAACACGTATTGATTTATGTTTTTGCCTCGGCCGGGCATGACATAGTTCTCAGGAGAAGCGTCGCTTGCTCCTTAGCAGGATATTGGTGCTGGAAGTTTCAGGCGGCCAGTCCTCCTACCCATCCTCACCAGACAGAAAACCTTAAAAACAGGGCACTGAGAGAGGCTTCCTGAAGGGCTCAGGGACTTGGGGTTCTTTTCCTGCTGTCAGCATAGTGAATTCTGAATTTTAAATCCCTTTTCAGCTGTTGTGTTAAACAGAGCCTAAGAGTCTCAGAGTGTCCGTTTTCCTCAGTTGGAAAGTGGGGCCTCTGCTGTGTGTGACTGCTTCTCTCTCCACTCATGGTTTTTTTTTGTTTGCTTTTTTTTTTGTTTTTTGTTTTTTAAACAAAGATTCCCTTTAGAGATTGGATTTAGAGCCTGGAGCTTCTCACCATGAGAAGTGTCTACTGAGGGGCTGTTCCTGGGACACCTTATTTTCTTTCTGCACCTCAGTTTTCTCATCTGTAAAATGGGAGATGATAATGGTACCCACCCCAGAGGACGAGTCTTAAGTATTTTATGAGTAAATATACATAAATTCCTTTGAATAGGAGTTCCCAGTGTGGCTCAGTGGGTTATGAACCTGACTGGTGTCCATGAGGATGTGGGTTCGATCCCTGACTTTGCTCAGTGGGTTAAGAATCTGGCATTGCTGTGAGCGGTGGTGTAGGTTATAGATGTGGCTTGGATCCTGCATTGCCGTGGCTATGGCATAGGCTGGCCTCTGCAGTTCTAATTTGATCCCTAGCCTGGGAACTTCCATTTTTTTCCAAAAAAATTCCTTTGAATGGCGTGCCTATCATCCACACTAGGGGTTGGCTCTTATTGTTGTTAAAGATGAAGGGAATACACATTAGAAGTTGTTTACTTCCTCAAAAAATAACTGGTACCCTCCTGTGTGTGTGGAGTCTGGTATTCTGCTTTTAGCTACCTTTGCTGTCTCTAACCTTTTCACACGAGGACTCCGGCTTCCTTTTATATAGAGGAGATGTGCAAGTGCCCTGTCCAGACTTTTCATATTTGGGGCTAGAAGGTACCTCCCTCCTTTTTGATCCTCTTCCTTATGTCTCCTCTGTCTTTAGTGAAGGGCCTGAAACGTTCTCCTCCAGGAGAGGAAGCAGTATTTGAATCCCAAGAAAGCCCAGGTATTGGGGCTAAATGACAGAAATGAGTCCTTCACCTTGTAGTGTGAAGGGCGTACAGCCAGCCCTGCAGTCTCGTCCCACCTCAGGAACAACTTAGTTAATGAGGGGTCAGGCGGCCTTCGGGGGAGGAACCAGATCTACGTGAAGAGTGGGGGTAGGAGTCACACTACCTGCCCAAATTTAGGACGCAGGTTCTGAAACACATGAATCTACTTATCCAGAAAAACTAATTAAAATATTGAACATTGAAAATGTGGAAAATTGAGGATTCCTGTCATGGCTTAGCAGGTTAAGAACTCAGCATAGTGTCTGTGAGGATACGAGTTCGATCCCTGTCCTTGCTGCTCAGTGGGCTAAAGACCTGTGGGTAGGTCTCAGCTGCAGCTCCATTTCAACCCCTAGCCTGGGAACTTCCATATGCTGCAGATGTGGCCATAAAAAGAAAAAAAAAAAAAAAAAAAGAGTGTGGGAAATTGAGAACCTGTGGCCCTCATGGGTCAAGGCTGTCTGCAGGGATGGGAATCCCAGAGCCTGGGAGGGGTGGGAAGCCAACCACAGAAATGGCACCTAGTTAGTAAATGTTTTGCCAGAAAGCTTTCTTTAGGACCGAGAGAAGGAACTGCCCCCTTTCTCGGCTGTCCTGGGTGTTACAGGGTTCTCTGCTTCCCAGGATGGGGATCCAGGCTTAGTCCTGCTTCAGGAGTTTGTTAGAGGTGGACGTGGGTGGTCTGACTAGCCGTCATCACCTATGGTGGGGCTGTTTCCAAGGGAAATGTGTTTTGAATCCAAACCACTTACTCAACCAACTTGATGCAACAGCTCATAGTAAAAGACGGTGCTTTTTTTAGGGGGAAGAGTTAATTCCTTCGGTTTAAAACTTATTCCTTGAGGCCAAGAAGCACATGAAAAGATGCTCCACATCACTAGTCATTAGAGAATTCCTAATCAAACCCACAATGAGATACCATTCCACACCCATGAGGATGCCAATTATCAAAAAAATTGAAAATAATAAGTGTTGGCAAGGATGTGAAGAAATTGTAGCCCTTGTGCACTGCTGGTGGGAATGTAAATGGTGCAGTCACTGTGGAAAACAGTGTGGTGATCCCTCGAAAAATTAAACAATTGCAATCTGATCCAGCAATCCTACTTTAGTATGTGCACAAAAGAACTGAAAGTAGGGAGGCGGAGGTATTTGTACACCCATGTTCATAGCAGCAAATAATTATTTGCAGTAGCTAAAAGGTGAAAGCAACCCAAATGTCCATCAATGGATGAATAGTTAAACAAAATGTGGCCCATACAAGCCGTAGAATGTTGTGCAGCCTTAAAAAGCAAGTAGATTCTGATACATGCCACAACATGGATGAATGTTGAGGACATTGTTGTGTGAAATAAGCTAGTCACATACAAGCCATAAGATTCCACTTATATGAGGTACCTGGAGTTGTTGAATTTATAGTGACAAAGTAGAACAGTGGTTCCTGGCGCTGTGGGGAAGGGAAGATGGAAAGTTAGTGTCTGATGGATTTGGAGGTTCAGTTTTGTGAGATGGAAAGAGTTTCATAGATGGATGGTGGCCATGGTTGTGTGACAGTGTAAATGGAGTTACTGACACTGAATTGTATACTTAAAAATGGTTAAAGTGGGAGTTCCCGTCATGGCTCAGTGGTTGACAAATCTGACTGTGAACCATGAGGTTGCAGGTTTGATCCCTGGCCTTGCTCAGTGGGTTAAGGATCCAGTGTTGCCAGGAGCTGTAGTGTAGGTCACAGACGCGGCCTGGATCTCACATTGCTGTGGCTCTGGCGTAGGCTGGCAGCTACAGCTCCAATTGGACCCCTAGCCTGGGAACCTCCATATGCCATGGCAGTGGCCCAAGAAATGGCAAAAAGACAAAAAAAAAAAAAAAAAAAAAAAAAAAGGTTAAAGTGGTACATTTTGTGTTGTGTTTATTTTACAATTACCAAAAAATTTTATTTCTTGATTGGTTCAACTATGAGTATCCACCATGTGGCATGGTAGAGGAGACAAATTACAGAAGACCAAGCCCTGCCCACGTGGCCACAGTGGATGAGGCATGCCAAGGGAGTCCCAGGTGCCACGGGAGCACAGTGGAGGGTGTGGGAGGTCAGGGGAGGCCTCGCCGGGAAGATGTAGATTTGAGCTGAGTCACCAGGGATGGGTTTGTTTTCCATAATGAGAGAGTATCACCCATCATGTTTTCCTTTCAGGGAAAGCAAGTCAGGAGTCAGCGTCTCGTGCCATCTAGTCACAAATGAAATTTATTACTAATCAGCCATGTGACGTGTAATTGCTTTTTCATTTTCTTATTTTTCCAGAAGAGGGGTTTGTTTAGATATTTGGTTCCCTCACTGATTAGATTGGAAGTTTGTCATTTGCTTTGACAGCTCAATTTCCTCCTCCAAACTGACTCTCCCGTGGCACCAGGAGCCCTAAAGGAAAGGGCTTGACCTCTGCAACCAAGAATAGGAGCATCTCCCAAGCAGAAAAGAGCCGGCACTGCTGCTGTCCAGAGGAGGAAACAGAGGCCCACAATGAGGGCTGTGCTGCTGGAGGGCACAGGACATGAGCTGCACATCCGCAGCCAGCCCTGCCTGCTCCATTCCAGCAGATGCTCTCTGGGCCTGGCTCTTCGTTTGGAGTTGTCACCCTCTAGTTTAATGGGAGTCAGGGCTCAGGCCTGGACCTGCTGGATTCCAACAAGAAGGGGAGGTGGCTGAGCCTATCTGGCTGTGAAAGAAGTTTTCTCCACCTGGCTCCGTTGAGCAGCCTCTAGGCGTGGGCCCTGGTGGGAGGATGCTTGCTGCTGGCAGCTTGGCCAGGTTTGGAAGTTGGACCGGTATTTGCCCTGCATCTCAGAAGCAAACTCAAGGGACCTCTCTGGTCTTCCCCTGGGCAGGAAGTGCTGTTGCACGACAAGAGGGCTGTGTATCCCTTCCCCAGGTTGGCGATGCACTCTTCATAGTGTTGGGGATGTCTGCATTGGCTCGGGTTGATATGACAGATTATCATAGGCCAGGGGCTTAAACAACAGGCATTTATTTCCTGTGGTTCTGAAGGCTGGAAGTCCGAGATCAAGGGGCTGGCAGATCCCCTGTCTGATGAGGGCCTACCTCCTGGCTGGCAGATGGCCAGCTTCTTGTGGCACCTTCATATGGTGGGTAGAGAGAGAACATGCTCTGGCCTCATCCTCTTATAAGGACACACATCCTCCCACCATGAGGTCCCATCCTAATGATCTCACTAAACCTAATGACCCTCAAGACCGCACCTCCTAATACCATCCCATGGGGGTTACGGCTTCAGCATATGAATTTGGGGGGACACAAACATGCACCCCATAATGATGGAGTAACGTGTTGTGGCTAAGGCTTCTTAAGACCAGGACTATGCCTATGGAACCAACTCTCAAAATTGACCAAAAACTTAAAGTGTGTGTGTGTGTGTGTATATATATATATATATATATTTTTTTTTTTTTCCCTATATGAGATATAAGTTCTTGGTCAATTTTGAAATTGGTTACAGGTTAGTTTTGCAAAACAAAGTGAAATCCAGTACCTAAAAGGATATGTTTTCAAGATAGCACGAAGCAGCTTTGCTTTCTGATGCTTGGCCAAATGCTTGAAATACATAGTTTGTCTTTCGGACATGCCATTGCTTTTCTTACAGTGAATGCTGCTTGAGAGAGAGAGACAGAGTCATTGCGAAATCTCACACGATCCCATTTCCCCTATTTTTGGACAAAGAAGTTGTTGCCTTTGAACTCTGCTGTAGCTACCAGGAGAGCATGCTACTCCAGGATAGCCTATCTTGGAGTGTTTGAAAGCCCAGTTCCTCAGTGAGCACTCACCTTTTGGGTGTATGGAATGAAGTTCAGAGGCTCTCGTCTCAACTTCCCAGGTCTATTTTGTAAACCTGACTCCAGCACTGGGGCTTCAGGGGGCTGTGGTGATGATAGACCTGCCACTGGCCCACTTGAGAGTACAGAGAGGTACTTTTTCTCAGCACATCCAGAAGGCTGGGGAGGTGACTGCTAATTGTTTATAAGCATGAACTGTTTACAAGTCATACTTGCTATTTTCAATCTGACCCTGCTATTATGTTGTTTTGTTTCTGTTCACAGCTGAGTTTTAAGCTGGGTAGGATTTAAGGGTGAGTCACTCCCATGACGGTAAAAATCTGTATTGATCAAGCCTTCCCGTTAATCCTGCGAGCAGTTTAGAGATGGATGAGACCATCCTTAAGGCTTTTGCCTGCGTGTCCGGTTTCTTTAGGACCCAGTTATTCCCTTTTGTCTGCTGATCTGAAACCTGTAAGGGGCGTTTATCATGCTTCTGGGGTTCTCTACTGCCTGAAAGCGGGGTATATTTCAGTGAAGGGGAGACAAGCCCATGTGAGGTTTTCTCTCTCCCAACCCTCCACCCCAGATTCCACCCTGACCTCCCTTGAATGGTCAGTGAGTGTATACCAGTTATTTGTGGGGAATTTATGATCCGTTTCTTGCCGCCTTGGACTCTGAATTGAAGCATGATTTGCCACTTTTTTCTTATCTTGGTCAGAAAGTTGCCCAAACGTCTTTTGTGTGTGGCAGTTTGGATTCTTCTGGATGGAAGAACAGAGAAAGGTTGAGGGTAGATACCCAGGCAGAGTGATGGGAGCAGAACTGTGAGCAGCGCTTCTTCTGGGAATTCAGACCCTGACTTCCACAAAAGCAGTGGACCAAGCACTCACACCCACCTTCCCTTCGTTCTCTCAGCAACCCCTGCCAGGTCGGTGTGGAAGCCGAGGGCCACCAGCCCTGGTTGGTGCGACTAACTTGGTGGCTGAGCTTCCTGTCCTGAGTGTAGTTCCAGAGGTCGACTGCCTGGTGAGGAAAGCTGCACAGGGTCTGGAGGGGTGCTCTGGCTCTTGGCGGGGCTGGGTCCTGATGAATCATTCCAGAGTTCTCCCTGATTCCAGGCCCACCAGGGCACCCATTTCAGAGCAGGGGCTGGGGGCGCCGCCTGGATGCAGCCACAGTGAGCAGCAGAGTGGAAAGTTTGGTGATGCTTTGACTGCAGAGCCAAGGAGGCAAATAGGCAGGCAGATCAAGGGCCTCAGGAGGGATGCTGAGCTGAGCTTGATAGAATCTGGTTCTGTAGGAGTTGAAGAGAGACAAATTGGAGTGTCTAGATGTTCAGGGACCTGCCAGCCATTGGTAGGTGTCACAGATGCAGCCCCTGTCTTGAAAGGAGCTGTCATGTGGCTGGGAAGATGCAGCGTGCATAGCTGCTGGGATAGGCCCAGGCACCGTGACAAGGAGAACAGCATGAACAGGATGGGAAGGGGCTGTGGAAATTGAAGAGGAGACCCTTGGGCCTCATAGGGGAGGTGCCAGAGAGGGAGAATTTTATTGGCATGGGGGGAAGTGAGCTTCCATCAGGGCTGTAACAGCATGTCATAGGGCTTGAAGCAAAGGTTGGTGAGGGGATTTGTGGAGATGGTAGTGGCAGATGAGGGCGGGGACAGTTTGGTGCTGGGTTTGGGGATCTTCAGAGGCCTGGCTGACAGATGTGGTTGAGTCTTGAGGGCAAAAACAGATCACTAAAGACTGGTTGTAAGACTGGATGTATAGCATCTCTGTAGTGCTAGGATGCAGGTTCGATCCCGGTCTGGCATAGTGGATTAAGAGTCCTGTAGTATAGATCACTACTGCAGCTCGGATCTGATCCCTGGCCTGGGAACTCCATGTGCTGCGGGGTGGCCAAAAAAGAAAAAAAAATTAAAAACAAAACAAAACTGGCTCTCTTGTTTGTATAAGTTAAAGTGTCATACTGGCAGCCACTAGTCTTTGTGAAATAACCCAGAGCCTTTTGGGGGAGATGGTGATGAATGTCTAGAGGGGAGATGGAGGAGGCCGCTCACTGGGTCCTGTGTGGCAGCTCTCTCCTGTATCAGAGCACGCTATGGCACTGTACCTTCCGGCTATATTTGCCTGTGTTTGATTATGGCAGATTTACTTATTGCAGTGCAGGACAGAGGCCTCCCAGGTTATCGTGTCTGATAGGAGTGAGTAGAAATGACTTCATTTCCAGTCTTTCTTTCTTTGCTTTCCACCCTAGATCAACATGGTTTTCAGTGTGTCATCACATACAACCTGCTAGTGGAGGTAGTACTTCTGATCCCTGTGGAAAATAATTTGGGAATATTTTACAAGCTCTGGTAGCTTTCTGGTGTTAAGCCTGTGAGGACTTTGGAAAGGGGAGGCATTTCTGATCCAGGGGTTACCACGTTTGGAAGGAGGATGACGGTGCACTCTTTCCCCTCGGACTGCATCATAAATGCCCGTGCAGACGTTCGTTCCTTGGCTGTCTCCCGTGGATGCAAATGCAGTCTTTGCAAAGAGCGAGCCCTGCACTGTCGTTCCAGCTCCCTTTGAGGCGGGGAGTGATGCCACCTTAAATCCAAAAGTCTGAGAGCATTCATACATTTTTGTTCCATGTGCCTTGGGCTCAGACTGAGCAAAATCTATCAGGTAGAGTCTCTCTTGAAAACAAAAGTGGCCATTGTTATTCATTAATGATAGGGTGTTTTGAGATGGAAATATTTAGGGTTAGGGTCCTGAGTCTATTATAGGTCCCATATTGGGAGGGAACAAGGAAGCTGAAGACAGGGTGGCTCCAGGGGTGGGCGGCTCTGTCTGAGCACACCAGGACTTCTCACCCCCTTCTCAGCAGCATTGAAAAACAAAACCCCATTTGTAGACAGTGAGTTCCCACTGAGCCTTTAATTATGGGGGCAAGGTATGTGTGGTGGTTGGGGCAGGAAGCCAGAGGTTAGGGGCTTACTTACTGGTTAATTTTCCTGGCCTTTCTCTCTCAAGTCTCTGCTCTTTTAAGATTCAGAAAATAATGCAGAATGCCTAAGATTTCTGAAATTCCTGGCCCTGGAGACTTGAGGACATGAAAGAGCCAGGATTTTCAAGCTGCCCATTTCAGCATCAACCATCTCCCACTTCCTGATTCGTAGCTTCCAGGATTTGTAATGCCTGTAGACATTTTTTTTTTTTTTCCTCTCTCCTTTAAAAGCAGCCATTGAAAGAAAAAATAAATAGTGAAATCCCCATCCCAGAAGTTCTACTTCCTGTTGTTGTACTATTGAGCTCTGAAAAATAGCTTTGCAAGTTTAGGCTCTTGTTTGGGCTGTTTCAAAGGAATTCTTGAGATCTTTTTCCTTGGACAGGCTGTGTGAAGGTGATAAGTTAAAAGAACTTTAATCAGCACAGAAGGGTACAGGCGAAAATTTATGTTCCTTCTTAGCTTTATGGTGTGTATGTGAATATAATCTAAGCAGTAATTCGCCAGGGCATACAGACATTTGCAATAAGGCCCGTTGTTGTTTTCCTCATAATGTTAAATGTTTATTTTTAAAAGACTTAGGTACAAATAACACTTTGTGAATATAAAAGAAGTGGGAATATTTATGATTCCTGCAACAACGGAGAAAGATCCAAAGTAATCAAGCAAATGATGGGATGTCAGATTTTGCATTTCCCCACCGACCCTTTTCATCAAAGTGTGGATCAGCAAAAGTGTCTCAAGTGCAGGTGCTTCTGTGCTACGAATTGTATTCCTCCCATTTGAAAATTCTAATTTGTAATAAAAGTCGTAACATCTTGAGAAATAGAAGATTGAGTTAACTCCTTCTGATCCCAGCATCATTTCATCTGTCATGAATGGATTTCTCCCACCCCCAAATCCAGGTGCCTGAAGAGTTGAAGCCGGATATCTAGTGATACTTGATCTGGGGTTTCATGAGGATGAACGAAAATGTTTCTGGGTGAAATTCCTAATGTCTAGCTTCCACTGTGTCACCTGTTCTTTGGAGATGCTATGTGGTCACCCAGGACCATAATGGAGTGCCATTGCCTGTCTTCTTGGGGTTGTGGTAGCATCTGTTTGGAGGGCAGTTGGTTTTACACAATATGGTTAATTGATATCCTGCTGGAACGGCCCGTTGTCTAGTGGACTCTTCCTAGAGCTCATAAATGGAAACAAATCTTTCTATTTCATCTTTCCTCAACTGTCCATCAAATGGGGGAATAACGACTCTCTTATCTATAATTTTGGGGGGCTTTCTCAGCAATAAAAATTGGAAAAAAATCCTCAAATCCCTGGGCTTGAGTAACTTAGTTTTCAGTGTTTTTTGGTTTGTTTGTTTATTTTTAAAGCACAAAGACCTTTGACTTTCAGTAGCCTTACCCGTCATCTTTGGAAGCACCTGTGTTTATAATGAAATAGGTGGTAACTGCTGCATCCTCCCATATGGGGTACAAGCCCTCAATTGCAGTTAGACATGTCACTTGACCTCTGGCTGATGAGGAACTCTTTCCAGTATAGAGAGAGCCCTTGGGAGCAGGGCTCTCTGAATTAGCAGACCAGGCAACTGCTTTTTTTTTTTTTTTTTAAGGGCGGCACATGCAGCATATGGAAATTCCCAGGCTACGGGTTGAATCAGAGCTATGGCTGCTGGCCTACACCATAGCCACAGCAACGATAGATCCGAGCACGTCTGTGACCTACACCACAGCTCATGGAATGCTGGATCCTTAACCCACTGAGCAAGGCGAGGGATCGTACACACACCTTTATGAATACTAGTTGGGTTCATTACTGCTGGGCCACAGTGGGAACTCTGCAACTGCTTTTTTTTTTTTTTTTGCCGTTTCTTGGGTGCTGCCACGGCATATGGAGGTTCCCAGGCTAGGGGTCAAATCGGAGCTGTAGCAACATGGAATCTGAGCCGCGTCTGCGACCACAGCTCACAGCAACGCCGGATCCTTAACCCACTGAGCAAGGCCAGGGATTGAACTCACAACCTTGTGGTTCCTAGTCAGATTCGTTAACCACTGAGCCACGACAGGAACTCCTGCAACTGCTTTTTAAAGTCTCTGTTCGTTCTTCGAAAGAGTTGATGTGCAAATACCTAATAAGCTCCCCCTTCTGTGTAGGGCTCTGCGAATTAGTTTTGAATTCTGTGTTTTTGAGGCTTGTCTCTGGAAAGCTGGTGAGCTCCCTTTGCTCCTCATCTGGTGAACTTACCATTTTCCTTGTAGTTTCTCTAAAAAATATGTGTAAAACCTGTAAGCCATTTTTCTCTCCTCTAGGGAAGGCTATCTTGGGGGCAGAGACAAGTTTAATTGGCAGAATGAGTCCGTGGTGGTCTCTGAGTAGTCAAAATATTCATGCTCTTTATATAGCAAACCTACCTGTTTGAAAGCAATAATGATACATTTTCAGCTTTGGAGGAGTGTGGGTTTTAGACCGGCTTTAAAACAATGACTGTAGAGTGAATCTGATTCTTTTTTGTTTGTTTGTTTTTTTGTCTTTTCTAGGGCTGAACCCGAGGCATATGGAGGTTCCCAGGGTAGGGGTCCAATTGGAGCTGTAGCCGCCGGCCTACGCCACAGCCACAGCAGTGCCAGATCTGAGCCGCGTCTGTAACCTACACCACAGCTCATGGCAATGCTGGATCCTTAACCCACTGAGCAAGGCCAGGGATCGAACCCGCAACCTCATGGTTCCTAGTCAGATTCACTAACCACTGAGCCACAACGGGAACTATTGTGAATCTGATTCTTGTATTGAAACAGGATTTGTTATCAAATCATAATTATACATCCCAAAAGGACAAAACAGTGGTCACAATGGCTTTAACCTAAAATTTTGGAAGAAGAAGCAGAAGGCTCCCTGAAAGCAAGAATTGTGTTCATTGGGCCTATGGTACTTGGCACACTTGGTGGGTTTTCTGAAATGTAAATGAAAGGAAATGGAGGCCAGAGGGTTCTAAGATCACAACCCAAGCAATGCTTCCTGCCTTATTCTACTTACTGCCCTCCCAGGAGAGCCCACTGCCTCCTGTAGGCGGGACCTGCCTTCCAGAGGGTACAGAGAGCTCTGAGAATTGATTCAACAATCATGTGCACATATGGAAGTACAATCATTTCACACATTTGACCTGTTTAAAGATAATGTGCTGCTATGATGAACAATGAACCTTTAATTAGGGGCAAATTTGCCTGCCACCTTATACTACAATTATTACATTGATTGCTTTTTTCAGATTATAATAGTAATAAATGGTTATTAGGGGAAAATTAGAAACTATCATTAGGAACAAAGGAAAATAAAAATCATCTTTAGTCAATCAATTTAGAGGTAACCTTTGGTAATAGTTTGTTATGATTTCCTGAAGTCTTTTTTCCCTGTAAACTTATGTGTGCACCTATATATTTTTAAAAATAGGTGTTCATTGTGAAAAGGGATTTTTATTCTCATTTTCCCCACTTAGCATCACATTATGAATTTTTATCCATTATATTTTTATCATCTGGAATATGATCTTTAATAATGAAATAATTACAATTATAATAGTACAATTGCTAAACTTAAGCATTTTACAATTTTTGCGATTAGAAATAATGTGATAAAATCATGTATCCTATTGATGTGCTACTTTGATTAATTTCTTTGAGTTAGACTCTTAAAAGTTGAAGGTGTGGAACACTAGGAATTTTTTAAGTGTGCATACTCTTGATCCTAGATAAATATTGCCTGATTGCTTTCCGGAAAACTCCTATTTTAAGCTCCCAGTAACAATGCCCATACTCTTTACCAGCATTGAATGCTAAATTGAGCCTTGCAATTTTAGCATTGAAAAAACTTAATCACACTGTTTTTGTCTTTTTAAAAATTATTAATGAGATCTTCATTTTTCTTTCTTTCTTTTTTCCCTGTTTTTAGATTAGGTTATTTACCAATTGACTCACATACATTTGTGTAGATCTTTCTATTTAAAGATGTTTTACCCTGTACTTTCTGTATTGAAAGTATTTCTCCTGGCTTTTTGCTGGTTTTTTCACATGTTGAACTATACAGTGTTTCATTTTACTATAGAATCTTTGTCTCTCCATTATGGTCTTCAGTCCTTTTGCTTGGAAAATTTCTACTCCTGTCAAAAATCAGTTACATTTAATCATGCCCACTAACTTCTAGTTTATGTTTCATCTTTTTCTTCTAGTTCTTTAATGCTTTGAGGATTTAATCTTTGTATTTAAATTGGGTGAGATACCTTACCCATTGATTATTCAATTCTCCCAGCCTGGTAATGTTTTATTTTAATCTTCAATGGATTACCTAATGTATTTTATATTATAGGATCCGTTGTAAAGCTGCCTTTCCCCACTTACCTGTGTGGCGTTTGTGGTAAAATCATACTATCTTTACATGGTAGTAGCTTCTTTATACATCTAACGTCTTATAGGAAGACTCTTCATTCAGTTAAATATTTTTGAAGAAGCATTCTTCCACATGAAGTTTTGCATGTGTGTTTTGTTTTGCAAATAATCTTCTCCACCACCCTCCTAAAAAAGAAAAAATACTTTGTATTTTGGTTGTGATTGCTAATAAATCAATTTGGGAGACGATAGCATTTCCAGATATGTGAACTTCTCATTCAAGGACATTTCATGGCTCTCCATTTATTCAACTTTTATTTAACTATTAAGAAATCATAGAGAGTCATAGAGTTTTATACTTTTCCTTTGTGGTTATTCCTAGGTAATTTAACACTCTTCTGTTGCTAATGTGGAAGGAAACTTTATTCCCCTTTATATCTTTTAACTGATTATTGCTTGTGTGAGAAAAGCTATGGAATTTTTGTATATCTTATATTTGCCTAATTCATTGATTGCTCTTGTTATAGTTTTTCAGTTGATTCCTTTATATTTTTCTATGCAGGGAATCACTGATAACCAATAAGGATGATTTTGTCGTCATTTTTTTTTCTTCAGTTCTTAACTTTGTTTCAGGTATGTATCATTTAGGAAAGTAAATGGCTACAAATAACAGGAAACCTGCTAAAGGCTTAAGGTCAGGTAAAGGCTTTTGCAGTCAGGGCTGCTTTTTCTCCAGTTCAGTACATCTAGAGTGGAAGCAGTCTGTGGTCACTGCAATGTGATTGTTCAAAGAAGATGTGGAAGGACTGTAGTCCTGGCTTCTGTTTCTCCATCTATCCATGTATCTTTGGTGCTCATGTCAAACGATGGCCCCTGTGCTTGCAGGCAGCGCATCTGTGTTTCAGGCAGGCAGGAAGAGGAAGGTATAAAGGCAGAGAGCAGAATGATTTGCCAGCAAGCCCTGCTTAGCCAACTGCCCCTTCCTCTCATGGCCAGATCTGAGTCACAAGGCCATCCCTGGCTAGAAGATGGGTGGTGGTTAGTGGGCCTGCTGTTGTGGGTGGGTCAACCAAGCAGCATTTGTTGGCTGCAGGGTCTTACTGTATTGGCTGGTACATATGAATAGTATTAAATGTTGATCATGGGCATGTTTGTCTCTTGGGGCTTATATTAGTGGTAATACCTCAGATATTCCTCAATATATATGAAATCTTTGGTTTAAGAGGGGTTTTCGTTGCGTTGAAGAATAACCTGTCTAGTTTTCATGGATGACTAATTAGGGATGGATGTCGAATGTCATCAGATGGTGTTTTGATTGATTTAGATTCAGATGTTGTTGGTATTATACCCATTGAGGTGATATGGAAATAGATTACCTGGTAGTAATTCCTCAAATTCCTGGAGCAGACTCTTTTTGGTTGTGGTGGGTAACTGTTTAGATTCCTAATGAAATTTAGCTTGCTGACATTACATTTAAAATGTTTCTTCTCTAAGGTTAAGTGAGATAATTCTATGGTTCTCTTTGTATGCTTTCTTTCCCATATTTTGCTATCATTTTATGCTAGCTTTGTAAAATGAATTATTTTGTAATGATTTTCCCTTTTACCATCTCTGAAAGGGTTGATACTGTGTGGTGATACAGTTTCCTTTGAAGGCTAGAAAAGACTCATTTGTTAAGTTGAAGCTGATGCTTTTAATAATGGATTGTTCTAGAGTTCCCGATGTGGCTCAGCTATTAGCAAACCCAACTAGCATCCATGAGGACTCAGGTTTGATTCCTAGCCTTGCTCAGTGGGTTAAGGATCTGGCGTTGCTGTGAGCTGTGGTATAGGTCGCAGACGCAGCTCAGATCCCCTGTGGCTGTGGTGTAGGCCAGCGGCTACAGCTCCTGGCTGCAGATGTGGAAGCAGAGTTGGGACGCCATCACCCTGGGATGATGTTACATGTGAGGGATGGCTTGGATCCTCTCGGGGGCTCACACTCCACCCTCAGAGCTATTCTTGGAGGTGCTGTGACATGCCCTTCACCTCAGTGGAGAATCTTGTCCCATGTAAGTCTGGCTCAGTTTAACTTGAAAATTCTGCTCATGCCTCTAAATCAAGCCAAGACCCTTGAGTTTAGGGTCATTCTCTGATGTCGTCTGGATCATTGTCTGGTACTTGTGGCCACGAGGAGATTGTCATCATTCAGCATGGGTGGGGTGGGCACGGGGCGGTAGTGGGGAAGAAATACTTAGGAAGGCGGAGGCGAAGGTGGAGGGTGGAGAGTGCTTAGGAAGGAGTTGGTTGCCCTTGAGGAGGTTCTCAGCCCAGGGGTGTCAGGGGGCAGGATTGATGAATGAACGGAAGGGTGGATATGTGCACAACCTGTACCTTGGAAACCTACACAGGGGCTGCCACTGTCCCCTGGTCACAGAGAGCATTCAGTGGTGATCTGATTTGACATGATTTTGAGTAACTTTCATATCCCAAGTAATACTAGGACTTTTTTCAATTGCAAAGGTGATCTGAGCTGTTTTTCAGGAAAGGCTGGGAACATTCTAGGAAAAATATTCGCTGGGGATATTCCTGTGGGATGACCTAGCATCCCATGTAGGGCCCAAGGAGACCAACCTTCACATTGAAAAGCATATCTGTGCTCTTGGTTTATTTTTTCATGGGGAAAAGTGTCCAATATCATTATAAGAGGAGTCTTTTTCTGTAAATAGTTGATTCAGAAATTTTAGAGGTTTAATTGAAGAACTTGTCTACGTTTTTACCTTCTCCTCAGGGATGCAGAAGCTAGTATCTTTCTCTGGGTGGCTTTTGACATTTATATTTAACAGCTTAATTTTCAGTCTCACGTGCAATGGGTGGTGATACTGAACTTTTCTCGCTGTGCATTTTGCTTCAGGTGGGCACTTGGGCAGCCTTCCCTCCCTCGAGCTGGTTGACCTCTCCCGTCAGTGACCCCTTTACCTGCCAGTGTATCTTGTATGTGCTACACAGTACTGGGGCAGTTGGTTCATCTTTCTCTCCCCCATTGTTATAGGGGTTCTTTAAGAGCAGGGAACGTGTTCTTTGTTTCCCCAGGCCCTGACAGTGCCTGGCACATAGTAGGTGTTCACCACAAGGGTTTTAGATCTGACGAGTTTGGGTGTGTGACTTTGAAAGGAGGTGAAGTGCCTTTTCAAGGATACACCTCAGTGATTCTTCAAGCAATCTGGCTGTTTATTTTAGGATTCAAAAAGTAAAATGTTCCATTTAGCAGACCAAGTGTTTCACAATCTGATGTTATCCGCTTCCGTTGAATTTCCTCTGTAGTCCCAGTTTTGGGGGCTTTTCTTGCTTACGAGGCAGGGAGGTGGCTGGCAAGTCCCTTGTACTCATGTGGTCACTGCCCAGCTGGGTTACAACTTGTTCGCTGCCATTGGCTTTTAAGGGATGAGGTAATCTTAGCTCAGCTTGGTTTCACATACAATAGTTTTGTTTGTTGAGGAAGTGGTTGTCTCTTGAAGTTTTTAAGATGTTAGGGATGTTATGAATTGCAATCAAGTGGGTATCCTTTTACATAAGTGCATCTGACAAGCCAATTTCACAAGCTCATCTCATCAGTCACAGTTGGATGGCAAAGTTTATTGTTTAAAGTTTTTTGGTGTGTGTATGTGAGTGTTTTTTAAGTAAAGAAAGGAAGCCTCTGTATAGAAACCAAATGGCTTCAGAGGCCAAGAAATGGCACGAAGGCATGGATATTTAGAAATCTGAACATAATTCCTCATTCCTCTTACTCTCTTGCATCTGATCTCTGGGACAGGGAGACAGCTGTTAATTGAAGTCCTTGTTCGAGGTACAGAGACATAATGAAATGCACATAACCACCTGGAGGGTATAGATCCTTGGAATGGTCCTGGAGGCTGATGAGGCTGCTCTGAGCAGCTTTTTTTACCAACTTGGCCTCTGAGATGAGCCAAGTGCTTTGTTCATTTGTAAACAGTGCTGCCCATCCTTTAGCCAGTTGTTAAATCACTTTGGATGTGTTGACAGCCTCAAAAAGTCACCACTTAAAAAAAAAGTTCAAATTCGGGAAAAAAAAAAAAGGTAAGGAAATGATCTCCTAGTGAGACAACTTCTTCCTAAAAAATGAAAGCTTTAAAGACATAAATTCTATGTTATAAACAACTTGTAATTTTGATCGTTTTCAGTTGTAGCTCCAGCAGCCTCTACGATAGATCTTAAGTATGTTTATCACAGCTGGAAAAATGTTTTATTGTCATCTTTGTTTATCATAATATGCCACCTACTCTGGTTGTGTCTTACTGTAGCTCTGCTTCTTTGTTTTATGTTTTTTTAATAGAAGGGGGGCAGATGAATGTAAACGATACCTAGAAATTGAAACAGGGGAAAAAAAACCCCAATGTATTCAGCCAGCACTCTTTCCAGGTTATAGCTAGACGTCAGCTGGCAGCCTCCAAGCTGTGGTTTATTGAATAATACTTAATACTTAGCACAGCCCTCAGTGAAGATCTTTTTATGGCCTTTTCTGAATGTTTTACAAACATTACTAAAGCTCATCCAGATGAAGGCAGGGAGCTTTATTTTCTTTAAAAATTTTTTTATTGGAGTGTAGTTGACTTAAAATGTTGCATTAGTTTCAGGTGTATAGCAAAGTGAATCAGTTATAAAGATATCCATTCTATTTTCCTGTACGGGTTATCACAAACTATTCAGTAGATTTTCCTGGGCTATGCAGTAGGTTCTTGTTAATCATCTGTTTTATATAGTCATGTGTATATATGTTATTCCCATCCTCCCAATCCCTCCCTCCCTCCCTTCAGTGGTTTTACCTATGGTAACCATAAGATTTTGAAATTTTTAAGTTTGTCTCTGTTTTATAGATTGTATTTTGTTTCTTTCTTTTTTTTTTTAAAGGAGCAAAATCTGCCCATTGGGATACTACAGTTTAGCAAATAGAAAGAGAATTGAGGTTGGAGGAGACCCTCCGTGTGCTGAGAGGGAGCATGGGATTTGGCCTCGATAAACCTGGGCTTGTATTCCGTCCAGCGTTAGTATATAGTGATGGATTTGGGGGCAAGTTATGCAGCACCCCTGAGCTTCTGGATGTTTGGGAAACCCTGTGAAGAGTTGGGTCCCACAGTAAATGCTCCACATATGCATTTTTTTCTTCCTCTCTTTATCCTCCGAACTTGAGATATTTCCTGCGTGATTTTCCCTAGCTTTGATTTTGCCCTGCCACTCTGCACATAATTGGGTGCCATTTGTTACTATAATTTGAAAATTGCAAATTCATTTTAATAACATCATAGGCCAAGTGTAATGAGGAAAGTCAGTTTTATGGGCCCAAATCACATTACAAAGCTAAATGGAAACCAGTTTTAGATTATTTTAATTTATTTGTTTCTTTGCCATTCCACTGGATAATACTAGAGGATTGAATTTCACTAGATAGAAACCCTGAAGATTCATCAAATCCTAGCATTTCAGAATTCCACTTCACTTTTCAGCTGGAACTCTGCGCTTTAAAGAATGATTCTATGTTTGAAGTCGTAGTTAACCTCACCGTGATTTCCGGGAAGAGAATGGAAACTTGTCCGGTGGGCTTGTGAGCCCAGCAATGGTGTGTTGTAGACGTTAGCCCCCTAGGAATTGGCCCTGTGGGTCCTCGCTGAGGCTAAAACTTACAGGAGCACAATCTTCAACTTCCTGCTTGAGTTGATTAGTGCAGGGGAGAGGGGGTAAGTCAGGAGACCCCGAGTTCTCGCTCTGCTGCAGTTGTCTTTCCTTGGCTTCCTGCCAGGCTCAATCCCAATACCCTCCTGGGCCTCTCCTCCTCTGACCTGCTCTGTGTCTGCCCTTTGGCTTCTTCCCAGAGGCGAGGCACAGCCTCTTTCCTGGGCCTCCAGAAGCAGCCCTGTCTGGCTCAGTGTCTGTATTTGCTGACTGTCTGGCTGGGTCTCTCTGAAAATACCTTTTGCGAGCTGGGCCCCTGGGTGGTGCCCCTAGAAAGCAGGAGAAGAGTGTGCAAGAGACCAGAGTGCTCCTGGTACACAGATCTATCTGAGGCTGGCATTGGTTCAGGGGTTGGCAGCCATTCTCTCCTGCACCCCTTGCAGCCTGATCACCAAAGCTTGGGGCTGCAGTCTTCTTGCAGGCAACAGGTTATGAAATGCAGCATGAAACGGGGGCTGCTAGGCAGGGTGTTGGGTCCCCCCTGGTTGAAGGACTCTGTGTGCCTGCTTGGTATTTAGAGGAGGGAGGTGGCTGCTGACTGGGCCGCCAGCGTGTTCTCTGGTGACCTAAAAATGGGTTCTTGTTTCATGAGCAGAGTGCAGGATTTGGGATTGTGACTCTAGCCCTGGCCCAAGTTCCAGTAGTGCAAACCTCATACTCTCACTTACTACACGGGTTGTTGCCATGCCACTGCCTTTCACGTATGTACCAATGTGCAGAATTGGCATATGTAGGAATGATGTTATAATCTTTTTTTTTTGGGGGGGGGGGTTGTCAAGGCTTACCTCTGCTGGGTATGCTGCATGTTCTCTAGAAACATCTCACCTGGCGTTGTGGGAGGGGGATTTGTTTCTACCCAGCTACCAGCTAGTGGGGAATTTTGAAGAAGTCATCAAATCCCTCTAGACCTCAGTTAATTCACCTGTAAAGTAGAGTTATTGTTGCTTAAGGCTCAAGAGTACTTGGTTTAGTGATCTGTGTCCCAGGAAGCCTGAAGATGGGGTTCAGAGGTCCTCTTGAGATTGCATGCAATCTCTTTGTGGGTGTAATTTTTGGAGAAAAGGCCCTGGTTTTTTCTTTTATCAGACTTTCAGAGAGAGCCAGGTCTTAAAAAAGAAATCATGATTAACCTCAGAGGCTCCCCTTTAACCCCCACCCTCCAGTCCATGATTCCATCCATCAACATCTGCATCTGGGCGGGCCCTGCAGGGCTTGGCCTTTCATGCTTCCTCCCCTCCTCTGTGTGGTGAGTGGTGACTTTGGCTTGCCCAGTTGTCAATATCAAGTAAGCAGAAGCTCAGCCAGTGTTAGCAAAATTAAATCACTCTGAAAAAAAAAATCAATGTTAGTGAAATTAAGTCACTTGATCTTAAAAGCAACATGGAATAGCAATTTTTCATATTTATTGTCCTGTTTTCCCCCCTCAAGATATCTTATAGTTCTTTCTGTCTGTTGGCCTTTGATATCCTTTCAAGGAGAAGCAGCCTGGGACAGCTGCAGTAGGTTTTGGATACCCCAGTTGTGAACCCAGGGCTTTGTTCTAGATTGAATTATCAGAAAATATTAATCCAAAATATTAGAGTCTTTTAACTGCAGGAGGAGACATCGCATAGTTTAATGCTGATTCAGAAGGCAGGTTAGGGTCTTGCCACACTTTCCTGCTATCATGGATATCAGTTACCACATCCCTAAAGCTCTTCCAGGATGCTCCAGTGAGAGCAGTGAAGATACCCACAGACTCTGCTGGACAGAGGGACTCTGTTTCTAGCTCTCCAGCTAATGTGTGACTGAGGGCTGGCGACCACATCCAGGGTAGTTCTGGATGGAGCTCCGAGCCCCACCATCTGCCCCAGCTGCAGGGATATGGGGGCAGGGTTGGGGTGTCTGGCCCTAGAAACAGAATTACAGAATGTTTTTCAGCTCTTTTGGGTGTGGTTTGGAGCCAGGGAGATGGAACAAGTGAGGAAGGACCTGTGAGGACATATTGTCATTTTGATGATGATGATGATGATTTAAAAAACGCATGCTGGGAGTTCCTGTCGTGGCTCAGGGGAAATGAATCTGACTAGCATCCATGAGGACGAAGGTTCCATTCCTGGTCTCACCCAGTGGGTTAAGGATCCCGTGTTGCCATGGGCTGTGATGTAGGTTGCAGATAAGGCTCAGATCTGGCGTTGCCGTGACTGTGGTGTAGGCCGGCAGCTATAGCTCCGACTGGACCCCTAGCCTGGGAACCTCCATGTGCCGCAGGTGCGGCCCTAAAAAAAATATGCTTCTGGTAAAACACTTGCTCAGAGGGTGAGGATCCAAAACGCCAAGCTTCCCTGTCCCCACTCTTCTCAAATCCCTCCCCATTCTGTCCTACTTCCCAGAGGTAAGCTTCGCAGATGCTGCATGCCGCAAACAGGTCGCGTCTTGTGTGTTTTTAAAATGTGAATGTGCAGTTCGTGGTTTTTCAAGGTAATGTGTCTTGGCTAGCTTCCCTGCAGCAGAGTGATCTACTCTGTTTCTGAAATGGTTTTACAGGTACAAGTGAGATATGAATGTGTGCTCCTTGTAAAAATTAAAACGGCACAGAGTCACAGGGGAGAGGCAGAAGCTTTCCCTCCCCTTTCTCTAGCCCCTAGAAATGACTGCTGCCAACAACTGTGTGTCCCTTTTCAGGCCTTCCCTCCTGTGTTTATAGACCTATCGGTGGGTGAGGAGGGCAGAAGCCACAGAGCAAGGCGATAGTTTAACAGCAGCAGCAGAAACCAGAAATGGGATCCCTATTGTCATGAGTGTCTTCCTTCTTCTCTCCATTTCTCTCTGTCTCTTTTTAAAGTGAATTTTTTCTATTAGAATAGTTTTAGATTACTCAGAAGTTGCTGTGACAGGACAGAGTCTGTTTTTTAAAAAATGTAATTTTACTGAAGTATCGTAAAGTTAAGGGCTGATTTTAAGTATCGTAAAGTTTCACTGTATTACTTTCAGTGCAGTGTAAATCAATTATACATATACATATATCCATTCTTTTTTCCCATATAGGTTATTAAAAACTATTGAGTAGATTTCTCTGAGCTGTACAGTAGGTTCCTGTTAATTATCTATTTTATACAGTAGTGTGTCTGTGTAATTCCTCCCTCATCCCCAACAGTTTCACCTATGGTAACTGTAAGATTGATTTTGCAGTCTGTGAGTTTGTTTCTGTTTTATTTTTTTCTTTTTATGGTTGCACCTATGCATTTGGAAGTTCCCCAGCCAGGAGCTGAAATGGAACTGCAGCTGCCAGCCTACACCACAGTCACAGCAGCACTAGATTCTTAACCCACTGAGTGAGGCCAGGGCTCAAACCTGTGTCCTCACAGAGACAACATTGGATCCTTAACCTGCTGAGCCACAATAGGAACTCCAGTTTCTATTTTATAAATAAGTCCCTTTGTATCATTTTTTTATTAGATTCCACATGTAAGTGATATCATATATTTGTCTTATCTCTGACTTACTTCACTTAGTATAAGGTCTAGGTCCATCCATGTTGCTGCAAATACCATTATTTCATTCTTTTTTTGTGACTGAGTAGTATTCCATTGTGTATATATACCATATCTTCTTTTTCCAGTCATCTGTTGATGGACACTTAGGTTGCTCCATGTCTTAACTTGCTGTGAACATTGAGGTGCATGAGGACAGAGTTCCTTCATAGCTCCCCCAGTTAATGTCCTGTGTTGCCACAGTGCATATGCCACAGCTAAGGAGCAAGCATTACCACTTCACCATTAATTGACAAAACTCAGCACCCTTTTCAGATTTCACCAGATTTTGCCCTGTGTTCCTTTTCTGTCCAAGGATCCCAAGCAGGATCCTGCATCTCAGTTGTGTGTTCATTGCCTCCTCTGGTCTGCGATGGTTTCTCAGACTTTCCTTGTCCTTGGTGGCTGTGACAGTTTGGAGAAACGTGGGTCAGGTTTTATGCAGCGAATCCCTCAATTTAGATTTGTTTGTTGGTTTTCCCTTGGTTAGACCTTGATCCTGGGATTTGGTGGAGAGGGGAAGACCCCAGAGGTGAAGTGCCTTCTGTCTCAGCCCATCCAGGGAACACACCATCAACCTGACTAGTCCCCAGTGATGTTAACCTTGGCTGCTTGGCTGGGTGGTATTTATTGGACTTCTCTCCTCTAAAGGGCTTTGAAAAATCAGCAACATATTGATACACTCTGTTCTTTTTAATTGCTCTGTATTGATCACTGTGAGGAGACCTTGCAGTTTCTTTGAAGATGGACTTTGAGGTTGTTTCCCAGTTGTTGCTTTTATAAATACGATTCTGTGGAATGTTTCACTCTGATTTATCTGCCCCACTTTTGTGAGGAGTGGGTCCCCAAAGAGGATTATGGGTTCGAATGTGTGGATGGATGCTGCCTTCCAAATGGCTGCACACACGAGTGTTCCCACAAAAGTAAGGGGGCATCTCTGTGCGCTGCACACTCAAATGCACCCACAAAACTAAGAGCATCTCTGTGCCCTGGGGCGTCGCTCAAGCTTAGTATTGTGAGACTTGTCATTTTTGCTGTTCTGATAAATTGAAAATGTTGTATTTAGTTCACCTTTGTCTAGTCATGAAAAGTGTGTTTACGATGCCCTGGAAGGCTTGCTGTAGGTAGGGGAACCACGAGGAATGGACTCTCCAGGAGCATTTGAGAAACCATGCTCTGTGAAAACTGTAAACGAAGTGGACGTCTTTTCTCTAGGAATCAGAGCCTTTGTCTGAAATCTCTTTCCCATGGGCCCCAGCATTTAAAAGTGGAAAGGACTCAATATGAGTTACTGAGAGTTTGTTGTTTTCCATCCAGTACATTGGTGAGAGCTGCTGCTTGATGCTGTGGGGGTTTTCATGGGGAGAAGGACATCTTGCCGTGGAGCACCAGGGGTCCTCTGTCCCCAGGATCGTTAATGTTTTGCTGAGGCTTTTGCCTGGGTGCCCTTGGCCCAGGTCTCCTTTCCTGAGGCACTGACCTTGGCACATGGAGGAGCGTTGTGGTGGTCCTTAATCTTGGGGGCCTGGTATACCCGGAGGCCTGCCCTTGCCTCCATCCCTGTTGCCTGGTCCCATGTAAACACCCTTACTTGCCGCCTAGCAGCTCCAGCCACAGTGCTGCGACCGGGAGACCTGTTTAACTTCAAAGGCTGGGACTGGGATGAGCAGAGTACAGAGGGCACAGAGGAGGTGTTGGCCACAGGCAGGCAGGTGCTGACCCTACCTGCGAGTGGTGCTACTCGCACGTTGGGGGACAGGGTTTACCACCCAATTGTGGGGACTTGAGACTTTCGCTGAGACGTTTTTCCCCCTTGCGGAACAATTCTGTTTTGACTCCATGCTCAGAACTTGGCTTGTGCAGCACCTGAGCGCGGCTGCTGTCCACCGGACCTGGCCTCCAGCTGCAGCACAGAACACAGCATATGCTGCAGCTGCTCTCGGGCCACAGAAGCCCGCCTTGCGTGAGTGTCTGGAGCTGGACTTGTCTCCACTTCCCAGGGGTTGATTTGTTCCCTTATAGAAAGATTGTCTATTTTTCTGTGTTCCTCTGCTGTCCAGGGTAGAATTCCTAAGGGCGGCATCCTGTGTTATCCTAAAGAAGAGAATGCAAGAAATTTTGGATTCTCTCGAAGTGTGGAAGGCGGGGCTGCCCCCAGTAGCACCTGTCTCATTTCTCGTTTCCATTTGGAAATGTGTCCGCTATCCAGTACCAAGGAGCACTTGAATGAATGCCATTGTACTTAATTGCAACACTTTTATGTATCCAGGGTTTTGTGTGTGTGTGTGTGTGTGTGTGTGTGTGTGTGTGTGTGTGTGTTTAAGCATAATTGTTTTTGTCCGCACCATGCCGCAAGCAAATTAACACAGTACAGGCGGGGTGTAAGGGTGCAGGGAGACTGAATTGGAGGGTTATTAGAGGGCCAACCCACTGCATCGTTTGTTGATGAGCACCCGTTGCATGCCAGGCTCCTTAATCCTCTACGACAGCCCATCAAGTGGGCACGCCTGTCACCCCTTCACCAGTGAAAAGGAGCCTTGGGCAGGTTCCAGGACCCCAGCTGTACTGCTGTGTGGCTTTGTGAATATTTGCCTCCTTCCTGGAGTGAGGGCTGGGGGCAGCCTGGCATGCCCCCCTTCCCTTGGGACCTCAGCCTGCAGTACCCCCCCACCCTGAGCTCCCCTGAGCTTGCTCTACTGTAAGGTGTGGGTAAGAGGAGTGCAGATGCTGTGGCTGCGCTTGGCCCCTTGCACCTCACTAAATGATTTGCTTTAAAGGCAGGTGTCACTCATATTTGTCAGAGTTCTCTGGGTACTTGAGGATTGTATTATTCTCAACCTGAATTTGTAAAGGAAAAAGAAAAAAAGAAAAAAAAAAGAACCTCTCAACTTCTGTGGAAGAGAATAGAGATTTTTTGATTGGGTGGTAACCGTCTTAACATTAGGGCATCTTGGTGTGATCTGAATTTCAGCGCCAACTAAGGATGGGTGTGATATGGTAAAGGGGGCCAGCATCTCTGTGACTTGGCATTGGAAGGTTCAACCCATTTCTGAGTAGAATTATTACAAAGAGAAACCAATATGTGGAAGGAAAACTGAGAACTGAGATAGAGGTTAGTAACCAATATGTGGAAGGAAAACTGAGAACTGAGATAGAGGTTAGTATGTGATTTCATAGGAATGCAGGAGGTGCTGAGGGCAGTTGTCTGATGGAGTTGAAATCCTGGGTTCCGAAATTGAGAGCTCTACCTCTGTCGTCCAAGGAAAACTTTGCCTGTGTGGGAAGAGTTCTTGGGAGTTAAATGAGAGTGTTTTTTTTAGTGGTTTTTACTTTTTTCCCATGGTTTGTGAGTGAAAACAAGAATTTGACGTTCTGTATTAGAATTAACCTGTGGCAACAGTATATGCTTTTCAGTGGAATATGAAGTCAGAAATAACAGCAGTTTCCTCATAAGGCAGGGTCTCATTCCTGTCAACATATGGGTTGAGATATCTGTAAGACTCTTTACAGGCTGCCTCTGTTGCCTTTCTCTGAGGGGGTCAGGGTTTTGGGGTTGACAGAGCTGTCCACTCTCCAAGTCTTCAAAGAGGCCCCCATGATGGTCAGATGGCTCTTGAGGGGCAGGGGCTGAGGGACAGCCTCTCTTCAGATGCATGCCCTTGGTGGTGGCAGCTTTGCCAGCCTTGCCTTTTTTTTTTCTTTTTCTTTTTTAGGGCCGCATAAGGAAGTTCCCAGGCTCGGGGTCAAATCAGAGTTGTAGCTGCTGGCCTACACAACAGCCACAGCAACGTCAGATCCAAGCCGCATCTGCAACCTACGCTGCAGCTCACAGCAACGCTGGATCCTTAACCCACTGAGTGAGGCCAGGGATCGAACCTGCATTTTCATAGATACTAGTCAGATTCATTACCACTGAGCCACAGGAGGAGCTCCCTTGCTGTATTTCTAAAGAGGAATTTTCTACTCCAGAATTGTTTGAGGGATTCCATAGTTAAGCCTCAGCTCTGGCCCCCAGTGACAGACTGGTCCCAGGTGGGTCATTTGTTTGTCAGTGTTCTCAGTTGTATATAGGGCCAGTCACACCCCCACAGAGTTATCAGCAGTAGTGAAATTAGACTTATAAAATCTCTGAGATGTGCAGCTTTACAGAAGTCTTTTTCACCTCTTTAGATAGCCCAGCCTGACTTCAAATAAATCCTACTGTGTGTTCTTCCGTGGAAATCAAATCCTTCACCCAGTGTTGGTCTGAGTTCTGTGTTCCCCTCTCCCATCAGCTTCGCATAGAACCCACCCAGCCCTCCTCCCTGCAGACCCTTGCATGCCTGCTTTCTTCAGCTGTTCCCTGTGGGATGGATTTCAGGTCCCTGCTCCTTCTTGGCTGTCACTTGGATGTTCTCCCATGTACTCTCTTCTCTTTTAAAGTGTGGAGACAGAAACCCAGTTGGGGGGGTGGGGCGCTCCTCTGGCCTTTTACTTTACAAAGTCTCCCTGAGTAGAGTCTAAGACTGCCTGACTTTTTTTTTTTTTGGCAGTCACAACGCCCCATCATCACATACAGAAATTATATCCAATTAAATCTCCTAAGTCTTTTTCACACCTCCTACATTTGTGCATTTCTTTTTTTTGCACCCAAGTGTCCAAATAACATTATTTCCTCTCTATTGCAATTCCAATCTGTTGATCTTTTTAGCTCATGACTGTCATCCAGTGTATTTTCCATCTCTCTTGGAAACTTGTCATGCTTGAATTAGGTAAGCATTTTATCTGTGCCATCATTCAAGTAATTGATAAAAATGTTGAAACATGCAGAAAGAGCCCCATAGCCTTCCACTAGAGACCTTCTCTGGGTCATTGATGAATCAGCACATTGGCAGATGAATTGTACATTTACCAGGCTATTCAAATGTAGTTCCTATTGTCTCACCTTGTCAACAAGGGTATGATGAGATTTTAACAAGGCGATATAGATGAAGTCTTGTGTCCCTACAGTCTACCAATTTAAAAAGTCCTTAGGCATGAAGAAAAAAATTCCAGAAATTCCAAGTCATTGCGGTTTATGATGGTTATGGTTTATGATCCATGGCTTCACTTTGCAGATGTGTTTTTCTTCTATTTCTGCCTTTGGCTGATAATACTAGAGCACAGTGAAGGATTGTTACTATGATGGCTTGGGTGTTGGACTGGTATCTGGAGCAAAGTGGGATTGAACCGCTTGGGAGAAAGGTATTTAGCTAATCTTTTGGAGCCAAGGTCTGGGAGGGCACTAGTATAGGACATCCTCTCCTGGCAGGATGCTGGTTGTGGCTTCCTGGAGGCTGCTGTCTGGGTACCCATGGCACACATGGAAAAATCCTGAGTGCAGAGGGTACCAGATCCTGGTAAAAGTCACAGCAACCTTCAGTGAAGGAGTCAGGCATGAGATCAGCCTCCAGGTGCTCCGATGAGCACAAAAGGGAAGACATAACTGTCCCTTGGAGGAGAGGCAAATATGGAGCAGAATAATAAATGCCAAAGTTGTGGAAGAAACAGAGAGGGAGTGAGGACTTAAGGGCAAGAGGTTGGGGGCGAGGGGCATGCTGGAGTGTGAAGGAATTTCTTGTGCTCATTCCGCTGTGCGTTACAAGGTAAGAGCCGCATGGCAGTATGGATGTGTCTGGCTATAGGAAATGACCTGGAAAGAGCCAGCGTTAGAAAGTTGGTGAACTAGCATGAGAATTCTGCCCTTGAGTCCCATCTGATGATGACACCAGCCACAGTCTAGTTTGCAGGAGTCGTGCCTTGCACATGGAGATTTTTTAGCTTCTGCCCACCTGTCTGACCACTTATAGCCGCTTAGGATGCTCAGAGCCCATTTCCATGGAGATTCTGTGCAGGACTCTTACTGATTTGTGCCCTGAGTTCTCTAGCTGTGCCTGGCCTGGTGGCTCATTTCTTTTTTCTTTTTTCTTTTCTCTTTAGGGCTGTACCCGTGGCACATGGAAGTTCCCAGGATAGGGATTGAATTGGAACTGTAGTTGCCGGCCTACATCACAGCCGTGGCAACATCAGATCTGAGCCATGTCTGCGACCTACACCAAAGCTCAGGCTAACACAGGATCCTTAACTCACTGAGTGAGGCCACCACGGATTGAACCCACATCCTCATGGATCTAGCTGGGTTGAGCCATGATGGGAGCTCCTGGTGGCTCATTTCTAATGCCTGGTCCATGTGTGGCAGAGCTGTGGTCAAATCTGCTTTCCTTCCCCCTGGGTTCTTCTCAGTCCTTGGTGGTGCATGGCCCACGTGGTCTGCTTTTAGCTGTCCATTTACACTTGTGTGACCCACATGGGGGCACAATAAAATGCAGCAAAAGTTTTTGCCCTATGCTTTTAAATAATTGTGGTAAAAAAAGCACATAATGTAAAATTTACCATCTTAACCGTTTTTAAGTGTACACTCATGTTAAGTACATTTGCATTGCTGTATATCCCATTTCCAGAACTCTTTTCATCTTGAAAAGCTGAAACTCTGTATTAAACAAAAACCTCCACCTGCCACATCCAGCATTCTGTTTTCTGTCTCTTTGAACTTGATTACTGTACATATTTGTCCTTTGGTGACTATATAATTTCAGTCAGCATAAAGCCCTCTGGGTTTGTCCGTGTTGTATCAGGTGTTAGAATTGTCTTCCTTTTTAGGGTAGAATACTATTCCATTGTATGCGTTGGCCACACTTGGTTTATCCATCCATCCGTCAATGGACATTTGTTTCCACCTTTTGGCTGTTGGGAATGATGCTGTGGATATGGGCATACAGTCCCCTATACCTTAGTTACTGACTGCTGCTAGAAGAAGCACTTCCAAACTCCGCATACAGTCCCCTATACCTTAGTTACTGACTGCTGCTAGAAGAAGCACTTCCAAACTCCATGTTTTCAGGCTACTCAGGCCCAGGTCCCTCAGTGATCACGCCTTTCCATTGCTTTGTGAGTACCAAGCCGTGCCCCTCGCTGGGGTTTCCCTTGGCTTCTTCAGTGCCTTCTGTTTCAGGCTTCCCTTGGCCTTCCTGCTCTCCCTCAGACTTCACCCTGCCCTTTCTTCTCTGAAATCCCTGCTCCCCCCACCCCCTGCTCACCTGCCAGGGCCCAGCTCAGTGTAGTCCCTGCTGAAGTCAACAGCCTGGTGCATGTCTGTGTGGGCACCCCTGCTGTGGGTGAGTGCTCACCTACTCTCGCGCTGTTGGCCAACTCCCTCTCTGGGCATTGCAGATGGGTGTCCTGTCGTGTTCTGGGTGCTGCTTCTCTGTAGCAGGTGCGGGTTGACTCTAATATCCAGCAGGAGTGTTATCTTTGTCTGAGGGTGCACCCAGCCCAGGTGCTGATCATGGTAGGGTCTCTAAGGTGAGCCCTGTGGGATGAAGCATGGGTGATTAACCTATCAGGAGTGGGTGCTCCATGGAAGCAAGAGTGGGTTGGTTGTATTCACTGCCAGCTTCCTAGCCCCTGGAAGGTATCTATTAGCCCTTGGGAGGTGTTTTCTTTGTTGGAAGAATGAATACATGTAGCTGCATACTCACATCTGAATGGGGAGGACATGGAAGGAGGACATGGAAACACAGCAGTGAAGGACCAACCTCAGGCCAAGTGGTGGAAAGTTAGTGATGGAACAAGAATTACCTGGTCCCAGAGGACTGACCCAGTGCCCTTTCCCTCCAGCAGAGCCCCCTACTCCCATCAGATAAAAAGCTTCCATCAGTTCCAGGCATTGACCTTTAACACCACACCTGTGAAGAATCAAGGAACAGTGCAGAGGAGCAGAGGTGTGGGGTTTCTGCACTGATTATCAGCTTGTTTAGATAACTGGCTAATTGAATGAGTACAGGTCACTTAAGGAAACTGGAACATTGTAGGGCCAAGTTAAAAAAAAAAAACAACTTTTGAAAGGAAGATATGAACTCTAACTGGAATGATATAACATGTTCTACAAAAGCCAGTGTGGGAGAATGGGGGCCACAGGGCCAACTTTTATTTAGAAGGCTTGCCTGGTTCTGAGTAGAACATCCGAAAGCATAGAGAAAGGAAAGAGGAGGCAGACGGAGCCTGGTTTTCCAGGTCAGGTTGCAGTGTGTCTGCTTGCCTCCTTTGGCCCTACCCATCACTTACTGCAGTTCTGGGGGCCCCACAGCACCACCCCTTGGCCACACAGCTCAGGGCGCTGTCTCACCTGCCTGTGTGTGCTGGGTGATGAGGAGGCTGCCTCCACAGGAAGCCCTGGCCATGGGCTCCCACAGGGTCTTTGGGGCCTGAGTGGATGGGTGTAACCAAAGGAGTCTAGTCCCCAGATGTGCTGCTTCATCAGAAAGGCAACCAGCCATTGGAACTGGGGATAATTCGGAAGGATTGGAGGTTCTCATAATGGTGCTTTTGAAATATAGAGACTTAGAGAGGATATTAGGCTCTCGATATTTTGAGATCAGAAAGGAATTTGGAGTAACCATCAGAGCAGGCAAAGTTGTTTTTATGAAGACCCAGGAAAACAGTTGGTGCACCTCCGTTGAAGCAAATACAGCTTCATTCTTTACCAATCTGGCTCCAGATGCTCTATGTGGCAGGGACACTGAGCCTTGTGTTCCCTCCAGTCCTTGAATTAATTCCCGGTAAAGTTTCCATTCCTTCATTGGCCAGGCAGGATGTAAACATCTCACCCGACTTTGTGAGTTCTTTGCCACATCGTAGTATTCTGTTTTCCTGTTCAGAGCCTTTGGGGACTGCGTTGTACCTTGTACGTGTGCATGGGTTCTTAGGTGATGTTTATGTTACGGTAGACATGGCTCTTATGTGGGGCAGTGATCTTGTTCACTGCACACTGAAAATTACACTTAATTTTTTACCACTGTCCCCAAAGTCACCTGTGTAATGCAATTCCTTGCATTCTTGAGATGGCCTTTAGTTATTGAATGTGTCAGGTGGCCTGGACTGCCTTCTGTGTAAAATATAAATGTACATACACGATGTAAACACAGTTCTCCTTGATATATGAAGATAAAAGGCTTAACGTGAATTGTGTCTGTTTACATTTACATGGAAAATTCCACTATAACAACCTCTGGAGTATTAGCAGTATTTGTTATTACAACATTGTTTCCCCCCCCCCATCTCTGACTTTTTGGTTAATTGTAGAATACTGAGAAGTGGGTAGAAAGAAACCCAGGCCCTGCCTTCCCTGAACACATGGAGAGGGTGCCCCTTGACTCGGGAAAGGGGCTATAGACTCAACAGTCATGGGCGGATTGGGGCGTTGGGGGGGCCACATCTCCACCCCATCTTCCTTCTGCTTTGCTGTGCTTCATGCGTCGTGTCTATGGGATGACTGGAGATTTTCCAGTAGACTGAAGAGCAAATTAAGAACTCTGGGTGCACAGGCTTTTCCTGGGCCATGTAGCA
Organism: Sus scrofa; assembly: GCF_054392235.1. Lineage (NCBI taxonomy): Eukaryota > Metazoa > Chordata > Mammalia > Artiodactyla > Suidae > Sus > Sus scrofa. The sequence goes on along the minus strand of NC_139383.1, from coordinate 146,952,919 downwards.
GGTGTGGAGTACAAGGAGGGGTAGTGACAGGTGGGGGGTGTTTAGAGGATTATTTCCTAGGGCACTGGTTCTCACAGGGTGGTACCCAGGCCAGCAGGATCAGCATCATCTAGGCACTTACTAGAAGTGCAAGTTCATGGGCTCCTGAGTGCTTTATTTACCCAGCCCTCCATGTTGTTCTGATGCATGCTTAGAATTTTGAAGACCATCTTCCAAACTGCAAAATGAAGTTGACCTCCTAAGCACTTGGCTCATTCTGTTTTCTAGCGGCTGCCCTGCTGGTACCTTTGTTCTTTGCCCTGTCACACAGGCTGTAACCCTGGGGATCCCCTGAGCTGCCACCAGCCACCTCCAGATGGGTGGTGTGGTAGATGCCCCCTTCCCTGTCTTTGGTGGCAAGACTCTGGTCATCTTTCAGATTGTCCTCAGGGATCCCAACCTCTGAGATGGTTTCCTGAGCTCCCAAGAGGTGGGGAGTCCTGGGCCCCCAAGTCCTATTCATTGACTATTACAACTTTTATCTCATTTAACTTGCCACTGACTCAAGAGATGGTCGCTCTGTTTCCTGGTACAAAATTCAGTTACACATGAATCCTCTTTTGACCTCTTGAATCTGTGTGGCTTTCACAGCATGGGTCTAAAGAGGGTTTTTGTAATACTGAGTTATTGGTTCCAAAGAATTAATTTTAAGGGAAGTAAAGAACTCCCATCATGGGCCACCAGCCAGGATCAAGATGTTTTGTGATGTTGGATTTTACCAGCAGAAGCAGAGCTGACAATTGGCTCCTGAATGTGGTTTTCTTTCATTATCTGCCTGTAGACCTATAGGAAAGCGATGCTAATTATGCTTCCCAATGTCTTCTGCTTCCAGCCACAGCCAAGACTTTCCCATATTAGAAGGGTTGATCAAAGTGGAAACATTTTAAATAGATAAATGCCTGTGCTATTCTTTCATGGAAATGGTGTCAGAAGGCTAACCGACACTTTTGCTCCTTTCCCCCCTTTCTTGTGTATGAGTAGTATTTAGATTGGGACAACACAGTAGATGAATGTTTTTATTAACATTTAATTTACGCAGTCACAGTGCCTCAAGCTTATTACTGTCAATAGGAATATACAAGTCCTTATCAGCTCCTGTGACAGCTTTTGTTGGGTAGGTATGAATAACCCATTTTGCAGGTGTGGAAAATGAGGCTTAGAGGCAGGAGGGCTGTGACCTGTTGAGGGCAAGAGCCAGGCCATAGCACTCTGGGGCTCAGACCTGAGTCACCCCATTTTTTCTTTTTCTAGGACTCAGGATTGTGTTTAATGTAGAGCATAAAATAGATTTATAATTGAGTTTTTCGTGTAGCTATCCCAAATACTTAGATACATGGCATTTCGGGGTTTTCTCAACCAAAGGCTTGGCTTTTCTTTCTTTTTTTTTGGTCTTTTTAGGGCCACACTCATGGCATATGGAAGTCCCCAGGCTAGGGGTCGAATCGGAACTGTAGCTGCCGGCGTATGCCACAGCCACAGCAATGTGGGATCCAGGCCGAGCCTGTGACCTACACCACAGCTCAGAGCAACACCAGATCCTTAACCCACTGAGTAAGGCCAGGGATTGAACCCACATCCTCACAGGTCCTAGCTGGGTTCATTACCACTGAGCCATGATGGGAACTCCATGCTTTTCATTAGCCCTTCTTATGTGAGCAATTCTTAGGGATTTATTTTCCAGATATATATAGTTCCTTTATGGCATTCACTCAAGTCCGCAGGAAACTCTACCTTTTGATGTTTTAAAACTACCTAGGAACTTGGGGGAGGGGGTAATATTTCTTTCAATGGAAAGACTTTATTTAAAATGGTATTCTAGAGGAAGTGAATTCTACCCCGCCTTCACTGGCGTGGGGCTTGCCAGCCTATTTCCCTCCCTCTGTGGTGGCCGGACCTAGGTACCCAGGCCACCTCCGGCCTCCCCAGTCCTTGCCCTCCCCCATGCCCATGCCCCTCTTCCCCGCATTGGCCGTCCTCCATCTGCTTCAGTTGTGCTGTCACTTTTCACTGGCTTTGGGGCTGCTGCACAGGCCCCCGTCCCCACCTTCCAGCTGTGCACTTCCTCTCTGCTTCCTGCTTGCCTGTGATTCCAGGAGCTTCGATGATTCTTTCCAGGCCAGGCTGAGAGCTCACATTCCCATGCCTTTCTTAAGGGTTGCAAGTTCTTCAGCTGTCTGTGGTTTTGCAAAGGAGAAGGCAGTGTTTTATGCTCCCCTTTTAATCATCAATGAGTATAGCAAGGGCGTGCCTCTCCTTCCTACACTGCTTGGAACACTCACTCCCTCAATGCCTGTATTATTTCGTGGCATAAGCGAGGCATGTTGTTTTCTTTTTCCTGTTGGCGGAAATAAGGTCTCACCACAATAAAGTCTGAGCAGTGTGCTATCCCTCACGGTCCAGCTGGGTTTTCCCTTCTTCTGTTCCTATCACAAAACACCCCAGACACCGGCAGTGTCACTCACAGAATCCAGAACCACTGGTGGCTGGGTCCTGCCTTGCACATTGTAGCTTGGGCTTGTCTTCTTTTCAGAAATAAATGGGAAGTTTCTTCCTACTTTTTTCCTTTCTTCTATAAATGGGGAAAAAGTGTCCAGGGTGGAGGCAGCTCTTTCATTGGAAGAAGTTGTTAGTTCTCGCCCTGTAGTATGACTTCTGTGCACAGAATGGTCTACACTGACCGTGGTGGGGAACCAGGAGGCAGAGGGAATGTGATTCTTCCCTAGTGTCCATTTTGGTGGCCATATAAAACTTCAGCGAACTTCAGTTATGAGCCCTCCTGCTCTTTCCCTGGGTACTGAATTTTCTGGTCTATTGGAAATGATAGCACAAAAATTGGTGCTAACACTTCATAATATGATCTGACCCATGTTGAATACCAGCATAGATTGCGTGCAAATGCTCCTCTATAAAAATTTCTGTTTATCATTTAGAAGCAAACTAGTATACTTAATTTATAATGGCATAGAAGAAATATGAACTTTTAGGCTGGGCATAGGAAGAAATAAATAGTGTAAAAGAAAAGAAAAAGACTTTCATTTTGAGTCACTGGCCTGAAACTGGGAGTACTCTGTGGGCAAATACTCGACAGAGACCTTGTCTGCTCCATTTTACCTCAGGCTGACTTAACTCAAGAGTGGGAACCGGAGTGTTCCCTAGTGACTCAGCAGGTTAGGGATCTGGCGTAGTCACTGCTGCAGCTTGGGTTGCTGCGATGGTGCAGGTTTGATTCCTGGCCTGGGAACTTTTGCATGCCAGAAAAAAAAAAAAAAAAAGAAAAAGTGGGAACCAGGATACAAGGCTCACTTCTGCCCTCAGCCAGGCAGCATATCTTTACTGGAGCTGCTGTGTGCCCGATGTTAGGCCTGGGAGACAAGGAAAAAACAAACAGTGCAGAGTCTCTGCTTTCAGTGGGAGAAACAGACAGCAGTCACTCAGTTAAACACATCCTTTCAGGTACCAACACTTTTCAGACATGAAAAGTGCTTTGAAATGGATGAAATAGAGAAACAAGGTGGGGGGGGACAGAATGGGGGGCTGGTGAAGCTAGGGTGTTTGGGCAAAGCTCCAAGGAGGTGACATTTGAATGGTAGCCCTGTGATGGGAATGAGGCAGCTGTGTGAGGGGGTGGGGGAGGGGGGTGGTACCCGACAGCAGGGTATGAGGGAAGGAGTGTGGAGGCCACAGTATGCTGAGCAGGAACATACTAGAGAAGAGGCAGAGGCGGGTGGGATGGCCAGGAAAGTGGAGGCTGGGTCCTGGGGAGGGGTTTCCTGTCATCCAGGCTGGAGGTGATGGTGGCTCAGGTCAGAGTGAGAGTGGTGCATGAAGACAGACGTGGAAGAAGGCACCCTTGGTACATATGTGTCAGTGGCGTGTGTACCAAGTGCGAGTGCTGCTTCATGCACCGGAGATAGAATCATGGGCTAAATAGAAAATAACTACCAGCCCTCCTGGAGCTGACGTTGTGGTGGGAGTGGTCAGCATGAGAAAGAGGCCAGAGCTAGTCCTGCGCAGGGTAGACACATCCTAAGAGGGTGCGGGTGGGATGGTAGAGGAACTGTGGGCTGAGGAAAGGGGGGCGTCGTGGCGGGAAGGGCATTCGAGATCCTCACAGGTTTAGGAGCTGGAGCTCAGAGGATGTTTTTTTTTTTCCAGCTTTATTGCAATATCATTGACAGTAATATATGACATAAACATATATTTAAGGTGTACAAAGTGAGGATTATATACCTGTATACATTGCAAAATGATCACCATGGTAAGGTCAGTTAGTACCTCCAACCCCTCACAAAAAATGTGATTTCTGCATGTGTCTGGTGATAATATTTAAGATCTATTCTCTTAACAACTTTCAAGTCTGTAATACAGTTTTGTTCACAACAGTCACTAAGCTGTGACTTAGCTCCAGAATTTGAGCATTTGTACCCTTGGACCAACATCTCGTCCTGCCCTGGCAACTGCCATTCTACTCTATGTCCATGAGTTTGGCTTTTTGAGATTCCACATATAAGTGTCTTTGTCTGACATTTCAGTTAGCATGAGGCCCAAGAGGACACGTTGCTGTGTGGTGTGAGCAGGGAGAGAAGAATCAAGAAGGACTCTTTGATTTTTAATGTGAGCAGTTCAGGGACTGGAAGTGTCATTGACAAATATGGAAGCTTGGGAGGTGGGGGATGCAGGGGTCAGCAAGTTAATTAGACTCCTAAGTGGAGCTCTGGAGTAGGCAGGTGGATATACAACTGCAGAGCTCACGGCAGTCTGGACCCAGCTTTGAGAACCATCCAGTGTCTGAGAGGCATAGGAAGCCTCTTACCTGTGGGTGAGGACAGAGGCCAGCATGTAAAGGTCAAGTTGAGAGGAAGGGTGGTGGTGGGCATGGGGGTCAGAGGGGCCTAGAGAAGGAGGCAAGGCCAGAAGCCTCTGAAAGGGTCTGGAGCTTTCATTGCCTTTGGTAATGTCACTGGGGGCTTTGCTGACCTATTTGGTATCATGACTGGGGCAGGAGCTCAATTGGCATGGGTTGGAGGCCACCAGTTGGTGAAGATGTGGAGAGCTGGAACTCTCCAAAAATGGTTGGTGTCTTTCAGATGTGTCCTTTTATGAAAGACCTGACTCCTCAAATCAACTTCCTCCCCTTCCCAGGTGGCAGTGGCATTACATGGCAGGAGGTATTTACGAGAGTGTCCCATCCAGGGAAGCATCCAAAGCTCTCAGCACAGCCTCTCTCTGGCATGTGGGAGTTCTCAGAGTGCTGGTTTCCCCCATGCTCTTCTCTGTCTTGGACACTTTTTTTTCTCAACAGTAAAAGGAGGAGATTGGGCACAATGAAGTTTCCAGTTCTGGGTTCTCAAGCTTTGCCTGCTCCCCAGCCCTGGGTTTCCCCTTCCTCCTCCTCCCTGCCCCCACGCCTCTGTCCAGTTTCTACCAGAGACTGTAACCCTCCTGGACTCTCCTCCCTTTCCCCTCATTTCCTCCCCTTTGGTTCTGTCTTGCACTTGATCACCAGATTAATCCTCCCCAAACCCACCTTACTTGGGCTTTCTCTCACCCTAGAGCCTTGAGAGAAGCTTTGCTTCTGAGATGAACATTCCCGTGCCCACCTGTGATCCTTTATGACTTGAGCTCTGGTGGACTCCCTTCCTTGGCTCTCCTCTGTACTCCTGGTCATCAAACCGGCTGCCCCTTGAATGTATCTTGTTCTGCTTTTTCTCTCTGGAACGTTATACCCAGTTATAAATCCCACCCATCCTTCAGCAGCCAGTGCATGCGCATGTGATGGAAAGGACCGTCTCTCTGCAGGAAGCTCCAAGGCTACTCCATCTGGCCTGCTCAGATCCACTCACATCTAAAGTGGCCCTGCAGTGTGCGCTCTGACCACTTCCTGCCTCACCTGACAGTTGTTTGTCATGGGTCTTAGTTCCTACCTCCACAGCGAGTCGCCTCTGAGGGGAGGACACTGCTGCTTTACATCTCCTGCAGTGCCATCCATGTTGGGTGCTTCACAAATTAGCAAATTACACCAGTCAGAAAACATCACATAGCCTGGGAAGCAATAATGGAAAGTTTTGGAATTGCTAAATCCTAAGAAAGGATGTTAACCAAGGGATTTTCTTTGCATGCATAGCTGGAATTTGAAGAATAAAAATTTCCAGTATTACAGCTATTTTATCAAAAGCCTTTAAAATCTGAAAGTGCCTTGGTCCAGTAATTCTACTTCTAGGGCTTTATCCAAAGAAGATAGCTTGGCTATCTGCAGAGAATGTCCATCAGAGTATTGTTTATGATGTGAAAAAAAATGGGGATAACCTAAATAGAGGATAGTTAAAAAAAAAAAAAAAACGAACTCATGGTTCATATTCATATCCTGGAATTACTGTCCCCTTCTTAAAATGGTGCTGTAGAAGGACATTTATCGACTTGGTTAAATGTTTATATGAAATGAAGGAAGTATGTTTAAAAACATATTATTGTCCAATTTCCTTTATATTACAGAGAAAAGATAATTGGCATAGGTAGTGATATCTTTAGATATTGGTATTATTGATGACTTTGCTATCTATTATCTAACCTTTCTGCAGGAAGCGTACTTTCTTGATTAATAAAACACTTTATGGGAGTTCGCATTGTGGCAGAGTGGAAACGAACCCGACTAGTATCCATGAGGATGCGGGTTCTATCCCTGGCCTTGCTCACTGGGTTAAGGATATCTGGCATTGCCTGAAGCTGTGGTGTAGGTCACAGGTAGGGCTCGGATCCCACGTTGCTGTGGCTCTGCCATAGACCAACAACTGTAGCTCTGATTTGACCCTTAGCCTGGGAACTTCCATATGTTGTGGGCGCAGCCCTAAATAAGCAAAAAAAAAAAAAAAAAAAAAAAAACCAAAAAAAAAAACCCACACCAAAAAAAAAAAACCCACTCTATTAAAGTTGAAATATATACCTCTTTTATTCATGTAAGTTGCATGTTCTTATCTTTCTGCTAAGTTAGCCTTTCTGTCTACATTCATGCAGTACTGGAGAGAGCCCAAGGCTACTTGCCCACATCAAATGGTAGTAAGAAGCATGGGAGCATGTTTCTTGGGGGTCTTGACCTCCCAGGTCACCGTGACCCTTCTCCAGTGTGTACTTAACTGCTTGGTGTCCTTGAGGTTGGCTGCAGTAGTGGGTTGTTGTCACTTGGCTGCTGAGATGTTTGTTCAGGCACAGGGCACTGACGCCCTGCAACAGCGATGTGGAGTGCGCAGCCTGGTCTGGGTTGCGACCTTGACATTCCCCTTTGCTCCTGCGCGACCCTGTGCTCTAAGCCATGGTTTGCATGCTAGTGGGACAGGAATGGCATCTCCCACAGCAGTGAGTGTGTTGCCTGGCACCTGGTCCAGAGGAGACACTTCCTAAATGACAGCTGACTGGTTAGCTCCCCAGATAGTCCACCTGCAGCCACAGCCACGGTGTTCCACAGTGAATAAATGGGTCTTATTTCTTTAATAATAATATAGATTTCCTGAAAACTGGCCAGATTGTGGGTTGGGAAGTAGTTTTTAAATAGTGGGTTCCTCTTAACTGAGATCCACCCCGCCTCCTCTCTTGTCTCTCTGCAGTCTGCGGGCCGGGCATTGACATCCGCAACGACTACCAGCAGCTGAAGCGCCTGGAGAACTGCACGGTGATCGAGGGCTACCTCCACATCCTGCTCATCTCCAAGGCTGAGGACTACCGCAGCTACCGCTTTCCCAAGCTCACGGTCATCACCGAGTACCTGCTGCTGTTCCGTGTGGCTGGCCTTGAGAGCCTTGGCGACCTCTTCCCCAATCTCACGGTCATCCGCGGCTGGAAGCTCTTCTACAACTACGCCCTGGTCATCTTCGAGATGACCAACCTCAAGGACATCGGGCTCTACAACCTGAGGAATATTACCCGGGGGGCCATCAGGATCGAGAAGAATGCCGACCTCTGCTACCTCTCTACGGTGGACTGGTCCCTGATCCTGGATGCCGTGTCCAATAACTACATCGTGGGCAACAAGCCCCCTAAGGAATGCGGGGACTTGTGCCCAGGGACGCTGGAGGAGAAGCCGCTGTGTGAGAAGACGACCATCAACAACGAGTACAACTATCGCTGCTGGACCACGAACCGCTGCCAGAAAAGTAAGATGATGTAACCGCAGCATCCCTCCCGCTTCTCTCCTGCCCCCTCTCCCTCACCCTCCTTCCTCTTCTGAACGCAAAGTTCTGCTGGGCAGGTGTGGTTGTATTGCATTTGGATGTAGGGTCTTGGGGGCATTTGTGGATGCCAGACTGTGGCCTGGCCAAGAATCATCCACCACACTTCCAGGCTAGAAGCTCTCGGACCTTCCACTTTGCATTTCTGATGAGAAGGGTGATCCGCGGTGCTCGAGAGGCTAGGCCCTGGCGGGGTCAGGAGCTGCACTCTTCTATCCTTTGTGTGAAAAAATATTTTTGGTAATGCAGCCCTTCCTTAGCATGAGTGCACCTGGAATATGGTGGAATAAAGGAAGTGTAAAGGGCTGATTCACATCCTGTGAAAGTGGTCTTTGATCTTGAATGGTGACATTACCATGCTTAGGCGTCCTGGTTTATGATGGAGCAGAGCCACGATGGCGGGGGTGAGGGAGCCCCAGAACAGTTTCCAGGAGGCCCAGGCTCAGGCTGTCCTTGCAGGTGGCTGTGCAGCCGGGCACATTTGTGTACCCCTGGCTTCCGTTTCCTTTCTTTTCCACCTCTTTCTTGAAGAGTTGTGCAGATCTTACAAAATTACTTAGTGAAAGAACTCTGAAGTGTGTGTACTGCTCTTGGGGTCCGGTGGTGGTGTTTGGAAACTTCTCATTTATATATCTGCCGTGTGCTTAGTTTCCTTTGAGTATAACTGATTGTGATCAATACTGTGAGCACCAGGTTGTTTGGTAATGAAGTGTGACTCTGGGCCTTTATCTTACTGCTTTCAGGGATGTTTAGGTCTATGGGCCAGGAAGGTTCCCCTCACTGGTTGGAAGGCAGTGTAGTAGCTATAAATAGCTATTTAATGGTTGGCCCAGTGAGAGACCCGAGGAGCCTGTGTACTCTAGCTAGTCACGGTGAGCCAAGAAATCCCAAATTGGTAGGCTTGCTTAAACTGTGAAGTGTGTAAAATAAACAAACCAAAGGCCAGACCCCACAGGTAGCCTTGTTTCAGTTCCCCGCCAGCCAGGGCGGCAGCAGAGAAAGGATGGTTGCTTGGACCCAGCGCATGCTTTCAGGCTTCCTATCATTTGGTCAGCGGGGACGTGAACGCTGGTTTAGTCAGGGAGCTACGATCTGAACTTTGAGGAGCTGAGAACACCATCAGGCCACTTGGAGAATCCCTGTTGGCTAAGGTTGGGGAAAGTATTGTGTTAAAAGTCGCATTTGTGATTGATTAAAATGGTACCCTATCATTAGGTTACCCGCCGGTTTTGGAAAACAACAAAAAATATTTTCAAGTAGTCTTGACATTTAAAAATTTCATTTTGAAAGAAAAAGGCATCATCAAGGGAGGTGTCGTGTTGTGGAAAGAGCCTGGATGATCTTGGACCAGCCTGCCCTTCTGGGCTATAGTTGGGCATGTTTAGAATGTTCCACTGGGCAGCCCCATCTTACTTCTTAGTGTGGATCAAATGTTTGTGCAAAACTGTTTTGAAAACTCATAAGCTCTGTACAAAAGGGAGGCGTTCTTTAAAAAGTCATTAGGTGGGCACTTGTTCAGTGATTCATCCAGTATTTATTTAGGTCTCACTGTGGACTCAGGGCTGTTTCTGGCCAGCTGTTTGTTGAAGGAGCCGGGAGCAGGGGTGAGGCGTGAGTTCTGGGCCCAAATCTGGTGGCCATGACTGGAAATGAGCATGTAATTTAAACTTGGCTTTGCCCTCAGTTTCTTCATCTGCAAAATGGGACAGACCCTGGGCTGTCCTCATAGGGCTGTTGGAAGATTAGAAAGAGAAAGAGGAAAAGCTCCATGAGACAGGACCAGGGGATAGAAATTGAGCCTTGATGCTGCTGTGTCTGATGCTGACGGGCCTGCTGGCCGAACACCCGCTTCCCCAAGGCCACACCCTGCGGCCTTTTCCCTGGCCAGTTGTCTCAGGCCTGCCGATGTTTTCCTGTGATTTCACAATGGAGTATTTATTTAAAATTAATAACAGTGCTCAGGGAACTTGTCTTCCCTTCACTTTGACCTGAAAACTCAAGCATAGGCAGGTTTCTTGGAGATTTTTCTAGTTGAATCAGAACTCTTTCCTGTGCATAGATTCCCTTGAGATCTGCGCTGTCCTGTATGGCAGCCACTAGCCACACATGTCTTGCTGAGTACTTGAACTGTGGCCTGTTCTAATTGAGATTTCCTTTAAGTGTAAAATACACACTGGATTTCGAAGTGTAGTATGGGGCAGTTGGGGGGGGGGATGCGGGGGCGTGGTGCGCGGGGTGAGGGGAGTAAGATATTTCCATAATATTTTTATTACATTTTAAAATTATAATTTAGATATGAGGTTAAATGAAATATATTACTACCACTAGTTTCACCTGTTTCTTTTTGCTTTTTATTGTGATTCCTAGAAAATTTGAAATTACACATGTAGCTTGCATTCTAATTCTTTTGGAGAGCGCTGTTTTAGAGCATGCCTTTGAAAGCCCTGGGTTCTTCCCTACATCATCTCTCTGGCTGGTCCTACACCTCTCCAGCCAGAATGCTTAGAGATCAATTGAGGATCCAGGTGAACGGCATTAGGTCCAAACAGAATGTCTGCCTTGGGGGTCCACGTAAGTGTTAAGATGGCTATTTTTAAAAATTTAGCATAGGAGTTCCCTGGTGGCTCAGCAGGTTAAGGACTTGGTGTTGTCATTGCTGTGGCTTAGGTTTGAGCCCTGGCCTGGGAACTTCTGTGTGCCATGGGTGCTGAGTGCCTCCTCCCCCCAAAAAAAATGGTTAAGCATAGAAGAATCCCATTCCATTATTCTTCCCAGGGCTGGCTACGGATAGAAGGGGAACATTTGGAGAGGTGCGTCAAGTCAAGGATGTGTGTGAAGTTTTTGACACAATGGAGAAACACCCAATTATGTAGCGCTGATAGGCAGTTTTTACTTGATGCTCTCCTTTCAGCTCCCTCGTGTAGACGGAGGCTTTGCGGTGGCAGGCAGTTCCACAGACAGCGCCATGAAGGAAATGACTACGCTATGGGTTCTCTGCATGCTTCTGTGTTTCTCTGTTGTTTCACGATTTTGAGGGGTGATTTTATGCAGGCTTGAGTTATTCATTCCTAAAAAGTGATTGACCCTTAAGAAAAACTGTGTATGGCTTTTTCCTTTCCTGAAAATGTAGCTGGTGCCCCTCACATGTGGCACTGTTGATTCCTTCATCCATGCCCTCAGATATCACTTCCGTCTCTCTTACCTATGCAGCTGTCTCTTTTCTGGCTCCTTTTCCGTGTCCTGTCTTTAGCAGCTGGTATTCTCCAGAGTAACACCCGGGGCCTTCTTTCTCCTGTCCTATTGCCGCAGAATAGCTCCCCACTGCTTCAGCATCCTCCTGTCTGCATGGGCCATGCAAATAACTCTCTGTGAGCTCTCTACCCTGTATGCATTTATGTCTGGACCACCATGGGCGTTTCAGTGTCCAGTGGTCCTTCCTGGCTTCTCCCTTCCAGCCCAGGGCTTTTCTTTCATCCCCTCTCTGCATGGGCAGCATTCTTGTTCTCCTGGTTCCCATGTCAGACACTTGGGTACCATTTGGATGCTTCCTTCTCCAACTGGACACCAAGCCCTTACCGTCTGAAATGTTTCTCTGATCTGCTGTCCTCCACTTCCCCCTCTGCCCAATCAGTGAGTGACACAGCCTCTCCCCAGCCTCCCTGCTTCTCCACCTTGGCCTGGTGACCTTCCCTACAAGCACTCTGACAGAGAGCCACCTCCCAGTCCCCTCATGAGAGCCTGTAAAACCCTGCAAAACTGGGCCATGCACTTGGTGTTCCGCCTGTAGTGTCCTTCCCCACGGTGGTGTTCTTTCCCCCTGAGCAGCTGGCCACCACTGGCCAGCAGATGCCTCACCCATTGGCAGAGGACCGCAGGGCTTGGTGGGAAGCTGGTGAGCCCATCCCGAGGAGGAGAAGCCTGCCTGTGGTGCTGGGTGAATTCTGGGTGTGTCCTTCAGCTCTTGGCCTGGGTGGCTGTCACCCCAGAGGTGAGCACACACCTGCTTTGTGGAAGATTGATTGTCAGGAAGATATATTTCCCCCTTGCCCAGAGAGCAGTGTGGAGCAATAGTCCTTAGCAAGCCAAAAGACTCGAGGATTATGAAATGTGGATGTCTCCCGTGTCATTTTCACGGCCCTTCCTCCCCAGAGGTTCCCCAGACCAGCTCTTAACTGGCAGGGAGCGTCAACCATGGATGGTAGCTCTTCTTTCTCCTGCCCTGCAGAATGACTCAAGGCCAAAGATGATGGAGAAATGGGGGGAACCATCTTCAAAATTGAAGTGTGCCCTGGGGTGCCATTCATTTATTCACTGGAGGCCAGCCACATCCAGGGAGGAGGGAACAGGGGTGAACTTTCTCCAGGTACCTGTGGTTAGTTCTCTCCCTGCCCAGCGCATTGCCTAAGTGTGCCTGGGGTTTCCTTGCCAGGGGGCTTTCTGGTGCTTGATTTCAAGTATCGAATTAGCCCCCGCTACCCCCCTCCCCCAAGAATCCAAAAACATATTGCTGAACTTAGTCTCCAAGTACTTTGTAACTTCTTAGGGTGAACAGCTTGTGGTCCACTCAGATCGCTGTATTGCCTGTGAACAGGCCCGGTCTTTGCCAGGAAATCCACAAAGTCGACAAGCCGGGCCATGTTGGAAGCTGGCTTTGCTGGTGGTGAAGGCTTACTTCAATTAAAAGGGCATTGACTGGAACAGTGGTCCTGGAGTTTGTTTGAGTTCCTACCGCCTTTAAAATGAGAAACCAGGAAAACAGCAGATTGGAGTTAAAAGGCAGGAAATGGCTTCCTTTATTGACAAAAGCAAAGCATTTTACTGCCATCTCACTGATGGGGTCAAAGACTTAAAATGAAGGCAGGTGGTATAAAAAAGAGAATTCTACATTTTTTAAAGCCCCAGACAGGTTCTCATGTTTTTGTTTATCCGAATCTCCTCACAAGGGTGGTATTGTTGTATGGGGTGGAATTGCCCCACTTCCTCATTTGCTTATAGATTGCTATGTTGGGGCCACCAGGTAAGAGTGGAGGACTTGTTTAAGTGCTTGTAAATCACCTGCTGGACCGAGGTAAGGGGGAGGGGGGCACAATTTCTCTGCCCTGAGACCCCATGCATGTGATATGCATTATTTCATCTTAACACTTCTTTTGTAAGTTCAAGCCGCCCGTAAGGATCTTTCTGTGAAATGCTGTCTGCTGCCGGGTCCTGCATGGGCTGGCCCCCCCACTGCCAAGGTGGGCCAGGGTCAGGGCCTGCCTGTCCATGTGGGGCCGGCAGAGGTCTGAGTGGCCTGCAAGGAGGGGCAGGCCATCCAGCAGGCTCTGGCTTGTGTGTTGCTCGGAGCTTGTCTCTTTTCCCCTGGAAGGCCCCTGCTCTGGTCAGCTGCTCCTGGTGTGGGGGTTTCTTTATTTAGAAGGGGGTCACATGCCCCTGGGCCTCATTTCTATGCCTTTTATAGTCACGCGTGGAGATAGCATTCTCTTCTCCCTGACTGGCGACCCTGTTACCAGAATGGAGAGGCAGCCTGTGCCCATGGTTCCCTGGGACCCTCTTAGCCCACCCCACCTCTCAGTTCCTGAGACTTGTTATTGAAAGGCTTTATTCTTGGCCAACTGTCACCTAATTAAGGTGTCACTCTCCTGGGCTCCCTTCAGAAGTTTGTTTTTTTATTAGGGATCTCAGCTTAGAGACTTCAGAGCTTTTAGAATAATTCTCCTAGGGTGATATTTGCAATTCTAGGTATTTGGCAAATAGCTGGAGTCCCTTCCCATCTCATCAGTTAAGCTTGCTTGTAAGGCTCTTCTGGTTTCTTCCTACCCCTAAAAAGTCTGTTTCTTTTGTTGCATTAATATTTCAATCTTGCTTTTCTTGTGTGTATGCCAGCGTGACATTCTCTGCTAGAGTGGGGATGACGTGGGACGTGTGGGCCCGTGGCTAATCTTGTCCGGTATTGCATTGCTCAACTTGAGTGCACAGGGTGGTTTAGGACTTAGATTTGGCTTGTGGTGGAGCTGGGAGCCATGACTTGGAAACACGCCTCCTTCTAGCATGTGGTGTGACTCCAGGACTTAGACTGCACGAGGCGGGGTCTCTGACACCATCCTTGGGGTGGAGTGTTCCACTCTGACTTGGAGGGAATGAGAGAAGTCTAGGTGTCCCGGGGATGCCAGTGGCAGAAGATGGGATCTTTCTGTCTACGACACATAGGCTATTAAACAGAAGAGGCATCTGTTTATCACTGTGCCTAACTTGGGAATATGGCTTTAAGACCTTAAGACATTATGCAGAAGAAGGAACCGCAGGTGGAGATCCAAAATCTAGACCATTCTGGGCTCTGCCACTGGCTCACATTTGCCTGGGGTGGGCATGGTGATGGGAGCAAGGGGTCTTGTCTAGTCCTGATAGCCTGTCTCCATCTCTGGAGGAGCAGGGACCTCAGAGCCTCTGTAATAACCGTGTGAACCCTGTGGCAGGAGGAGGCAGTGGGGCTGTGAGCCCTCCTCAGAGTTCGGGGGTGGGGCAGTTGTCATCTCAGGTCAAGGAGTGATGGGGACTTCTGGGGCTTGTGTAGGTAGGGAAGAGTGACCATACAGGAAAGATTATGAACCTTCAGGGTCAGCTCAGCTGCTGTTCTTCACTTCCCAGGGGGTCATGGGCCTGGCCAGGACCACTCTCCTGGGATTCCCAGCGTTTCCATCCCCAACAGTGCTGTGAAGCCCATGAGGGCAGCTGTCACCATCACGTGCCTGCCGCCTTCTACTTGACTGGTCTTCAGGCATGTTTAGGGGGCCCTGCACCTGGAAAGTGTGGTTTTACCCCTTGAACTGGACCAGCATGGCATTTTTTTTCTTTTCAGGGCTGCTCCTGTGGCACATGAAAGTCCCTGGGCTAGGGCTTGAAGAGGAGCTGCAGCTGCCGGCCTGCGTCACAGCCACAGCAACATGGGATCCGAACTGCATCTGCAACCTGTGCCACAGCTCACAGCAATGCTAGATCCTTAGCCCACTGAGTGAGGACGTGGATCGAACCTGCATCCTCATGGGTACTAGTTGGGTTCTTAACCCACTGAACTACAGTGGGAACTCCCCATCATGGCATTTAAGATTGAGATTTTGTATAAAATGGGATTTAAAAAAACTAACACATTCCTATGTAGACAAATAGTATCACCTGGGAGAGGTTTAAGAACAGTCTAAGCTTCCATACATTACCTTCATGTGTTCCCAGGTGCTGTGAGGAGGCTGCCAGGCTCCATCTTCCATCTGTGAAATAAGGCTGAACAGATATGGAGTTTGTAAAGCACTAGACAGAGTGCCCAGCACATAGTAGGATCCTGGGAAATGGCAGTTTAATTCTTTTTAAAAAATTAAACTAGGCTACCTAAGAGCTGCATTCTAAGGTCCATTAAAAGTTCTGAGCATTAAGCTGGATTGACTGTGTATGTTTATTGCCATATCTTATATGGTTTTTATTGCTTTTTCTAAATTGCAAAATCTCAATTACCTAAATAGCATGGCATAGTGTAGGAATGGTTCTTGCTAATTCAGTCCAATTGTTCAAATTCCTGTGTTTGTCCAGATAAGCCATATCTTTAAAGAACATTCAGTGAGGTACATATGTCTATATGGGGGTGCCAGGGGGAGCCTCTGTAGTTACATGTAAACTCTGGTTATCAAACCCTATGAATTTATTTCTCTTGCAAGCTTGGTGTTGGGAAGAATTAAGAATGTCAGCAACGAGATTCTTGTTTGATACTAACATTAAATATTATCTTTTTAAAATGTTCTTTTTCACAGAGAGCAGTAAAGTAGCTAGAGTGGAACAATTAGGGATAAAGATAACAAGGATGTATGTTTTTATTTGTGACAGCTGCAGGTCTCAACGGGTAAAGGTAGCCAGCCATCTGCTCATGGCTGAAGCATGTGCCCGTTTATTCTCTTCTTCGGGCAATACCAGCTGTGTGTGTGTGTGTGTGTGTGCGTGTGCGTGTGTGTGTGCGTGTGCGCGCGCGCGCGCGCGCGCGTGCGTGCAGACACACGCATACCACTTCATCCTCCCACCCAGCCTCTTCTGCTGTGGCTGTTTTGTTTTGTTTCATTTCCCTCCTCTCACTCTCAGCTCAGGAAGCAAACACTGACTCTCTCTGTTCTCTTAGATCTTCCTTCCGTTCCAGGGGGTCAGGTGGGTGGGATAACGTGGTGCAGGAATGTCAGGCCCCCTCCCGGAAGCCTGGCTTCTATTTCATCTCATTACCGAACAGAAGTCGCTTTTTGTTTCCCTGCCTGGGTTGCAAACAACCACCCAGTCCTCTTTCCTTTCTTCATGCCATTTTTCACGGCATCCACGTGGGATGGGAACAGAGGCAGTGTGTTTGGAGACTGTGTGTGTGCTGCCCAATCCTTGCCGCCTTGTGCAGAAAGCCTGTGCAGACAGCCCCACCACATAGCTGCCTCCCATTTGTTCTGCAGGACCTCGTGGAGGGACTGGAATGAAGGTTGTGAGGTTGTAGTTGCTGGAGCCGGTGCAGGCAGGCCTGGCTTCTCTGCGCACAGGGCCGAGGCTGGGTGGCCCCAGGCCCTGAGCCCGTCTGTGCCCTGGGCCCCTGGAGAGCAGGCCCAGCTGTGATGCGCCTGCATCTGCCCTTGGCAGCAGATCTATGAACCGATACTGCCATTCTGGATTTCCGGATCTGCAAAGTGCTTGGATGGTTTTTAGCAGCTGCCGAGATCAGGGAGTTGGGCTTAGTAGTAAAAAGGGGTGAAAGCATTGAGCCTATAATACAAAAAAAAAAAAAGGCAAGATGAAAGTTGATATTATTAGAAACACTTCCTGGGCAGCTGAAGTGTTCGAATTAGGATTTTTTTTTTTTTTTTTTAATCCCAGAAGGTATTAGTGGTAATACAGAGACAAATGGAAACTAGTCAGATTCCCTGGGTCCAGAAAAGGTGAGTTTTGTTCCTGGGGTTCCTAGAATGAGGTTTCTGTCCTGATTTCCTGACCTCCGAATGGCCCCTGATGCTTTGCTAAGTAGATGATATTATTAGGATTTTAGGCTGTTCCCCGGATAGGTTATAGGATGTATCTTTGTTCCCTTCCTCAGCAGATTTGAGATGATTGGATTATTTTGTAACATGTCGATACTTCTCTTAGAAGCTTTGGCATGACTCTGACAAAGAAGCTTTGGAATGGTTTTAAGCAAGGTTGGGGGGAAAGTCCCTCGTGCTTTCCTCCACTTACAAGGAGAGGCAGAGCCGCCTGGATGCAAAACGGGGCACCTTGCACTCTCCCTTGATAATCTCACTCACTCACAGTCTGCGCGTGCTGTCCAGGTGGTACAGTTTAGGTGACATGGTGTCATCTACTTAGATCCTTGGGCTTTCTGCCCGTCCTTCCCCAGCTGCTACCACGTTCTGGCCATCCTTTCATGTTTGCTGTGAGAGTTGAGGCTCAAGGGATCTTGACATCATCATTGCTTATGAATAGAATTCTGAGAATGTACCGTTTTTGCAGAAGAATGCTTCTTCAGCTCAACAAATATTTCTTGTTTGTTGAGGAAAAAAAATCCTTGGATGCCGGAGATGGGCAGTTAGGAGGGGGTAGACTTCTGGGTCTGCCTAAATAGAAAGCGTTTTTTTATTGATGGGCAGTTGACAAAGCAGCCAAAGCCGACTTTAACAGATGGTCATTTTAACATAAATTTGTTGTGCAGGATGAATTTGATTCTATGTTTATTGAAGGCGGCACAGGGTGACACACTCTGTGCCCCTCCATGCCTTCTGCCTGTTACCAGCAGAGGAAATAGGCTGTAGTTGCAGATTCACTGAACTTCATGCTAAGGCTGTGGAGTTGGGGGACATCAGACCCTCAACTTAACTTGGTCCCAAAAGAAGGTTTATACTGTTTGTTGGTGTCATTACAACTGTCTTGTTGGGCGCTGCCATCCTAATTTATGGAACACCCTCAGTGGTTAGAGAAGGAGCCATTGAAATGTGTGAGAAGGGATTGAGTGCTGGTTCAAGAGGAGTAGTGATCAGGAGAGCGTTCAGATCCCTCTTCTGCCAATAAGTAAAAGGTGAGGTAGGTTTGGGGGACGGTTTGGCGTGAGCCAGTGCAGACTGTTTTGGTGAACAAGCCTGGTGTCCATGGTGCATTTTTAAAAGCATCAAGTGTGGAGTTTCTACAAACTCCAGTCTCAAGTTCTTCCAGTGTTATCAAAATAAATGCAAATCTCTCATCAGCATCTTCTTATCTCTGAAGCCAGGTTGGGGAGGCAGGTGGTGAGTAACCAAAAGACAGATAGAAGATAAAGAATGTATATGTGTGTGTGTGTGTGTGTGTGTGTGTGAGAGAGAGAGAGAGAGAGAGAGAGAGAGACTGGGTCACTTTGCTGTACATTAGAAATTGACAGAATATTGTAAACCAACTATATGGAAAAGATAAAAATCATTAATAAAAATAAAAATAAACACATTTTCTTTTAATAAAACTGCATTTAATGTTAAAAAAAAAAAAAAAAAGGCAAGTAGGAATAGGAGGCAGTCCTGCCTTAGGATCAGATGGGATTTGCATGAAAATTGTGGACACATGAGCATCACTGTTCATTGCAGAAAGCACCAACTGAACCTCCTCTGTACAGCTTATCTGGGGAGCCCAATGCCAGTCCTTCCCCTCCCTGCTCCTCAGGCTCCCTGTGTTTTGGACTGAGTGAGCCCAGAATTTCCTTCCAGCTCTGTTTCCCTGCTGCAGAGTAAGGTGCTGAGGACCTGGGATGGATGTCCTGGCCTTCAGTAAACACTGCTAGAGAATCAACACAGCTATCCTAGATGTGCAGTGGTGGGTATAAAGCAGGAGACCTCTCTCGATGGGCCCTCCCCTTAGGGACAGCCTCGGAGAGCCATCCTAGGAGGACAGGCTGTGCTTAGTGGGCTCTGACAAGCTCACCCAGGGGGTAGCAGACAGAGCATAGGCTGGCAGAGCATCTCAGTGATTGGGTAGAAGGAGAGAAGAGTGGTTCGACAGGGAATCGAGAGTAGGAAGTTCAGTAGGATTTATGTTAAGTCTTGTGTCTTTGGAGTGACTATTCCTGGTCTAGCTTTTGCCATTACCAAAGTGAATTATTCACCACTACCCTTAGCAACACTGATATGGTGTGATTATGTTGAATGAATTTAAGTCCATTTAAATCACTTTTCAGCTAAAGAAAAGGTTCCCTTGTCCGGAGCCAGAGCAGACTGATGGGCCAGTGGGTGTTTCCTGCTGTCATGGCCAGTGGCTGATGTCTGCCATGATACTGCTGAGATGCTCTGGCTCAGATGGAACATTGGAGTGACCAGAGTGGAACTGCAGTGCTTTCTGAGTGGTTTGGGAGTTGGATGTGTATTTCTGTGCACATTGGTCCTTGTCAGTCTGGCTGTGGGGTGGGCATACAGTGAGTTTCAGCTGAGGCAGACATCGTCCACTGAGGCCCTGCTCTCCATGGCCTCTCCTTGACCATCATCTGCTTGCTTCCCATGGCTTGGTTCCAGTCTGCTCTTCCTCGAAACCTCCCTGGGGCTCCCTGGCGGAGGGCTCACGGGTCTACAGGTCTCACATGAGTCTTCACCCTGTTCCCTGGTCAGAGACAGTTTCTCTCTGAGCTCTATCAGTGGTTTCTGAAGGCCTTGTTTCCTTATCATTTTTCTCTTTCTCCAAACAGATGAAGCACCCCTGTGGGTTTGGATTGTGCTCTATTTATAAATCTTGGTTCTCCAACCTCATAGCCATGGCGGTGTGGTTGGGGCACAGAGGGCATATTCTGTAGAAATCCATCTCCCTGTGAGCTTGACCCTGCTGAGCATCTGCAGCTGAGTGCTTGATTCTTATGAAACCTGGGGGGTTGGGCCTGAGGGCACGGAGTTGCCTTGGACTCACCGACGAAGGAGCGGGAGTGTACAAGAGTGATAGCAGCCCCTGCTGTAGTGTGGGGCCCTGGGCACCAGTCTTGCCTCAAGCTAACCCCAGCCCTGATAGGCACAGGAATTTTATAAAGGGATTTATAAAATGTTTTTGGATGACCAACATGGTTCTAGTTGGAATGAGTAAACCAACTATCAGCAGAGTTTAGGAACAACTGATTAAGTGTTGGGGTGTGGGTGTGTGGACACGGACGGGATTTGGATGGCTTCTTAACCTCTGCTGTGTGATAAGTTATTTTGGGTCTCCTCCTCCTCCCTACTACTCTTGTTAACATAAATCCAGTCTCATTAATGAGGTGAAATAGAATAGATCATGTACATCTTATTCCTGTTGTAAGGGAGAGTGGCAGCAAAGTAGGAATTCTCAGTAACACCTAACTTAGGTCTTGATGCATCTGTGCAGGTTTGAACACTTGTTATCTGGCCAAAATTCCCATTCTTTCCATCGGCCAGCTTGTTTTGTGCAAGCCCCACACCAGGGAGTATGAGATGGTGAAACTGAATGTTTTGTTGTGAGAGAAGATGAAAACGTGTAGCACTCCAGAGACACACACACACACACACACACACACACACACACACACACACAACTTATGCTGTGTGATGAGACACGCCATGATTGTTGCCTAAAGAGAAGGAGAGGCTGCAAGTGCTGAGAGTGCGGAAGCAGGGCATTCCATATTTGGAACTTTGCATGGAAGGAATCTTTGCCTCCAGTGAAATGGAGGCCATTCCCTAAGAATGTCCACACTTGCAAAGTGCTGTTCGCCTAGCACTGTATATGCGGCCCTCAACCAGTGAATAGGTTGCACTTTAAAACTTTGCAAGGTGTATGGAATGTGGTGGCTATTATTTCATAAAAACAGAAGTCTGAATGGTGATCAAGTCCTAGCCAGCGGCCCCTCCCCTCCTCCTACCCACTCCAAACCTGTTCACTGTAGATATCATGTGTATTTAACCACTGCCCACAGCTTTGGTTCTTGGAGAAAAGACTTGTTGGGTGTTATCCCAGAAGGTTGTGCCTTTGCCATCTGATGGGTGAGGCCGGGGTGGTCGTTTCCATTTCATAGGTGATTAAAAAAAAAATCGGGAGTTCCTGTTATGGCTCAGTGGGTTAAGAACCCAGCTAGTATCCATGAAGATGCGGGACTAATCCCTGGCCTCACTGAGTGGGTTAGGGATGTGGTGTTGCCATGGCTGTGATGTAGGTTGCAGACACAGCTCAGATCTGGTGTTGCTGTGGCTGTGATGTAGACCGGCAGCTACAGCTCAGATTTGACCTAGCCTGGGAACTTGCGTATGCCACAATTGCAGCCCTAACTAAAGAACCCTCTCCTCTGAAGTCTTTGTACTTCCCAGATGTCCAGGCTTGGGGGACCAGGCTGAGTTGTGCCAAAGGAATGGGAGTTGGGACCCAGCGTTTCTCACGTCCTGCTTGTCTGAGTGGGAGGGTTCTAAGTTGAACCTGGAGCATGTCTACAGGTAAGAGGAAAGTAGAAGGGGCAGTTTTTGCCCTCGAAGGACTTGAGTTGATTTCTGTGTGGTGGACTTTGGGTCCATTATTCAGGTCATGATTTTTATAAAGTGCGGATTTGTGATCCATGTCTGGGTTAGATTGTCTGCCCCCGCCTCCCCTGGGCTACCAAGCAAGTTTTATTATGTAAGGTGCCTGAAGTTTCTGACTGTCTGAAGCCAGAATGGGCTCAGGACGTTTTCTTTCCTTTGTCTTCCTCCACTTTGGGTCTGAAGTGGGGGAGGAAGGTGCTGATTGAAGCTTTTTGTAAGGTACTGTGATCTGTTCTCTGGAATTGTCTGTGACAACAAAGGGATTCCAGACGGCCTCCCCTCTCTCCCTCGTCTCCCTGTCCTCCAGTCAGAGAAAAACTCAGAGTATGATCTTTGGCCTGGAGAAATATTAAATCTATGTTAAGTATGCAGACATGAATGGGCAAAGGAAGGATTTGTGGCAAAGAGGATCTGCTGAAACAAATAAGTCATGTAAATGGGCAGAAAGAAATGTTAAATGATTGCATCTTTCAGCTCCTGGGACTTAATACAAAGATAAAGTAGTGGGGAAAGGTTGTCATTTGAAGTAATAGGAAGATGAGGGAGTTATGAAGCTAGCTGGGATCTTCCCGCCTGCTAATAGAGTGGCTGGGATTACAGACCGTAAAAGTGAAGACGTTTGAGGAGGGCAGTTCCATTTACTATGGATCATGACACTCACTGCTTTCTGAGCAACCTCTGTTCCAGAGGGGAAGACGCTAAAATCCCCAGGCCTGCAAGATATTGGATAACAGCTCATTAAACTCTTGTCAGAAGCCTTCATTTAGCATCGTGGGAAGACTCCCAGTATCTACATTATGAAACCACTTAGATTTTTTTTTTTTTTAAATGCTCGTTGTTAGCGTTTTTTGTTTATTAAGTGGAGCAGTAGATTGGAACTGAGTGGATTTGATTCTCTCATCCTGTGTCGTACACTCAGAAGCCCAAGGTTTCCCAGAATTTCTTTCGTAGTCTTGAGAGCACATTTAATTAGCAGGTTGGAAAAGCTTTGGAACAGTTTAGACCGATCCAGTTAATTGGATCAGTGATTAATATTTTGAGAAAATGGAAAGGAACAAATTTACATCTCTTCTAGGATTTTGTTTTGTTATTTAAGGTTATACTAAATGAGTTAACTTTTGCATAAAAGACCAAAGCAAAATATAGCAGGTAACCATTAACTTCTCATATTGTATGTCACCCTCCATTATTCCATTAGCATCACCTATGAAACAAGAACTTAAGAGCTTACAAGATTGATTTTTCTTTTTTTTCTTTTTTTTTTTGCTTCTTTTTTTCTTCATGTCCATATCCAAGGCATATGGAAGTTCCCAGGCTAGGGGTCCAACAGAGCTGCAGCTGCCAGCCTTCTCCACAGCCACAGCATCGAGGGATCTGAGCTGTGTCTGCAACATACACCACAGCTCACCGCAACACCGGGTCCTTAACTCACCGAGGGAGGCCAGGGATCAAACTTGCATCCTCATGGAGACTAATCGGGTTTGTTTCCACGGAGCCACAATGGGAACTCCCCTCAGAAGACTGATTTTTTAAGAGGCTCAACTTTTTGGATTTCCATGGTAAGGAAGTCTTTGGTGTGGGCTCCAGAAATGAGAGCTTCCTGGAAGCTGTCCCTCCAGGTGGGGAAGTAAAGACCAGTTGCATGTTTCAGTGGCCTCCAGGCACTGAGGATGCTGAAGCAGGGGCTACTAGTGCAGCATGAAGAAGCCAGTTCAGGGAGGTGCTGTGTGTCTGTGTGGATCTCAGGCTGGAAAGGAAGCTTAAAGATCATTTAGTCTGACCCCTGTCTTGGTTCAGAAATCCCGTCTCCAAGGACCTCAGCATGTGCTTTCACATATCTGCCCATTCTCACTCTAAGTTACAGCTGTCACGGTGAACCTCTCCTGGGCCCATGGCTTCATTTTCCCATTAAGCCGAGGCCTCTGTAGTGGATGCACCCTCAACATTTTCCCCTGTATCTAAAGGTATGCTTGACTGGGGGATGAGTCTTCAGCTGGGAGGGGGACTGGCTTAGAGGGAACAGGATGTGATGGCTCCAGAGAGCTTTGCTCTTATAGAACAAGCTCTGGTTTAGGAAGTGAGAAGAGGGTTTTTTTTTCTGCAGTGGAGAAAAAAGGTAGCAGGAGGCTGAAACACCTGGTCTCACTCCTTGTCACTCACAGCAGGATCCTTCAGACCTGCCCTTCTCTATGGATTTGGTTATTCAAGGGTGTGCTGCCACTGAAACAAAAAAGTCTTTGGCCCAGAAACATATAGAAATACTGTTAGAACTTTGAATTCCATGAGCACTTTCTAGGAAATAGCTTCACATGCCCTCCTTAATCCCCCAGAAAAGTCACAGTGAGTTAGAGGGAAACTTCGACTTGGAAAAGGACCGCAAGATTGCGCCAAGGCCACACCCACAGCCCGGAAGGCCAAGCTGTTTTAGAACCTGGGACATCCCCCTGTCCACCGCCTCCAGCTGGGCACCTCCTTCCTCCCCCTGCTATCATCTGCCCTGCTCCCTTTTCTGCTCTCAAAGGCTCTGGTTCTAATGAGAGGGTGGGTGAGTGCAGTAAGCCACTCCAATACACTGAACGGAGCTGAGAGAAAGGTATTCATCTGATGGTAGAAAGAGAACTACAGCATCTTATTAGGTCTGAAAGTTTGTCTCCTGGTCCAGTATCTTTAGGTGATTCAGTGTTTTCTGAATAGGAAAAAAAAGATCCAAGCCTAAATCCCAGGAATCTAACCATATTGGCAAAAGAGCATTTTTGCCAATCTCTGGGCAAAGCTCTTCAAAACTTATTGGAAGATCCCTTAGATTGGAACCTCTGCCTCTCCCCCTTCCCCCACCCCACTCCGTGCTCCTGCAAATTCCTCAATGAGCTGGACCTCCGAGGAGCCTGTTGATCTAACCCACACATGCCAGTCCCCTTTTGGACACTGTGGTGTGGACCCTGGGCTGTAGAGGGATCAGGAGGTGAATTCTTCTGCATGAGAGCTCTGTATAGGTGAATTGGATCCCCGTGGCAGTTAGAAAGGACTGTGTTTATGGTCACTGTTGTCATGCCTTGAACAGTTACTATGTGCCAGGCACCTCTCAAGTAATCTCCCTTAGTGTTTGTCAAAACTGTAAGTCAATCATCCCTTTCTTTGCGGACGAGGAAACTGAGGCACAGAGAATTGACATAGAATGTGAAGCTCCCAAGCAGCTCCTTCCAACCCAGGAATCCAGACCTGCTTTCCTTGGATTCCATAGCCTGTGACTCTCCTCATCACACCAGCCATCTTCCAGGGAGCTACCATGTGCTCTCTGGTGAACATATACCCAGCAATGATCTGCTAGCCAGTCTTGTCCTGCAGAAGGCTAGGCACATTTGACCAGTTCTTGATACCCTGCTCTAGCCAAGGGGCTTTATGCACATCCACCTAATCAGTGTGGTTAAGGGTGCCCCCTACCTCGTCCTTTCTCCTCCTCCCCCACCTCCCTCTTCTTTACATGATCAGAAAATGTGTGACTCTTGAGATAAAGGAAAGATGAAAATGAAAGAGTGACATAAGCAGAATCAAATTACAGATGCTTAATTGTGAAACAACTTGTTTCTGAATTTTAAATACTTTGCCTTTGTCTCAGACTTTACAGTTCCCCTGCACCCCCACCCCCCCAGCCTGGTTTCCTTTTTACATTGATGAATTATTTTCATGTGGGGAGCAAAACTTTGATGCCGATTGATGATCTAGCACCTTTGTGTGGCTGAGTTTTAACTGGGAGACTTTTTTTCTTTTTAAAACCCTTCTTTAATTTTGTAAAAATACCTTTAAATGGGTGAATGCTTTAGCTCTGATGAATGGTAAAGGAAGAAAGGGATGTGGTTTACAGTAAACATTTTATTCTTTTATTAAAAAAAAGAAGTAACAATCATACGGGGAGTAAAATATAAAGTGTCAGGAAATGTTTTCTTGAAATCAGAGCTTGGATTGCCGATTTCACCATGAATTGGACTCCTGAAAAATGAGTTGGCCACATAGCCGTACTTTTCTTTCTTTCTTTGTTTTTTTTTTTTTTTCCTTTCTAGTTTTCTTTTATTTATTGGGTAGACCAAATTTGTGGTTGCCTGTTTGGAGTCAAATTCTGCTTTCCTCAAGCCAATAATCAGCATTCACTAGGAGTTTTACTCAGAAAAAGATATAACCTGAAACTCTGCCCTCTGACCCCTCAGCAAAGTCAGGCCTGAATCTGGGCCCAGAAGCTCTGTAAGCCCAGTGGAGGGCAGTGGGCTCTCACCTGAGCTCAGGTGGCCTCTGCCACCCCTCCCGTGCTGCACCCAGGCTTGAGGGTAGAGCTCAGGTTTTTATTCCAGGGAAGGGGTCCTGGGCTGCTTCCTACACTCGCCCATCCTCCGGGTGTCCTCCTGGTGGGCTGGGCATTGGCCGGATTCCTGTGGGCTTAGTCACCAAGCCCGGCCTCGGGAGGATGGGGAAACCGCGGGCGGCTGCTGTCACCCAGAAGGAATGCCCGCTGCTGGGCTGCTGGGCCGGAAAAGGTCTCCTGCAGTCAATGCTATGAACCCGGTCCACTGGGGCCAAGGGCAGCCCCCTCCTCTCCCATCAAAGGAAAAGGGAGCCAAGCTAGAGCTGTGCTCGCTGGATTTGACTTTTCAGCTCACTTTTTAAATGCGTTTTTTGTTTTGCGCATTCCTGGGTCTGTAAACACACCCAGGGCTATTCAAGACAGGCATTTTAATGAAAAGGGCTGTTTCCAGGAAGCAATCTTGCCTGTGGTTGCCCCCTCCACTGCCCATCCTCCTGTCTGTCTGGGAAAGGCTGGCCAGGTTTGGCGGCGTTGGGAATGGTCAGGTCGGCCCACTTCAGGCTGGGCAGTCTCCTCTTGATGGCTTTGCTCAAGACCCCTGTTCATGGGGCAGCAGAACCAGCTCGGGGTTGGAGAGAGGCTGAGTGCTAGCTTGTTTGAGCCCATCCTACCCTTTCCTCCAGAGCCAACTGCTGGGCGAGACCCCAGGGTGTGCGTAGTGGCCCTTTCCCTAAATTTTTTTTTTTTCCTTTTAGGGCCACACCCAAGGCATATGGAGGTTCCCAGGCTAGGGGTCAAATCAGAGCTACAGCTGCCTGCTACACCACAGCCACAATGTGGAATCTGAGCCGCATCTGTGACCTATACCACAGCTCATGGCAGCACCTGATGCTTAGCCCACTGAGCAAGGCCAGGGATCGAACCCACAACCTCATGGTTACTAGTCAGATTCATTTCCTCTGTGCCACATTGGGAACTCCCCTGAACAGATTTTTAAGTGGCTTCTTTACTTTAGTGGGGAAGCCAATACCTTTATCCTCTTGTCAGGAAAGCTCTTTCTAACAGGAGGTAGTAGAGACAGATCCAGCCTCAGGTCTTGGCTCTGTGAGCTCCTGTCTCTGACTCCTTGGTCATGAGCTTCCCTTTCTGTGGCCCTTATGTGAGATGGGTGCTGGCTTTCTTTCAGGGCCTTGAGGGGTAAAGCAAAAGGTTCAACCCAGGGCCTGACACAGGACCCTTCCTCAGCAGAATATTAGCAGATGCCATCGTAATGCTTTTATTCCCATGGGCGTATTCGTTAAAGAATGAAAAGATCACAAAATAGGCACAAAAAATACTGCGTATCGAATGCTTTTTTGATTCCTATGTGAGATTCTCACCACACAGCTGTTTTGTTTGTTTGTTTGCTTGCTTGTTTGTTTTAGGTTAGATCTTCATATGCTGATATGAATTAAGTGTAAAAAGGTATAGACCATGGTACACAGTGTGAGCTTTCAGGTCTACCTTTAAATAGAGCATATATGCTGGTAAATGCTGGTATAGTGATTAAAAAGTTTTCCAAAAGGATTCCCAGACAGTGATAAGCACTTACTTTCCGTGGAAAGGTGCTGGTGCTGCTGGGAGACCCCTACGTGCTCATCTTGTGCTCTTTGAACACCATGTGGATTTTCTAACCATGTACATTTATTGCTTTTATTCTTTTAGAAGGTCAGCAGATATTATTTGGACAATAGGGTTGCGGTCCATTTTTAAATTTTTCTCACTACGCTTATTTGCACTAAAAAACCAAAACAGCAAAATAAAAAACAGACCACCAGAAAACAAAACTAGAATTCCCATCATGGTTCAGCACTAACGAACCCGAACCCAACTAGTATCCATGAGGACATGGGTCGATCCCTGGCCTTGCTCAGTGGGTCTGGCATTGCCGTGAGCTGTGGTGTAGGTCGCAGACATGGCGTGGATCTTGTGTTGGTGTGGCTGTGGTGGAGACTGGCAACTGCGGCTCCGATTTGACCCCCAACCTGAGAACTTCCATATGCCTCAGGTGTGGCTCTAAAAAAAACCAGAAACAAATAAGTTTTTTTAAGCTAGATTTTTCCACATCTGATTGTCCTTCTGTGACAGCAGGCTCTGTGTGAAGACTTGGTAAAGTTCCCAGCTCCCTGGAGACAGCTGCTGGGGACCCCCTTGCTTTTGCCACTGAGAATCAGGGTTTCTTAGGAATAGAATCCTAGGATTCACTTTGATCCTCTTAATAGTGCAAACACTAGGCACTGGCAGGGCCCTTGGTCTAGAATGTCTTAGGGGCAGTGTGTGTGTGTGTGTGTGTGTGTGTGTGTGTGTGTGTGTGTGTTTGTGTGTGTCTTTGGTAAATGGCCTTGAAAATGCCATGTACTTTTGGCAGGCTTGGATATGGTTTTCCCTGTGTATCCCTTGGAAAGAACAATTCTCACTTGTAACACCCTGTTTCTGCAGGTCCATGATTTTGTAATTAAAAATTTATGGGATCCCAAGGGCCCATTTAAAGGGCGTCTGGTCTTAACAGCCCAGGTAAAAAACAGAGTTTGTGTCAGTGGTTCCTTTAATTTCTCAAATAAGGTTATTTGTAAGTGCCTCCTACTGGCTGCTTGTGTTGAACGTTTTATTGATGAAAGAGGCAAGATTACGTAAGGGAAAAGACTGTTTAAAAACCAGGAAGCCTCAAATTCTAATGTCTGAGTGCATCACTGCTTCACAGGCATGACCTTGGGCAGGTCATCTCACCTTTTTTGGAAATACAAGAAGGTATTGTACCCCATCAGGGGTTTCCAGATTTTTTGACCAGACCTACAGTTAAGACATAGATTTACATTGTAGTTCCAGGACAAAATAAGGATATAACTAAGATAAGTGTTTCCAAAACACTTATTTCGTATAGTGCTCACCCTTCCTGCTCATGAAGTGCCACAGTGTTTTCTTGTTATAGTCTAAAAATGCCAGTAAGAGATGTCTTCACCAGATTTTTATGGCTAGGTCTTTCCTAGCTCTGATTGTGAGAGTTTGTTGGCTGTGAGTTGAGAACCCTGAGCCTAGTACACATGGAATTGGCCTTTGAGGTCAGCTTTCTCTGTTCTTATCAAAATGAGAATGGGGGAGCTTTACTTGTTTTTTTTAATGGCTACCCCTTGAGAACGGGAGGGTTTTAAGAATTTGCGTGTACACTCCCGCTGGAAGGGTATATTATTGTCTACCCACAAATGTTTTAGAATATTTGAGACCTGTTGTATCTTGTGTAATTTATGTCAATTCTTATTTTGTAAAATAAAGTCAGTTTTTGAAGTAACAAAAACAATGGCACAGTTTATACCTTTCCTGTTTTGTCTCATGCTGTGTTAATACACATCAAAAAAACAAGCAAAGAATTTATCTGGTCAGCATAACCACGAGTGAATTATTTTGTACTGAAGGCTTTTTATTGGAAAGGAGCTTGATTCAGAATGATAACGGATAATATTTGAGTGCTTGTTATGTACTGGGCACTCTTTCTATTAACTCACACTTGTAAATAACCCCATTAGCGAAGTTCTAGCCAAGCTTCGTTGGGTGTGTGGGATCATTAGATGAATTTTGAAAATACCTTGGTCTGTTTTCTAAAAGGCTCTACACGATCCAAACCGTGTGGACCGGTGCCTGGTAACTTTGACAGCCATTTTGAAATGTTACCATAGTGATAATTCTTCTGGAATCTCAAGCCATTAAAAGTGATATGGCTAACTCTGGGCCGAGTGCTATAAAAATAGATGTCATGGGATGTGTGAATCCTTTTCTCAACATTATAGCCTGTACAAACTGAAGGAATATTTCAGTCGAGCCCCGAATACTTATTAGGGGCCAGTAGCTCTGCTGCCCTTCTCGGCACAGATCATCTGTCCCCGTAATCATTAACCTGTTGGAATGAATGGCGTTTCAAAAATGGTCCAACTTTTCCCTCATTTGACTTCAGTTACTTTGCCCCTTGCTTCCCTCTCCCAGTGAATTTTTCAAGAGTTGGGTTATGACAAAAGGGTCATCGCCCTCAACACTGGTTCACTGGTTGGTTGGTCTAACTGGGTCTGGTGCTCCTTGGTCCTGTGGCTGGGATTTTGGCCTCTTTCTCTCAGTTGTGGCGCCTCTTCGGGGAGGCTTGGGAGTTGGCACCAGTCATGTCCTGTTTCCCGGAATGTACTGTGGGCACCTCCGTGGACAGAGCACCCTTTCAGCTTTCCACTGCCCCTTTTGCCTCTGAACCCCAGGGTAATAATTAAAAGAGTCTATGTTAGTTCCTTCTCTAGTTAGAGGAATACAGGCTGGAGACTCGTAAACAGCGATTAAACCAATGTTCTGGGAGGGGAGGCGAAAGCGTTGGAGAATGTGGTCGGCAGTGACAGTTGGCAGCATGTTTGCACACAGTTGTGTTGTCGGTTCTACCCGTTGACTGGAGTTACTGGCACCGGGGGAGGTCCAGCTTCCCTTCGCCAAGTGGGCAGCGGTGGGCTGCCTCCATTGGTTTCACAGGCGTGGTCCTCACCCCTGAGCTTGCAGCTTGCAGGTTCAGCATGCTCTGGAGACCTGAAGATGAGGAGACACGGCTGCTGTCCTGGAGGGGGTTGGTCTAGACTGACGTGTGAATAAACTACACAGCCGAGTGGCATGGGTTTTATCAGGGCTTTGTGTGAAGTGCCAAGGGAACCTGGGAGGGGGCAGGTTGGCCTGGAGGGGTCAGGGAAGGGCTCGCAGATGAGCAGGGCTTCAATGGATGCAGAGGAGTTGGCCAGGTACTAGAGCTTGAGAGGTGGTGTGAATAAGGACAGTATAGGAAAAAGTCGGGAGAGAGAGACTGCTTCAAAGAACGAGGGCAAGGAGGCTGGCAGACACCAGGTTGTGCTGGGCGGGTTGGTCTGCCCACCTGAGGAGATGGCACCTGACTTTACAGGTGGGGGCTGTGAAGCAGGGGAATGCTAGGAGCAGATGTGCATTCCTTAAAGGTTCTCTGACAGTCACTGGGACGGAGAGAAGCTGGAAGAGTCGGTGGGTGGAGAGAGAACACAGAAAAGGGTGCCAGAGACCTTTAACAGATAGATGTAGGAGAACCTGGTAACAATGAGGGTGAAGGGGGCAGCAGAAGAAAACCAAAGAGCTTAAGGATGACCAAAGACCAATTGTAGGAACTGAGTGATCACTGGTACCCTTAACTAGGATAGGGAAAACAGAATAGAAAGGTGGCAGCGGAGGCAGTGTTTACAGTTTTTGTCAAATATGAGGTGCTTATGGAATGAACAAGGTCTAGGAGGTTATGGTAACACCAACATGGCTGGAGAGAGAGCAAGCAGAGTTCACTGTTCTAGGAACCATCCCTGGGCTTTGGAGGGGCCTGAGGAGTGGGAAGAGGAGAGCCCCCAAGCCCATGTTTCAGGATAAAACTTTGTCTTTTAAACACTTTATAATACAAGCAAGGCTATCTGGGTGTCATCAAGCATCTGGAATACTCCATGGAGGAAAGCTCGATGGACCCTTTTAGTAGCAGGACCTCTTGGCTGACCCAGAGACTGGGTCCAGTGGCAGCTCTGAGTCTCTAGCGGATGAGCCTGTTTGGAGGGGCCCAGGTTCTTCCTGTCAGTTTACAAACAAAAAGAGAGATGGAGGAACCACAGAGAAAGGTTTGCTTAGGCCCCACATGGTCCAGAGGAGGCCACAGTATCCCAGGTAGGGGAACATGGCCAAGGCTACTCATCGCCTGCTGTTGCCTCTTCCCCAGCCCTATCACATGAGAGAAGATCCTCCAAAATCCTTAAGCTTATTCTCAGTTTGCTTGCTGATAAAGATGAGAAGTGATGGACACCCTGCTGCCCCACCCTAAGATTGTAACAGGATCTGTATGGAACACAGGACTACTTGGTAGGTGCCTCTGGTTCCAAAATCACCATGATAGGACTTCAAACAATGACCTGAAAGGTATCTTTGGGAGGCAGACCCAGGGATTTATCTCGTTTACCTCTGATCACCTCTTCCTTTCCCTTTCTCAAAAGTCTTATGTCCAGATAATGTCATACATTTGATCTACTAGCAGGCGGGACCATGATGGGGCTGAGAAGACATCCCCTGAAAGTCCTTTACAAACATTCAGTGGTGACAGAATAGTACCTACCTGAGCAGCAGGTAACATTAGCCTGCCACGTGGGACCCTCAGGTGCTGGCCATGCATGTTGCCATTCTTAGGCTGAAAGCCTGTGTATCTCTGTGCATAGAGATGGTACTATGGTTTCCATTTGAGGCTTCTGCTGTACTGTAATTCCTTTGGATCTAGGATTTTCCATAATGGTATCACTTAATGTGAAGATCACTCAGCCTTTGTGGCTGGGCATCATGACAGGTATTCTGCTTCAACTGTTTTCCTCAGTCTTGTTAACCTACAGTCACAGGATATGATGTTTTCTTGTCCAGCCTTTTTTTTTTTTTTTCTAATTTTTAAAATACTTGGCTAGAAAGCATCCTTTTTTTATTTCAAAGTAGGTCAGCCTCAATCAAGTCTCAATATTTCTCATTGTGCTGTTTTTTTTTTTTTTTTCTTTTTTTCTTTTTTTTCCTTCAAATGGAAATGCACGGAAAGAAAGTCACATGTTTCTGTCCTCTGGTTGCACCCAGTCCTACTCAGAAAGGCTCCTAGAGTTTGCATCCATAGAGGCTTTGTAAAGGTGGCATTAACTTTGCAGTAAAGTAACTGACCCCAGACCTGTGTCACTTCAGACTTAGTCAAGCGCTAACAGAGCAACTTAAAACTTAAACAGAGGTGTGAGCTTGATAAATCAGTGTGTATTTTGGACTAATTGGTGACCACCATTCTGAACATTAACTGCTCTTTGTTGCCAGGAGGCTGATTGTGTGTAACCTTTGAATACCTCCCTGAGTTGGGACAAAATTAAATTAATATGGTGCCTTTGTGTTTTACTTTTTTTTTCTTGCTTTTGAGGGCCGCACCTGTAGCACATGGAAGTTCGAAGGCAAGGGGATCGAATCGGAGCTACAGCTGCTGGCCTATGGCCACAGCAACACAGGATCTGAGCCACATCTGTTTTCACCACAGCTCGTGGCAACCCTGGATCTTTATTTAACCCACTGAGTGAGGCCAGGGATCGAACCTGCATCCTTATGGATACCAGTCGGGTTCGTTACCCACTGAGCCATAATGGGAACTCACTGCCTTTATATTTCAAAGGACTCTCAGGGGGACCATAAATCACTTTTTTCTAAGTGCGAGTTTTGCATTGTTTGGTGCTTATGATTATTGTTCTGAATTTATGCCATCTATGCCAAGACAAATTTATAGATTGAACTTAAAAAAAGTTCTGTACTACCTAAATGTGAAAACCAGGACTGAGCAAGGACTCTGTAACTCTGTATCCAACTTCTTGCATTAAAAAAAAAAAGCATTGGTAGCAATATTCTTTCTTCTTGTCTCTGCTTCCCAGTGATGTGTGGGACCCAGGAGTGTCCTCAAGGCAGTACTGACTGGGTTGTCTCTGATCACTGTGGTTCCCAAAGTTGGGGGGCATGGAGGTGCTGTTTACTGAAGTGGTCTTGTTCTTGGGGCTCCTGCAGCTGCCACTCCAATGCAGGGAGGACTTTTTGACCTCATGGAAAATGTGTCATATGAAACAAAAGTGTATGCTTCATTTCCAGTGGGGTGAAGGGAACCATTAGTGAGAAAAAAAAAAAAAAAAAAAAGACATTTTCATCTCACTTAATGGAGAAATCTGGGAATGGATTAGGTTTCAGGAGAGCCACTGGGGGCTCTCCTTAACTCCCCTGCCTTCACATTGGCTTCCTTCTTAGGATACATGTGATGGTGAAAGGGCTGTTACCAGGTTTATCCCTGCATCTCACCAACTTTGGGTTTGGTGCCCAAGAGCCAGCAGTCTGTTCTAATGGTGCAGACTCATTGCCTTAGTCTCTGTTGGCTGTGCTAGGTCCTGGTCTCTGCACTCCATCAGTGTGTTCCAGGGAAATGATGTTTTGATGGTACCCTAACCTGTGGTACCCTAGCCTCAGGGAGGAAGAGGACAAGGTGACTCCCCCTGCAGCCCCCAAGAAAATGTGGATGTTCTGATCAGATGAAAAGAAGGTTGGGAAACAATATCCACTCACTGTAGATGGACAGTGTGAGGTTTAGAGAAATACACTTAGCGGGTGAACAGGTTGGGGTACTTCAAAGGGCAAACAGGACTTTGGTTTCTTTCCCTGAGTGAGTTTAGAGAGGGCGGTATTCTTTCTTCAGAGCTACTTATTGTGGGGCACGGACAGCCTCCAACTTCTCTCTCCTCCTAAGCCTCCTCCCTGTTCCACCCAAGGCTCTCTGCCCTGTGCCACTGCTCTGTTGTCAGAATTGCACTGAACAGGCACATTAAATTAAAAACTTTTGGGCTCACTCACCAAAATGGTTTCCTGTCCAGTACTCCCCTGAGGGGGATTGCAAGTAGCTATTCAACCATTTCATTGATCTATTGTTTTTATTAAAAAGGAAAAAAAAAAAAAATCCAACCAACAGAGGAAGTGCAGCCAGCTGCCTAAAGAGTGGAGATGATGGGAGATGATATTTTGATTACATTAATCCATATCCTGTTAGTTCCTTTTGCTTCTGTCGCTGCCACTGGTGAAGTTACTAATGTGAACTAATTACATTTGCTCTGAAAAGCCAGAATTTTTAATGCGTCTCAGCAAGAAAGGTTAATATTATCAATTTAACAGCATGAATGAAACATTGTGTGTATTGAACTTGAACTGTCCTAAAAGCTTTTGATAATAAGAACATAGTGGCTTTTTTTTGTAACTTACTGAATAAACAGCTATTGGTGAGAGATGGTTCAAACTTTCTTCTTCTCTTTAAATCTGACGGGGTGGCAGGCAGTGTTAGATGCTGTCTGTTTATAGGACGATCTGGCCTGTGATGGAGCAGATCACATGATAAATGGTTCTCCATTCTTTTGAAAGCTTGGCAAGGGGGTTGCACATGTCTTCTTCATCAGTGGGGGTATTTTAAAAGAGAAAAATGAATCATCTCATCTCCCAGTGCTAACACCCTTCCTGTTTATTTGTTTTTGGTTTTTTTTTTTTTTTTTTTGGCTGCACTTGCGGCATGTGGAAGTTCCCAGGCCATGGATCAAACCTGTGCCACAGCTATAACCAGAGCCACAGCAGTGACAATGCTGGATCCTTAACCTGCTGAGCCACCAGGGAACTCCCACAGCCTTCCTGTTTTAAAAACATCTATGAATTACTAAGACTTAGAGCACAATATGCTTTCTTTCTTTCTTTCTTTTTATGGCCACACCTGTGGCATATGGAAGTTCCCAGGCTAGGGGTTGAATCGGAGCTGCCTTGCCAGCCACAGCCACAGCCACAGCAACACCAGATTCGAGCTGCATCTGTGACCTACACTGCAACTTGCAGCAACACTGCTCCTTAACCCACTGAGCAAGGCCACAGATAGACCCTGCATCCTCATGGACACTAGTCAGGTTCTTAACCCGCTGAGCCATAATGGAAACTGAACACAATATACTTTAAATGTCAGTCATTCGGAACCAGCCAGCCCTGAAAGACAGCATTTTGGAGAGTGAGGTGTTCGGGAGGGGCAAGGCCCTCCCCTCCAGGGACTTAACAGGCATGGCTTCTTGCCCACACACATGGTCCCTGATAGGTAATTGTTTCCTGCTTTTCTGGGAAGACTCAGTGGTCCTTGGTGAAAATGGGCATGGCCTGCAGCTGTTCTGTGCCACCTCCATCTTGGGAAACTCCGTGTGGTTTTCTCTCCAGGGTGGTGTGTTGAAGTTTTTGGCTGGTGACCCTTTGGTGATGAGTGGGTCCCCAGTGTTGAGATTAGGAACCTGGAGAGCATTAGTTCCGCTGAGGGTGTCACTGTCTCTCTCTGGCCTGAGGGGGTAGAGCAGTTAGTTGATAGGCACTGCAAATCTGGTAGGATCTGAGCATGAGATCTGTCCGATAAATTCCAAGTGGTCCTGGGGTAAGTTTTTCTATTGGAACTTTCCCAAAAAAGTTGTTTTTGAACGGATTTTTTTAAAAAACGATTTTACCTCCTTCCTCTCCTCACCTCACCAGGATCCTAGAATGAAGAGAAACATGTTTTAGAAACATTTTTCTCATCATCTGTTTCTCAGCTGTCTGAGCCTGCTGAGATCCATGTTGGAGGAATGGGCTGGAGTTAGAGGAGGAGGGCAGGTCTCTAGGGGGTGTGGACAGGGGTGAGAGGTTCCGTAACCTCTGACCTCCTTTCTGGCTCCCAAAGAGTCTCGAACCAGCCCTTTAGGATTTGCACCTTGACCTAGAAGGCCCGCCCAGGCCCTTGATGTCTCTTGTGGGAGTAGATGGGTTTCCCCAACCTGATCTGAGCTCCTCTGGCCTTGTTTCCAAAGGCTGTCACTTAGATTGGAGGGCCCTCCATTGGGCTTTTTCCTTAGGCTGCACTCATCACCCAGGTATTTCCATGGTGTTTGGTCCTGCTCATGTGCCTGAGTGGAAATTCTATGGTCGTCCACTTGGTTCATATCTAAATCTGGGCAGGGAGGATTACGACAGGAAATGTTGATGGAGGCAGCACTTACCCTCAGCCTGAGTAAAACATGGTTTATTCCTCCACTTGGTCCCTCTGTAAGGCCAGGGGAGGAGCCAGATGACAAGAGATTTCTTCTAAATGAGCCAATTTAAATAATGGCCAATGGGATGAGATAGCCTGTTCAGACTGAAGCCCCAGTCTGTGCTGACATCCTGCTGGTTGTGGGTGAGTGTCCACTCTGGCTGCTGGGTATCACTCCTTGCACAGGGCTCAGGCCTGATAAATATCAGAGGCTGTTTATGAATGTGTGTGATCATTTTCTTTATATTCTAGAAAATGTTTCTGAGCCAGAAAAGTCGCCCCATAGAACTTTAGTCCAGACTTGTATATTGTTAGGCAATTGTGTCTTTTTGAAGCCAAGTCACACGCCCACACCCCCGCCACTCCCTATTCAGGATTTAAGTGGATAAATCTGTTTCATTTTCAGGTGAATTTCACTACTAAGGTTATAGGAGACCAGATGACTAGAAGTTCAAATTTGTGCTTGAATACCTAATGATGTGCAGCATTCTCTTGAATCCCATTGTACAGTTGCCCACATACTCACTTGGTCCTCCCAGTAGCCATTAGGTGGGCGTAATTAGCTCCAGTGTCCATTCTGCATGACTGGATGTTAAGTGTCTTTCTTTGCCCAAGGTTCTCAGCTTCTTAAGTGGTTGAATGTGAACCCTCAGACCCTTCCAACTCTAACTCATATCCTGAAACATGAACAAAACAAAATAAGAACCAGGCCTAGATGACCTTTTGTCCTACTTAAAAATTCAAAGTTTACATTACTTTAAAAAAATTAGTTGTAACTTTGAGTGTGGGAACGACATGCTCACTGCATTTATGCTGTGGCTGTACTTTTTGTGCATTTTATGCAGAACTGACCTTGATTAATGCTTGACTCAGAAACTATGCAGAACATCCAGGCTGATCTTGGGCATTCTTGGTTTAGGGAAATTAAGGCTCCATGCTGTGTAATCTGGGTTGACCCTGTGACAGTCTAGTATGAGAGAATGGCCTGCTCTTGTGTTTTGTCAACAGCCCTCTGAGCGAATCTTAGGAGTACATACTATTTTCCCACCATTTTCCTCAAAGTGGGACTTTATCAGAGTAGAGTATAACTGTGCATATTCATCATAAATAAAACTATACATTGATTAGACACTAATGTCTTTTGATACCAAGTGGCATTTGCTTGGTACTTCACCAGAACCTCTCTCAAAAATTTATCTCTTGAACCTATGCTATCTGCATGAGATTATTATGAAAATAGAAAATAGTCTGGGAGTTCCCTGGTGGCTCAGTGGGTAAAAGATGTGCGACTCTGGTCCCTGCTATGGCTCAGGTTTGATCCCTGGTCTAAGAACTTCCATGTGCTGTAAGGGGCGGGGGCGGGGGTGGGGGTGGAGAGAAAATAGTCTATAAAAGCATACCTGTGCTAAAAGAAAATGTTCTAGTCATTTCATGACTAGAAACTTAATCTGAAGGAAAGGATGGGTTTCTGGTGACTGCGTCCGGCATTTGTCCTGTCCACTCTGCTATGTACATTTGAAGAACTCAAGCCTGGAGAATAAACTTGAGAGCATGCTTATTAGAAAGTGTCACTTTCTACTTGGAATATTTTGGCTTCATTATATACTTCAGGAAGTAAAAGCCTTGCAGCTCAATGTTCTATTATTAAGTTCTGGGTTGGTTATCTTGATATTTGAAATACCTTAGCATTCCTGTGTTTGTTGTGCTTGTGACATAGTTTCACCCTAATCTCCTTACCCTGTGCAGGTGTTGCATTAACTGTGGGATGCCTGTGGCTTCATGAACTCTCCTTTTTCCTTTAGAGAGTAACTCATGGCTGTGGTTAGGAAGGTGATAAATGAGGCCAAGAGTAAATGAAGGCTAAACAAGCTTTGAACAGGTCAAGCATCCAAAGCTTTTAAGAAAAAGAAGAAGAAAAATAAAACCAAGAAACAAGAAACCCAAACAAAGCCAAAACCCTGTCTTGAAACACTACCCATCACGACCGAAGTTGCAGGATTCACCTTGGCCTTGCTGCCAAATCACACTAAGAGTAAGAAGGCTTTTGTGGTTGGGTATGTGTGATGTAAGAGATGGATGTGTCTGAGAGGAGGGAGTTCTCTTATTGAGGAGAAGAGGACCACAGAGAGAAATGTATGAACAGGAACTACATGGCTGGCATCTCTGGAGGGCAGAGCTTTGGTTGGCAGCATTTGGAAGGCAGGGTGGAGGAGGGTATTGCAGTGTCTGTGCTGCTCAGCTTGCCTTTAGGCTGCACGTGTGAAGACATTCTAGAATTCACAGAGATTAGACAGGTTCATTTCTGGAATTGCTCCTTCCCCTTCTTTGGTACCCGCAAGTGCCTCTCCCCACTCCTCCCTGTTAGGAATCTGAATTGGCTTTTTTTTTTGGCTGCACCCATGGCATATGGAAGTTCTCCGGATGGGGATCAAACCCTTGCCACAGCAACAATCTGAGCTGCCACAGAGACAATGCCAGATTCTTAACCTGCTGCACCATAGTGGGAACTCCTGAATTGGCTCTTTAGAGAGATTGAGTTAAATTTAATTATCTGGGGAAACCTCCATTTTGTATTCTGGTTGGCACATCTCAGAACATCTATGGTCAAAATAATAATAATAATAATCCTTCCTGAGTAGAAATAATCAAAGAATGATATTTAATATTGTTTTATTTTTGTTTTTAAAAAAGCTTTATGCTCTGTAGTCCCGGTCTGACTTCCCATTTCTACATTCTGTATTTTAGAATAACTCCTAGGTAAGTAAGTAGCAGAAACTGTTGTGTTGAACTTCCCATTTTGTTTTCCATCAAGCTCCTCCAATGTAGGCCTTTTGCTGTGGCTTAAATGTGATTTTCCTGAGCATTGGGGGTGACCAGAAATCTGTGCCCTCTGAAAAAACTGTTGACTTTTCTGTTTATATCACTTACTAAAACTTTTAGAGATGTGACTTTCTTCTAGGATTAGGTAAAAAAGAGACAAATCCTGTATGATATCACTTATTTGTGAAATCTAAAAAAAAAAAAAAAATACACTAGTGAATATAACGAAGAAGAAGTAGGCTCACAGATATTGAGAACAGAATAGTGGTTGTGGGTGTGGGGGGGTGTTGGTGGGGGGAGGGTAGTACAGGAGTTGGGGAGTAGGAGGTACAAACTATTCAGTATAAGAAAGGCTACAGGGACGTATATCGTGGGGACTAGCCAATGTTTTGTAACAACTGTAAATTGAAAGTAACCTTTCAAAATTGTATAACATTTAAAAAAGTTGAAGTAAAAGTAATTAGATTTAAGCTGTGGGAAATAAATAAAAGTCATTGTACAGGTGAAAATCAATCACTCTGTTTTGAGAGTAGGAGAAAAGACTCCATTCTGGATGAGGTTTGCCATCCAGTCTTGCTGCCTGATTTGCTCATTCCCTTCTTCATCAGCAGGAGACTCTATGTTGCCTTTTATAGGTGCGCAGAGGGTCACGTTGGGAAATAACAAACTCTTAGCAAGAGCATCCCCTCATGGAAAACAAATTGCCAAGTTCTTTGTAGGCCACTGAAGGATTCTCCCGGTGTCCAACTTGGAGAGAAGACATAGTCGAGTTCCTGCAGACCGATGCCAGCCCATCGCTGTAGCCTCATCCTGTAGTTCCTCCCTTCTGTCAAATCCTTCTTCTTGGGCCAGAGAGTCTCTCAGAATGGTAGGGTTTTCCCAGGAGATGCTGTGAAAGATCTCCATAAAGAAATAAAGGGTGGGAAATCAGGTCTTGGTCTCAAGCTTTCAGTAAGTAGAGTTAAAGGCATAGCTCTGTGGTTCTTTTCCTACCTATGGATTTTTATGTAGTTAATACACTTATATACATTTGTTTATCTGAATTTCTGTTATTCACTCATGTTCGTAAGTATACACATAGACACACTTGTGTTCACAGAACATTCCAGCGTGTTTGAAAGGATTGAGATGCCTAGTTTATATATGGTAGCTTCTGAGCAGTCAAGTGGGGAGGCTAAAGCTGAGTGGTGAGGGATGGGGAACCTAGCCCTTTTAAGAGCTAGTCTGCGGAGTTTCTGTTGTGGCTCAGCAGTAATGAACCTGACTAGTATCCATGAGGATGTGGGTTCGATCCCTGGCCTCACTCAGTGGGTTAAGGATATCCGGCATTGACATGAGCTGTGCTGTAGGTTACAGATGCGGCTTGGATCTGACATGGCTGTGGTTGTGGCATAGGCTGATGGCTACAGCTCCAATTTGACCCCTAGCCTGGGATCCTCCACATGCCGCACAGGTACAGCCCTTAAAAAAAAAGAAAAAAAAAAAAAAAGACCTAATCTGGGGAGTTCCCCTGTGGTACAGCAAGTTAAGGATCCAGCATTGTCACTGCAGCAGCTTGGGTTGCTGCTATGGTACAGGTTTGCTAGCCTGGGAACTTCTATATGTCCAAGTCTTTCCCTGGTGAACTAAGGCTGCAGGTGCTTTCGTCCAGAGCCAGGTCCTGAAATGGTTCACCCTACATTCTTCTGGGTGGGAAACAGTCTCTTCAAAGATCAGATCTTCTTCCTGAGGAGTGTATCCTGCTCTCCCATGCATGTATCCTGAGAAATATCAGTTTAAAACTAGCCCAGATGTGGAGTGTGGATAACACAGAGCTGACCTTTTTGTGGATAAGTGAGAAATTTAGTTAGTAACATTCGGAAATAAACCCATCAGAACCATTGCTGCACTAGGTCATTGTTAAAGCAAGCAGGAGTGGCAGATAGCAGGGTCTGACTGAGATGTGGAATGCTTGAGGGGTTGTGTGGGACCATCTTATGGGGGATTTGTGTGCTCTGACACTGTGGAATTGTTTGTAAACATTTCTGAGGGGTAGCGATAGTTTTGTAGCATTAACTCTAGGCTAATGTGGCTTGATTTGAACCAGTCCGAGCCAGAAGTCCTGTGTTACACAATTAGCCTGAGATTTTCTGAAGTTCAAATTTTCAATGTAATTTTATTACTATTATTTTTAAAAAGAGGTACTGATCATTTGGGATTGTTTCTAAATAATATAATTTTCACTTCTTATAAAAATTAAGCTCACCTGTATAATAATTGCCCTCATAATGAATCCCTTAAGGAAATGTGTTAATTATGATTTCACAGTAAATAGGTTATTCTCAGAGGTTTTTTTTTTTTTTTTTTTTTTAATTGCCCCTTCTTCCAGTAACTAGCACTTCTGTGTCTATCTTTTGAAAATAAAGTACAAATTAGATGGATGTAAACATAAGGGAGGTAAGATGGAAATGCAGTTCTGTTTTTATAATTTGCTGTTGATAAGATTTAGAAACATAAGCACAACAGACTGTGTTTCCATGACGCAGATGTATCATCCAGTTCTTACAATGTACCTCTGAGGGAACTGGGATTTTCATGTCATTTGGAGGAGGGCAGGCCAATGACTCATTCATCTCTTCTTGTCATGGGTTCATTCATTATATAAATACATATTAAATGATCACTGGGCCACCAGGAATTATTTGTACACATTGGTGCCTGCCCACGTAGACTGACTGTTGGGGGAAGAATTA
This sequence comes from Sus scrofa, assembly GCF_054392235.1. Taxonomy (NCBI): domain Eukaryota; kingdom Metazoa; phylum Chordata; class Mammalia; order Artiodactyla; family Suidae; genus Sus; species Sus scrofa. The sequence goes on along the minus strand of NC_139383.1, from coordinate 146,910,626 downwards.
ATCACATCAGCCACAAACAAACATATTAGACCCCTTCTATCAGAGGGAGAATGTACATCCCCCAGGAATGGATGCCTGAAACTGTGGATAGTACCAAGCTCTATAAATACTATGATTTTTCCTATATGTGTATAACTGTCATAAAGTTTATCATTTGGGCCCAGTAAGAGATTCACAACAATAACTAATAAGAAGATAAAACAGGAGTTCCCGATGTGGCTCAGTGGTTAACAAACCCAACTAGTTAGTATCCATGAGGACGCGGGTTCAATCCCTGGCCTTGCTCAGTGGGTTAAGGATCCGGTGTTGCTGTGAGCTGTGGTGTAGGTTGCAGACATGGCTCGGATCCCTCATTGCTGTGGCTGTGGTGTAGGCCAGCAGCTATACCTCCTATTCGACCCTTAGCCTGGGAACCTCCATATGCTGCAGGTGCGGCCCTAAAAAGACAAAAGACAAAAAAATAAGATAAAACAGTTGTAGCAGTACACTCTAATAAAAGGTAAATGTAGTCTTTCTCAAAAATATCCAATAAGGACACATTTAATGCCTTTTCCATCTTAACTAAGCACTTATGCTGCGGCCATAACTTTTTGCAATTTGAGGTGCAACAGCAAAACTAGCATGAAAATCTTTTCCCTTCGTCACAATTTCATGGCTAGAAGATTGATTCTCACTGTACATCTTAGCAACCTCAGCATACCATTTTTTCCCCCTTCCTTATGTAACAGAGAACTTGCACCTTTTCACTTTGAAAGGAAGCACTTTACAGCTTCTTTGGCAGATCTGAATTGCCAGCATCACTACTCTCATGCTTTGGGGCATTATTAAGTAAAATAAGAGTCGTTTGAATAGAAGCCCCCTGGTACCATCAATCTGATAACTGGATGACTACTAGGTGATATGCTGGATATAGGGACAATTCACATCCCTAGCTGGACAGAGCAGGAGAGTGTGAGATTTCAATGGGCTTTGCCAGAACAGCATGGAATTAAAAACTTAGGAATTGTTAATTTCTGGACTTTTACATTTAATATTTTCAGACTGCAGTTTACTGAGGGTAAATAAAACCGAGGATAAGAGGGGGCTACCATAGAACATGGCGTCTGTGATGAGCTTCACAAGGCCTGAAGTGGTGCTGTGAGACCCAGAAGGAAAGGAAAGAATGTGCAAAGGACCTGTTGGGGGCACAGTTTAGGGAGATGAGGGACGGAGGCCAGACCACGGCAGGGTCCAGAGGCTTTTTTGAGGGTTGTGTGTTCTATCACCTGAGCAATGGGAAATCAGTGTAGACTGTCAGACAGATGTGGGGGGTGTGTGTGTGTGTGTGAGAGAGTATTCTTGAGACTTAACATAAAAAAAGACAGACCTGTGTAGCTTCCTTACTCCATTTTTGCCTCAGTGTTTAATGATAATGTCAAAAGAACAATTTGAGGAATAATTTATGGGTTTGCAGCAAAGATGCTTATGTAGAAAGAGGGTTGCAAGGGTGCTAAGAGATAGGCATATATACCAGGATTGATCCAAATCACATTAAATATTTTGGCTCAAATGGAGAATAGAGCCTATAGTAAGTCTAAGTTCTTTTTATTCCCAAATAAACTCAATGCATGTATTTTGTTAGTTATTGTTTCATCTCTATTGTTATCAAATATTTTGGCCATACTGTATTTTTATTAAACAGGGAAATGATGGGATCTTTATACTCTCTAGGAGTTGAAAATTTAATGGGTATTACATTTAAAATTGAAATGTTTTATCAGTTTTCAGTACCTGTGATTTTTTCATGTTTTCATTTTTATAGACTAATAAATGGGAACATAGAGGGGAAAACACACACACATGATATTTTTTATGTTTTCATTTTTATAGACTAATAAATGGGAACATAGAGGGGAAAACACACACACACATTATATTTTTTATGTTTTCATTTTTATAGACCAATAAATGGGAACAAAGAGGGGAAAACACACACACACATACACACACACACACACACACACACACACACACACACACACACCCTGGCCCCTATGTGCGGAGCAGAAAGCAGGCCTGTTAGTGGAGCTGGCAAGGCAAAGAAAGCATGGTGCTCACTTGGGCTAATGTGGTGAAAAGAAGTGGGCCATAGACTGTGGCGTAGGCCAGTGGCTACAGCTCCGATTGGACCCCTAGCCTGGGAACCTCCATATGCTGTGGGTACGGCCCTGAAAAGACAAAAAAAAAAAAAAAAAAAAAAAAAAAAAAAGAAGAAGCGGGGCATAGAGAGCTTAAGAAGGGAAGCCCCATAGGGTATGTTGAAGGGTGGGTGAGCGGGACTCAAGGATGATGCACAACTCTCTGGCCAGGATGATGGCTGTAGCAGTGCCCATCCCTGAGCTAGGTGGTGCTGGAGGAAACGGGCAGGGAGGATCACGAGCCCGAGTATGACTTTGGAGACAGAGGGTTTGAGGCCCCTCCAAGGTAAGCAGGCATTTGGAATGTGGACTGGTGCTTGGAGGGAGGTCTGGGCTGGCAGCTTCTTTGGGAAGTTGTCTGGGCAGAGGGGGTACTTGAAAACAGAAACCCTGTCCTGCAGCACCAGGGAGAAGGTGCCAGAGATAGAGCCTAGAGGCACATCAGTGTTCCAGGGCCTGGGAGGAGAGTACTTAGGAGCCTGTAAAGGCGACTGAGTGGTCCATACACAGGGAGGAAAGCAAGGGAGTGAGGTGACTGGGATCAGAGAAAAGGGTCCGAGGAGGAAGTGGTTGGTCAAAGTGCCCAAAGCCACCACTTGGGAAGAGAAAGGAAATGGTCCCCTGGGTCTTGCATCAAAGTGACCTGGGAGGACGTCACCTGAGAGCTGATGGAGGGGCATGGTTGGAGGGGAAGGGGACTCTGGGGAGGTGAGGACAGGGAGAAGGGTGGCTATGCCTGGGGCAGGAGGGATGGCAGCTGGGAACAGGGGAGGCTTTGACGGCGGACTTTGATTTCTTTAACGAAGCCGGTAGTCCATGGGAGAGACTCTGCTGAGAGGGAAGGGTGGTGGGGCAACAAGAGAAGAGGGGAAGGCCCCAGCAAGGGCCTGGAGGCTTAGGTTGGCTCCAAAGCACAGTGGAGAGATTCGTTTCAGATAAGAGAAGGGACAGATGGTCCCTTAAAGATGACAGTGGTGTTGACTGTTCCCTGTTTTATGCTGTATTACGGTATTTACTGTGAACTCCGTGTGTTTTCTTATTCCATCCTTACAAAACCTTGTGAGTAGAAACTGCCATTACCTGCTCATCGAGGAGGACGCTGAGTCCTGGAGAGGCTTGAGAACATGTCCATCGTCCTCCAGGAGGACACTAGTGCAGTGGCCAGTCCCGAGCTCCTAGGTGACAGAGCTGTCACTCCCTCCTGGATTCTTCTCTCTTCTCCCTCATGTCCCTTGAAGTGAGAGGAGGCTCTGGGGTGTGGCCTATGTCGGGGCCCAGGTAGGGCAAGAGCACGGTGCTTCTCTTCCATCCTGAGGATAAAGGAGAAAAAAAAGGTCTTTGAAGAAGTACAGATGCTGTGTGAAGATGTCAGGCTGAAACTCCTGGAAGCTGTTCAAATTCCTCTTTGGAGAAATCTCTGTTTTCTCTTCCTTTCCTGTTTGGAGGGTAAAAGCTGCTCTAAAATCTAAAAGTTTGTCTAACTCTTTTTGTCGAGACTTTGGAGAAACAAGAACTCTTACACATTGCCGTTGAGAATGCAAAATGGCACAACCTTCTTCTGGAAGACAGTTTGGTGGCATCTGTGAAAGTTATGTGCATGCAAGTAACCTTTGACCCAGAGGTCCCACTTCTGGGAATTTGTTGTATGATACACCTGCCCACATAGAAACTGCAACATCTTCTGTGACTGTAGTAGACTGGGAACAGTCCACATGTCCTTCAGTAGGGGACTGGTTAATACACTAAGATATATGCACAGAAAGGAATACTCTGTGGCCTAAAAAGGCACACGGACACTCTCTGCTCTGTGTGAATCGATCTCTAGGATATTAACTGAAGAAGTCAAGGCGTCTTTTTTATAAAATCAAGGGGAAAATAAGACTATACCTTTGCATTTGCCTGTGTTTGGGTAGACTGACCCCAGAAAGCAAACCAAGAAAGTGATGAAAGTGAGGATTCCCTGGGGGGCAGGTGGGGAAAAAACTAGGTAGGAACAGGGTGGGAGTGACACACCTCAGTGTGCATTTCTATATTATTTTAAATTTTATCTTCTGCTTATATTACATATTCATACTTAAAAAAGCTCTGCTCTACTTCCCCCTGCCCAGGTAACAGAGAGCTCTGGGCTTCCTTCTGGGTTGAAAGACCAAATGACAGAGGCAAGTGCATGTCCCTTGGATAGGTTTCCTTGTTCTGTAACTGACCACATCGTGTAGGTGGCTGCCCCAGGGTGCTTCTCAGACATCACCCTGCCACTCCTTGTTGAGTGTGTGTTTCTCCCACAGTCTGAGTCTTTCTGACACTGCCCACACCAGTAGAGGGGAAACTGGTACATTTTCTTAGTTTGTAGAAAGGGGTATTTCCAGACAACATATTTGTCTTTTTCTTCTGGCTTCCTTACCCTTGTCATCATTCAAGTCACAAGGTCTGCTGATCAATACACTCCTGTGTTTTAAAAGAAGTTACTTTTTGATTGTTCTATCTTGCTTTTAATAGGAGGGACATTTAAAAGCACACCTAGGCACATGTAGGAAGGAATTCAAAAGGGCCACATGGATATGTCTCATTAGTTATTTCTTTGACTCTCTTTGGGCACTTGAATGCTGTTACTGTTTTCACTAATCAGGGTTAGTGAAGAAATCACTAACATTTTGAACATGGGTTTGGAGCGGTTTTACTCTCTATCTCTTGAGTTGATCCTAAGGTCTCTTGATGGATGAACATGTGATTCATCAGATTTATGGATCACTGTGACTAGTTTTCCAAACTGTCAGCTGTTTAACCGTCTAATGCCAGGTGTTTAGGAGATAATGTAAATTCAGTGTAATGTAAATTCAAGCTTGTAACCCCAGCAATTTACTCTTTAAATTATAACTCTCTTGGTTCCCATTATAGCCGCACTTCCACTACTCAGTTTGTGATTCGAGTAAGTCATTTTAGGTGCTAAGTCAGATATGGGTTAGTATAATTAGAAGGGAGTTTTGAGATTTAAACAAACAAACAAACAAACTACCCCAAACTGCAGCCCTTGGATGATGAATCAACTGGTGGGATTCTTCAGTGCCACTCAGTGCTTGGGATTGTTGGGAGTGCATAGAATTCTACTGAGCAAGAGAGAAACAGTATCATCACGTTTGGGTCAGTTGTGTTACAGCCCATGGTAGTGGTGTTACTAGTTTGTAGGACTCTTAAAAGTATCATTTATAATGTTTTCACAGAAGAATGGTTCACTCGTGGTGTGTGTGTGTGTGTGTGTGTGGTGTGTGTGTTTTGTGGGGTGGTGTGGGAAGGAGATGCTTTAGGCCAAAGATTTTCAAAACTTATTCGTAGGAGGTAAATGTTTGCCTGTTGAATAATTCTAAAACTAAAAATACCTCCCTCCTTAATTTTGATTTGACTTGATTTGCTTATTACTACCAGGGATTGATTCTGATATGACCAAAATAGGCTTTCACATTTATACTTCTGCATGTATGGTTTGTCCTTTCTTTATCCTTTGGGTGCATTCTTTAACAATTATAAGTAAAATACAAATGGGTATGCAAATTGTCTTTTTTGGTTGATGCCATTGTAAAAATCTGAAAACTGAAGGATGTAAAATTCCATTTATGACTCTTAATATTCACTTGCAGGGCTCACTTGCTTTTTTCCACATTTCAGTGTTTGAGCATTCAGAGTGTTTTAAAACCTTCTGCTATTTAAGTAGAGTAGTCCTTAGTGATTAATCTATGTTTTGGTATCTTTGCTGTAAACATTTAGCTAAGTGCTTTAATTCTTGAGCCATTTTTGCTCTGTCTTAGGATTTGGTTTTCAGCAAGTTTCTCCAAGAGTAAGAGCCGGAGGCAGATGCTGTATAAGTTCCATGCGGGCTGGGCTGATGCACTCATGTTCTATGTGGAGTGTCCATGCTTCTGTGCTGCGGGGTCACCCCTTTGGGTGCATCTTTTTTTCTTTCAGTGAGACCCCAGGTATGCATTAGTAAAGTGCTTACTTTTGGCCCCACTATTCAACAAGTATTTGTTGTCCCTGGAAGATATTGTTGCCTCTTTTTCCCCAATTAGTTTTAAAAATTGAGTTTAGCAAAAAGATACATGCACCCCCGATGTTCATCATAGCATTATTTACAATAGCTAAGACATGGAAACACCATAAATGTCCATTGAGAGATGAATGGATTAAGAAGTTATGATACACACACACAATGGAATACTCCTTAGCTATAAAAAAGAACCAAATAATGCCATTTGCAGCAATGTGGATGCAACTAGAGATTCTCATACTAAGTGAAGTGAGTCAGAAAGAGAAAGACATACCATATGATATCACTTATATGTGGAATCTAAAATATGGCACAAATAAACCCATTTACAAAACAGCAACTTTCTAGACTCACAGATGTAGAAAGTGGGCTTGTGGTTACCACAGGGGAGGGGGAAAGGAGAGGGATAGATTGGGAGATTGGGGTTAGTAGATGCAAACTATTACATATAGAATGGGATAAGCAATGAGGTCCTACTGTGCAGCACGGGAATTATAGCCAATCTCTTGAGAAAGAACATGATGGAAGATAATATGAGAAAAAGAATGTGCATATATATGTATGACTGGATCACTTCACTGTCAACAGAAATTGGTACAACATTGTAAATCAACTATACTTTAATTTAAAAAAATTGAGTTTAGGTAGGATTTGTGTTGAAGTGGTATAATTTATAAGGTTATTAGCCACCCCTCAGAAACTTTTCTTTATCCATAAGATGGGACTGAGACCACCTATCCAACTGGCTAGAATACTCTCAGTCAGTGTTATGCAACGTCAAGAGCTAATGACCTAGAGGTTGGCTTCAGAGATGCTTTAGTTTCATTCTGAGGTTGCTTTACAGCTGGCAAGAGATATTGACACTTGAATTTGTGATGCTCTCCTCTTTGTTGTTAAGGCTTTATAAACTTAGCATAGTACTCACCAGGAACCACAGAATATGTCCTTTTATTGTATAAATTCCTTCTAGGTTACCTATTTTTAAAAACCTATTTTTTGGTTTTTGTATTTGTCTTATGTGTAACCTAGAGGGAAGGCTATCTTTTCAAGTGGAGGTAAAAGTTTAAATTGTATCTTAAATATTTATATTTTTGTTGGTTCATGATAACACAGAGTGATTTGGGTCACTCTGACATTTAATCAAGTTAAACAGTGTGGCTCTTAGAAAATATGTCTAGCAGGTAATCTGAGAGTTAGATAACTAGTAACACAACTAAGAAATTTCATTAGGATTAATTTATTAATTTCTTAAGCACCTCTTGTCCAGTTTGCCTTTAATTTTAATTTTTCTAAGTTTCCATTAGCAACTGTGGTCTCACTCATTATTTAATAATGAATGGTTACAAATTGTTTGTGTATTTTTGTAATTAGAATGTGATAGCAATCATCTACCGGATGAGCTGACACTATAATGACATAAAATCAGTAACAATTATGCCTAACAGGAAAATTAATTATGTAATCCTATCATACCATATTTTGCCTAGAAGATTAGATTTGGCTATTCCTAGGCTGGGTTAGGCAAGTGTACCACTTCTCATCTTTCGAGATAGGCTCATTCACCTGTTCACCCTATCACTTGAGGAAATCATTTGATCTAGATTTTTAAAATAAATATTTTCAGGCTTTTGATTTTTCTGCTTAAAAAAAAAAAGAGAATGAGAGGGAATACCTGTAGTTTATTCTTCCTGTTTCTTTTCTTTTTCTTTTTTTTTTTTTAGGGCCACACCCACAGCATATGGAAGTTCCCAGGCTAGGGGTAGAATCAGAGCTGTAGCTGCCAGCGTATGCCAGTGTATGCCACAGCCACAGCAAAGCAGGATCTGCGCTGCACCTGTGACCTACACCACAACTCACAGCAATGCTGGATCCTCAACGCACTAAGCAGGGCCACGGATTGAACCCTCATTCTCATGGATACTAGTTGGGTTCTTACTGCTGAGCCTATTCTTCCTGTTTCTTAGTGCGTAAACGTTTTTGCCAGATTTTTTTTTTTTGGCTGCCCCATGGCATATGGAGTTTCAAGGCCAGGAGCCATTCTTTTCTTCCCTATAAGGGACACGATTTGTATAAGTGGATAGTTTACGTATAGCAATACAGTTTTGACTGCAGTGAAAGTTCTTATTTTCTCCTTCTTCCTTAACCTCTGACCTAAGACATTCATCCCTCCAGCACATGGAGCAGCTGCAAGTCTAAGGTGCAGGCAAGGAGTGGATGTGCCATGGGCTCCTTAGGTGACTCTGGAGCACCTGGCAGTGCTTCCCTTGGGGTCCTGAGCTGGCCTGTCCTGTAGCCTTCACTGTCCCCTGAGGCTTTGAGGGTCACAGGCAAGATGGATGGTCTCTCAGACCAGGTGCACTTTGCCTGAGTGGAATCCTAAAATTAACCTGGTCCAGCTTCTTATCTTCCAGGTGATAAAAACCACCGTACTAGAAATAGGGTGTTTAGCAATTTGTCTAAGGGTAGAGCTGAGACCACAACCCAAGTCTTCTGAGCCCAGTATGGTATTCTTTTGATCATACCTTGTTCTTACTTTGTTCTTTTTTTTTTTTAATTGCTTAAAACTACTCAGTATCTAGGGATAAAAGTTTATCTCTAAGCTGAAGAATTTGGAAAAACTCCAGAAAAGTCAAGCCTTGTAAGTTCATCACTGAGAGCAGTTGAGTACATCTTTTCCCAGGTTTTAAAACATACTTTAGCATAGTTGAGCCTCTTATAGTAAGTAACATATTTGTCTCCTGGATTTTTAAAGTTTTTCAGCACCATGAAATCATTGTAAACCTTATTTTCACGGTGATGTACCATCACACGGGCTGAAGGTATCACACAATATACTAAAATCATTCCCCAGTGCTGGGCATTTGCATTGCTTCAAGTTTTTCAGAACAGAGTGTTTCCTGATTCTAAGTCAGGCTGGAGTGAACGTTGCTATAACTTAATCTTTGTCCTTTATTTCAAATGAACTCCTTAGGATACATCCCCTGGAATAGGACTTCTGAGGAAAGGTATGAACTTATGGCTCTTGCCTTGTTGCTCCCCAGACAATCTGTACCACTTTCTACTCTGACTCCTGTTCCTAAATCCAGTGCGTGAGATGCAGATGAGAAAATACACCACAAATAAAAAGCTACGTGGAGACAGAGTAGTACAGTTGTTTGGGTTTCTGCTATGCTTTGGGTGGGTTCCTCCTACCTCTCTCCTCCTCCAGTCGAACTCAGTCTCATTCTAGGTAGTCAACATATGTAATACAAACTCTTCACTGTATTATACACTGTTTGTTTATATTATTAGCCCTGGTCAGTATGTATTTACTTGGAAATTAGAGCATCAGGTTGGGCTCTGTCCTTCTGGGTGATCTTCTATATATACCCAAGTGTATACACTCTTAGTTCTTTGGGGACTGAGTTGAGGTGGCCCCAAACCCATTTAGACACCTCCCAATATGCCTGGCCTCATCATTCCTCCCCCCACCCCAATATTAGTCAATAACAGGTAGGAGATTTCACCTTAAACATTCATTTATGGACTTTGTTTAATTGAGGCATAGTTGATTTTTTTTTCTTTTTGCATTTGTGGACTTTTGACATTTATGACTTATTTTCTCAACCCTAAACCAAGTCACTTTCTATAAAATCAGGACACATCGCTGAAAACTCAGGGTGTGTGACAATCTTAGCTAATGGTCCTGCTCTTTGTGAAATTGTATTGCTTTAAATCCATTTGTAAGGAATGGAGTGTTTATTAATGAAACCATATTTAAATTTTATCCTCTAAATTTATTTACATATGGATAACATAGCTCAAGCTAGTGATAATGTATATATTATTAAATTTACTTCGTTATAAATGATGCATAGTTAGATTTTAATTAAAATGTATTATTTAAATAAATATCAAACATTCAACAGGAAAAACCTAAAATCATAATAAATAAAAGTTACTCAGATGAGTTGAAGCATATGTTTGAGACTAGGGAAGAGGATAAACTTTGATATAAATCTCTAAAGGAATGCAGAGTGTCTTTTCTAAGTATATTTGTAAAGTCAATAAAATAGGATTTTATATAAAAGTAGCTTTTGAATCGTTTCATTTAGTTTTTAACATATCATCTGGGAAGGGATTGCGAGGAATTCCCTGTGAGTGAAACCAGGGTGAATTATGTTTCTTACAGATGGTTTTATTTCCTTTTTGTGATACTGCTCGGATCATGAAACAAGTATCTTGGAAAATGTGAGCTGCAAAGATGCGAGCTGAGAGATGTCTCTTGCATGTATGCCCTTTCTATAATAGAGAAAGGACACTTTGAGTTTAAGCAGAGATGTTTCTCCTTTTCACTCTTGGCCATGACTTTGTTGTGCAGAGCTTCTGTGCCTTTCTCCTCCAGGACAGTGTCTGTTCATTGACAGGGAAATGCTCCCCCACCCTCCTGGCCAGCTCGTGTCAGGCATGCCCTTTTTTTCTTTTTCGGAAAATTTAAATGTATTTTAGCACCCAGCTTAACTCCCTTCCCTGCTGTTACTTTTTCCTTCTCACTGTTTTGTTCTTAATTAGTACTGTCTTACAGAAAGGGACCGGTATCAGGACTAGGAGGTGACCAGGTCTCAAAAGAAAACCTTTTTCTTTTCTGCTTTTAATGATCCTGAATTAATCCATGCAGCTTGGAAGCTGTAGCTGTGGCTCTTCCTGATGTTTTCTTTCTGCATTTCCTTCCAGGACTTGGATGTTGAGGGTTCTACCAATGCTTCCTTTGTCCTTTTCTTATTGTCCAAAAGAGTCTTAAGTGATCTTCTCCAGGAAATGGCTGGCTGCTGCCAGCAGTCTGCCTAAGACTATTTGAGAGAAGTTGCTGCTTTTGAAATACCAGTGGAGAAGTTCAAGGCCGATGCTGTGGTTGTGATCCACTCCCAAATAACTGGGGACCACAAACATTTTCAGGTCACCTTTGACTCACTTACACTGCGAGCAGTGGTTAACACTGAAAAGAAATCCACACAAAACCTTGGCCATAGTCAGAGGTAGAAAAAGCTATGGATTTAGGACCTGCCAAGCAGCCCTTGGAAAACCCAGAGGAGGAAGATTAGTTCCTGGTTTCTGTCTTCATTTTTGAGAGGAACAAACTAATAAAAGGACAGAGTAAATGACTGGCTTTGCAGGTGAGGTTAGACACTTAATCCTCTTAACAAGCCAGAAAGTATGGGGAAAACTATCCCCATTTCACAGATGAGAAAACAGAGGCTATGAGAGGCTAATAAACTTGCCACAAGTCAGGATTCAAACTTAGAGGTGGATCTGAGGCCAGTGGCTGCATTGTACTCCTTTCCTATCTTCCCAAGAAATAACAAATAACAGAATAAGAATCTCTTTGCTGAAATGTGCCAGATTTGGGGAGGAGGGGTTTCCCTATACAAATTTCTTTGAATAAAGACAATTAAAAAGTGATGCATGTGAAAACTAAAAAAAAAGATATATAAAATTTAATCTCCAATGTGTCCTTTCTCTAGAAATATAAAAATATGTACCTTTAAACAGTTATAGTTTTGGGTTTTCATACAAATGAGATCATCTATTAATATAAAGATATTCTGTAATAGTGTTTTGATGCATTTTTGTTGATTTTTCTTAAAATATGGACATCACTTTAGGTTAGCCACATATATTGAAATGAGTTAAAATTGTAGTAATTTACAATATGTGTATAGTATAATTTAGTCAGCCACCTTACATTGATGGACAGCCTGTTTGTTTTTCTTTCTGTGTTTTGTTTTGCCACTAAAATAGGATTACAGTAAATTCACTTATACATAGGTATGTGTACATGGGTTTTTTGCTGGTATTTTTGTTTCTATGGGAGCCTTGCTGCCTTGCTCCAGATTTTAATAAAAATATTTCAATGTTTTAAGCATTGAATATGCCTTTGTTAAGTTTTGGTAAATATAATTGATCATATTTAAGTAGCGTGCATCCATTCATGTTTTAATTTTTATTGAAAGAGGTTGATGATTTTATTAAATGTCTTTTAAGCATGATATAATTGTAAGCTTTTGCCTTTATTTTGTGATGTAATAAATTATGTTGATTAGATTTCCCAATACTGAATCATCTTTGCATTCTTGGAATAAATCCTGATTTGTTATGGTATGGTATTCCTTTCATATGTTGCTAAATTTGATGTGCTAATACACTATTTAATTTTTTATGACTACAGTCTTGAGATGGGTCTGGAGTTTTTCCTTATTTGCACTCTATCAGTTACTTATATTAGTATTATGTTTTTAAAATGATTTAAGAGTATCATCCTCTTCCTAAAGACTGAAAGCGTTTGTATAATACAGGAAATACCTAATTTTTAAAAATTAAGGAGAAATCAACTGGAAAAACACCTGGGCTTGGAATCTCCTGCAACCACACCCCCAAATCTTTGAAAGCACATGCTTTTAATTTTTCAGGATATATTAGAGCTATTCTATTCATCGCCTTACTTTTTCTCTAGAGTTTGATATTTCCTACTGTAGGAAATTAGTTTGCCTAAATTTAAGTTTATTGCATAGACTATACACAGTATTGTTAAAATTTTTTATATCCTTGGTAATAACCCCTTCCTCATTACTAATGCTTTTTTTTTTTTTTTGTCTTTTTGCCATTTCTTGGGCCGCTCTCGCGGCATGTGGAGGTTCCCAGGCTAGGGGTCGAATCGGAGCTGTAGCCACTGGCCTATGCCAGAGCCACAGCAACACAGGATCTGAGCCACACCTGCAACCTACACTACAGCTCACGGCAATGGCCAGATGCTTAACCCACTGAGCAAGGGCAGGGATCAAACCTACAACCTCGTGGTTCCTGGTCGGATTCGTTAACCACTGTGCCGCAACAGGAACGCCACTAATGCATATTTTTGCTTTTGTTCTTTTTCCCCTTCATCAAGCTTGTTAGAGGTTTATGTATTTTATTCTCTTCAAAGAAATACATATATTAATTTTACATTTAATATTTTTAATTTAATTTCAGTTTGTAATCTTTATTAATTCACTTTTACTCTTCCTTTTGACTTGTTATGTTGCATGCCTGTCTCATTTTGCTTTTAGTCTTCTTAAAGTAAAATGAAACAGGCATTCAAGACATTTAAGGCTATAAATTTTCTTGAAGAATAGCTTTAGCTATGTATCTTTGGCTTTGGAGAATTAATCTCCTTTTTGTTATGTTTCTAGACGGTTTATAGCTAAAATACTTACTTGCCCTTTGATTCTGAAATTATTTAAAAGCATTTCACTAAATTTTCTTTTAGGTATCCTTTGGTACTTTATTATCATCTATGAATGAAATCTTATAGGGGTTTATGAAAGTTTACTGGTGTCCAAATATATGATCAATTTTTAATTGTTCCATGGGCATAAAAAAATACTTGGTAAAATACAGAGCTTTCCCTTTCTATATTTAGTAAATCAGACCTATTGATTGCATTATATTCAGAGCCTCCAAATCCGTGTTTGTTTTTGCTGTCAAATTGAGAGCTATGTTAGTGTCTAAAAATTTTTAAACTGTCATATTTCTAAGATCTTTTGCTTAATGTAGTCACCTGCCATTTTATTTCATGCATAAAGATGTATATTTTTTTTTTACATCAGATTACATATCCTACTTTCTCCAGTTTGAGACTTAATGGCCTTGAATTCTTCTTTGATTCTTATATCACCACCATTGCTTTCTTTTTATTTGTATTTGCTCCTTCAGCTCTTCATTTTTCAACTCCTTATCACTTTGTCTTGGGTAGGTTCAGTGTTTTGCTGTTGTTATTTTAAATAGAGCTGGACTTGTAAAATCCAATGTGACAGTTTTGTCCTTTAACAGAGATTCTGCCTTCTCTTGTCTTTATAGTGATAACCAATAAATTTTGCTTCATTTCATCTTTTCAGTGGCTGCCACTTATTTTCCTTTGTTTTGTTTTTCTCAATTCTTATGTCATTTTAGCAATTACTTTGTTAATTTAAAAGTTGTGTTATTTTCAATCCTTCTAGTCCCTAACAGTTGAAAGAAAACTCTCTCTCCTGACACACCAGCCTTAAATCACTGCTTTGTCCACCAAGATGTGCATTTGCACAACTCCTGTCATCCCCATAATTTGGTATCTCCTGGATCTTCCTCCAGATTTCTTATCCTCTGATTCGTGAATTCCTATTCCATGTTTTTACTCTTTGCTTTGTGATGCCTACATCCCCCCGCCCCTTAATCCTCCGGAACATTATTTTGATATCCTAGGGCAATAGACATATTCTCTTCACCTCATTGTATTTTTTATTTTTTAATGTTAATTTATTGTGGTAAGAACAATTAACATGAGATTTACCTTCTTACATTTTAAAGTGTTCAGTATGGTTTTGTAGACCATAGGTACAGTGATGCACAGCAGGTCTTCAGGATTTAGTCACTTTGTTTAACTGAAACTTTATGAACTCCTGTTAAGTTTTCTTAATCAGCTTCTTTTTAAATTCAGAAGGTTTTTTTTTTATGGGGTGTTGATTTTGTTTTGGAGGGAGGTTTGGGTGTGTGAGCAGCATGTGGAAGTTCCCAGGCCAGGGATCGAGCATGAGCTACAGCAGTGACAACTCTGGATTCTTAATTGCTAGGCCACCAGGGAACTCCTCAGAAAGTTTTAAAGCTACAACTGTATCTCCATGCGTGCTCTCATTACCTTTTCATCAAATTTTTCCTCCGCTTGGAGTTCGCATGGTGGCTCAGCAGGTTAAGAGTCCAACATAGTGTTCATGAGGCTGCGGGTTTTATCCCTGGCTTCCCTCAATGGGTTAAGGATCCTGTGTGGCTGGAAGCTGCAGCTTAGGTCGTAGATGTGTCCCAGATCTGGTGTTGCCGTGGCTGTGCCGTGGGCTGGCAGCTACAGCTCTGGTTTGACCCCTAGTCTAGGAACATGCATGTGCCTCAAGTGTGGTCCTAAAAAGAAAAAAATAGTTGTTTTCCCTTTTGCTTCATTAGTTTTATTCTGGCATGCACCATTGCAGTTCAGCTTGACCACCCTCCCTCAGGCTTCTTGTCTCTTCGCCTGCTTCTGGCTGCCCTCAGCAGCCAATGTAGATTGCAGGTTGTATTACTCCAGCAATGGTGAACTAGCAAGAGGTAGATGACGGAAGTGAGGGAGCAAGTAGCCTCCTGCTGTGTTCTCTGTCCCCAGGCTCTCCTGGCCACAAGGCTTGGGAACAGTGCCACCTTCCATTGAAGCCTCCTTCCCTTGGGTTTCATGTGGATCCGAAGGCTTCTTCCCTTCACAGGGACCCTCAGCTACAGTGGACCATGGAGAGTCATGCCAGTTTCCTCTTCTGCAGATGTTGCTCCCTCCACCCTTAGAGGTCCCTTTACCTCAGGCATTGCCTGTGAACTTTATAGGTTGTCGTTCTTGTTATTCCAGGAAGGGAACTGGCAGGGAAGCCGGGTCAAGTCTGTTTGCTCAGGCCATCAGCTTCCCCACAGAAAAAGTGTTGGAGCAGAAATTTATTTGCTCTATGTATTGTGAGATAGAAGCAGAAAAAAGATGTGTATACCTGCATTTGGAAGCAACTCGGTAAGAGTGATGATACACTGATGGGGCATACAATTAATTTAATTGTATGAAATTGGGAAACTTAAACGAAGGAGACACAACACTGTGTTTCTCTTATGGGGAGAACTCTATTTCTTATCCTTATCCCCAGCACCTTCTCCCCCACGTCACTTAGTACAGAGAATAACACATCCTACCAATGGCGTAATCAACAACAGCATCGATTATCTGCCTAGAAGCATACACACATGTACACACAGAGAGAGAGAGAGAGAGGTGGAATTTCCTCTCTTCACAGCTGGAAAACTTGACGCAAAATACCTAACTAGCTTGACCCAAGTTGGGGAGTGTTTGCATCTGCATCTCAAAGTAGGTGTTTTTGCCTTATATTCACAGGCTATTTATATAAAGTGGCACTGGGCTGTCCCAGAAAGGACTGCAGCGTTAGGTTAAGACCGTGTGTGCTCTCTTTTAATGAGTCTTACCTTTAGAATAGTGTGTTTTCCTGTTTTCCAGTATCTTAGGATGTAAGTGCCCAAGTACCTCCATGGTTTGCATCACAGGAGAAGGGCCCGCAGTGCGGTCTGTTTGGTGAACACATGGATTATTGCAGCGAGGTGCAATAGAAATAGCTTCATGTCCTTACAAAATTACCAACACAAGTAAGAACCTGGAAATTGTTGCTATGCATGTATGTCAGAAGATTTCTCAACCACTTCCATACTGAGTTTAAAAAAAGACTTTTTTATTTTCAAGTTTTGTGGGCATCTGGGGCCACATGTCAGCTAAAGCTGAATAGTTGCAAGGCATTTTTAGATCCTTAGGTACATACTCTGTTGAAAATATCTCTGTGTATCAGGTCTCAAAGTTATAGTGCCTGTAATCTGCTGATAAATGTGGTGTCTGCACTGGCCAGCTGAGCTTCAACCACATGAGGACTTGCAGAGTTACCTAATGTTGGTATCTTTTCATTCCTCAAACAGTTTATCTGCCTGTCCCAAAGCACTTTGAGACTTAACTTCTTATCTTGGTTGACCAGTATTTGCAGACAGGGCCAATGCCTCTGCTGCCACTTTTGCTTGGTTACTGCAAGAGAGCACCATCGTTTTTCTCTTTTTTAATGAAGCATTAAGGTCCGTTTACATAGTGATAAATAAAGTAATTACTGCAGCCATGGCATTCTGCCTAAGTCATCTTGAAAACTGAATGCAAAATCTTTTTAATAGCCCCATAATGGTCTCTTGAAGTGTTAAGATTTTTATAATGATAGCTGTAATACAAGGGCCATCATTTACTGGGAGGCTTGAATACTGACCATTTCCAGGGGGTCCCCGTTCGTCTCCAGCTGGGCTGAGTGGACATCAGTGCAGATGGGTGCGTGCTGGCTTCTGTGATGGGTGTCTGCCAGGGCCGCCCTCGGTCAGGAGAAGGAGGCTAACCTGCCACCATCTTGAGATGATGGGGTGTTTCTAGTCCAGCTCCCTGTTGCCATGGAGGAGGTTTTAGGATATCTTCTTTTTTGGCAAAATAGAACTTCTGTTTTGGGAACTCTAAGGCACTGCCCAGTTTGGAGAGTGTTATATAAGAAGTCATATTTCTTCTCTTTTTTGATTGTCCATCATTTGATACAAACTGATCAAAGAATGCTTCAGTGATGAAAAGGAGAGGGGAACTTTGCTCAACTCTTTTTTGTGGGTATCATTTGCTTTCTTTTTTTGAAAAATTTCTTTTTTTATTGAAGTATAGTTGATTTACAGTGTTGTGTTCATTTCTGCAGTATATAGCAAAGTGATTCCATTATAGATACATTCTTTTTTATATTCTTTTCAATTATTTGGTTTATGTCAGGGTATTGAATACAGTTCCCTATGGATAGTGATGAACTTGCCTTTGGTCCAGTAAGACCTTGTCATTTGCTTCTCAATGTCTAATTTATTTCAGCATTTTAAAGGCACAGAGATTCTGAATCGTCTCTTTGTGCCAAATTGAAGTGAACTAGAGACATATTTTGCACAGAGCTGTGTGGATGGTTATCCTCTTGGCAAAGTCTGGGCCTAGATGCCACGTGACCGTCAGACAGGTGACCCACCCTATGGTGGGGGTTCTGCAGCTCTGCATTGAAGGTGCCCTGGCTCTGAGTTCTGGAGTGTTCTTCTGCAGGAAAGACTGCAGGGGTGTATCCCAGCACTCGGATTTTTTGTACATCTGTTACTGGGTGTCGTTGGCTTTGATGGCTGGAACTCTCGGAGAGACATGCTGTTATCAGTGCTGTCTGTCACTGCATAGCCTTCTAGCTCTTGCTGGGTCCCAAGTGAGTTTCAGGGACAGAGGCAGAGAGAGAGAAAGAAAACAATGCAGAGGCAGATGGGGAAAGAGAAAGGAAGGAGCTACAGAGTCATGGAAGGAGAGAGGAACAAGGGAGGGAGAAAGGTGTGGAACATTCAGAGTAGGCGGATAAATGACAGTTCACAGAATGGGGCCCAGCCAGGGGTCTGGCCCTCTTGATTTGTCTTCATAGCTGGTCTGAGACTGGCCAGAGCCATGATAGCCTCCAGCCCTGTGGGAACTTGCCCTTTCCAGCTGAGGTTTGAGGTGGACCCTCTAATCTTGTTTCCATAGTCCATTGGTCTCACCCCTGGGCCTGGGCTGTTGCCCCTGCTAGCCACGCCTTTCCTTCTGTGAGAATCCTTCAGGTTCCATTCAATCTTAATTCCTCTAGGATGCTACTGATGAATGTAATGTTTACCGGCCGCCTCTCAGTGCCAGGCACCATGCTAGGCGTGGGAGACAGTAATGAACTCACCTTTGCTCCAGCTTTTAGGGAGCTCACATCTAGTGGGAGACACAGATGAAACTTAGGTCCTAACTACACAAACCTTTTACTCTTCACCTGTTTTATCATCCAGTCTTGCCTTCCTGGCATTCATTTCCTGTTTGGAGCATGCCTGAGGCATTGGCACTTCCACACAGAGACTGCAGTGTCCGGGTCCCTACCTCTTGTGCTGATGCCACTTAGCAGTCCAAGGATGACGGTAATTCCTGCATGTGTACAGTGACCATTGCCTTTGCATAAAGAAATGTTGAAGTTATACAAGAAACTCAGGAAAGTTGTTACCTTCTGAATGTATACCTTTTCATATCATTTTGAAGTTGAACCCTCTGATTGTGTCTCCTATTCCAAAAGGGTTTTAAATTTTTAAAAATGCGTCTTTCAAAGATGCACACATTCCAAAAGTTAATTTTTCTGTTATGGAGATCATGTTCTTTCAAATATGTAAATTAAATTTAAAAGAAAAAAATAGACGTAAGAGAGAAAATGAAAACCAATGTAATGTCTATAAAGGCAGCTCTGACCATCTCTTTTTATTTAATATTGACATTTTCTACGGTTCATCTGACATGTTCTAGCTAGGGAAATCTTTTCCTTTTTGTCCCTTTCTGATTTTATTTTTCTCAATGTATTTAGACCCTTTTCTATTCTGTTGTGTTAATTTTCAGTGTTGCTCTTTCAGATGTGAATTAGGGGCCACAAATGATCTTTGAAAACAAGCAAACATCCTGAGGGCCATAGTGTGTTTGCGTGTTTGTTTTTAGCATCAGTTGACACTGTGCTTCTGACATGGCTAAGACTGCTGTTTTGTGTTTTTAGAACAAAGCTTTGTGTCACTGTCATCCTAGTGTGGAGCAGGTGGCCTCCCCTGCCCCCCACCTACCTTTCCCCTGTTTGTGAGGCTTTGTGGACGCTGTGCATGGACAGTGTCCTCCCACCCTGGGAAGGATGCAGAGGCCCCTTAGTAATCCCTGGGTTTGGTCTCATCCAAGTGGTAACCTTAAATTCTGGCCTATACTTATTGAAACTGGGCTAAGGGGTTTTAACCTCTTTTGTGCATTCATTTTGAATGCCTGGACTATAGAGTCCCTTGCAGACCACCTGACCATGTAAGGCCTGCTTGGTTCTGTTGCTTCCAGGCTGATTGGTCATATGTGCTTGCAAATGACATACAAGGTTTTGGTTTTTGTTGTGGTTGTTTTGGTAACAGCTTTACTGAGATACTATTCACATACAATGCAGTTCACCCATTTAAAGTGTACAGTTCAATGGCTTTTAGTATATTGAGTTATGCAACCATCACAACAATTAGGTTTTTTTTTTTTTTTTTTTTAGGAGTATACAGTGTTATGACTTAATATGTGTATACATTGGGAAATGATTACCAAAGCCAAGTTAGTTAACACATCTACCACCTCACATAGCTTTTGTTTTGGCTTGGGTTTTTTTCCTTTCCTTTCCTTTTCTTTTCTTTTTTTTTTTTGATGAGAACACAAGTTCTACTATCTTAGCAAACTTCAAGTATTGTACATTACAGTGTTATTAACTGTAGTCACCATGCTCTAGATCCTCAGAGTTTATTCATCTTATAACTCATGGTTTGTACCTTTTGACCAGCATCTCCTCCTTTCCCCTACTCCGTAACCCTTGGCAGATCTATCTGGTTCTATGGGGTTTTTTTTAGATTCCGTATGTAAGTGAGATTTTTCCATTGTTGTCTTTGTCTGTCTTATTTCACTCAGCCCAATGTCTGCCAGGCTCATCTGTGTTATCACAAACAGCAGGACAGGGTTTCCTTCTTTTTATGGCTGGGCAATATTCCACTGTATTGTATGTACACACACTCACATGCATATGTGATACAGATATTTGACATTTTCTCTTTCTGTTCACCTATCAATGGATATTTAAGTTGATATTGATATCCTGATTGTTGTGAACAGTGCTGCAGGGAGCATGGGGTACACTTGCAGATGTGGGAATCACGTGACACTGTGACACTTCCAGCTGTGATGCAGTCCTGACCAGTGTGACCCCATCAACACCAGTGGCCTTTAGTGAGAGTGTCTTGTTTTTCAAGTGTTTTTCCCCTCACAGGTCCCCTAGGCTTGGTTCTTGCTGTGTGCCAGGTAGGCGTGCATGTTTCAGCTTTTTCGTTCTTCTGGAGAATTGTTGCTGACGAGAAACGCTTGGCATTGCATCAGATTTGTTCTTGCCACTGCTGTATTAGCAATAAATAGATACTCAGTTTGCATATTTAACACCCTTCCTTCAGCCCACATCTCTTCACTATAGGATCAGCTTTTCATTGCTTTGTAGAGCTTTTAATTACATGGGGCTTTTCTGTCTTAACTAGGATATAACTTTTCTCCTTATTAATCAGAAAAAGTCACCAAGAATGTTACAATTTATAATGGGGAGGAGTATTCACAAACAAGCTTACCGTTTTTCCTTCCTTCCTTCCTTCCTTCCTTCCTTCCTTCCTTCCTTCCTTCCTTCCTTTCTTTCTTTCTTTCTTTCTTTCTTTCTTTCTTTCTTTCTTTCTTTCTTTCTTTCTTTTCTTTCTTTTCTTTCTTTTCTTTCTTCTTCTTCTTCTTCTTTTTTTTTTGGCTGCCTTGTGGCATATGGAGTTCCTAGGCCAGGGGTTGGGTCCGAGCCACAGTGGTGACCTAAGCTGCAGTGCTGGGATCCTTGACCCACTGTGCCAGGCCCAGGGATTGAACCTGTGTCCCAGTGCTCCCAAGAGGCCACCAATCCCATTGTGTCACAGCAGGGACTCCTTTTTTTCTTTTTCTTCTTATTCTTTTTTTTGTGTGTGTGTGAGTGACATTACTTTTATCATGAGAAGGGAAAAAAAGAGGACTTTGGAAGTAAAAATAAATTATTTGCTAAAATCATCAACCTCCGCAATAACCCAGTGGGTCTATTGTTTACAGCAAAGGAGTTACATACAGAAGGATGCTGGGGACTTAGTGACTAAGAGAAATTAGATTTTGTTACAAATACAGGCTTTCAGCACAGAGAAAGGGGATACTTTATAAATATTGTGAAGAGTTTTTACATATAATACAATAATAGTGAATGCTAAACCAGCTTAGCCAACTTCTTGTTTTTTCTTTTTAAAGTGATACTCTTTGAATGATAATTCCCTATACTGTCTTCGAATCCACAGCTCCACTGAGGTGCCCCTGTGTTTTCAGAGCCATTGCGAGTCTGTTTTAAGACTTCCTTTCTGATATATGTGGTGGGATATTTACTTTTTAAGAAGAAAAAAAGGCTTTTTTTTTTTTTTTTTTTTTAACTGTGGTAGAATTCACATAGCATAAAAATTAGCTATTTAAAAGCAAACAGATCAGGGACATTTAGTACATCACAAGGTTGTACAACCACCACCTCTAACTGTCTAGTTCCAGAACATTTCATCACCCCAACAGGAAGCTCTGTACCCACTGAGCTTGTTCCCCATTCCTCCCCCTTCCAAGCCCCTCACAACTACCGATCTCCTTTCTATCTCTATGTATTAACCTGCTCTGGATGTCTCATTTGAGTGGAATCATACAGTGTGTGAGCTTCTGTTTCTTCTTTCATTTATCATATTTTTTGTATCATTGTCTCAGCTTTTATTATTATTATTATTATTTAATAGTTATTTCTCCAAATAATTTTTTTTCTGCTGTACAGCATGGTGACCCAGTTACACATACATGTACACATTCTATTTTCTCACATTATCATGCTCCATTGTAAGTGACTAGACATAGTTCCCAGTTGCCACACAGCAGGATCTCATTGCCAATCCATTCCAAAGGCAATAGTTTGTATCTATTAACCCCAAGCTCCCCAACCACCCCACTCTCTCCCCTCCCCTCCCCCCTTGGCAGCCACAAGTCTATTTATCATATTTTTAAGGTTCATCTGCGTTGTAGCTTGTACAATCCTTCATTCCTTTTCTTTTTTTCTTTTTTCTTTTTTTTAATTTAATTTTTTTTTTTTTTTTGTCTTTTTTTGGCTATTTCTTCGGCCGCTCCCGCGGCATATGGAGGTTCCCAGGCTAGGGGTTGAATCGGAGCTGTAGCCACCGGCCTACACCAGAGCCACAGCAACGTGGGATCCAAGCCACGTCTGCAACCTACACCACAGCTCACGGCAACGCCGGATCGTTAACCCACTGAGCAAGGGCAGGGACCGAACCCGCAACCTCATGGTTCCTAGTCGGATTCGTTAACCACTGCGCCACGAAGGGAACTTCCCCTTTTCTTTTTTAAAATATTTAATTTTTTATGGCTGTACCTGCAGCATATCGAAGTTCCCAGGCCAGGGATTGAATCTGAGACATAGACGTGATCTACACTGCAGCTATTGGCAATGCCAGATCCTTTAACTCACTGTGCTGGGCTGGGGATTGAACCCGTACCTCTGCAGCAACCTGAGCACCTACAGTCAGGTTCTTAACCCACTGCTCCACAGTGGAAACTCCCCTTCACTCCTTCTCAAAAAATTTTTTTTTGTGCTGCACCTGTGGCATGTGTAAGTTTGGGCAGGGATTGAACCTACACCACAGCAGTAACCAGAGCCACTGCAATGACAGTAACCAGCTCCTCAACCCCATTGCGCCACAAGGGAACTTCCATTTCTAAAAATTTTGATACTGTGATCTTAAGGGTTTTAATTGTAATTTTATTGTAATCTCTTTTTCTGTGGTTTAGTTCATTTTTTTATTGAGGTATAATTTACATATAACATTCTATTAGTTTCAAGTGTACAACAAATTAACTTGATTATTTGTATATAGTATAAAATGATCACCACAATAAGTTTGGTTAACATCCACCCCTATATGTAGTTACAAAATTTGTTTTCTCATCATGAGAATTTTCAAGATTTACTCTCTTAGCAACTTGCAAATATGTAATACAGGGTTATCATCTCTGGTTATCACCATGCTTTACATTAAATTTTAATGGATGAATAATGTTCCATTGGATGGATATACCACATTTGTCTTTTCCAGAAGATTTGCTCATTATTGCATAAACCCAGAACTTAATATCTCAATCTTGATTCTGGGATAGATACAGAGATAATGTATTCTCTCTCCTTCTGAACTCAAACAATCATGACAACATTCTGTATTTAGAGATTTAATGAGAATGCATCTGCCCAATAGAAGTGAAAGGACTTTAAAAAGAATACTATATAATTGCTAGATAACTTTTTATCATTCAGGCAAATCTTACATTAATTTAGAGTGGCCAGATTCTTTACAATACTCTGACATTGAAGGAATTTCCCCCTTAATTTTACAGCTCACTCTTCAGCCAGCATATATTGTGGGTCAGCTGTATACCAGGAACTGCTCTAAAGGACTATCCTGAGTTCATGGTCCAGCAGGGAGAAGACAGGCGGGCAAATGTTGTGCTAGTGATGAATGAGCATCCCATAGTGGGTGCACCAATAGCATACATGGGAGAGGGCTTCCAGTTCTGTGCAATGGCAGGTGGGGCTGGGGAACCCAGCTAGGGCAGGAGGAAGAATGGTGTCAGGTGTTGAGTGCCAGGCTGGAAATAGCCTTTGAGAGAAGGGCTGGGGACAAGAGTGAGGCTGGATCACAGAGCACTCACAGGGCCAGGCAGGTAATCATCCTTCTTCAGTCAGTAGAGTATCCAGGAGGGTTTTCCATTGCACCAACATTCCTCGAGTTCATTCATTCTAAGGTTTAAGTAAATTCAACACTGATAAACATTACCCAAGTGATGAATTGAGTCCATAAGGAAGTCCTTGTCCCCTCCCACTGACTTTGCTGAGTACAAGCCCGCCCTTCAGTTCTCTCTCTTCTGATTCCTACCCCCACTATCCTTCAGTTTTTCACCTAATGGATTTATATCTTAACAAAATAAGGATGAAGTAGATATTCTGAAAATTCCAATTTAATGAATGATTAACAATAACTTTTATCCACTGACAGAAAAACTAATCATTACAGTCCATACTTCAAGGGTCATTCTTTTGGTTTTGGTTGTAGTTGTAGAGGTGGGTGACGGTGGTGGTTTTCTCTCTCTCTCTCTGTTTTTTTTGGGGGGGGGTTATTCTTAATGTATCTTCAAATTTCGGCAGAAGTTGTGGTTGAGTTGGTGATTGAATAACTCATTTCTTGATCACTTTATTCTCTGTCGGTCTACAAGGACCTTTATATTCCTTTTAGTCTTCTTTTTTAAAAGTTCACAATATTAACCCCTGCCAGAATGGGTGTAGTTACTGTGGGTGGTAGGAAGCAAACCATTGATTTATTCCTGCAGGCATCAGGAACTGCACCACCTTAACGGTGTTTTGTTATGATCATCTTGTACCTACAGTTATGTACTAAGTCAGTTACTTTGCTAATTCAAGTTACTCAAGAGGAGGTTATTTAAGTGAGTGAGCTATTTATAATTCTCTTTGTAGAAAGCCTCTAGCTCATCTGGTAGCCACTTTATTCCAGGGCTCCCTCCATGTGTGCCCTTGACCCTTACCCTCCCAGTAATGCCTTCTGAGCTTTTGGAAACCCACATAAGCATTTTGTATGGGCCAGTGGGCATCATTCACCTAATTTTTTTTTTTTTTTTTAATTTTGCATTTTAGGTCTGCTCCTGCAGCATATGGAAGTTCCCAGGCTAGGAGTCTAATTGGAGCTACACCTGCCAGCCTACACCACAGCCACAGCACTGTGGGATCCAAGCCTCATCTGTGACCAACATCACAGCTCACAGCAACTCTGGATTCTTAACCTAATGAGGGAGGCCAGGAATCAAACCCCAGTCCTCATGGATCCTAGTTGGATTCATTTCCAACAGGAACTCCCTTCCCACCTAAATCTGTTTTGTGTTCTCTGGATCATTCATTGTAAATAATTTATTTTTACCTTCCTGCATTGGATTCTTTAGGTGACAAAGATCTTAAGAAGTGCTCTAGGGAAAGAATGATCTCAGTAGTATTATTTTCAGAGAAAACATGTTTTCTGAGCATGGATTTTTCTGTTCTTTCTTTTCCAGGTAGGCTCTAATTCTGTGCTGTGCTTTTGTTTGGAAGTAGTTTTTTTGTCAAGGCTGCTACCACTGTGAAATAAGGAAGGGTATGTCAGTGTAGGAGGCATAACTGTAATTATCTGGTTGGGCGTGGCTTGTATTATTTTCCACCTCTTGATGAAATTCTGAAAAACTGAGGCCAAAAGTGAGGTTCCTTTTTGCCCTCAAAAAGATGTTTTAAAATAAAGATGTAATGAAAAAGCTTTATGAATACTTCAGGAAAAAAGAATTTTGTCGATATTCAGCAGTTTGCAAGTGCACCAATCTTGGGGTGGATTTTATCTTGATATGTTTTTAGAAATTCTGGAATTCAGTGTATTAAAATATATGGCTCTTGGACGTTCCCCTTGTGGCTCAGCAATAACAAGCCCAAGTAGTATCCATGAGGACGCGGGTTCGATCCCTCACCTTGCTCTGTGGGTTAAGGATCCAGTGTTGCCGTGAGCTGTGGTGTAGGTCGCAGATGTGGCTCGGATCCCGAGTTGTGGCTGTGGCTGGCAGCGGCAGCTCTGATTCCACTCCTAGCCTGGGAACTTACATTTGCCTAGGGTGCAACCTAAAAAGCACACACACACACACAAAATTTAAAAAATACATGGCTTTTAGTTAGAACCAGTTGTCACAGGATAGTAAGCATGAATGGAAATTGATACTTGTCCTCATCCTGCTTCATCCAGACAGTCAGCATCCCAGCTGATGGGGCCCACACTTCCTGTTGGTGCTGCTGGGATGGGAGAAGTGGGGAGCAGCCCATCTTATCTCCCAGCTCAGATCCTTGGCATTGCTTGAATATTTGTGTGTTTGTGTGGGGGTGATATTTTCTTGAGAAGGCTGCTAAATAACAGGAATTCTCAGAGTTCCTTAGTCTGCAGCCTGCACTGAATGGTGTGTGTGCCTTCTAGCAGTGAGGTAAGATCCAGGTTGATGGGGGTAACAGTCAGACTTAGAGTTAGAAAACCACACAGATGGAGAAGGTGGACCCTGTGGAGATTCACAGGTCCTCTGCTCATACAGGTTGCCTTTCAGGACGTTGCAGGAGCTCATTTTTTCCAGGAAATTGGGCTAAGGTCTCTTCATATCTTCAGCTTCACTGAGGTGTTATTTTTCTTCCTGTAACTTTGATTTTGGTTGATATGTAGTCTCTCCAAAGAAAATATTCATCAGATGCCCTTTCTACACCATGGCGTTGTGCAAGAGGTATCAGATTTTAGCATAAAAATGCATCATTCTGGCCACTCAGAGCTTCCCTGTGAACACATGTAGATAATGTGTAGTGGAAACCCATTTGATAAATTAAAAAATAATTTATCTCACTTCTTATTTTAACTCTTTTTGACACAGAGTATATCACAAGAGACAGCAAGAGTTTGAAGTCTTTGGATAGATACTTTGCTCGGTTTTGTGAAAACATTTAAACAGAAAGACTATATTTTCTTTGCAAGCAAGCAACATCAAAAAGTAGCATTTCTCTACCTTTATCATATGCATCTTGTGGCTAATTTATCCGTGGAGGGATGTGCTTTGTGTGGTGGTTTTTAAATGGTTTAGACCCTTTAAAATGTTGCCACGCTTACCTCTTTTTGTCCTAACAAGTATAAGGCATCACCTTTTCTGCTGACTGCCCTCTGCTCGTTTCCTGTAAAAACTCCTGGAGCGGTACTCTTGGGCCTGATCCTGGGAGTCTTCTAAAACTGCAACCCAGCAACAGTGTTCCATGCGTGCAGGGAAAGTAGGAAGACCTCTTCCATCCCTTTTTTTTTCCCTTTTCTTTTTCTTTTTTGTTCATTTTTGTTTCTTTGTTTAAATAGGCTTTATTAATTTTTTTTTGAGTTCACAGCAAAATCGAGCAGAGTACAAAGAGGTCACATGTGCCCTCTGCTCTGCCTTTACTGCTCCCCTCTCCCCCCACCCCTGCAACCCCCCAAGTGCTCAGAGCCTCCCCACCCCACCCCCAGCCACCCTATCGGCACTCTGTACCGGTCACCACCTCTTAAGTCTACCTGGACACATCACTGGAGTCCAGAGTTTACATCAGGCTTTGCCATCATCCCTTTCTTTTC
This sequence comes from Sus scrofa, assembly GCF_054392235.1. Classification (NCBI taxonomy): domain Eukaryota; kingdom Metazoa; phylum Chordata; class Mammalia; order Artiodactyla; family Suidae; genus Sus; species Sus scrofa. Next base: position 146,882,912 of record NC_139383.1, on the reverse strand, counting down.
AACTAGGTAAGAAATTCATCCCAACATAGCCGATGCTGTCAGGATCCCCATGTGCTGCATTGCTAGTAATTAAAACTGGAGCCTGAATTAAAGGAGAGATAGTTTTTTATTGATTGCTGGCATTTGTGAAAAAGGTTTAATTAGACCAGGATATGAAGGGGCTTATTGGCACTTTCCCGCTAGCGCTGACATGGGTCTTTTTTGTGTCTCATCTTGCTCGGAAATTTATGAGTCTACTGCCTTCTGACGAGTGTGCCAGCCACACAGCTTTCATGATTACTAATCCTGGCCATTTTGTTTTGTTTTGTTCCTAAACTTACACATCACGGCACATACTCAGAGGTCTTTCCAGGCATGATTTGAGGTTCTTCGTCCTTCTGTACTGTGGTCTTCCTTGCCCTCTGTGGCTCCCTGGGTGTAAGTGGCTGTTAGCTGACTCTCAAGCCCCTTCCCCTCCTAGCTGTCCCCAGCCCTGCATGCTGGTGGGTTTGTAACTTGGAACCCCTCTGGATATGGAATTTGGGGTCTCCAAGTTTGGGGGTGATGACGAATCCCCATAGGCTGACTGAGTATGCTTCTGCTGGAATTAGAAGTTAGGGGAAGAGAGGTGTAGGCACAGATTTTTACCCTGAAGACCTTTGAACTGGGGAGTGGAGGGCTAGGTTCAGGTGTGAGAGTCCATGAAACTGCAGAGTATTGTGTCACAGTTTGTCTCTAGGCATTGTTCTGGGCAGGAGGGTCCCCTGCAGTCATCAGATTTGTAAAGAGATTTTGGACCCCTTGAGAAGTCGCCTGTCAAGAAGAAGGTTCTAGTTGGGTCCCATTAGTCCCCCATGCAGCCTGTTTGAATGTTTAAAGTTGGTGACTGGCTCCATCTGTGAATGAAGCTTTGAATGGGGATAGAATTGGGTCACTGTTGTGTGATGAAGTGCACCTCTCCTCGGGGTGGGCGTGGGGAGATGGTAGTAGCCCTGCTGTTTCTCTTTGAGTCTTCCCTCCCATCTGCTTGTGTGTCCATCTGTCCAGGCACCCAACGTGGGGATGGGCCCAGCACCTCCTGCTTCCTGAAAGTTGACATTTAGTTCTCTGGAGAACAAGGCTGAGTAGGACCCATGGGGATTTTCCCTACATGCTGCCCTCCTTTCCCTCACCCCTCTGTTCTCCCATCTTCCCCCTTCTTTCTCTGTCCTTACCACTGTTCCCTGAGGGCTCCCAGATTCCTCTGAGTGGAGCAAACCCACATGCTGACAGGTGTGCTTCCATGTGCTTGTGTCTTTGATGAGGAAAAGGGACAGGGCCAAGGCTTTAACTTAAGGTAAGAAGCTTTACCTAGGATGATACCCAGAAAACGGGGAGGTAGGAGGCGAGGCAGGTGGTCTGGGCCAGAATATGCCCCCAGAGTGAATGCTCTGGTGAGGCCCAAGTATATCCTGGAAAGAACAGCTCTCAGGTCAGGACTGGAGTTCATCTACCAGCAAGCAAGAACTTACGCAAGAGATAAGGTCTTTGTTTCAGAAGGAACACATTCAATGATAAGGGAGAGGAAAAATTTAAGGGCACAGTTAAGTTTGGATGTTTGCTTTCTTGTTTAGTTTCTGGCAATTGTTATAAAGCCCAGGGTGTTCTTTGTTTACCAGCAGCCAGCTGATCAGGTTACGGATGTTCAGGCTAACTTTCCCTCCCACCCTTCCTCCTTCCTTCTCCTATTCTGCCCACAGTTTTTTTCAAGTCGGCAGGAAGGCTTTTAATTTTTTAACAGCATGGGAATTGCTTAAATGTCCCCCCTCTAGTGGTGTATTCATAGCAGCTTAGGTGGGGAAAGACCAGTTTGCACAGCTGAGTTCTAAAATGAACACACTGCTTATGTTCTTTATACACACGCAACGAGGGCTTCTCCACTGAGACCCCCAGAGTGTGAATAAACATAGACTTTTAGTTGAACTAAAAGCATGGATTTTTTTTTTTTTTTTTTTTTTTAAGATATAACCCCATGGTGATTGTGGAATAATTTGAAATTTTCTGAAAACATGAAGCAGGTGTTTGATGATCAGTTTTCTGCTTTAAAACATTTCTCAAGTAAATCTTATGCTGATGTTATTAAAAAACTACTATTTTACATTTGTAAATATTTCTTACAGTTGATTTATTAATATTTTCTAGCCTCTGGAAAAAGTGGAACTTTTTGAAAGCGGCTGATATTTTTGCTATAAACTTTTTTTTTTTTTTTGAGTTCTCATGGAGTCGCAGGCTCTATTCTGGAGAATTAATATTGAATGGGATATTTTAAACAGAAGAAAGGTTTGTGAAGAATTAGAATGCAGGGAGACCTTCGAAGGGCGTTTTTTAGTGGACAAGGGGAGGGATGTGGACTGGGGCACTTGTCATGATTCTTTCCATGGAAGGTAAGTAAAGATCCTCCAAGTGCCTGCTGATCTCAGGATGGCGTTTGCCGCTGAGTGGGGGGGATGTTGAAGGCCAGTGGTTGGAATCCCTCTCCTTCCCCCCAGGGGAGAGCAATCACCATTCCTGGATTCAGATTGCTCCATACAGTATAAATATCTGGATTTCTGTCCGAACCTCAGAATTAGAGAATCTCGCCTCACATTTGCATGCTTCTTTCTGAATAAATACTATTTGGGATCTGTACCTCAGGTCAGGTAGAGATAAGAAAGTTGGAAAATTTTTCCGGAGGGGGTGGGGGCGCAGGGGCGGGGGACTTTTATCATCTTCCCTGGCTACTGTATTTAGATACTTCTGTGTCATTGTCATCACCAAACTAGGTAAGTAGCTCATGTTTCAGAAGCTCTCCGCCCACCCCTACCCCCAATCATATATTCCCATCCATAGAACGTTGGGGACTGTGCAAAACTTGAGGCTCAGGGTGACTGTCATTTTCTGAAGGATAAATATGGCTACTCTTGGCTTGGAGGTTCAACTTTATAAACATACATGTAGTTAAGGAAGATCAAGGCACCTGTGACCTCTAACTTGATCTTTTTTGTCTTTTGTCTTTTTTAGGGTCATACCCATGGCATAGGGAGGTTCCCAGGCTAGGGGTCGAATTGTAGCTGCAGCCACCAGCGTACCCTGCAGCCACAGCAACACAGGATCCAAACCATGTCTGCAACCTACACCACAGCTCAAAGCAACGCTGGATCCTTAACCCACTGAGCGAGGCCAGGGATCAAATCCCCGTCCTCATGGCTGCTAGTTGGGTTCTTTAACCACTGAGCCATGACGGGAACTACTTTTTTTTTTTTTTTTTTCTTCCTAGCTTGATCTTGAGGGATGAACTAGTTCCCTGAGAGAGAAGAGGAAAGGTTATGATGCTAGATAGCTTACTATTCTAATCATAATTTCTGAAGTAATGTTAAGTTCATGTGGAGTATTGCTTAAGCTGTGAAGTGCCTTGGGGGACATGGGCCAGCAAGCATTTCTTTTTCCTCCCAGCACCTAGTCTCCTTTGAGGACTTGATCTGTACTGTTTAGTAGTCACACATTTTGGGTGACATTAATCTCAAACTTGGCATAAGGGGATCAGAGCATCCTCCCCCTCCCCAAGGGATGAGCTTTCACACAAGCCCACATTATAATCAGTGAGAGGCATTTCCTGGCCACCATTAACAGTCTATTTCAGGTTGATTTACTAGAAAACTGCTCATGACTTTGGTTTGGTGGTTCTGAAGCAGAGTGTGAGTAAGGTTGCATATCACTTCAGTTGGTCCTGAAGCCATCTTGTGATCATAAAGGAAGCCAACCTGAAGATGATGCCAGCAGGAAGACAGGGGCAGGATGGGGAGAATCAGTGAAACACAGGATAGAAGCCTAGAGCAAACTGTACCTGAAACCCACACTATGCCTGTATGTTTCAGTATTGAGCAGATCTTCTTTATTGTACAATTCATTTTAATCAATTGTTTTTATTCCTTTGGAGTTCATTATTGGTCAATTGCTGTAATTTGGAAATAGCTGAAGAACTAGGTTATGCGTTAGATATAATACTGTGAAAAAAAAAGAAGATGGTCTAAAAAGAGGAGGGTCATTCATGAGGTTTTAAGAACCCTCGGTCAGTCAGTAAAAATCAGTTTTAAGTCCTTTCCCCTCCAAGTCTTCTGTGCCCAGGAATGTTGCATATTAAGTCAGATTGGCCACTGAGCCATTGTGGAACCCCCATGATTCAGGTTGTAAAATGGATTCATTGGTTTGAATTTGGGGCCATGATATGAGGCAGAGATGGAGAATGAGAGGACATTTTGCACATTTTCCCACAAAGGACTGAAGGATTCATTTGCTTTTGATTGCATGAGAACTATCTGTTGCATGAGAGCAGTGTCCATGTTTTCAGGTGAGGGAACTATGGAGCTTGACTGTAGAGTTTAATTTTTTAATTTCAATTTTATTTTATTTTTTGCTTTTTAGGGCCACACCTGCAGTATATGGAGGTTCCCAGGCTAGGGGGTTAATTGGAGCTGCAGCTTCTAGCCTACACCACAGGTGCAATAATGCAAGATGTGACCTACACCACAGCTCATGGCAATGCCGGATCCTTAACTCACTGTGAGGCCAGGGATCAAACCCACAACCTCATGGTTCCTAGTCGGTTCCATGTTTCCGCTGTGCCTCGATGGGAACTCCCAAGTTTAGTTTTTTTTAAAACTGATAATTATTTAAGAAGAAATGTAGAATATTATTAAACTTTAAAAAAGGAAGAGAATTACAGCACATGCTACAATTTGGATGAACCTTGAGGACGTTGTGCTAAGTGAAGTAAGCCAGTCACAAAAAGAAAAATAGCATTTGATTCCACTCATATGAGATTCCTAGAGTAATTACTTTCATAGAGACAGAAAGTAGGAGATGGTCATCAGGGCCTGGGGAGGGGAAGTGGGAAGTTAGTGTTTAATCGGTAACAGAGTTTCACTTTTTCGAGATGAAGAGAGTTCTGGAGATGGATGATGATTGATGACGGTTGTTCAACAATATGCATGTACTTCATAGTACTGAACTGTACATTTAAAACTGGATAGGAGTTCCCGTCGTGGCGCAGTGGTTAACGAATCCGACTAGGAACCATGAGGTGGCGGGTTCGGTCCCTGCGCTTGCTCAGTGGGTTAAGGATCCGGCATTGCCGTGAACTGTGGTGTAGGTTGCAGACACGGCTCGGATCCTGCGTTGCCGTGGCTCTGGCGTAGGCTGGCGGCTACAGCTCCGATTGGACCCCTAGCCTGGGAACCTCCATATGCCGCGGGAGCGGCCCAAGAAACAGCAAAAAGACCAAAAAAAAAAAAAAAAACAACAACAACAAAAACTGGATAAAATGGTACCTTTTATATGTTATATATATTTTCCCACAATTAAAATAATTATTTTTTTAAAACAAGAAGAAAAAAGAGTTCTGTCGTGGTTTAGTGGAAATGAATCTGACTAGCACCCACGAGGACTCAGGTTCCATCCCTGGCCTCACTCAGAGGGTTAAGAATCCAGCATTGTCGTGAGCTGTGGTGTAGGTCGAAGATGCAGCTCAGATCCCATGTTGCTGTGGTGCATGTGCAGCCCTATAAAAAAGACAAAGAAATAAATAAAACAAGAAGAAGCGTACTAAGCAAGTCGTCTCTTAGATCAGAGAACAGGAGGTGGGGTCTCAGGGACTATGGGACCGAGCTCGCACACCTACTGGGCCAACTTGGGGGTGAGTCCTGGCTCCGGTTGGTGCAGTGATATTAACCTGCCTTAACCTCAAGTTTCCTGGTGAGGAAAATAGGTTGATCATACCTGAGGCATTTGCATCAAGCCCTGCGCTTGGAGCCTTCAATGCAGGTGACACCTGACTTGTCCTAGCCCAGACTTAAGGTTAATTGTCCCCCTCATGTTGCGTCCCCTCTATAGCCATGTGTCGGGGGTGTGTGTGTGTGGGGTCTCTCATGTGCTGCCCTGTTTCTGTGTTATCAATCATGGATCAGCAAGAAGACCTGAACTGTTTGTTCCTTGTAATCATTGGGGAGCTTTTTAATCCCAGAGCCAGGCTGCACTCTCCTAAGACCAGTTATATCACAGTTGAGGTGGGACAGGGCACCAGCTTTTACCCCCACCCCAGTTTTATCAAGGTGTAACTGACAAATAAAATTACAGTTCTTTAAAGTGTCCAAGGTGATGCTTTGATGTTCCTATACATTGTGAAAGTATCCCTACCATCAAGTTAATGAACATATCCATTGTCTCACATAATTACTCCTTTTTTGGTAAGAATGCTTAAGATCTGCACTCTTAACAAATTTCATTTATACCCTACAGTATAGTCACCATGTTATGCATTAGATCCTTAGACCTTATTCTTCTAATTTTTAAAATTGTTTTATTTTTTTTGTCTTTTTAGGGCCATACCCGAGGCATATGGAAGTTCCAGGCTAGGGGTTGAATCAGATCTGTAGCTGCCGGCCTTCGCCACAGCAACACAGGATCCAAGCTGCATCTGCGACTATGCCACAGCTCTCAGCAAAGTCATATCCTTAACACACTGAACGAGGCCAGGGATCAGACCCGCATCCTCATGGATCCTATTTGGGTTCGTTACTGCTGAGCCACAAGGGGAACTCTCATTCATCTTAAAACCAAAAGTTTAAACCCTTGTACCAGCCTCTCCCCCAATTTCCCCCACACCCCCAGCCCTTGTCAACCATCATTCTACTATCTGTTGTTTTTTTTTAAATGGTTATACCCCAGGCATATGGAAGTTCCTGGACCAGGGATCAAATCTGAGCCACAGCTGTGAACTACGCCACAGCTGCAGCAAAGCTGGATCCTTTAACCCACTGCACCAGGCCAGGGATTAAACCCACACCTCTGCAGCAACTGGAGCCACTACAGTTAGATTCTTAACCCACCATACCACAGCAGGAACTCCAACTGTCTGCTTTTCTTAATTCAACATTTTCTTTTAGGCTCCACGTGTAAGTGATACCTAGTATTTGCCTTTCTCTAAGCTTTGTCTAGCTTGTTTTACTTGGTGTAATGACCTTTAGGTTTATCCGTGTTGTCTTAAATAGCAGGATTTCCTTCTTTTTTAATGGCTGAAAAAATATTCCATTGTGTATATATACACATCACATTTTCTTTACCCATTCATCTGTTAATGGACATTAGGTTGTTTCCATATCTTGCCTATTGTGAATAGTGCTACAGTGAACATGGGCATGAAGACACCTCTTCGAAAAAATGATTTCATTTCCTTTGGGCATATACCCAGAAGTGGAATTCCTTGATTGTATGGTTGCTCTACTTTTTATGTTTTGAGAAATTTCCATACTGTTTCCCATGGTGGAGGCACCAGTTTACATTCCCACCAACAGTGCATTAAAGTTCCCTTTTCTCTACATCTTCTCCAGCACTTGTTGTTTCTTGTCATTGTGATGATGGCCATCCTAGCCAGTGTGAGGTAACATCTCATTGTGGTTCTGATTTGCATTCCCCTGATAGTCAGCAGTGGTGAGGGCATCCAAAGTGAGTACCATGAGCAGACAAGCTGAGGGATGCTGTCCTGGACAGTGTCCTTCTCCTTGTGTCTTAGGCAGGTGTCCTGTCACTGCCACCACCACAGTTATGGCATCTATGGACTATCCCACAGGGTCCTACTTGTGGGAAAGCTGTGGGCAGGAAGGATTTTCTGCCTCTCTGAGATGTGAGGGAGGGCAACATCCAGGAGCCCCAGCAGGGGAAGGAACGGTCATCCTATGCTGTGTGTTGGTTCTGGGACTAGGACCCCCTGAGGGGCTTGCTGAGACTCACCTGGTGTGGCCTCCCCCAGGGCTTTCTGACTCAGCAGGTGTGCAGGTGTCCTAACCAGGGTCCCAGGGACCCTGCTGCTGCCCAGGATGGCAGTTTAAGAACCACTGGCCTGTTGAACAAATCTTAGCAAATTAGGGAGCTGTATAACCGGAGGAAGGGTACCGAGACTTGAAAGAGTATTTGCTTAAATACTTTTGCCGAGCATTTGCCAAGTACATAGCCTTCTTTCTGGATTTAATCATACATAGGCTTTGTAAATCTCATGTAATTGTGCATCCTTTAAGCAGCTTTTGACTGATTTTGGTTTCCTCTTTGTGGTGATTGTCCTTAAACTCCTGAAGGGGGGCAGGTGGGGCAGGAGAGATTGTATTTTTTTGTGAGGCTTATTAGTTATGAGTGGAGTTGTCTTCTAAGGACTTGATCTCAGAAGCATCACCTTTAACAGCCTCTTCAGAGGCCCCCTGGCTTGGGTCAGGGGCTCTGCAGAGCCCAGGCATATGTGGGGGCTGATCTGCCCTCAACTGTGGCCCACTTGAAGCCACATCAGTGAGCAGCCATGGGGGTCTGTCTTGTCACAAGTGTTTTCAAACTGGTTGTTTGGACCATGCCTGGATGTTAGTCCACAGAGACCCACACCTTAAACATTCATGACCTTGAATGATCCTTCTCGTGGTGTGGCTGGATCTGTGTTCCTGTCACCTCAGGTGTGTGTCCATTTCAGCGCTGGACACAGGTGCGTAGGAAAATTCCTCAGCGAAGCACTTGCGAGATTGACAAGTCCTTGCTGTTTTTGTGACCTTGTGCGGTTTCTGGTTTCACAGAAGGCTTTGTTTCTGGGTTCTTGTTGCTTTGCGCAGCCTGGCCCTGTAATCACTGGGCGCCAGGAAGGCTTGCGGTCTGCTTCCCAGGCCTCACTGCAGGCCATGTCAGCCCCCTGTGTCTCCAGGGCAGCAGAGGGCTGGGGAGTGGGACTGCAAAGCACACTCAGTTCCTATCACAGCCTTCATTTGAATTTTGCACTTGCCCGAGATGGAGACATTCCTTTGAGCTGTTCCATGTGGTTTTTCTGAAATGGGCCATCCCTTCATCCACATGACCCTGGAACTGGGTAGAGTAGGTCCATGTGCTTTCCAAGTTTAAAGTTTCAAAGCTGTTAGCTATAACCTTTCAAAGAGGGAAAACTTGCCTTGAATTCGATTTCAGGGTTTGGGAGTTTGGGGAAGGTAGAGAGGGGCCAGGAAGGCTCTTAGGAAACAAAGTATTGTTCAGTGACCCAGCCTTATGGCCTCCATCAGAAGTCTTTAGTGTCCTCAGAGTTCCTTTCGTAGCTCAGCAGGTTAAGAACCTGACATAGTGTCCATGAAGATGTAGGTACAATCCTTGGCCTCACTCAGTGGGTTAAGGATCCCACTGATTGCCGCAAGCTGCCATGTAGGTTGCGGATGCATCTGGAATCCAGCGTTACTGTGGCTGTGGCATAGGCTGGCAGCTGCAGGTCCGATGCGACCCCTGGCTTGGGAACTTCCATATGCCACAGGTGCAGCCATTAAAAAAAAAAAAGAAAAAAAAAAAAAAAAACAAGAAAGACATCTTTAGTGTTCTAAATAAGGAAGGAATGGTGACCAAAGGGGGATCTCAAGGGTGCAGATGGCTTTGGCATCTCAGGCTGCATGTGTCAGTGATGGAAAGAGCAGCTAAGGAGTGATGTACATTGCAGGGGCCACCCAGAGTCAGGGGGATGCTGTGGTGGGCAGAAGGGTGAGGCAAGCACCTGCTGACAACTAGTGGAGAGAGCAGCATTATGGCCTAAGGAAAAGAGGATGACACAGATGCAAGAAAGGGTCTGCAGACACTTACACTTACCCTGGACATGGAGAGAAGCAGCTTGGAGCTTTGTTTCTCTGAAAAGCAGTGTAAGTTCACGCTGAGGGTCCAGTATGGAGATCATTACTGTGAGACCTAGATGAGGACTGACAGTGAGGAAACAGGGGAGAAGAAGAGAACCTGGCAAGACAAGCACGCATGAGTTCTATTGGACTTGGGGTGAGGGTGGAGGATGCAGTCATTTATTGAGTACCTGCTGTATGCCAGGTGGAGTATTCCCCCATAACCATGCAGAACTCAGTCAGACCAGCTCTGGACCAGTTGGTGGGGGAAGAGAGAGCAGAAATGGGCAATTATACTCCTGTTCTGAGAACACAAGAGGGGATCCTATAGGCATCACAACCAGCTCTGCCTGTGGGCTGTTGAAGGCTTCATGGATGAGGGTCATCAGCAGCTCAAGGGCCTCCATCACCATCAGGCTGTGTGAAATCTGCTTATCTTAATCGTAGTGGGGAACGGAGAAGCTGTAGTTCCTGTTCAACCTGCCTGTATCAACTCCCGTTTTATTCTTTGAAAAATTAAGAGTGTCTGACCCTTTTGGGTTCTTTCTCATGATTCTTGACACTAAGGTGTGGACTTGGTTTATTGGTACATAATCTCTTTGTGTTATTCATTATTCATGACCTTCATCCCAATTGGAAGTGATCTGGCCTCACCCTTTCACTTCCCAGGTGAGAAAACAGACACGGCTGGGGGGCCATGATTTATAGTTTGTCACACAGTTAAGAAGCCCAGTGGCTGAGGTCCTGCTGTATAGCACAGGGAACTATATCCAGTCACTTGTGATGGGGCATGAAGAGGATAATGTGAGAAAGAGAATGTATATTGTATGTATAGCTTGGTCACTTTTCTGTATAGCAGAAATTGACAGAACATTATAAATCAACTGTAATAAAAAAATTAAAAAAAAAAAAGCCTGGTGGGCACAGGGGCTCAGCCTCTGCTCTCTCTAGTCTCTAGTCTGTAAGCTCCTTGCCAGTAGAAAGGATGCCTACCAGGAGGATGGTGTAGGGAATGGGGACAGCCCTGGGGTGGGTATCAGACAAACACTGATCTCTGGTGGGGTGACTCTGAGCAGGTCCCCTCCCCTGTCGCCTGAGTCTGTTCCCTCTGGCACAGTAGGAGAGGCGGTTGCTCCCTTATGATGGACAGCTTTCCCTCTCGCGCCTGTCCTGCCCTGGGCCATGGCCTGGTAGTGGCCTTGCAGTTGGAGTCACTGGAGCCACGTGTCGGATCTCTGGCAGTGACCTTTGCTGTGTGATTTCCGGTGACTGATCCCTGTAGTGTCTTTGAAAGTTAGCACGTGGGTAATTCTCTGCCTTTTGAAAACAATGGAAAAACCCATCACCAGCCCCCAAACCAGCTGTCTTTCTGCTGATGAACAGACAGCAAACCCCGCAGAGCAGAAGAGTAGTTCCTTGTTAAGTGCTCTGGGAGTGCATAATACTTTTTAAATAAGATTAAAAATTATGTATTATTCTCACATACTGGCATCACTGTCAGATAATTGAGCATGAGTGCATTCAGCACTGTATGCTAGGTACGAAGTAGTAACATCAGTTCAGTGTTCAGTACATCCACTTTGTTCAAGAACAATGTATTCAAGGTCAGTGTATTTTGGCTGTGCTACAGGGTTCTGGAAATTCCCAAGAGAGTAAGTTTTTGTCTGTTATGTAATCCAGCACAAGCGAATGCAGTACCTCATGTTTAGTGATGACTTTCAAGATGCAATTGATTCTAAAATTTAGCTTTTTCAAATTTTGACTATTTAAAAAAATTCTCTTAAAGTTTAAGGTAGACTTTTGTTGACTTGTTTTCATTTATTCAAGAAATAGTTACAGAGCACTGCTCTGTTCTAGGTACCATCCCAAGCGCTTTGCAAATGTCAATTGATTTAATCTCAACCTCATTAGGTAAGTAAGTACTGCTGTGCCCACTTTACAGAGAAGGAGACTCAGCCACAGAGAGGTTAAAGTCAGTTACTCAGGTAATAAGGCTTGTTGGAGGTTTTTTCGACTTTTTAAATTTCAGATAAACACTGTGAAATTTCCTCATCATGAGCTATGCATTTCTAAATCTTCCCTGATGTAAAACTGCTGTTAAACAAGACCATCCCTTTACATAGTCATAACGTAGTAGCCCACGGCTTGGGCTTGTCCCTGGAGGAGGATAACATCTATGGGAGTTGAAGCAGGGGCTGCAGCACCTCTGAGACCACAGCCCCCTAGCAGCTCTGGCCATCTCAGGATTTCCCAGTGGAGCAGAGGTGTTAAGGTGGAATGAGGGAACCCAAGCAAAGAAAAGTCAGAGATGAGTTAATTAGCAGTGGAGTTTTCCTGCCATGCTTCGGTGGGCAAGTCTGAGGGGGGATCTGGGGTTCCCTATTTTTTTGCATGTGATCATTAAAACACAGAGTTCTCTGACTAGGGGATGTTTAGTTTTATGGGACTGTCATCTAGAGAGCCCTGCACCAGAGGGCAGCCTCCAGACAGCAGGGTGTAGTGGAATCTACTTGAAATACACACTTCATACACTTTAATGCTACCTATTCAAAGTTGGGGCCAAGAATGGAGCCACGGAGATGTTTGTGTCCGTGTAATAACAAGTATTCATATTTACTAAATATATATCTCTATGTGCTTTGCAATGTATTATCTGATTTGGTAAATCTCGACATTGTAAATTAATACAGTAAATAAGACTGTAAGGTGAATGTATAGCCTACTTGACAGAACTCTTTTAAGCACCTTGTAGAGTTTAATTTTTTTTAATTTACAGGTGAAATTAACATGCTAATTACAAATAATCCCTCACTGTTCACTCAAGCTGGCTAGCTCCTAAAAGATCCCCTTAAGGTTTATATAAATGACATAATATATTTGAAATTAATAACACTGCATGTCTTTTTAATGATATAATCCAAATAACAAGGAATAACTCTAATAGGAAATATGCAGGACATAATTATGGAAAATCTAACTAATCTTACTGAACAGTATAGAAAAAAAAAGAGAGAAATTGAAACATCATTTTTCCTATATAGAATATTACCAATGTCACTCCTTCCTAGATTGATTTATAATTAAAAAAAAAAATTTCACTGCTTCTGCACTTTGGAGGTTGATAAAGTAATTTTAATGTTTATCTTGAATCTTCAGTAGGTGAGACAAATTTAAGTTTCTTTGGAAAAAAAAAAGGAATGAATTGGGGTTGAGGTGTGAAGGGGGACTTGTCTGATTACTTTTGCTAGAATTAAGTGTCCCCTCCCCATTACTAATGTTGCAGTCAGACCATATTTAAATCCATTAGAAGATTTTACCTTTTAAGGAGAGCTACCAAATAACTGGAGAAGACTCTGCTTACCATTTGTGGAACCCAATTTCGTAGTTTTCAGCTTAGATTTATTTAAATGATCTTTTTGTAGAATAGTACGTGGCTTTATTTATTTAGCCACCCATATGGAGTTCCCAGGCCAGAGGTCAGATCCAAGCCACAGTTGCAACCTACACTGCAGCTGCAGCAATGCCAGATCCTTAACCCCCTAGGCCGGGCCTGGGGTGGAACCGGCATCCCAGCACTCCAGAGATGCTGCCAATCCCATTGGACTAGAATGGGCACTCCTACTTGTCTTTATTTTTTTACTGTGTAGCAAATGCTTTTTTAATAGCAATAATGGGTTATCATATTTATCTGTTTTGGTAAGTTTAATAGTATAAATAAGATCTTATGGCAAATATGTATGCTACTTGGAACAATATACCTTGCAGATTTTATAACTCCTATTTGCATATGCACATCGCATGCTTCTTATATGTGGGTAAATGCCTTGTGCTATCATAGTGCCAAGTTCTGAGGCCATACTGAGTCCTTTTCCTATCTTTGTCTACTTGATGAATAGTATGGACAGGATTGGGATATGCACAGGTGAGGGGATCAAGTTTAGTGATTGTCAGACTCTGAAATCCAGTAAGCATCTTTTCATACACAGGCCAAGTAAAAGGCTGATTATCTTATCCCCTTCCTGTTTATGTTTTACACAGGATTTCTCAAATCTGTCTGGGCAAATAACTTTCCTGTTAATATGTAGGGTTCCTTGAAAGAATGAATTTGTGATTCCCTGTTTTAGTCACTTTTTTTTAGGTGAGGTATAGTTAATTTACAATATTTTGTTAATTTCTATTGTACAGCAAAGTGATTCAGTTATACATGTATACACTCTTTTTAAAATATTCTATTATGGTTTATCTAGTTGTTTAAAAAGGAACAACTCAGTGACAGATGAGGATAAAAACTCGAATCTGTGCATTTTGAGATGATATGAGAAGAAGTAACTTTTCCCCCCAGGAGAAGTCAGTGGAAAACATATCTTATTTTAATTATGATTGATAAAAATCTCAATTTGTGTTCTGACTTTTTTGTTTGTTTACAATGAGGATACATTTTAAAATGTCTATACCATGAAGTCATTCTTCCTTCATCCAGGTCATCATCCCCCCCCCCCCCAATTATTACAAATAACTTTTAAAATACTCCTTCTCATTTATTTACATCATACCTACATGTATTCTAATATAGTTTTGAAGACTGAAATGGGATCATTTGTTTGCATGGCTCTGCACCTTTTTTCAGCTTAATAATTTACCTCACTTATCATTCACTGGCAGTGCACGTGGATCTGCCTCATTATTTTTAACCATTGCTTAATGCTAGAATGATGGGCACAAATTCTTTTATCACTCCAAATTAGTTATTTAGGTTATTTCCAATTGTTTAGTATTACAAATAACCCTGCAATAAACATGTCTTGGATATGCATTCTTTTAGTTTAAAGTAGTCTTGTTCCTTCAGAGAGTTGCTCAATAATTGGCTTAGAAGTTCTTTTGTGCCAATTATTGTGATTGCTTATTTTTGAATTCTTCCTTTAGTTTATTGTTTTCGTAGTATATAATCCTGAACTGTTATAACTGAAATAGTCCTTCTGCTAAGAATGCAGTTTAGCTTAAAGATAGGATTTCTAGATAAATACTTAAAAATTAACCTCTTTGGAGCTGTGACTTCCTGATGAAGTGGTAACGCATGGATGGGATATGTTCCGTATCTGGACAGCCTACATCAAGAAATGATGTGATTTGCAAGAAGCCATTTGTCTGGTTAGGCTGCTGGAGGATGGCAAGTAAATCTAATGCTGTTGAAAGACTTTTTTCCATTAACCTTAAAAAATTTGAGATAATTGTAGATTCACATGTGGTTATAAGCAGTACTGCAGGAGTTCCCATTGTGGCTGAGTGGGTTAAGAGCCCAACATAGTCTCTATGAGGATGTGTGTTCAATCCTTGGCCTCGCTCAGTGGGTTAAAGATCTGGCATTGCCACGAGCTGTGGTGCAGGTCACAGATGTGGCTCGGATCCAGTGTTACCATGGCTGTGGTGTAGGCCTGCAGCTGGAGCTCTGATTCTACCCCTAGCCCAGAAATTTCCATATACGGCAGGTGCAGCCATTAAAGAAAGAAGCAGAGAGAGAGAAAGACACACAGACTACAGAGTGATCCTATGCACTGGTTTCTCTCCATAGTAATATTTTATACTACTGTAAACTACATTACAAAAATAAAACTACAACAACAACAAAAAAAAAGACAAAAAAAAAAAAAGGAGTTCCCGTCGTGGCGCAGTGGTTAACGAATCCGACTAGGAACCATGAGGGTGCGGGTTCGGTCCCTGCCCTTGCTCAGTGGGTTAACGATCCGGCGTTGCCGTGAGCTGTGGTGTAGGTTGCAGACGCGGCTCGGATCCCGCGTTGCTGTGGCTCTGGTGTAGGCCGGTGGCTACAGCTCCGATTGGACCCCTAGCCTGGGAACCTCCATATGCCGTGGGATCAGCCCAAGAAATAGCAACAATAACAACAACAACAACAACAACAACAACAACAAAAAGACAAAAAAAAAAACTATATTACAATATCACAACTGAGATATTGACATTAATATATTAACATAGGGAAGATAACAAAACATTTTCATCACCACAAAAATAACTCCTGTTGCCCTTATATAGCTATACCCACTTCTTTCTACCTCCACAACCTTCTTAACCCCTGATTACAATACAACTACTAGGTCCTCCATCTCTATAGTGTCATTTTTAAGAATGCTCTTCAAATTGAACAATACAATATTTTGGGACTTTTTTTCCCCCCACTCAGCATAATTCCCTATGGCTTCATCCAGCTTGTTGAGTGTCCCATTTTATTGCTGACCAGTATTCCATGGCCTAGATGTATCACTGTGTATTTAACCATTCACCCCCTTGAAGGACATCTGCATTGTTTCCAGTTTGGGGCTTTAAAAAAAAAAAAAAAAGCTGCTACAAACATTCATAAACGGTTTTTTGTGTGAACATTAGTATTAATTTTTTCTGGGTTAAATACCCTAGGAGTATAATTGCTAGATTATGTAGGAGATGCATGTTTAGTGTTTTAGGAAACTGCCAGGCTATTTTCCAGAATGGCTGTACCATTGCTACTACATAAACACCAGCAATATATGAATGACCCAGCTTCTCTGCATCTTTTCCAGCATTTGGTGTTGTTACTGTTTTTTATTTTAGCCTATTCTGATAGATATGGAATGATATCTCAGTGATTTTAATTTTCATTTTCCTAATGGCTAATGATGTTGAACCACCTTTTCATGTGTTTATCTGCAATCTATATATCCTGTCAGTGAAACATCTGTTCATGTCTTGCTGATTTTTCTAATTAGAATTTGTTTTTTAATGTTGAATTTTTAGTTCTTTCTCTATTCTAGAGACTAGTACTTTGCTAGATTGTGGTTTAAATATTTTGTCTAAATCTATAGCTTGTCTTTCATCTACTTAACAAGGCATTTAGTGAGCAAAAGTTTTAAATTTTGCTGAAGTCTAATTTATCAATTTTTTTCTTTCATGGTTTGTCCTTTTGGTGTCCAGTCTAAGAATTCTATCTAGTGTGAGACAATCACAGATCCTCTTCTATGTTTTTCCTAAAAGAATTTATAGTTTTTTGGTTTTCTTTTTTTTTGTCCGTGTCCATGGCATGTGGAAGTTCCCAGGCCAGGGATCAAACGCACACCACAACAGCAACCCAAGCCACCTCAGTGACAGCTGCAGATTTTTAACCTGATGCACCACCAGGGAACTCCCCAGAAAGATTTATGGTCTTATGTTTTACATGGTCCATGGCCCATTTTGAGTTACTTTTTGTAAAAAGTATGAAACTTAGGTTGGGTTCTTTTTCCCCCCTAAGATGTCTACCTCAGCTTCATTTGTAGAAAAAGCTGTCATTCCTCCATTGACTTGCTTTTGCTCCTGTGTCAAAAATCAATCATGGAGAGTTCCTGTTGTGGCTCAGTGGTAATGAACCTGATTAGTATCCATGAGGATGTGGGTTTGATCCCTGGCCTCGCTCAGGGGGTTAAAGGATCCAGCATTACAGTGAGCTGTGGTGGAGGCTGCAGACTCAGCTTGGATCCCGCATTGCTGTGGCTATGGCATAGGCCAGCAGCTGCAGCTCCGATTCAACTCCTAGGCTGGGAACCTCCATATGCTGAAGGTGTGGCCCTAAAAAAAAGCGCACACACACACAAAAATCAGTCATGCATATTTGTGTGAGTGTATTTCTGGGCTCCCTGTTCTGTTCCATTGATCTGTGTGACTATTCCTTTGCTAGTGTCGCACAGTTTTGATTAATGTAACTCTATAGTAAATTTTGAAAACAGGTAAACTGATTTTTCCCACTCCCTTTTTCTTTTTCAAAATTGTTTTAGCTATGCTGGTCCTCTGCCTTTTGATATAAGTTTTGGTGTAAACATGCCTATGTTTTAAAATATTCTGCTAGCAATTGCACATATATAAACCTGTATACCATTTTAGGGAGAATTAACATCTGTATGATGGGGAGTCTTTTCATTCCTTGAGCGCAGTTTGTCTCTCTGTGTATTTTAGTTTCTCTTTTATTTCTCTCATTACCATTTTGTAGTTTTCAACATACAAGTCCTGTATATGTTTTTTTAAGAGTTGTATCTAAGTATTTTAATATTTTTTTGATTCCTGGTATATTAAGATATAATTTGCTAAGTTTTAGGAGATGTCTTATTTTGTTCATTTTTTTAGAATTTCTTGGGATTTTCTACATAGACAATCATGTCATCTGCAAATAGGGACAGTTTTCTTTCTTTCTTTCCAGTCTGTGTGCCTTCTGTTTCCTTTTCTTGTCTTATTGCAGTGGCTGAATAAGGATGGTGAGAGGAGACTTCCTTGCCTTATTTATGATCTTAGAAGGTTTCCATGTGTTTTTTTTTAACTTTAAGCTAAAATAATATTTCACTTCTTTTAAAGATAGACTAGAATATTTTTCTATTGCAAAACATTTTCCTGTGCTTGATAGTACTAATAACTGCCTTATCACCATGCCATGGCATTTAATTTTAATTTAGTTTAGAGGAGTTAGTTTATGCTCAATATATGTAAACTCCTATTATTTTTATTGGAACAACTTGATAAATTTTGTAGAGCATACTGATGCCATTTCCCAGAAAAAGCACTTTTGTCACAAAATGAGTTTATGTATGTTTAAAATCACTCTTTCTGGGAGTTCTCGTATGGTTCAGTGGGTTAAGTATCTGGTGTTGTCACTGCAGTGGCTCAGGTCACTTCTGTAGCAGAGGTTCAGTCCCTGACCTGGGAACTTCTACATGCTGTGGGTGTGCCCCCCCCCCCCCAAAAAAAACCAAACCAAACCAAACAAACGCACTCTTTCTGTAAAAGTCCTTCCATCTTCATAGGAAAGATTAGAAATTATTTGTATACTGTATGCATGCACAGTTTCTGATTGGCCTGTCACATATGAAATGGCATTTAAATCCAGTTTTTAAATGTAACTAGTTTTTTTCCACCTTGGGATTAGTGGATATATGGTGAAAAGAGCTGGCAGTCTCCTCCTCATGGAGGCCTAGGGGAATCTTTTCCCATTTGTAAATACAAAGTGACTGAGTGGGTTTTTTTTTTTTTTTGTTTTTCCCCTGCTTTTACTGCTAGAAAGAATAGTGTCAGGATGAGATACCAATGTAGATGATAAGGGTTGGCCAAAACACAGATTATCCTGTTGGTGCCCTTTAGGCCCGACTAACTCATACTTGACCACATGTCCTAGTTTAGGATCTAGTTTATGGGCATGCTTTACCTGAGTTACTATAATTCTAATCACTTCTTTAAAACTGCATATTTATAACATGCTTTTTTGACAACTTAAACTGGAAAGGATATGAGTGCACATGCATCATGTGTGCGTGGGTGTCTGATTTAAAGGCGGGCAAGTAGTTAAGCATGGGAAATAGTTCCTAGTCCCTGGTAACTTTATGGTTATAACTTGATGGTTACAATTTTAAAATCTAGCTTTGAAACTGAAATTTGTCTCGCTTGGTTAGTGTTTCTTAGTAATTAACTCCAACTCATCAACATGACATCTTGTTACAAGGAACTGAATCTAATTTTTTATATAAAGAGTGCTTTTTAGAAACAATACAGTGTATGTCTTGTTTGTACCAAGAATTAAAAGTACCCAATCAGGTACTTGCAGATTCTCTTTGACATGTGAATTTCTTCATCTTTCTCTCAGATGTTACAATTCCCTATGTCACTGTAGCATAGGAAAGTAGTGTGTGTATGTGTGCTGAATTTGAGAACATCAAGTAATAGCATCACTGGAAAATATTCACTGATTTTAGTGCACAATCCAGCAATTCCATTCTTGGGTATGTTTCCATAAGGTCCCAGAGACCTTATGGGACAGGGTAGCAAAATTTACATTTGAATACTAATTATAAGAAATAGTATTGAGGCATGGGCTTTGAGATCAACAGATTTTGTGGCTCCTAGATTTTTTTCTTCTTCCAGTTTTATGGATATGTAATTGACATACAGCATTGTATAAGTTTAAGGTATACAGCATAGTGTTTCAACTTACATACATGTGAAGTGATTAGCACAAGTTTAGTGAACATCCAACATCTATAGGACGTACACAATGAAAGAAAAAAAACCTTTTCTTGTTATGTGAACTCTTACAATTTACTCTCCACAACTTTAATACATAATGTATAGCCATGTTAGTTACATTAATCATGTTGTACATTACATCGCTAATGCTTATTTATCTTATAGCTGAAAGTTTGTGCCTTTGACCAGTTGCCCCTCTCCTACCCCTTCCCTTTGGGAACCACACATCTGATCTCTTTTTCTAAGAGTTTGTTTGTTTTTGACATATAATTGGCCTACAGGACTATTTTAGTTGCTGGTATGCAACATACTATTTGATATTTCTATATATTTCAAAATGATCACCACAAGAAGTTTAGTTACCACCTGTCACCATAGAAAGATATTATATTATTATTGACTATATTCTCCACATGGTACATTTTATTCTCATGACTCATTAATTTTGTAACTGAAAGTTTGTACCTCTTAATCTCCCTCACATATTTAATTCATCCCTTCTCCCCTCCCCTCTGGCAACCACCTATTTATTCTCTATAGCTAAGAGTCTTTATGTTTTGTTGCGTTAATTCATTTGTTTCCTTTTTTTTTAGAGTCCATATACAAAGGAGATCACATGGTCTTTATCTTTCTCAGTCTGACTCATTTCAGTTAGCATAATACCCTCTAGGTCCATCTATGTTGTCACAAAAGGCAAGATTTCATTCTTTTTTATGGCTGAGTAGTATTCCATTGTGTGTGTGTGTGTGCGTGTGTGTGTGCGTGTGTGCATGCATGCATGTGCTTATGTATTTATACACACACACATAGACACACCACATCATCTTTATCCATTCATCTATTGGTGGGCACTTCAGTTGTTTCCATATCTTGGCTACTATAAATATTGCTGCAGTGAACATAGAGGTGCATGTATCTTTTTGATTTAGGTCTTTGTTTTCTCTGGAAACATACCCAAGAATGGAATTGCTGGATTGTGTAGTATTTTCTATTTTTAATTTTTTTGACGGACCTCCGTAGTGTTTTCCATAGTGGCTGCACCAATTTATACTCCCACCAACAGCCTACTCCCTTTTTTTCTGTATCCTCACCAACACTTTTTATTTCTTGTCTTTTTGCTAAGAGACATTCTGACAGGTGTGAGAAGATATCTCTTAGGGATTTTATGGAACTTGTCCGGCTTCCTCATCAGTACATTGGGAATAAACATGCCTTTAGAGCTATTTTGAGGATTGAATTAGATAGGTGGGTAAAGCATTCTAGCTTGCTATTTTTATACTGTTAAGGTTAGTACCCAATAACCCATGTTGTTTTCCTTTGGAGCGCCTTCTGGCACAATCCCCTCCCCGGGCAGTAAGGGGAAGAGAGGCAGTAGGTCTGACCATGTGCGATGCCCAGTAATAGGCCTATATTGTAAATCTGGAATGTGGATATCTTTCGAGCTTCCTTAAAGAAAACATGCCCACATGACCACTAGCTGAGGCACAGCACACTGTGCTGAAAGCCTGGGTTGGTAGCTGCTGTCTAATCCAGTCATGGACGGTTTCTCTGCACTCAGCCTTCAAGCTGCTGCCCGTCTCCCCTGCAGCCTCTGCCTCTCTCACCCTTCCCTGTCTGTGCATGGTCCTGGGTGCCCCAGAAATCCCATGTACTCGTAGGCAAGTACAGGCTCCTTACTCTCAGGCGTGGAAAGCAAGTAGTTTTCGCAGCACATGACCTTGGTCATTGGAGCCATACAGGGCTCCCCCTGTGTGAGGCTAGGAGCCAGAACAAAAGGAAGTAAACTTGAGGCATAACATGGTTTTGCTGGCTCATCCAAGGAGACTCAAAATAATTATCATTGTTGCAAATGGCCCTTACTCTGTGGTCTGATTGTTAACCCAGGAGTTAAAACAACAACAGCAGCAACAGCTAACGTCTTGACTTTTCTGATCAGATCACCCACTTGAAAGGAGGCTGCTCTCCGCAGAAGAGGGCCCAAGGTCTCAGGTGGGGGACCTCTGGGCTCACTCTTATATATGTTACCCCCCCACCTTTCACCTGTGTCCAGGAAGAAAGTCCAGGTCTGGGTATTTTTCACTCACAGGACCTGTTGGCAATGGTTTGGGGAGGACTCTGCCCTTCAGCCAGCCAGTCACAAGATGACTGGGCAGGGAGACTACGTGCTGGGCGGTTGGGAGCTGCCTCTGAAATGCGAACACTCTCCCAGCCCGTTGTCGTCGTAACCTTTTCCTCAGCCATGGAGAGCTGATCCTGGCATGGGCATTCCTTACCTCTCTCACCCACTTGAGGATTGCCCTGAGCCTGGGCTCAGGATGGAAATGGCACTATTTCTGGTTGTTGATGACATTCCCGAAGCCCGCAGTGCAGTTTCAATACCCCCAGGAGTGCCCTGGATCTGTCAGCACCAGTGAGTCGTGGGTCATGAGACCTGACTGGGAGGGAGCAGGAGCCTCCCAGTCTTGCACAGCAGGGGGGTTCCACTGTGCCTCCTTTTTCTGACCTTCCCTGAATCTGTCTGGCCTACAGAGCTGAAGAAAGTCACCATCTGTGTGCCTTTCCTTGCAACCTGGTTTTCTGCATCTGGGGCTTAGGTGGAGAGTGCCCCCACAGCCCTCCCAAATAAAACACCTTCAGACCAGTCCAGACACTGTTATAACACCCCCCTCAAAATCCTGACACTGTCAGGTTGGCTAAACCCAGGAGGTGTTGGGGAATGAGCCCTGGAAATGGTTAAGGAGTGGTTGCCTTCCATCATCCCAATTAAATGTTACTCAGCCCTCTCCCCCACCATTACTAGAACCCTGCACCCATAGACAGTGGGCATGGAGTGTACTGTTTTTTCTGAGCCTGAAAAAGCTGACCCCTCAGCCCTTAGTTAGTATATTTCTAACTAAAATGGATTTTACATTTGAAACGCTCTGCACAAACTTTTGGAATCCTCAACACAGAAGGAAAGAATTGGTATTCTCACATGGTAGTTTGTATTCTCACGTGGTAGTTTCTGGAAGGGGTATGTGTTTGCCTCTTGAATGGGTTACAAGGATTTTGTCCATGGGCCCAGAGGCCAACTGTGGCATGAGAACCTTTACTTTGAAGAGGGCAGAGGAGGCAGAAGGAAGATGGAAGTGATTCTCGAGGCTGCCTCTTTGTAAGACATGGTGGGGTTCTCAGTTTACATACCAGGCTCTGGAGGCCCAGGTCAGTGCAGGAGCAGATGTTTGGTCTGCCCTCTGAATGGATAGATTTTAATCAGAAGGCATCAGATCCCACACCACTGCTAAAATGGATAGCAGCCTGCATGGATGCTGTAGTGGCTGTCATCCTAGGTCCAGGGTAGCATCTTGCACATGGAGGATGTTGGAGGAGGAGGTACAGGGCTCTCCTCTTCTAGGAAGGGCTGAGACCATCTCTGAGTCATGAGCTGGAACCAGTATAAGGTCAGAGGGCAGAGTTGTCCCACTGTCCTCTACATCACAAACTCCCTTGCAGTGCTCTGAGCCCAGTTGCTTATCCAGGGTGCTTTTTACTCAGAGGTACCAGTGTCTGTTTACACATAATGTGCATCTCTTCCATTAAAGGATTTTTAAGGCATTTTTCTAATGCGAGTCTCCCTGTGTCAGGGGATCTTTCCCCTGATTGCATGTAAATAATGATGTCAACTTTGCAGTTTGTGTAATTTCTCAAACTGTCTGTTTACTGCTCGGCCTTGATCAGGCCTCCCCGAGGATGCTTGCATTGTGCTGAGCCCTGACAGCTCTGGAGGGCGGTGAGGAGCTGTGCTGTCCCTGGGCTCCGGCAGGTGATTCAGCCCTGCATGGAGGCTGTGCAGGAGCCGCTCTGGTCATCCTTGTGCGAAACACATTCTCTCTCTCCTCTTTCTTTTCCCTCTTTACCTGATATCTCTCTGGTGTTCAGCAAAGCATTGGGCCTCATGTTTATTCCTTGTGGTTTCTCAGCAGTTACTTCTAACATCAATTTCAATTGATTAAAGCAGATAAAGAATTTTTTATGCTCAGTAGTCAGTTAAATATTATTTTCTGTTTTAACTTAGAAACTAATTTTACAGTGGCTATTTTCTTTTTCTTTCTTCTTCCTTTTTAAGAAAATTTTGCGAAGGTAGACAATGCTTGCAATAAAAGAGAACACATGGGCTCATGGCTTACTTTCCCCAGTTGACTTTTCTGGTCATTTACCTTTCTGTAAAATGGAAAGACAAACAAGCAAACCCTTAAACACAACTCAGATCATGATTGCCAACTTTTTTCTTTGTGCGTAATATTTTCTTTGTGTAGTTACATTATTTCTAGGTTATGCCTGCTTTATTTATCTTTGAAAGGGAAAAAACTCACACTGTTTACAAGAACTCCTTGTTCTAGGCTGTACAATTGTGTCTGTGACGCTTTTTTCCATTTGGAGCCATGGGGGCGATAAAGTTGATGTCAGCTGGCTAGCCTTTTTTTTTTTTTTAAGGAAAAAATCCATAATCTTAATTTATAACATAGTCATTTTCATTATGTATGTAGTATATTTCTCAGAAAGTCAAATGTCACAGTTCCAGCCTCTGTGGTTGAGGTCCTCTGTTTGCCCATCACTTCCCTGCTCCTGATTTTGCCCTCTTCTTGGAGGAGGTGATTGGCTTTCATTTAAAAACTAAAAATTCCATACCTTACAGAGGAGGTGACATGCCATTTCTTTTCTTTCTTTCTTTCTTTTTTTTTTTTTTTTTTTGGTCTTTTCTGTCCTTTTTTAGGGCTGCACCCGTGGCACATGGAGGTTCCCAGGCTAGGGGTCTAATCAGAGCTGTAGCCACTGGCCTGTGCCAGAGCCACAGCAATGCCAGATCTGAGCCATGTCTGTGACCTACACCACCGCTCACGGCAAGGCCGGATCCTCAACCCACTGAGCGAGACCAGGGATGGAACCTCCAACCTCATGGTTCCTAGTCAGATTTGTTTCTGCTGCACCATGATGGAAACTCCACATGCCATTTCTTAATTGTAATTATATACAACTGAAACTTTTGAAGTAGACCTTTAAAATTATGCCATTGAACTTTCTCTTTGAGGAGGGCTTTTCACATTGGATGGTGTTACAGTTTAATAAAGAAAAAAAACAAAAAACAAAAAACACTCAGGCTTTACAAGGATACATTATTAAATCCTTTGACCAGGACTCATCCTATAACCCAGGGGCTCTTTCATGGCATTGGGAAGGTTCTCTCAATTTGATCAGAAGGGAATTTAGGGGGAAGCACCGTTGGAGGGAGAAAGTCAAAGGAAGGTACTCCTTGTCAAGTCCATACATGAAATAGCCCTGATTTGCTTGGGGTGTACTCCATCTGCCCATGTTGAATATATCTGTGACTTCTCTAGAGAAAGTATGTATTAACTGTTGAGTTTCTATGGCTTGTGTTCTGGGACTTTTTTTTTGTTTTATTTTGGTCTTTTTAGGGCCGCACCCAAGGTATGTGGAGGTTCCCAGGCTAGGGGTCAAATTGGAGCTACAGCTGACAGCCTACAGCAACACCAAATCTGAGCCACAGCTCACGGCAATGTCAGATCCTTAACCCACTGATCGAGGCCAGGGATCGAACCTGCGTCCTCATGGATAGTGGTCAGATTTGTTTCTGCTGAGCCACAACAGGAACTTCCCTGTGTTCTGGGACTTTGGTCTTGGGTTTGGAAGGAGCCAGGCAGGTTACCAGAGGAGAAAGTGTTGGGAGCACAGGAGGCATCGTGCTTGGTCATCTCAGTGTGCCAGGTTGCCTAGCATAGCCAGTGTTTTGGGGTGTGATGTGTGCTGCGATGCTGCAGGTCTGAGTACAGTGGGAAAGCAAGGTGCAAAGTGAAGCGGGCACCTGGGTGACCTGTATACCCTTGCCTAGAAAGACCATCCTTTTGTTTGTTTATTTTGTTTTGTTTGTTTGTTTAAAAGAAGCATCCAAAGAAGCCATCAGGGATCATTTCTTCCCCCCTGATTTTCCAGGTGGACAGTCCCTTGATGGGGCTGTGACAGAGCTGCACAGAAAACATCATAACTTCCTTATGGAAGCACATCTGGGAAAGCTTATCTCAAATACAGTTTGTATCTTGTGCATGTGTTCTGGTGCCATGTGTGCAACAAGGAGGCATTGTCCAGGGACCTGGGCAGAACACTGGCCCGGGAGCCTGGGGCCCTGGGCTTGCCAATTGTATCTCCAGCAAAGCCTCTGGCCTCCCTGATATCCCCCCAGTGTAGGACCTTTCCTTATGCCCCAAGGGTAAACAGAAAAGAGGCTGGTCAGAGTCTTCCCCTCACAGAGCTAAGAAGAAAACAATATTTTACAACATGAAAACTGAGTGTGAAACTTCTGCCATCTTATAAAACCTATTTTTTTTCTTTCACTTCATGTTGAATCATATAGTCAAGATAATCAAATTATAGAGTCTTTACTATCCTAAGTATATGTTTAAATTTATCCTATAGTGCTTTTTTTAAAAGTATAAAAATAATATTGGTAAAACATAAAGAAAAAATAATTTCCTTTTTAAATTTCTAGTTATTATTTATTTTTCTTGCTTGCTTGCTTGCTTCCCTGCACCAAGGAGTTCCCAGGCCAGAGATCAGATCCAAGCCACAGTTGTGACCTACACCACAGCTTAACCCACAATGCCAGGCTGGGGCTCTAATCTGCATCCCAGGGCTTCAGCGACACACGTGATCTTGTTGCACCACAGTGGGAACTCCCATTTCCTTTTTTATATTCTTGATGCCTCCTAGCAAGATAACTATAGTTGCATACAAAACCATGCCTAAGCCTTCATGAGACTGAAGCTTGTCCCAGAATTTCCTTTAAAGTTTTTATAGCTGCTACTTCATGCTCATGGCTCTATGATGCCTCCATGATGATGGATTCTTGGTTAGAAATTACTTAACAATGCCTAATATACTATTGTCTAATAAACATTAACACGTATTCTTTTAGTGCCTCAATCACATCCTTGTGATGTCGAGAAAGCCTTGCCAGTGTGGTTGCCTTTCTGTTGTACCTCTGCCAGATGCAACCAGTGTTACTCTGATATCTCAGAATACTTTTAAAAAGCAACAACTAACTTAAACTTTGTATCTTTCTCTCTTATAACTGACATTTAACTTCTTGTTTGTAGTTTTTTTAAGTCTTTTTAGGGCAACACCCACGGCATATGGAGGTTCCCAGGCTAAGGGTCGGATTGGAGCTACAGCTGCTGGCCTACACCACAGCCACAGCAACTTGGGATTTAAGCTGTGTCTGCGACCTACACCACAGTTCACGGCAACACAGGATCATTAACCCATTGATCGAGGCCAGGGATGGAACCTCTGTCCTCATGGATGCTAGTCAGATTCGTTAACCACTGAGCCATGAAGGGAACTCCTGATCCCATTTTTATTTATTTATTTATTTTTTTGTCTTTTTGCCTTTTCTAGGGCCGCTCCTGCAGCATATGGAGGTTCCCAGGCTAGGGGTCCAGTTGGAGCTGTAGCTGCCAAGCCTACGCCAGAGCCACAGCAACGCGGGATCCAAGCCGTGTCTGCGACCTACACCATAGCTCATGGCAACGTCGGATCCTTAATCCACTGAGCAAGGCCAGGGATCGAACCCGTAACCTCATGGTTCCTAGTTGGATTCGCCAACCACTGAGCCACGACGGGAACTCCCTGATCCCATTTTTAAATTGTAAGTTGGTGAAAAGGCTGAGTGAGCAATAAAGGCTGAGCGTGTTCTATTTAGTAAACAGTTACAGTGCTGGAGTGAGTTAAAATTCACAGGCACATATGATGTAGTTTATGATACCCACAGAGTCAGTATTGTGTTGAACAGCAATGATGCACAGATAGAAGGTAACACATTTAAGGTGCCTGTTATTTTACATAAGCACAATTGGAGAGTCTCAGTGGTGTGGTTTGGAGGGGGAAGTAGAATGTGGGAGAGAAGCTGATAGAGTGGAAGTCTGCTTGGGTAACTTCAGTCCATATCCTAGTTATAGATTCTCACTTGGCGGGGGTTTGATAGAAGAGGCCCAGTGGGGTTTATACAGTTCTCCCCCTTGGTAGGCCAACTACAACTCTCAGAAAAACCATTTTGTCCTCCCTATTACTTTAAAAATCTCTCAGTTTACTTTCTGTAGAATATTTGAGTCAGATTGCCTTCCTGATTTTTAGCGTAAGGTATGAAGGACTGACAGCTCTCTTCTCTCAGCAGCAACCCCTACCGCCACCCCATTTATTTGCTGATCCAAATGAGTGTTAATTCGGAGAATATTGTAAATGTAGGGGAGATGGAATCTTAGCCTTCAAATGGTAGTTGTTTAGTCTCCAGGAGAAGAACAACTGACACCCACACACCTACCCATCATCATATGAACTAAGCATTTATGACGCATTTTCATATATCTTGAGAGACAGGAGCACCCACAAGTGAGATTTCTGAGTGAGCTTCATGTTTGGAAATATAGAGAACAAATTAGCAAAATCTTTCTAATTTTAAAACATGCTTCTTGATTTGATATCTGTTTGTTTGTGAAGAAGCTTTTACAGTAAAAACTGTCAGTGTGTGGCCATTACCATCAAAGGCTCAGTCCTGGTGGGAAGTTATTACTTAGGTTACCATATTAAGATGATTATGGCTGATGCAGATTATAGGATCTTTTCATATATATATTTTTTACATTGTAACTTCTGTCTTCTAAAATTGGCATCATTAGATGGGAGCAAGTGGGAGGCCAAAAATTCAGTCTAAATTTTAAGCAATTCTTCTTCTTAATTATTGGATATTTCCCTGAATTTACTGGGTTTTGCTTTTGGAGAAGTTCACATTTGTTTTTGGGTATTTCACATCAATAGTCTCTGCCTAAACACAGATTTTTTTTGTGTGTTCAACAAGAGTTGACATTTTGGGGAGGGGATGGGGTTGCTTCCTGTGAGAATCCAAATACATATTTGAGTTCTCCAGGCTTTTGAACTGGATGTTTCCAAGTATGAAAACTCTGTAAACACATGTAGCTTTGTCTGCCATTGTATATTGCTATATTGATTTTTTTTTTTTTTTCCTCCTGAAAAGCTCCAGGCCTGTCTGTTTGTACTGATACGAAGGCTGGCCCGCTCCCCAGGGCCACTGCAGGAGAACCTCTGGGGTATGTGCACTATTGGATGTTACCGTCTATGAAGTGGCTCCAAATTCTCTTGCACTTAATCATAAAATTCCGCTGAGTTCAATTTTATATGAAGTTTCCTTGTCACAAAGAATAAATGTTTGCTCAACAGATCCAGTTGTCCCTTGCTGACAGACATGAAAATTAACAAACAGCAAAAAAACCTCTCCCTTTAGGAAAGGAAAACAAGTCCTTTAAAAAGAAAACTTTTATCGATAAATGATTCCATTTTGAAAGCATTTTCAAACATTTGTAATGAAAATGGAGGCCTTCTAAGGTTTCAGGGATTTATGGAGAGCCAGCGTCTATGTAATCCAATGCTCCTGTTACTGTTATCACTGTAGTAATAGGGCTTAGTTCTGCCCTTTAAGTCACGGACTCAGGTTACTCCCAGTTTTAGTGGCAGTCACAGTATGTTTTTCTTTAAAAAGAAAAGCGACTATATCCTAACACTTCTCTATACCAAAACACAAGGAGAAGCTAGCCTGTTAAAGTGACAGTTTAGATGGTGTTATTTTGACAGAAATATTAGTAAATATGTCATATTATCCATTGCTAAATATTTATAGCTTAGAATGTATACTTGGATGCATGATACTTTATGAAAGAAATATTCCTTTCCTGAAATCTCTTCCATTGCATTGACATATCAGTCTGTAATTTACACCCAGAGATCTGTAGGGAAAAGTCTATATTAAGACCCTTTGGTTTCAACAAAGATAAAGCTCTACCCTAAGAGGGAACACCATGGAATCTTTGGGACCCTTAAAGGTAGAATGTACTGAAGTAGGTATATTTATTCCTTTGTTAGATTTCATTCAGTTCACTTTTGCAAAAAGGCACAAAGTGAGGGTGCTTTTAGGAGTACAGTTTTTGTTTTTGAGGTGAAGCAGGGTGCACGGTGGTCAGTTACCAGGTCTCGATCCTGAGGCAATGGCCATGAAGAGCATCCTGCGCATTCCCATCCAGAAGGGAAATGCTGTTGTGAGAATGGCAGTCTCCTCTATGTTCAGCTCTGTGACTGAAAGACATTGTTCAACAGCTGTGGATTTATAAGATGTTGCACATGAATACTTTGCCTGGGCTTATTTAGAAAAACTGGTCTAGGCTTCCACAGTTTGGGATTTATGGCTATATTTTTTGAACTTTATTAGGTGGCTCTCAGAGTTACTTTTCAGGTGGACATTGACTTCATGCCAGCTCTCTGAGATGATTTTCCTTAAAAATCATGGTTATACAGGATACATTTTGTAGTAGAGAGCAGGTGCCCACAGCAGAGCTCAGATGGATTGCATGTGAGCAGGAAGGGAGCAGAGACGAGAAGAAAACTGTATGTTCCACACAGCTCCATTGACAGCTGTGTGGCTCTCCAGGATGTGTCAACTACTGTTTTTATTTACAAAATGGACTTGAAGATCAGTTAGTAAACAAACCGCATCCTGTAGATAAGCGGCATTTTGTCTCTGAACAGTTCCATTTCCTAACTTCCTTTGTACTTTTATGTACAACTGCCGTGCCCGTGTTTGCTGTCATTTGGTTGTAATGAAATCCACTTTGGACGCGAAAGTGGAATCATTTCAGAGCCCTTCCTTTACAATAGTTTGGGAAAACACTTACAATGCCAGGTGATTTTGATTCCCTGCGAACTCCAACTCCTGTGTTTCCTTGAGGCAAGACTCCCTTGCTCTTGACCCTTATCACTTTAGGCTTGAGTCTTCAACCTTGCCGTGTAGACGTCAGCACTGTGTAATCTTTGACCTTCTCCCCTCTCTTCTAAGCTGTGGCCTGATTGTTTGTACCTTAGTGTTGCTATCAGTTTGGACCAGAAATCATGAATCTTTCCCTGACCTTGACCTCACTCCGGGTTGGCTTAAGGGAGAATCTGGATCTGCTGATGTATAAGCCCTAAATTATGTGAAAATTAATAACATTTAACCCTCAACTCCTTAAGTAAAGTAGTGGGGGAAAGAAGTGAATGTTTTATAGCTGTTGTAAATTATTTAGGAAATAGCTAAAAGATAAGTTTCTATTTAACTGAGGTTTAAAATAAAGTGCAGTGAAAGAGGGAGTGTAGGAAAGGAAAAAGTCATTTGAAAAAGCTCACTTTAACTGTATGCTGTGTTATTTTAACTTTGCCCTCTAGGCTTGGTTAAATAGTCATGTATTTTATGTCTTAAAAAACATATCCAGGAGTTCCTGCTGTGGCACAGTGGTTAAGGATCTGATGTTGCCTCAGCTGTGGCATAGGTCACAGCTGCAGCTCAGACTCTATCCCTGGCTTGGGAACTCCCATGTGCTGTGGGTGTCACCAAAAAGAAAGAAAGAAAAAGAGAAGGAAAGGAAACATATTCATGTTTATTAATTAGATTAAAAATTTGACAGTACACATTTTTTAATGTTAGAATTATTATGATTCTTGAAGAAATGATCTCACTTTAATAAGCATATTTCACAAACTCTATTTCCTGAGAACTGCTGCTTCTAGATGAAACATGCATAATATTTGGGGTTAACCCCTTTGTATTGATCATGCTTTCTTCCTAATAATTTGAAACACCTATCTACCTGACCTTTTGCAAGGTCACCACTGAGGGTTAGAATATCTTCAGAAATATGGAAGACGTGGAAGTACAGCACTTGTACTGTTCATCCATGTCTGCCTCGTGGGCAGACTGTGGTCTACTCCGTACCCCGGGATATGGCCCAGGGTCAGCTTGGACAGACCCGTTAGCACCCCTAGCCTGGGAAGAGATTTCGCTGTAGGAGGAAGTGGCCAGTGGGGGACATGGACTGTGGGACCCCGTGTTGTGTTGGGCACTGTGCTGGGGTAGAAGGGCCATCACCAGGTATGCTGGCTGGTATGGGATGGAGGAGCAGTAAAGGGGCCTGGGAGTGTGTGTGGTTTGGTTTGGAATCAACTGTCAAAGCCGATTCATTTCCTCACCCTTGGGACCATTTGGGTCCAATCAGGAGGGTCACCTGCTCTGCAGCAGAAGCAAGAACCTGGTGGTGAGCATTTCATCTTCAGCGAATGCTGGCTGAGCCTCTGACCTATGCCCAGTGTTTTTCTCCACCTAAGAACCCTGCAGCGGGCAAGAGCACCATAGATGACCTGGTCCTGCAGTTTTCATTCTGATGGCAAATAACACAACTTCTCAGGTGTCTCTGAGCTCTCCATCAGGTCTGTGCTCCTGGGGTCTCATGACTAGTAATTGGTGATCTTAATCTGGATTTCTCTGCTTCCGGTTTTCTAATATATGATTTTACTTAATGATTATGTGTTAAGGATATTTTCTCCCTATGTCTCCCCCAACCCCACAGCAGCTTTGCAAGGGCAGGGATCTGATCTTTGTGTTTTTCTTCCCCATGTCTCCCAAGCATCTAGACAGAGCGTCAGTCACGAAAGCTTTAGTCAATGTTTGCTGAATGTGTGTTCACACTGGGTTTGTTTGAACACTCTCACTCCCGAATCCTGTTGGAATTCCGAGGGCCTGGGGCCTTTTGGGGTGGGGCACTTGCTTCCCCCTTGTCTGTGGGGTGCTGTTGTTGGAGTCTATCCCCGAGTGCCTCCATAGATCTGCCCCTGCCCTGCCTTTGAGGTGCCCACAGAATCACGCTTTTGGTTCCTGGCTTCTCCACAGCCACAGCAGCAGTACCATTACTTAAAATCACACCCGCTTTCTCAGTAGGCTTTTGGGCACCTTTTCCCATTGGAGGAAGTCACCTGATTCTGTGCTGCACAGGAGGGCATCCAGGGAGGCTTGGAGCTGGGCAGCTGTCCTTGGGGAAGCAAAGCTGACGCCCTTGTTTGGACAGGTCGCCTTGCGGGATTGCTGGCTCTGCATGGAGTTGCTCATCTGTGATGACAGATGTTGGGCTGTTATTTAGTAACTCAGGTTTGTTTTCCTTTGCACACAAATAGACCTCCAGATCCTGAGTGCTTCCATCAGCAAGCATGGGAGCCCAGCAGCAGGCGAGGCATTTTCAGATGCCTTGGATGAGGCATGGAGAGAGAACCTTCAGAGTGTGTGTTGAGGGCCTCCCCAGTTTTCCTTCTTAGGGAACATCAGTGTGTAAGCACCACCTTTCTTCAGAACCACGGCCCAGGTGCTCGGATGCCCTGTTGTAGCCGATGTGGGCCCAGGGATGAACTCGGCCAGATTCTCTCTGGGACGGAAACGTTTTGGTGGCAGAAATAGACCACAAACAAGTTATAAAGTCAACCGGTGATAGTGCCATGAAGAAGAATGAATGAATAACTGGGGGTGGCACTGTCGGGGGCGGGGGATGGGTGGTGCTTGGGTTGGGCTCTCAGAGAAGGCCTTTCAGAAGAGGGGACGTTTGCCCTGAGAGCACAAGTCAACCAGGAGATGGGGCAATGTGATGGCAGGAGAGTGAAGGTGGAAAGGCCCCTAGGCGGGAGCCATCTCGGGGTGTGTCTGGGTGGGGGCAGGGCTGCTTATTCATCCCACACTTACTGGTTCCTGCCCTGTGCCAGGCACTGTTCTAGGGCAGCAAGAGAGCTATGGCTGCAGTGAAATGCTGCCTTCATTGGAGCCTTTGTTAAGGGAGGGCGAGCCTGGGTGTACTGGGTGGGGTGCTCTTTTCTATAGGGTGCTCAGAGGGGGTCTCTAGGCAGACAGTAAGATTGGATTTAGGCAGAGACCGGAAGGAAGGGGTACTGGAAAGCCAGGAGGCTGCAGGGCTGGGAGCATAGTAAGGACCTTGGCTTTGACTGGGACAGGAGATGGCGGGGTACTGAGAGGAGGAGGGACACCAGTGTCTGAGTCACTAATAGACTCTGGGGCACAGACAGCAGCAGGGAGACTAGTAGGAGGCGATAGTTGCCATGATCCAGGGTAGAATATGCATCTTTGACCAGGATGGTGGTTGAAATTGTTGGGAGAAGCAGTTGGAATCCCAAAGTGCCAACAGGACTGGCGGATGCCTTTAGGATGTGTATGGGATGGCAGAGAAGGAGGAAGAGACAGGTCACGGGGATAGAGCTATAAGCCAGGGACAGAGGAGTTCCCGTCGTGGCGCAGTGGTTAACGAATCCGACTAGGAACCATGAGGTTGAGGGTTCGATCCCTGCCCTTGCTCAGTGGGTTAACGATCTGGCGTTGCTGTGAACTGTGGTGTAGGTTGCAGACGCGGCTCAGATCCCGCGTTGCTGTGGCTCTGGCGTAGGCCAGTGGCTACAGCTCCGATTCGACCCCTAGCCTGGGGACCTCCATATGCCGTGGGAGCGGCCCCAAAGAAATCGCAAAAAAAAAAAAAAAAAAGCCAGGGACAGAGAGTGGACACAATCAGACCATCACATGGGACAGAACAAAACAAGGATTTTTGTGTTGAAAAGTTAGAAGAGAGTTTAGAAGAAGGGATGTGAGATGACATAGTGACGACATTAGCAGTAGCAACTAATGTTTATTGAGCACTTATTCTGTGCCAGCTCTTACGACAAGCCTGCAAGAGTCAGCTCCACTGTTATAGCCATTCTATAGACGAGGACACAGGACAAAGAGCTTTGGTATCTTGCCCTATACTACACCTTTAATAAGGGGACCAAATTTGATACAATGATGCAGGTCCTAGTGTGTATGTTATTGTTTCTTTAGGGAAGTTACCATGTCTTTGGGTAACTATGTCCACACTCAAGAGCTTAAGAAACATTTCGATAATTAACAGTTGTTTGGGAGTGGGGCCAGAGACAATTTAGGTATTAAAATCTCACTAAGTCTCTGTCCATTAAATTACTCATGTACCTCTTCCTGCCATGGGCCCCTCAAAAATGATCATAGGGACATTTCCCCTTATCTATAAAGTATGTTCATGCACAGAAAATCCACAGAGAACCACAGGCTTGCAGGTTTCTACATGGAAGCTCTCACACCATGGTCAGAAGATAAGAGCCTAGTTAAAAAAAAATTATTATAGATTCTTGGCTACAGCTACTAGGTAATCTCTTTATAAAGCTTGGTGTAGGAGTTCCTATTGTGGCTCAGCAGTCACAAACTCGACTAGTACCCATGAAGACATGGGTTCGATCCTTGGCCTTGCCCAGTGGGTTAAGGATCTGGCGTTGCCATGAGCTATGGTATAGGTTGCAGACATGGCTCCGATCCCACGTTGCTATGGCTGTTGTGTAGGCTGGCAGCTGCAGCTCCAATTCAACCCCAAGCCTGAGAACCTCCCTATGCCACTGGTGTAGCCCTATAAAAAAGCAAAAAAAAAAAAAAAAAAAAAAAAGGAAAAAAACTTGGTGTAATTTCTATGAGACATTTATTTTGTTGCTCTCAGTTTGTTATCTTGACATTGTTGCCTTTGAAGATGGTATAGAATGATTGACTTAATCACAGACCAGGTATTTCTCAAGGTTCATTTGTTATCTCCACATCATTTTCTCATTTCTTTCGGCTATGGGGCTCTGGCTGAAGGAGGGATTGGGAGGCCGTCAAAGACAGGAGAGAATGTGGTAGAAATGAGTGTTTACTGCAGGAGAGCACCGACGGCTTCTATTATAGTCTTGGGGGTGCTTGGCAGGGATCGTGTAGGAACATGAACTAGCAGGCCCCACCCTTGATGAACACGGAGGGATTAAGGAGGGATGGTGGTGTTGAAGTTGGTATTACCTGAATTTGTCGTGGTGGTGCAGTGTTAAGGATCCAGCATTGTCACTGTTGTGGCTCAGATTGAACCTGTGGTGCAGGTTTGGTCCCTGGCCCCAAAACTTTGGCATGCTGTGGGCATGATCAAAAAGAAGAAAGTTGGTATTTTCTGGAAATGTAACACATGCCCCCTAACCTCTTGCCATTTGAGATTTTGAAGCCCTACTTGTGTTTTGCAAGAGTCAAGAGGGGACCAGTTAATAGCTCTGATTGTCTTATCTCTGGAGAGAATTTATATCTCAATTCACCAGAAGACAGCTCTGATATTATGCAACAAGACTGGTTTGATTCTTGTTTCTCCTTCCTGTACTCTGTTCCTATTTAATTCTTGCATTAAAACCATTCCTGGTAAATTAGACCATGCTCTGTGCTCAGGCCTTATTTTGAAGAAAGTATAAAAATTTGATAGCCTCTTAACTGTCATGGTGATTTCTGACTTTCCTAAGGGACCATGTGCTTGAGCAAGGCTTGTTCGTTTGCAAGAACCAGCCTCCCTGGGCCTGGGAAGTGGTGAAAGATGCTGTGTGCCAGGCGGGGAGCCATGGGAAATGGCTGGACCAGGGGACTTCTGCCAGGATGCAGCCTATTAATTGTTGATTTGTTCTGTTTAGAAATTCGAAAAGTGATATTAAGGATTAAAGTTGTACCTTCCCTTCTAAGACTTCTGTCATGGCCATATAAAGTTTGAGTATGGTGTTCTCAATTTAAAAGTAGACAGTTGAGAGTTCCCATTGTGGCTCGGTGGTAACGAACCCAGCTAGTATCCATAAGGACTCAGGTTCTATCCTTGGCCTCGCTCATTGGGTTAAGGATCTGGCGTTGCTATGAGCTGTGATGTAGGTCGCAGATGTGGCTTGGATTCTGTGTTGCTGTGGCTGAGCTATAGGCTGGTGGCTCTAGCTCTGATTCGACCCCTAGCCGGGAGCTTCCATATGCCAAAGGTGCAGCCCTAAAAAGACAACAAATATTTAAAATTAAAAAAATAAAAAGTAAAAGTGGACAACTGCAAAATTCCACTTCTTTGGGAAATCCATTGCCCCTTCCACCCCAATTCCACAGTTTTTAGATAAACCGGTAGCCCCCATTCTAACAACAAGTAGGAAGCTTTGATTTTTATGATTTTCTTTTAGGAGGTGGAAGATACAGAGGGTGACTCAGCAGATGGGAATTTCTTTAATAACACACTGGGTGTGTGAACTTTCTCGCTGCTCCTCACAACAGCTCTGCAAAATGCCCTCTGCCTGCTGGGGGGCCAGACCTGGAGACCAAGAGAAGCAGCAGCAAACTTGCCCAAAGGAATCTGAAGGATTCTCTTTGTTTCAGTTGTTTTCCCTCTGTCTTGGAAAATACGGATGCAAATCCAGTCCTGGTTCTGCAGCTGCTGAAGCAAAGCAGGCTTTTTATGAATGAGGCCCAGGAGGGGGAGGAGAGGGCTTGTGTTACACCAGCAGTTGGTTGGGTAATGCATTTCATTCACTCCCAGCCATTTAGCCCCGGCTGGATTTTAAAGGATATTGTTCATTTCGGGTGATTCAAACTAGACTTCCCCCCCCCGGGCAACTGTCTCTACATCAGGACACTAAGCATGTGTGTGCATTCCTGGGTTTGTTTCGAGTGTTTGTTCATTTAGTTGGGGAAACAGTAGGAGAAGTGAACTGGGAAAAGGGATGGAGAGGCTTTGCCGTCCCTGAGGCCTTGGTCACTTCTGGGTCCCCATGCCACCCAAGGGGAGGCAGGCGGGGCTCCTGTGCAGCCCCAGAGTCTGAGAGTGGTGAGCTGATGAGGGGCCACTGCTCCCTGGGGTCTGCCCCAGTCTTCCCTGCCCCATCCCTCTCCTGCTCCCACTGGGCC
This sequence comes from Sus scrofa, assembly GCF_054392235.1. NCBI lineage: Eukaryota > Metazoa > Chordata > Mammalia > Artiodactyla > Suidae > Sus > Sus scrofa. Next base: position 146,845,523 of record NC_139383.1, on the reverse strand, counting down.
GCTCATTATTTCTGGCACTCGAAGCCTCATTGTTGTGGCCACAGTGTTGTGTGAATTGGAAGCTGTGTGACAATGCCAGCCCCCCTTCCTTGCCACCGCTTCCTGCTGGGAGCAGAACGAAGAGGGCAGGCATTGTCTTAAGCATAAATGAATTGCTATCAAAACAAACACCAGGGAGAGGGGTGGCCTGCTTACAGCTGCCCCAGCCCAGCAGAGGGCCGCAGTGCTCACAAAGAGCGCTTTAGGTCTGGACAAGGCCTTTCCTCAACCATCCAATACACAGAGAGCAAATCTCAAACTTCTTGGCCTTCAAAATGATTCCCCAAACCAGAAATGCTGGATTTGTGTCCTGGAGCACGTTTTGGGCTAGAGAATTACCCCGAGGTATCATAGCTGTATATACAGGGGAAAATTCTGTTGTAAAGTTTTGCTGCCAAAGAAGCCAAGCTCTCCTTCCTCCTATGTGGACACTGAGAAGAAAATTAGAGAGGATTAAGCTGTTATTTTGTCACAGCTTTTAAATAGGATCCCTCCCCCCGTTGCTAGTGGCAACCAGGTGTTTTGAGACACCTGATGCCTGACATCACTGAGCCTCTCCAGATGTGCTGAGTGGCTTTCTTTTGCTCTTCTGGTTTTGATGTTGTATAAACACAACTGGTAATGACACTGACACCATTGCCCAGTGCCAGTGTAGAAGCTCATCATTGCATGCCTAACTCATTTTCCTGGTTGCCCTGGTTTCTCTCCTGTGTGGGTGTCATGTGTCCCATTACCATGACATGGCCCCACAACTTTGATACCACATCTGTTTGGTATGAGCTGGGTTTTCCCACCATAAAAGGAAAGTCTTTCATTGCAGTTATACCAAAGGAAGGGATTAGAAGGACCCTGTTGAGGACTTGACATAAGCAGCAAGTCTTGGGTCCTAATTGCCCGATCTCTCTTTTTGGCCAGCAGCCAACATGATGTCACTGTGTCCACATCCTGAGGGTCTGAATTAAAGGCACAGCACATGGCCCAACTCTGGGTGAGGTGGGTACAGCCATGGGCTTTGGCTTTGAAGTTCAGTTGGGGTCCTGATTAGGAAAAAGTCATGGTGAGCTGGAGCAGGGTATGGCTGGCAGGTTCTAAGACAGGATTCTGGCCTGAGGCTTACCCTAGCAATGGCAGGTCACTTCAGCTCACAGACGAGGCCTTGGAAGGACTTCAGGATTAAGGAAGGAGAAGGAGTGGAGGCAGACTGCAGTAAGAAATAGAAGAAGGAAAAGGAAAGACCTGCCATAGAAGGAGAGGGGGTACAGCATTCCCACAAGGGATATTTTCTTATTTTGGACATTGAGGTATTGTATTGGGTGACTGAGTCACTGGTGCAAAATCATTTTATTGAAGAAGCACACCGTGGATGGCCCAGTGGTTAAGTTGTCTACAGAGATGGGGACTGTAGCCTCCTCTTTCTGAAAGCTAGGTAGAAAATGGAAGAGGGAAGATAAAACAGGTCTGAGGAATGTTTGGAGTTTTGGGTTTTTTTGGCTTAGGGGTGGAGAGAGCCAGAACTGTCAGGTTCAAAAAGTGTCTCAGAGATGTCTTGACCAACAGCAACTTTGGGGAGCAAAGTGTATGTGGGCTTTGAATTATAGTTTCTTGAAAGACAAGACTCATGTGCACAAATTCACATTTGAAAGATTGTATCGCATTGTAGCTACCAACCTGAATACCTGCATTTTCCCTGTGCATTGGATTTGTCTCGCATCATTGAAAGAGAAGTTTTTTGCTTGATTATCCAAATAATCAAAGCTCACCTCTTAGGTTGCAAGATATTTAAAATTTTCTTTTAATTGCTATTGATTGACAGCACTTGGCTGTCTTTAATATCATTTTCTTGGCAACACAGAGCACTATTATGAAACCTGATGCCTTAGAATCTGTTGTTGCCATGTGGGGCTCTGACTTTTTCTTGAATTAAATAGCCCCTGACATCTATGCATATTTATATTTGATGCATTTGGTGTGCTCTCCCTGTATGCACCAATCACAAATTCTGATCTTAGTCTATCTCTCAGTAAAGTAGATAACTGTGGATTTTTGTAAATGATTTTCCATGAAGCTCAGAGGACTTTTGCAATTGCTTTTATGTTGGCATCAGGGTCCAAGTGTTTCATGGTTGAAATACTAGCATTCTGTCCATCAGGTACATGGAACATTACTATAAACACAGTCGGATATGAACTCCAAATGGGAAAGATTTCTATTTAATGATTTTAGGTTTTGAGCCACTTCTGTTTATATCATTACATTTTTTTCCTCTCTCATGTTCATGGTCTTCAACGAGTCAGACCTCCTAAGAACTTTTGATTCATGTATCTCACTTTTTCCACACATAGCTGCTTAGTTTTTCCAGACAGGAGTTGTGCTACTTCAAATGAAAAGTAAATGTAATAATGTAATGTTCTACCTATAATTGTTTGTTTCCACTTTAGGCTGACACTGAACTAATGATTTTTTAATTGTACCTGGCCTGAAACACAATGAAAAAGTGGTTTCCTACTGTTTCTTTCCTTTTTTTTTTTTTTTTTTTTTTTTCCCCTCAAGCTGGATTCAGTAACTTGAAGGTAGTTAAAAATGTACAGATCTTAGTAAGGACTTAACATCCCATAATCATGAGTTAACCTAGCAGGGCTCATGTATAATAGCTAAATGGGATGTAAGAACACCGAGGTAACGAGTAGCCTGTTTTATATTATTTATTAAGAGGAATAAAAAACTTTTTCACCTAGTTCTAGAATGCCATGAAATGTCTGAGGCATGATGACCATGCCATTTTGCAGGGTTAGCTTCCATCCTGAGTAGTGTTGCATGTAGCTGGTATTCCAAAGTTTGGATTGGATCTAAAGGGATTTGGGGGGCACGTGTGAAAGAGAAGAAATACGTCTTTAAGTTTTAAAAGAAAGGCAGTAGTTTGTTTGTTGATGTGCTTCGAGGCTACAGAGGATGAAGCATGTTCTGCAGGGGAAGTAAAGTGTATGTGTGGTGGGGGTGGGGTTGTGGGGGAAGGACTGCGCATACACAGCAGCATGTGAACGGGATTGCAAGCTGGAAGGAAGGGTGCCAGGACCATCCAGCCACTCAGAAAATCCTTGCTAATTGGGAGGGGATAAACAAAAATGGGAGATTCTCACAGATAAGAAATCCAGGATAACTATTCACCAGAATTTGAACCCATCATTACATCCAAGGACATTTTCTTTTGGGGGTGGTTTTGTAGTTAAGGTTTGCATTTACATGATGCGTGATTCCAGATCTTGAGGTATGAATGGAGTATTACAAGGATGCTCGTCAACGAGCAGGTTAAATTTAAGTGGAAGATACTCCCATTGAAACTTTTTGCTACCATAGTTGGCAAGCAAGTGAAAAGTTAAAAGAAATTTGGATAGGTCTTGTTCCCCACCTCTTTCAAAAGCTGCTTTTTGCTTTGGATGGAATGTTTCTTATTTTTCACAGAGCTGATGTTTCTCTAGGGTTATTTGCCCTGACCATTTGCCCTCATGCTCCCTGCATTTGGGCAGAGCAACAAGACCAGACTTGCAAATGGCAGGCCGTATTTTAATGTGCTTTTATGTTCATCCTTTCCAGAAGGTTCTGGTGTGTTTATATGGTACCCTTGTGTGTGTGTGTGTGTGTGTGTGTGTGTGTGTGTGAGATTCAAGGCACTTGGCATCTGCCCACCATCACTGCCACCTCCACTGAAATGCAGCCCCTCTTGTCTTTCTTGGTTGCCCTGTAAGTGGCCACCTGTGTGAACTCCAAGAAGGTCATGGAGAAGGATTTGTTTTGCTGTCTTGCTAAACCAATTAAACCTTTAATCATGGCCCTTAAAAGAAACTCTAAAATCCTAAAGCTGGTCTAAATTATTGTCATAAATTATTGTTTGTTAGCTAACATAAAAGGCTCAAGTACCCTTTTCTTTCTGGTTGGTGAGCTTTACAGCCAAACCCCTTTCTAACGGTCTTAGCTTGTTAGGGGGACAATGCATTTTGGGGCCTTTTAACTGGAAAGGCACCCTCCATGGCCCTTCTGCAGGGTGGGCATTAGACAGAATTTGTTTGACATGGGGAGCAGGCAGGATGCCGGTGCAAACATGTGTTTGTGAGGGGCCAGAGTCACCCACACACATTCCTTTCCAGCCCCTGGTTCCTATCTGATTCAAGTTTCTTTCTTTCTTTCTTTCTTTTTTTTCTCTTTTTGTCTTTTTAGGGCCACACTGACAGCATATGGAGGTTCCCAGGCTAGGGGTCAAATCTGAGCTGTAGCCGCTGGCCTATGCCGCAGCCACAGCAACGCCAGATTTGAGCCACATCTGTGACCTACACCACAGCTCACGGCAACTCTAGATCTTTCACCCGCTGAGCAAGGCCAGGGATTGAACCTACAACCTCATGGCTCCTAGTTGAATTTGTTTCTGCTGTGCCATGATGGGAGCTCCTGTTTCAATTTTCTATATGAGTCTTTGTCTTAATCTTTTCTGTGCTTTTGGTGGACTAATTAGGAACATTGTGGGGAGGCTGGGATGGGCTGGCACAGTGATTTTGCTGAGGCTTAAGAGTAGGCCAATGGTCCAGGCTTGTCTTATGCATCAGAGAAAGGTGCAGAAAGAGTCATGTATCCTCTGTCACCCCTTCCAGCCCCTCCCATCAGGCCCCTGGCTCCAGGAAAAGGCCTTCATGCTGCCTACCAGCTCTGGAGTGTGGCCTGAGGCTCTGGGAACTCTCCAAAGAGGCCCCCTTCTGATGGTTGCCACCTGCCTTGTACAGCTAATCCATGAGCTCTCAGGACAAAACACAGCCTCTCTCCCTGCCCCCATCTCCTCTCTTCTCCTTTCTCATATTTGGAAGGTTTGGGGCTAGCCTGAAGGAACAGTGGGAGACCGGGTGCAGGAGGAAGAGCCAGGAGAAAATTAACAATGCTTCTGTCAGAGGTGTGCAGAAATCTCTCTGAAGATAGAGATTTAATTCCAATGAGGTGTCTATCTGCTAGGTCCCCAATGATGTGGACTGACCTCCATGTGCCTCACTGACTCAGTGAGGTCAGCCCACCGTGCATTGTCTCTGCTGGTGTTTCCAGCTTAAAGTGCTGTAACCTCCCTTCCCTACATTTGTTTCTTGATAAGAGCTATAAATTTTTTTTTTTTTAAATTCTGGTTGAATAATAAGAGCCCTTTTCTGTAACTGGCTTGTGTGGGAATAAATGAACACCCTCTAATAGGTGTTGCCAGAACTCCAGTGGGGATTCTCGCATGGTGGTTTTCAGCACTGAGAGGAGGAAAGCTAGGGATACCTCTGTTCCTGGTCCTTCTTGTGGATTCATGCTGAAAGCCAAGAGCGGTCCTATGGCTGGAAAAGGCATTAGTAAGAGATAGCCAAGGGTGTGTATTTACCAACATTAGGTGTCCATAAAAGATTGGTATAAGTGTTTTAGGACACACCTGACCCTAAACCTGATGTAGTAGTTAGTATCATGCAAGGTGAAAATTTTATAACATCTGATGTGATGTGCTCTGTGGGAAGTGAAGTCAGAGCTGCCTTGCTCACTCTGGGCCCTCTTAGATCATTCCCCCGTGCCTGTCTCACAACTGCTCAATAAAATGTTTTGTTAGTAGTAGCAGGATGAGATTTTTATAAATTCAAATAAACCGGAGGTAGTTCCACATTTTTAGTAGCTGAATACATATCGATCATAAAGCTTAGGGCATTGAACACAGGAATCCTGGATGTATTAACAGAGGAACCACATCATGTGATGGATTCTTTATCCTTTGGAGCTTCCCTTTGCCTCTCTGAGCCATACATGGTCTATGCAGCATTCTAGAGGCTTTCCCTATGCAACATTATGCAATAAATGTATTCCTTTGTGGCTGAGGCATTTTGGTTGCATGGAGCTTGTTAGAGTTAAATTTAGATTCCCCACATAGTTTCAAGTGTGGATGTATCCTCAGAGAAGGGGGTAGGGGTCAAAACCATCAACTGCTGCCAGGTGGGGTTCCATCCTCATGCCATCATGTACTTGCTGTGATAGCTGTGCCTCTGTTTCCCTCTCTGTAAGATGGCATGGATGGTAGTACCCCCCCCCGCCCCCTACTGAGGGTTTATGAGGTGTAAATGAACCAATGCATGTGAGGAGTTTACAGTGGTGCCTGGACCATAGTAGAACACCGTCTTTTTAAGTGGAAACCATCGTCGCTTTTGTCCACATCACCAGTCATTAATGCATGCCCTGTCCTCTTGCGTTTTTCTCCCTTCATCCAGCAGGAGGATTTTCTGTCAAACAAAAGAAAGCCTCTGTGTTTCACATAATGTTGTAAGTTCAGAGGAAACAGCAGCAGCTGTGTGAAAATAGTAACATTCCTTGCAAAGTCATTATTTGTGAATTTAGTCAGAATGTCTGATCCACTCTTTTCCTTATAGACATTGCCTTATAATTGGAAAATTCTCTAAGAGCAGCTCCAGTGAACATTATTTTTTGATGGTTGAGGTGTCACTTTTGTGTGGTGAAGCAATTTTGATACCAAGACACCAAATAGATGTTGTTCAGAACAGGCATTTGGGACAGCCTGGCAAGGGACAGCGTGATGATGGATATCCCCATGAGGACCTTAGCTCAACCCACAGTAGAGACATATTTGTGGGTTTCAGATCTATTAATATTAAAAAAAACTTTAATAATAAGGTATTGGGATATCAGCACCAAATTAGATAACCACAGTTAAATAGTCTTTCATTAATTCTGAAACCTGAAGTTGAAAGATTTCCATTTTCCTCATCAATATGTTTATCTCCCTCAAAAATGTTTCCAGCTGTGGGATAATTGTGAGAAATCATTTCACTTTGAAATTTTTTTTTCCTTTTGGCTGCACTAGCAGCATGTGAAAGTTCCAAGGATCAAACCCATGCCACAGAAATGACCTGAGCCACAGCAGTGACAATGCTGGATCCTTAAACCACTAGGCTACCAGGGAATTCCTCACTTTGATTTTTGTTTTTGTTTTTGTTTTTGTTTGGTCTTTTTAGGGCCACACTTGCAGCATATGGAAGTTCCCAGGCTAGAGGTTGAATCAGAGCTGCAGCTGCTGGCCACAGCCACAGCCACACCAAATCCGAGCCGCATCTGCAACCTACACCACAGTTCACGGCAATGCCTGATCGTTAATCCACTGAGCGAGGCCAGGGATCAAACCCACGTCCTCATGGATATTAGCTGGGTTCGTTAGCACTGAGCCACAGTGGGAACTCCCTCTCACTTTAATTTTTAATATTGCCAGTGCAGAAGTTTTGAGTTGAAAGAGCAGTGGTGACAAGAATGACTAGCCCTCTGGGATTACTGTGTATACCTGTGTCGCCAACAACACATGGGGACTCAAGAGGCAGATGAGTGTTAAATGCATCCACTGAGAACACTGCAGGCCATTATGGGTTCTGGTATTGGTGTCATGATAATGAATATGAATGAACTTCATCTAGAGTCTGTGCAGGGACAGGGGAGGTATGGTCCTGAAAGATTCCTATCAGACAATTAAAATTAGAGGCTTTTAAAATGCACACCTATCTTCTTCCAGGTGCTACGTGGCTGCAGGGTTGTCCTGGCATGGAAAAGAAAATTCTGAGCAGAGCATGTATCCCAGAGCTCTGGCTGAGCCCCTTTGACATTGCACAGTGCCCTGACCCTATCTCTCCACCCGCATGTATGGGACGAGGAAGCAGCCTGGGGACAGCACAGGGATGGGAACTGGCCAGCATGACTACATGGCACTGGGAGGTTTGCAGACCTCCTGTTGTAAGCTCAGATCAGTCTTTTCCAGGGCAACTGAGATCAGACTCCTTTAGCACAGGATCAGGGCTTACCTGCACGCAGGTGGGTCTGAGAGAGGAGCCAGGCAGGCAGTGTGAATGAAGTCCCTGCCCCCTAACCCTGCCAGCTCAAGAGGCTTGCCCAGTGCCCAGGCCTTGGGAGCACTGCTTGGCCTGCTGGGCACGAGATGTGAACTACTGCAGTGAACTGGCAGTGAGTTAGCAGGCTCTGTAATTGCTGTTTCCCCCCCACACACACATTCCATGTTTTTTAAATGCTGCTGAATAGACACTGGATTACAGATCTTGTGCAAATAATCTTAACCACAGAGAAGTCTAGTTTGGGTTTTGAGGAACATGTAAAGAAAAATGTTGGTCGGTTGCATTTTCCAGTGTAAAGGGCTGCATGAGGGCTCTGCCGTGAGAGCCAGAAGTGTCCACAGAGCCGTCAGGGATGGCCTGCCGGGGACATAGCTGCTTTGGAGGGAAGTGGTTCCAGTGGGTTTCCCACCCTCCATCCTTGTCGCCAAACTTGTGTTCCCTGTGTTGTGTTTGCTAATGTGATGAAAACCCATTCCCCCTACCATGGGCCTAGGTAGGCGAAGAACATGGATGTACAGGACGAACACAGGGCTTGGGTCAGCTCAGTAGGGGCGCTCTGTCCTGAGGAGCATCCAAACAGGTCCTCACCTGGGGGAATTTGGGATCCACTCAGCAAAAAGTGGTCAGGAGAGGTCATAAAAGTCACTTTTATGGTTAGGGTGAAGGCCCATATTACTCTAGCCTCAGAAAATGGGACCCAGGGTATTCAACCTATGACAGAAGGTATAAGGGGTGGAGCCAGTTTTTTCCTGGCGTCTCTGAGTAACCCAACCAGGGCCTTGCTCTCTGCTTTCTAGGGGTTGATAGCTATGCTCTTTCCTTAGTATGCGCATTGTATCAATCCACTGTGTTAGAACCTAATTATTGCCGAATTGCTACCCAAGGTGAAGCTGGCATTGAAATATTTTAGGTAAGATTCCCCACCCATCCCCAAATCAAAAGTCTGCCTTTTTTTTTTTTTTTTCTTTTTCTTTTCCTATTTTTTTCTTCCCTAGGCAGAAGTCTGCCATTTTAAGGTGGAACATCAACATGTTTTATTTTAGTCTTTTTTGGATAATTTAATCTGGGGTAGAGCAATACTTCCTGAATGTTTATGTATGTATCTGGCCATCCCTTTATATTCTATTTATAAGTGAGCAATTTGCTTGGAAATCAAAGCTTCTAAATGAGTCTTCTTAAGTTTGTTTCAAGGGTTGACCAACCACAGCCCACACTACCCAATCTAGCCCATCATACCTGTTTTCATAATCAAATTGTATTGAATACAATCATCCTCATTTGCTTACCTCTGTGGCTGCTTTCTTGCTACAATGGCAGTACTAAGTAGTTGCAACACAAACAGCATGGCTTTCAAATTACTTTACAGAAGAAAGTTTGCTGAACATTAGTGTGTTTGGTAGAGGCATAACTAGTTTCTCCTCAAACACCTCCATGTCCAAGGCACTGATCATCTTATGAGGTGACTCAGACCATTTTCAGACAACCTAAGGATGCCAAAAGAGTCTTCCTTTATAGAAAACAAAACAAAACCCTACTTCCTTATAACTTGGTTCCTTTATGTTGGTTCTGTTTGTATCTTATGAAGCATAAAAAATAAGTCAGATATCCCTTCAAGATAATTGAATATATGAAGACATCTATTCTGTACCCTTTGAATAGTTCCTTCTCCAGATTAAACATTTCCTGTTTGTTTTTAAAAACCTGTTCTTTACTCCAAAGCTTTTAGTCTCCATATGATAAGTTCTAGTTTAACAATCCTCTAAACCATGTCCTTGAGAATTAAAAGGACATCGTTTAGAGTCATAGCCATTAGAAGTTAGACCCAGACTGTTGACCAGCCTTATTTTAGACGCCATGGCCCCCGGGATGCAGCTGAAAACGGTGTCATCATCTTGGAAGTCGCTGACATGGGCCAGCAGAGCACTTTGAACTTTGACCTTGTCAGCTGTTAGCCATGTCACCAATATATTATGCTTACATTGCTGTTTTCAGAACTTCGTTGTGTAAGATTTGAACCCTCTTTCCAAACTTGGTCTTTTTTTTTTTTTTTTTTTTTTTTTTTTTTAATCTTAAATCCATACACCCACTTCCTTTCTTTTATGTTGTTCTAATCTTCAGCTGAAACGCAGTGGTTTCAGTGGCTCTATAGATAGTGCTGGTGAATCCGGAGCTTCTCTTTAGATGTCTTCATCATCTTCTTTGACTTGAATGAGGGTTACTACCTGGTGGCATGGAAGTTTTGACTTGACTTGTGCTGTTTTTCTGTATCCATATGCCTTTTTATGTTATGCAATTCTGGTGCTTTGATACCTTGAGGTCTTGCCAACTCTGGAGAGACTGCACTTCCCAGAAATAGCCAATTTCTAGGGCCAGGAAGTGAGCTCACCTTTCATATGCAAATTAAGCAACCCAGAGCCCTTGCCCTTATCCCTTCCACCTTCTGTATAGGGCTCTCACACTCAGGGCATTATCCACCTGCCCTGCTCACCCCAGGGCCAGGTACCAGACAACTTGGGACAGCCCTCCACCACAGAGCCCACTGAAATATTCACCCCTAGCCAGTCCTAAGCCTGCTTACCCTGCCTCACCCATCCTTTCCTGTAGAAGCTACAGTTGAAGCACTTTTTCATGTTTTCCTCTGTTCCCTCTGCCCGCTGCCTGTCCCAGTGCCTGTCCTGGTGCGTGAGCAATTCTCTAGTGTCATGGCATGGCACAGCACCCCTCTCGGGAACTGTGAGTAACAGACTATCTTCCCAGTGGCAGTCATCTCCTGATCTGTTGGCCTCACCACACTTGAGTAACAGCTACTTTGAGATTGTCATAGACTGAGAAACGGATGGAGATGAGGGCAGTTTCCTGGATGCAGAGTGGCTCAACAAATTCCTGTGTCTTTTTTTTTTTTTTTTAGGGCCATACTCACAGCACATGGAGGCTCCCACACTAGGGGTTGGAGGTGCTGCCCTATGCCACAGCCACAGCAACATGAAATTCGAGCGATGTCTGCGACCTACACTATAGCTTATGGCAACGCCAGATGCTCAACCCACTAAGCGAGGCCAGGGATGGAACCCACGTCCTCGTGGATGCTACTCAGGTCTGTCCGTTAATGGCCGAGCCACGATGGGAACTCCTGATTCCTGTGTCTTTTGAAGAGGTGAGACTTTTAAGAGGTGTGAAGGAGCCTTGAGGCCAAAGATTGCCTCCTCTGATGAAGTAGGTTGAAGATACACAGCCCAGGTAGGCCACTATGCCTCCATATGTTGAAAATCATGATGAGTTTTGGCAACCCCGTTCCATCTAGTGGAAGACTCTGGTTGGCCAAGGTTTTCGCTTTCAGTGCTGAAGCCCAGGCAAATGTGAAAGCATCTCTGGAATGTTTTATAGATCGTGAAATCACTAAAGTCAGTGCGACGATGAATCCACTAGAGTCTCCTACTTAAGCTTCATAACAAATGAAGCACATGATTGTGGACTGCTCGCCTCACTAGGTCCTGTTGAGAAACCAAGATTAAACTTTAAAATGCATTTTAGTTTGAGTTACTGGCATGAATGATAAATCCCTTCAGAAGAACACTTTACCATGCAGCTAGAGGTCCTTTTTCTGCCCTGATGTTGCATTGATAGCTCTAGCCTTATATGTTTTGTTTACAGAGTTTGGAAAACAAAAACGTATATGCTCCCCGGATGGCTTTCAGAGAGTTAATTAGTGTCTTGGCCATTTGGAACTCCGTTTCCTCTAAACTGGGAGAGTGAAAGACAAATAGGAGAGAGACCACAGAAGAGGAGAAGAAACCTCTTTGTGTCGAATGTCAGTGGCTCAGACTGGGAGAATGGCCATTCTGAATTATTGTAAATAGAAAGACAATGTTTAAACTTTCTTAATGGAAATATTCTAACTGGTAAATGAGGGCATCTGGCTGCAGTGCCTCCTTGTACCTGTGGAGAAAATCAAACTTAAATTCTCAAAGGGAAACATCATGCTTTGTATTTTTCAATGCCAAGGATGTGTTTTTCAAGCAGCGCCTATAACGCGATATTTAATTCTGCAGTTCCCGCTTTTAAGTTTTTTAACCAGGAAAAGTAATTAGTACAAAAATATAGGCACTTACATAAACTCTAATTCTGAAAAGTAGGAAGATGTAAGATATCAAAACAGGAACATTTTGAAAGTTGCAGCTCATTACAATTTAAAATCATGGTTGACATTTCATAGAAAGCTTAAACAATATCACCAGCATCAAAGTATATAGCTGGAATTTTAGAGCAAACAGCTCTCCTCTGGTACAAGGAGAGCTTGCTGGGTGAGGCCAAAGGCAACAGAGACCCTGGGGAACAATGGCCATTGTCTTTAACGGGTGGGCGGGTGGGCAGTATTCCTTTTCCTCCTGGTAACAGCCTTTTCCTGCTGCTCCCTTCCTAAAGCAATCACTGGAGTGAAGTTGCTGAAGCAGTGAGGAGGAGGGGATCGTACCCATCCTTCTGCAGCAGGGAGAGGGCGGCCCATGAAAGCAGGCCTTTGTGTGCGCTGGGCTGGCCCCATGGCAGACAGGGCACAATCAGGCTATTGTTTGTTGGGGAAAAGCTACAGCATCCTATTGCAATCATTTATGGAAGAAAAGATTTGATGTTTTTGGAAGAGGTTGGCTGCGGGGGGCTGGGGGTTGGGGGCAGGAGGCTCACCTCTTGTGCCATCCTCTCCACATCCCTCACTGTGCCAGAGAGAGTGCTGTGTGGCTTCGTGTGTTGGGGTGTTTGGGAAGTGGAATTCCAAGCATCTCCAGCTTTGGCCCCAGGAGTAAGAGAAGGGCTGGCCTTCTTTCACCTAAAGCAGATGTGGGACAGCTCTGTTCCCTGTGAGCCTTCCAGCTCCTCTGACTTTTTGATGCTTTCACACACCATTGCCCACTCTGCTTCCACTCCGGCTGAAATTGGGATCTGTTGTGTTGATTCTCAAATAAGAACATATCTGCAGCAGCCCAGCTCACCCTCTGTGCATCCTCAAGCTAGCTGCCCTTCCCTTCTCCACAGCTCCCTGCACAGTGGGCAGTTCATGCTGGGCTGCTTCTCACTGCCCAGCACACATCCCCAGTCCTTCCCGTTCAGACTTCACATTCTAACAATTACAGCCCTCTTGCCCGTGGCCACTTCATGGCCTCTGAACATCTGTCTCTCCCTCCTCTGGCATTCGTCATGCCCTTCTCCCTCTGGAGCTTCCCTGGTGGCCTCAGCAGAAGTTTGTCGCCTGCTTTTCCTGACCATCTGTGATTTGAGGGCCCAGCCCTCCTTAGGATGCTCCCTGAAACTCCTGTCAGTAACTCTAAGAGCTGATTGGTGCCTTGCCTGTAGCAGGCCATGCGGGATTGGTGAGTTTACTTATTTCATTATACATTTTCCTCTACAGAATCATCGTTTCTCATGTTGCATTTATGTCCAGACCTCCCTTTTCAAAGATCTAGTATTTCAAAGCACCTGCCTTTGAAAGAACAGACACCAGTCCTTGGCTGTCCCCATGGGCCCACCCCTTCCTCCTTGGCCTCCACAAGTTGCCTTCGGTTTCTCGGGCAGTTCAAATCTGGGCCCTTGAGAAGTTGCCTGTGGGTCTTACTGAAGTGATGCATATATCGTTATGCACCCTTTGGCTGCAGATAACAAACACTGGGGACTTGATGACTCCTTGGGCCTGGATGATTTTCCCCCCAGGCCTATGTTTCAACGTAACATTGAGGCTTGATGGTCCCTGTAGTGAAAGAATATGAATAACTACTCACTGTGGATATCGTAGTTAATTATTCTCTGCTGTGCCACCCGGTCCCCAGAGGCATCTGAGATTGGCACAGACACAATACCTTTCTTTAGGGAGGTGAGAGTGGGAGCTAAGTTGTGGGCAAGCTCAGCGAGTCGCTGGGAATGCCCAGCTGTTTTAAGTTTGAAACTGTAGAGGTAGGTTTATTTATTGACTTAACTGACACTCAGCACCTACCCTGTGTCCTGTCCCAATGAAGAAGTGAACTAAACAGAATAGGTTTCTATTGAAATGGGGGTGGGGAGACAGACAGTGAACAGAATAATAAGCTAGTGATGATTTTCCAAGAATAGAAGGAACCGGGTGCTGTGGTTGAGGCACGGGAGTGCTGTGTGTATGTGTGTGTATGTGGCTATGTGGCTGGTGGGGGCAGGCAGTGTTGTGTTAGGCTGGATCATCAGGGAAGCGTCTCTGAGAAGGTGGTTGCAAGGGGTCAGCCCTGCGCAGTTAAGGGAGAAAAGCGAGAACAAAAAGCCATGAGGCAGATGGAGACTGATGACAGGGCACTGGAACTTAGCAAGATGACGGAAACTGAGTGTGTTAAATTAGCTTGGGCTGTCATACCAGAACAGTAGAGCTGAGGGGATTTAAACTAGAAATGCTTATTTCTCACCCTTCTGGAGGCTGGAAGTCTGAGATTGGGGAGCCAGCATGGTTGGGCTCTGGGGAAGGTCTTCTTCCTGGCTTATAGAAGGCATGCCTGTAGATGGCATGTGTTCACAGGGCAGAGAGGGTGCAAGTAAGAATGGTGTTTCTTATCAGGTCACTAATCCTGTTCTATCAGGCTCTTACCCTTACGACCTCGTTTAACCCTAGTTACCTTCTTAAAGGCCGCTCCTATATAGTTGCACAGGGGTTAGGATGTCAGCGTAGTAATTTGGGGGAGGTGGGTGGACACACACATGTCAGTCCATAGCACTGTGTTACGAGATAGGCCAGAGTGGTGTGCAGGAACCAGAGCAGGTAGGGCCTATAGGCCATGTCAAGAGTGACAACTTACTTGACATGCAGCAGGGAGCCCTTGTTGGATTAGAAACAGAACAGTGGTGTGCTCTGATTTATATTTTATAACAACCACCCTTGTGTGGAGAATGGACCAGAGCCAGAGTGAGGGAAGGGCAGTCAGCGTGGAAGCAGGGAGACCAGTGAGGAAGTTTCTGGACTAACCCAGCGGAGAGATATCGATGGCTTGGACCAGACCTTGGTCTCAACCTTGGGATTATTGGCGTTTGAGGTCAAATGAGTCTTGGCTATGGAGGTGGGTGTGGTCCCATGCATTGTGGAATATTCAGCAGCATCTCTAGTCTATACTTACTAATGACCAGGACCCCCGACCACTACCACCATGACAATCAAAAGTTTATTCAGACATTGCTTCATGTGCCTGGGAAGGGGATGGAGATGGGTGGGGTAGGGCAGAATTGTCCCCTGATCGCCTTAGGATCTGTATCTGGTAGTGGATTGATCTAGGAATTTCTGGGGATTTATAAAATGTATAGAATGTGAAGTATGGAGGGAGAAAAAAATTAAAGATAAGGGAAAGTTTGTGGCTTGGACAGAACAGGGGATAGAAGTGTAGGTTCCTGAGCTGGAAGGGGAGTAGAGAGGGGGTCTGTTTGGGAGGCATGCACACAGAAGGGGAGCTCTGTCTTGCATTTTCTGAGTCTGAAGTGCCTCTTAGACAGCCAGGGGGAGGGTTAAGGGGGAGCAGAATGTCAGGGCACGAGATTCAGCAGACAGGTCAGAGATGAAGAAAAGCATCCGGGATCACCTACCTTTGCTGCACTTGTGGAGAGGATGAGATCCTCTAGGGGTTTTTGAACTCGTTGCCCTCGGGACGCCTTTACATGTTTAAACATTATTGAGAGAACCCCTTGGAGCTTTTGTTTATGTGGGTTATATCTATTGATGTTTACCTTATGAAAAATTAGTATTGAAGAGGTAAAAAAATTGTTAATTTATCTAAAAAAATAATAAACCCATTACATGTAACCACATTTGGAAGGGAGGACTGTATCCTCCTCTATCAATGTAGTGAGGACAGAGGCAATGTGTTTCAAAACCTCTTTAATGTCTGGCATAGTAGAATGTAGCTGGGTTTTCACAGCCAATCTGGGTGTTGGTATTACACACTGAAAAGTCCACTGTACATTCGGAGTGGACAGTGAGAAAATACAAGTGAAAAAGGCAAGTAATGTCTTCGCAGTGTTAAGAAAAGTGGTTACATACCCCCTGCTTCTCTTACCATTCCCAGCAAAAGCACTGCAGAACCCCCAGGGGTCCATGGACCACACTTTGAGGACCACCAATCCAGAGATTCAGTTCCCTGATTTTTGTGTTGTTCAGAGTGTGACTGAAGCTTCTGCTTCACAGACAGTGAGTTCTATACTCTAAACTGATATTTCAGGGTTGTCCCTGTTGAGCTAGGAACTTGCTGAAACCACTTCCACATATGTATAATTTTAGTTTTACCCTCTACTCCTCAAAAGACATACACATAGGTCCCATCATATCACAGAACTATGTCCAAAACAGCAGAACATTCCAAGAATACGCAGAAAAGCTTTAATTATATAAATGATAACTGAGTTACCTGGGTAGTGAAAGAGTCATCTCTTTTAAGCATCGCAATTAAAATAATTGTTTTTAAAGGAAATATTTCTGAAGGACATTTTCACATTGCTTGTGTTGAAGAGAATATAATGAACATAATCTCCTTTTTTCTCAGTACGCAAGGTCATCACTGTGAAAGCAGCTTCATTCTCTGATGAGATAATAAAGTGATGTTCCCAGGTGGGCAGAGTAATGTTTTTCACTGTGGTGGTTGAGACTCCCTTTAAAGGTAAAAGATACTCACTGTCCCTCAGTGTCATTATAAATTACTTTGTTTATAAAGACACTTAAATACTACAGCCAGTAAACTAGGCATAAATGCCTTAGGATTTTGGATCTTTTTTTATAATTATAAATTAAACATACACATTAAATGTGTACAAAATATGAATAAACAACTGACCTCGAAGGCATGAGTACCTTTGAGTTGTGGAATGCCTCTCTCTGGCATTTCAAATGGCTTTTTTCTTTAAGTACTGCAGAGCCTCAATTCACACTGAACACCATGACAGAATTTAGTCTTCACATGGTATATAAACACATGCTCATATATGAAGTGCACCTTTTCTCTTCCCTTGGTGTCCAACAATTGGAATAACACAGTTTGCTTCCAGTGTGTTGTTGATATAAATGCTGTTGCTAAAATCACTTGGCAGCACTGAATCCTAAGAAGGTTAAACAGATGAACTGGGAGTTAGAAAAATAGATCATACTTAAATTGAAAACAAACAAAATAAAAATTTTTAAGAGGAACTCACAAGCCCCCAAAAGTGTGCCTGACAGCTTTTGGTGTGAGGAAGCACTGCCCTATGGTAAATGGCCCATGAGTGCCTGGTTTTTGAGATCCTGTGTTAGCATAGTTGCCTTTTTTTTTTTTTTTTTTTCCATTCCAAATGTTGCTTTTGTTTTAACTGATTTTTATCACTATCTCTAGCCTTACATCCTAGAACTGGCTTTTTATTGATCTGCTTTGGGCTTGGAACTTAAATAGTTAATCTTGCTAAACGTATATGCAAGTTAATGTTCAGTAGACCATGAATTTAGATGAGTAAAACAATCATGAATACATAGTTACAATGGCCCCTTCCTTGCTGGATTTTTAACCATTTTGGGAGGGAGTGGAAGGGAAAGGGTGGCTTGCTAGCTAATTGAATTATGGGTAAGGGAGGTATTAGATGTGCATAGTACTCTAAGATGCCTCAAATACTTTGACACCCAGTATGACTTCTTTTCCACAGATGGTGAAACCAAGGCAGAGAAGTGTGATGTAGTTCTCTGACCTTCATTAGTGATGGGGGTGCTACTGATGTAGTCAGGAAACAACCTCAAACCACCAAGACGTTCTTGGCAGGACCAAATTTGCTTGATCTGATATCTGCAAGGGGCTTTAGCAATACGGTGCCTAGGGCCAAGAGGCCAGGATTTGATGTATCATAGGTGAAAGAGATTGAGATATTTGCCCAGCACATGGAGAGATGTGGTTGTGCACACACGCACGCGCGCGCGCACACACACACACACACACACACACACACACACACGTTTGTGTTCAAAATGGCTTCTGAATTCCAACTCTAGGCCAGCTCAGTTCATGACTCCACAGGTAGTCATGAGCTCTCAAAGGGTATATGATCTGCTGAAAATATTTGCAGAGTATGTTGCAAATATGAACTACTTTATAAATGATAAATAATAATTGGTGGGCATGTTTGGGCAGAGCAGATCAGCGCAATCCCAAGAAAAGAGATGTGTCAGCCCTTCAGAAAGGTAGAAAATTCTCTTCATCTCTACAAAGACTCTTGTGAAGTTTTGAGCCACCCTCAAATAGTTCTCTAGTGAGTGTTCACAGCAAAGACGGCCCTGAGAGAGAAACCCTTCCTGAGGCCCTGCCTTCCTGAGATTTGCACCCAGGGCAGCCATCGTATATGGGGTTTGGTCCTGCCCTTGGCCCGCAGGCTGGGGCAGAGTTCTTCTGAGTGTGTTCACACATCTCAAACATCATCGTCTTGGTGATATTTCTGGCAGGGGGCAAGTGAGTACAAGATTGGGGTGATAGGCTTATTTTAGCCTTGAGGTTCCTTTCTATGTTTGGTTAATGTGGCTCCCTTTCCTACAGGGTGATCAAGTTCTAGAGTAATGATTTCCTGCCTTACAAGATCTTGGTGAGAATGATTGAACTGAACTTAAAATTTTAAAATGCATTTTGACCCATGGATTTTGGAAGTTGGTGTGATTTCATGCCAGTGAGTCACTGGGCTTCTTATTAGTTTGGGTTTGAAAGCCTGTTAAATTTTTTTTTTTTTTCTTTTAACACACCATCCCCTGAGGAAGCATTTTGCTTTGAGTTGAGCAAAAAAAAGTTTATGTTGCGCCAGGATGCTTGGACTCTCTGTACTGTTTTGGGACTTCTGGGGTAACTCACTGTATGGAAGATGGAAAAAAAAAAAAAACGGAACATACTGCTTTATTTTCCAAATCAGAAAGGAGTTGTTCCAACTTCTGGTGGTCACATTGTTAACACAAAAACAGTAGAGTTAGGTGAAATAAATTAAGATGACTTATTGTGGAGAAAGAGAGGTGGTGTTTGTCTAAATTAGAAACATTCTCTGAGTTTTCGAAGTGTGAATGATTTAAATGTGGTTCCGGCACAGGATTGCATGTGGTTTCCATTTTACAGTTTTCCTGCTTGAAAACAAACTGTCAGGATTTTTATTTAAGTCCATCCGATTTAACTTAGTCAAGGCTTAGAAGCAACCTTTTGCTCCTCTTCTCATCCCCCTCCCCATGCCAGGAGGAAAGTCTTTACATGATGACGGTGGTGGTTGAAACTTCCTTTCACCCGTTCTTTTCTAAACCCGGTGAAGTTAAACAAAGGAGGGTTGACACTTCTTGACAACCTAAGACATGCTTCTTCCTCCCTCTAAATGGCTTGGCCTGGTGAGGTCCTGAAGTCCTCAACAAGGGGGAAGCTGAAATACAAAGTGAGGTCTAAGAAAGTGAGGTCACCGGCAACCAATTAGAATGGTTGGCATCACGTGCCTGGCAAGGACTTCAAATGCCCACCGCCCTCCCTGCCTTCCCCTCCTCCCTGGCTCCTGCCAGCAGTTGCCTTCTCAAGAATGAAGGCAGAGCAGTTACTAAGCCAGGCTGAGTGGTTCGTGGAGACTGCACCTTAGCAAGGTAATAGGTTCTTGCAGAATATTAAGACTAATTCCAAACTTATTTTCTGGGTTTTTGTTTTGGTTTTTATTTTGGGTTTTTGTTTGTTTGTTTGTTTGTTTTTTTGGTTTTGCTTTTTAGGGCTGTACTTGTGACCCATGGAAGCTCCCAGGCTAGAGATCGAATTGGAGCTACAGCTGCCTGTCTACACCACAGACACAGCAATGTGTCGTCTGCAACCTACACCAGAGCTCATGGCAATGCTGAATCCTCAACCCACTGAGTGAAGCCAGGGATCGAACCTGTACCTTCATGGATCCTAGTCGGGTTCATGACTGCTGAGTCACGATGGGAACTCCCAAACTTATTTTCTGTTCTTGCCCTACTTATATGGCCCAAACCATTTCTTACTGAGTGAGAAACTGGCACGAATCAGGTTGGATTCCGGTTGACAGACACTGGGGAGCCCAGCTGGGCTGGTCTTCGAGCCCTGTGGCACCTTTCCAGGTGACAGACCCCCATGGTTTTAAGCTAACATTATTTTTCCTGAGCTTCTAGCAACAACTTGGTTTCATTATCATGGGAGTTTTGGCACAGCCTCCACAATTTTCTGTTTGTGATCTAACAGTTAAAACTCTCCTAAAATATGCTTCTCACTCTGGACCACCCCAGTTTAAAAAAACACGAGAACCACCACAAAAACAAACAATCAACATGCTTCCCTACTATGTTGAGGCATGTTCTCAGAGAGATAAAAGACTAGACATCTTAAGACCAAGGCACAGGACTGTGGCCAGTCACTCAGTCATCTGTGAGCCATGTGGCTCATACAGAACTGAAATGAGAATAGTCTTTCTCACCAAAAACATTGGCTGCCTTCAGAACCAGCAGGTAACAGGAGAGCGAGTTACCCCTCTCAGGGCTGGTGAGTTGGCTGCAGCCTCTTCAGGAGAGGGCAGGGTTGGTAGTTAGAGCTGGCCCAGGTAGCGCAGCTTCCACCCAGAGAGCCGATGTGCAGACCTGTGTGCACGCCCAGCTGTGGCTCTTACACTCCCACCTGTACCAAGTGGCTCATCATAATTGGCCAGAAGTTGGAAGGAGCTTTCCTCTCTGCCCAGCTCCTTCATTCTTTTATGCAGATGCCCCCACGTTCCCCCTCTCTTTCAGTCCCCCTGCCTCTACCCTGATGGAGTCTCCCGGATCCAGTCCTTACCATCAGGCTCCCCTCCTCCACCCCATCCATTCTGTAAAGTCCTGCCAAACTGTTGTATCTAAACTACTGCATTGGTTAAGGCACTCACCCACTCAGAATAATTCATCAGGGCTCCCTATTGTCTGTGGTGTGAAGTCCTGTTAAAAGGAGTTACCCCATTCCATGCCTAGGCTTATTTTTTGCAGCTTTCTGGAAATTTCTGCTAAGATGCTAAGTTCTTGTCTCCCACCCTCATGCCTCCATTCATGCTTTCACCCACTCGACTGGACTTCCTTCCCGCACTCTTTCCTTGACCATCACTCCCTAATAACTAAAGTCTGTTTTTTTGCCTAAGCAGTAATTTTCAGTTACTCCCCTAAGACTTGATCATCACAAAACAGCACAGGGCTGTTTTGCAATTTAACCTCTCAAACTTGTATCCTGGAAGACGTCATCACAGTGCCCTAGATTGGTCCGCCCCTGGGTTTGGGAGTTGGGTATGTCCCCTAGTTCTCTCAAACCTTTGTGGCCCTCACCATCACTTTCTCTATCTCTGCCTCTCAGGAATATTGTGGGGGTGAAGTGGTTGGCCTGTCTGTGTAGAATGCATAGGGCAGTTCCCTGCCCCCGCCCGCCCCCACCATGGGTCCTAAGTGCCCGTAAAGCAGCTGGTTGTGGTCATTGTGACTGACTTCTTGGAATAGGAAACTCCCCAAATCCTTCTCCCAAGCCTGGGCACCTGCATGTTGCAGAAGTTGAGGAAACATTTGCTGTGTCAGATACTTGTGCACGTATACTGCCATAGCCTGACTATTTTAAAATCAGTCCAACTGTACATTTCCTTCGGGGATTTAACTTGCTAAGTGTAGAAGAATGATAGCATAGGTAGCTGTCTATTTCTTGGGATTCTTCATACTGTCCATGTTGCAGTTTAAATTAAAGATTTTTGGGAAGCACTGTAAAAATGATTTACTCTTCTATAATTGGTTTCCTGAAAGCAAAATGATATTTATGTGAGCTGCAATGAAAGAGGCAACCACTGAAATTTATCGCCAAGGAGCATTTTCAAAGTGTCCAGAATGACTAAAGCTTAAATGTATTAAACATTCTAAAGGAAGACATATTTAGGCTATAAATCTATAGACTTTGGGGGGAATTTGTTTTCCTTCTTCTCCGCCAGGTGTACGAAGATCTTAAGTCCTTAGGCCTCAGTGGGACAAAGATTTAAGGTTCCAAGAGTACATTTGTATCTCTTTTAAATTTTCTATTGTTTATCAGTGACACATATAACCGTTTCAGGAAAGTGTTTACTGTAACATTCCCCACTTTAGCTCTGTATAGTTGTCTGGCAACCTGTGTGATAAAGACAGAAGTAAGTGCCGTATTTGTTGCTGATGAGGCTGTCTTGAAAGGGCTAAAGCACCTGAATAGGCAATAAAATATGGAGTGCCCATGTCCAGAGCAGCTTGCTCACGGTGACGTGGTGTCTGTAGGGTGTATAATGGGTCTGGCCATATGGTGGCCTAGGGTAACACTCTCTTAAACACTCTCCTTAGAAGAAAGAACCAAGAGACAGTTTATTTTTAAATGCAATTGCTATGTTATTAAGATTTGAATTTAGTACTACGGGTAAACCATTACCTGTTATAGACACAGATTGGCTAAAAGTTTTCAGTCTCCTCTCCCCCCACCCCCAAAAGAAGAAATAACTAATAACATGGCCGTTATTACATGTTATATTATATTATAACATGGCATCTCATGGTAACTTTTTCATATCAGTGTTTAGGAGTTTGAGAGTGAAGGGTTCTTGAAAGACATGCAGCATACATTTCAGTGAGTGTCTGTAACCACCTTCAGAACTTGGGGAGGAATCCTGTATTTTTCCCTGTGACCGCTGGTCACAGAGGATTTGAATATATACTTCAAGACACAATTCCAGTAAGACCCCTTGTCCAGATTGCTTTGTTGCATTTAAGTGATGTTAAGGTCCTTAAGGAACCAAAGAGATAGCAGTGATAAGAAAAGAGCCTGGACTGAATTTCATTCTAATGCTTATAAAGGAGAGTTGGAGGAACCCCTGACTTGGTGAACTGAGGCACTTGGAGGTGGTGTGAACTGGTTTAAAAGGCCATTTACTTCCCCTTTTATAAATGGCCTTTTAAACCAACTCTCAGGTAGCCGATTAAATGTAGTCATTTAAACCGCTAGTGACAATCAGAAGGAGAGAGGTATTCCCCTGTGGTGTTCTGCAGCAGAGAAGGAGGGTTGAAAATTTTTTTTCTCCCATCCCCATCTCTCCTGCTGAAAGCTGATGCATCAGACATCTATGGGAGTGTTCCCCATTGCTGGTAAACTGGCCTCCAAAATTCGATTGGGAGGTGAGGGCAGGGGCAGGGGAATGATCTGAGAAAGAGAGGCAGCGGGAGAAACGTCACCCAGAACATTCCACACTGCACAGGTGTGCCCTTGAGTGTGGTCCCTCTTGCATGAACAAGACTGTCCGGTTTGACTCTTTATTGGCTTAGAAAGGACTGAGTTTTCGTGTTCTTCCCTGAGCCCTGCAGGCTTGGGCCCAATTTTTTAGTCCTTCCTTCAGCCTCTACAGAGGCTGTTGGGAACTTTTCTTTGACTCCCAGGGAGTCCGGCTCCAGCCAGAATCCTAAGAAGAGCCCTCTCAGCCAGTTGTATAAGACTCAGCACCTTGCCCGTCCTTGCCACCAGCCACTGGGCCACTTGTACCTGACATCCTGTACTTCTGACTCATTGTGTTGGGCACTAAGAGGGATGCAGAGTGGCCTCTGGAAACCTTGGGGAGAGCGAGGGTTATTGATACGTTTTGAAAGGAGTGCACACACCTTCCGGAACATTCCTGATGATCCTCAGTGACTGTTTCCTGTGCCCCCCCCCCCCCCCCCCGGGCAATGTGATCCCTTCATCCTACCTCCTCTGCAAAGAAACACTCACAGGCATGAGTGGGGCTTGCTATTTAAAGGAATCCTGAAGTGAGTATTTTTCTAATTCATATTTATCCTCATGTATTGACTGAGCATGTGTGTATTTTTCTACTTTGAAGTTTTTTTTTTTTTAATTGGGAATGCATCCTATGTACAATTTAGTGCATTCGCTCATCTTAATATCATAGCGAATGACAAAGTTGACCAATTCAGTTAACTGCCATACAATCCTTTACATGAACTTGATGATATTTGAACTGCTGGAGAACAGTGCCTTCCAAGCCCTCAGAAACACTTAGTTACAATTGTTGGCCTAATTGCACATTATTCTTATTCAGTGAAACAAGTCCCTGAGGGATTCTTAGGATGCTGCTCCTTGTTATTGTAAGTCCTTCTTGTTGTAAGACCTTACTAGTAGAAAAACTTCATTAATTTAAAAATTATCTCCAATTCAGACTTTTATTCAAACAAGCCATTTTGCCAGCAAGTCCAGCTCAAAGAGCTTTTTTTTTTAAAAAAAAAAAAAAACCCGCATTTGATGTGTTTAGTAAAAGAAGACTATTTTTGCTAGATTCCCTGTTGTTACTGCGATCAGTTCCTTTCCCTCCTCTAGCGCTATCCCCGTCTGAGATAAAGCACTGCTGAGTAACCTCAGTGCTGATGTGATGGAATTGCCCTGTGACTTTTCCACAGCAGTAGCTGCTATTACCAAAAGAAATAACTTGAGTTTAACCCCCCTGCCCGGTATCCGGGTATTACATAAATATATATTTAGGCTGCTTGGGGGTTACAGACAACAAGTCCACATTTAAGAATGCGTTTGCAGGCCAGAATTGAGTGGTGAACTGCTCCAGAGCGCAGGTCTATGGTGGTGGCCGTGGTGATGTCTACTTTGTTTTTGTGGAATAATTTTTCACATTTCTATTTAGCATTCATGATGCTCTAAATAGAAGCAGGAGAACACTGTAGCTCTTGGATCCCGGGAGAGGCAGGCCACGAGAGCTCCCGCTGTTTGGGGACAGGCTGTGACTCTACATCTTTTTATAGGCAGCAATTATGACCTTGAAAAATGGGTGACTCTAATGTTGGCATTCATCGACTTGAACAATTTTTCATGCGCAACTGCCAGAGACCAGATCGCCTCAGATGGACCAGAACTGACCACTGCTGTGTTTGGAGCACAGTGTTTTGGTGAAACCAGAGGCCCTCACTCTTCTCCTTGTACCTAGTATTTTATTAGCAAAGAATTTATTTATGAAAACTGTGAAAAGCAAAGTATAATTGAATTTAAGGGGAAGTTCCATAGAGTAGGAACTAATTGACTTATCAAATGCTTATCATAAATATGTTAAAGGGGGTTTTCCAATGCTTAGACAATGCATGGGGGGTAGCCTGTCCTTTGAAGTCTTGTCTGTTCATTTGACCCCACTGTGTCCTGGCCCGGAATGGCCTTTCCCCTCCCTTCAGCTAAGCTGACCCACCCTTTGAGCTCAGCCCCAGCCTCATTCCCATATGTTACCACTCCTGTCCCCTGAACCCTCCCCTCAGCTTCTAGAGCAATGGCCCCCTGCATTCCTTTCTGCCTGGGTGGGAGCTCCCCGGGAGCTCATCATCTTCACAGCTTTATCAAACATGGCCACAGAGGTGAGTTCCCCCTGGATCTGCCTTTCCCCTGGGCTTTTATTTTTTATTCCTTTGTGCTGTGTCTCTAGTGTCACCAGACTCATGCACTGGGACATGCACAGCCTTCCATCACCTTGCACTCAGCCTGTGGAATACCATATGCATTGCATCTTCAAAAACTGCCTGCCTTCTGGACTGTACACTGATAGACTGGCCTTTGCTCAAAACCTTGAAGTCTGTCACCAGGGACCAAATTGTGCCAATGCCTTTCTGCTTAAAAGCTCACCTTTCCATTTGTTCCACCCTTGTCCTACCCCAGGATTTCTAGTGTCATGAATGCATTTCCCTTAGCCCACTCTCTCCACGTCCGAATCCATCTGCCTTCTCACCTACCAGCTTACCACTTCTATGCGTGGATCCTTCTCAGGCTGAAGTTTGCTCACTGTCACCAGTTCTAGAACCCACACCCCACTGTCTACCTCATGTGAAATCTTCCCCTCGCTTATGTTGGCATGGGCTGTCCATGCTCCTATCTTGACAACATCTCCTTCTCTTCTGTTTGATGGAAAGAGAGTTCATTTCACTCTTTCCATGTATCTGAGTCCTTTTCTTTATATTATGGGAAATTCTTCCTCTTAACTCCCAGAATTCACACTGCTTTTACCCTCTAGCACTCTCCTTCACCTCCATTTTATCACTAGGCACAGCTTCTGTGTGCCCAAGGAGATTGCAAACTCCTAGAGGGTGGGGATTGAGTCTTAAAACCCTGGCGAGTAGACAGGGGTCTTAATACCTTCCTACAGCCCCTGCTGCACTCAGAAATTTAGGAATCACACGTGTCATACCCTGATGGGTCCCCAGCACCTGGCACAGGCACATTCTAGGCACTCATGACATATTTAAATGAATGGCTGAGTGAGGGAGAGAAGCCAGGAAGGAATATATATATGTAAATTATTAGGTTATCACTGAGATGTTTAACCTTCTCACAAGTTAGATTTTTTTGAGCCACAGTCTAGGCATTTTATTCCTACTCAAGCAGCTGAAAGATTAAGGATAATCCTTTTACAGATATGTTGACATATCTCTGTGAATATGAATTAACTATGTAAATCTTGATTGCCTTTCGTGGGTGCACAGTTTTCTCTAGAAAAGCAAACTCAAGTTGGGTGGGATGCCTCCTGAAGCTTTAGGCATCTTTCTCCTTTCTCTTTTAAGACACAATTAATTACCTTATGCTAAATGAAAATTGGCTTCTTAAACTCTGTTTACTTGCTCTGCTTACCAAAAAAAAAAAAAAAAAAAAATTGATATAATGTAAGCTAGGGCTTACAGAATTTCTGGCACATTCATCCAGTCCCTGTTACTCAGAGATTTGTAAACTGATTTCTTATTGCAGACAGTACTTGCTTCAGATCCTAAAGAGTCTATCTGTAAGCATGATTGCATTCATTTGTGGCCTGGACTGGGATCTGAATGTTGAACTAATGTGCTGGGCTTGGGTTGGCTAAATGATGCTGGCCATTACTAGGAGAAGATGCCGTGGACCACACTATGGATGCTCCCTCCAATTCAGAGCTGTCAAAGACAAGTTACTGGGTTGAAGTGTCCACCAATACCTTCTTCTGAAACTCAGTAGAATAACATGATAGATGGACCATACTAGAAAAACAAACTTAGGTTTTTGTATTAACTCACTTGATTGCCATCAATATCACCTTCCTCATCTGTCAAAGAGTTTTGGACTGTTAACCTCAATGCTCCCCATCTGGAAAATTTAAGAACCACCATTATGGAGTCTCCAGTTATACCATACTTTCTGTTCTAGACCTTTGCCTATAGTTTCTCAAAGAGTTCTATAAAGTAATATATATGACCATTCTTAGGGTTACATTGACCTAACTGATTGATTCAGTCCTACATGCTGACCTGGGTAACCTGGTCCAACCTCAGAATGGGTTTAGAAGCAGACAGCTTTCTAATATTTGTTGCAAGTAAGCAGCAGGAGTATGGTATTTGCAACAACTCTTTCGTGGAAGTGATTTCTCTCTTGATGGTCATACCTTCAGAATTTTATATGCATAGTTCCCATTAATGAATGGCCCATTGATAGTTGACAATAGTTCCCATTATTGAATGGCCCATTGGTAGTTGTAGTCTAAAAATTTCCAGAAATTACACAAGCTTTTTTTTTTTTAAGAAGGTGGGAATAGGGAGGGGGCATATGGGTTCCACAGGAATCTTTAGGGCAATTTTATGCTGTTAGGAAGTGCATGTAATAATAACACACACATGCAAGCTTATATCACATATATCATTAATCATGCATGCTCTTGACAGGAAGATTATTTTCCAGTTTTCAAAAAAAGAAATCTTAAAAGCTTAAGCTTTTTTGTTTGCTTTTTTTATTAAAAAGTAATTTGGAGCCAGTAACTTAACCTGTTTTTCATAAACATGCTAGCTAGAGGCAGCCAAAAAAATATTCATGCTTACATAGTTGGGGTCCTCAAGTGAACTTATGCGTTGGATCATGATAACTCTAGTAATTGCTTGAATTATCCTTGTTGAGTAATAGTATGGACCCTGAATACAGGGCTTGATTTATTATGGCCAGATGTCTACTCTGCTGGATTTATGAGGACTTGCTAAATGCCACCTCCTAATTAAAACCCCCTTTGCCCTCCCACCCTACACCCCCACCCCAAGAAATGAATCCATTTTATCTTCACAGCATGTAACAGTCTGTGTTGTAATTATATGTTTACAGCTTGATCTTTGGCCAGACTGTGGCTTTTTTTTTTTTTTTAAGTATTTTTAAGACTTTTAAGCTAACTCCGTCTTATCTTTGTATCCCCAGCATAACCATATGCCTGGCACACAGTAGGATTTACATTTACAGTAGAAACACAAAATGTTCATGATAGAAACTTCAGAAGGAATCAATTCCTCTGGCCATGGTAATAGTCATCTGTTCAGGGGAAAATACTCTTAAGAAAATGGAGTTAAAAGCCATTAACATTTAAGCCATTAAAACACTCTGGCTTCAACAATATAATCTATGTGCTTTTGTTGTGTGAGTTATTTCAGGGAAGGATCCGATTGTGATGAAAACCTCTTGGCTTCACACTTGCTTCTGCTTTTTTCTGCCTTATTCACCATTTAGCCACCAATGTTGATGCTGGGGTCAATAAGGCACCAGTCCTTTTGGGACAAATAAGAGCTGGAAAAGTTGGTGAACTCTGGGGGTTACCAGAAATATCAGAAAACAAAGCAGTTACTGTTAGGTGGGGATCTCCAAGCATTCTTAACTTTGCAAATCCTTATAATAGCTCAGAAAGACAGTGTGGCTATATGCACTGGGCAGAGCAGTCCTGCATGGCTCAGGTATTGGGGAACAAGGGGATCCTTTGGCCTTGGGCATGGAAGAGTGTTCATTGAGAAAGGACTGAATACCCTTTAGGGTGTCCTCATAAACCTAGCATGCTAGAGTACCTACTACTACTTGCCCTTAGACTCTTGTCACAGTTTGGAGGTTTTGGGGTGGCCAGTGGGACACACCTAAATGCTTGCCTGTGTTTGTAAATGGAAAATTATTGAGCTGTCTTATAGGCAATATTGAGCCAAAGTAATGTGATCTTTTGTCAAAAGTAACTCAGGCTTTTTAGGTGGCCAGGGCAAGAGAAAATGCAACAGACACAGACAAACGCAGGATTTGAAAGCTCTGCTGAGAGGATACTGTTAATATAACTGTTGTTCTTATGTGTAAGTAACTGGTAAGGAATACAGTTAGGTCTACATACCATTAATTCTCACCTGTTCTTACCAGGAAAGTGGAAGCCATCATCTTTTTTCTACTCTTACCCTCTCAATGAAAGTTGGGGAGCAGGGATGCAGTTTTGAATTGTGCCTTTAACAAATGCCATGTGATATCACTTATATGTGGAATTTCAACTATGGCACAAATGAACCTATCTACAAAACAGAGAGAGACTCATAGACATAGAGAACAGATTGGTGGTTGCCTAGGGGAAGGAGGAGAGAGTAGAATGGATGGGGAATTTGGGGTTAATAACTGCAGACTATTACATTTAGAGTGGATAAGCAGTGAGGTCCTAGACTGCAGCCCAGGGAACTATATCTAGTCTCTTGGGATAGAACGTGATGGAAAATAATATGAGAAAAAGAATGCATGTGTATGTATGATTGGGTCACTATGTTATATAGCAGAATTTGACACAATACTGTAAATCAACTATACTTGAATTTTTAAAGAATTTAAAAAATCTAAAGAAGTTCCTGCTGCGGTGCAACGAGATCAGTGGCATCTTGGGAGTGCTGGGGCGCATGTTTGATTCCCATCCTGGCACAGTTGGTTAAGGGTCTGGTGTTGCCACACCTGCAGCTTAGGTCACAGCTGTGGCTCGGATCTGATCCCTGGCCTGGGAACGCCATACGTACAGGGTGACCAAAAAAGAAACAAACAAACAAAAACCCTAAAGTGGGGCTTTAAAGTGGAGATTTCCTCCAGGAATAATTACTTTCCCTCAGTGGGAGGTAGGCTTCCAGAGTTGTTTAAGACTGTTTGTGTTCATCCCAAGGGTTGACAAAGGCAAGCTGGATGAACCCTCCTCAGCTAAGTTAACTTTAGATAAATTTTAGGCACAACAGGTCGAAGAGCCTGGGCGGAGGAGTTGCAGGCCCTAGAAACAAATGACGTTGACCTAGTCTATAAGGGTGTCAAGAAGGAGTGGAAAGCCAGAGCCATCCCTGCAGCTTTCTAGCTAACTTCTGGACCTGACTACTGTATAATGAAGCCTCTTCATCCTTCAGTGACTTGCTCAAAGTTTGTCAGGACTGCATATCCTACAAAGCGAAGTTCTGAGTAAGGGATGTTTGTTTTGGAGTCTAGCCCAGTTACTGCAGTATTTTTAAGGGGGATTTGCCCATGGAAGGGATGAGGGTTAAATGGTTTGTGAGGACAGTGTAAAATAAAGTATTCCCAATTTTTATATTTCTCAATAATTCCTCTTTCCTCCATGTCAGTGTTTCTTCTTGATTCACGTTCTTCCTTCAGTCTATCGAATTTGAATTTCAACTAGGTATCATCAGTGGTACTAAAGATTATAAAATCCATCAAGGGAGGAAAAATCTGGAGCCCTGGAACCAGAACCAGCACCTTTGTAGTGAGGTTGACCCTGCTCACCAGGACGGAACTGAACAGTCTCTTTCTTTTCTTTCTTTTTTATAACTTTAGGTTTTTTTTGTAATAATTTTAGACTTACAAAAAAGTTGAAAAAACAGCACAGAGAGTTCCTGAAATGTCACCCAGTTTTCCCTAATGGTAATATCTTACATAACCATAATCCAATTAATAAAACCAAGAAATGAACATTGGCACAATACTATTGACTACAGACTTTATTTGGATTTCACCAGTTTTTCCACGAATGTCTTTTTTTTTTTTCCCCCTTCCCTTCAGTCCCAGGCTCCTTCATCACATTTGTTTTCTCTGTCCAAGGGGTCTCC
Organism: Sus scrofa; assembly: GCF_054392235.1. Taxonomy (NCBI): domain Eukaryota; kingdom Metazoa; phylum Chordata; class Mammalia; order Artiodactyla; family Suidae; genus Sus; species Sus scrofa. The sequence goes on along the minus strand of NC_139383.1, from coordinate 146,814,710 downwards.
TCCAGTTGTGGCAGTTCTTCTGTCTTTCCTTGTTTTTCATGACCTTGATACTTGTGGAGATGATTGAGCAGTTATTTTATAGACTGTTCTTCCACTTTCTCTGATGTTTTCTCCTAACTAGACTCAGTTTCTGCGTGTGTGTGGTGGGGGAAGTCCACAGGAGTGGGGTCGTGTTCTTCTTAGTGTCTCATGTCAGGGTAATGTCACTGTGTTCCCTTCTAGTAGTGGTGACCCTGATCATGCAGTTCAGGGTAGTTTTCTCCTCTGTGAAGTTACTGCGTTCCCCTTTGCAACCTGATATCTTGGGGGTGGAAGGATGAGACTATGCAGATGTCCCCTTTCTCATCTCTCACTAATGTTGGCATCCTCTGGTGGAGCTTACCTGCAACAATTACTATGATGTTCTAATGATTTTCTATTTCCTTCTCTCTGTATTCATTGGGATTTTTCTGTAAGGAAGAGCTGCCCTTTCTCCCTGGACATGCTCTTTAACCAGGTAACTTTCTGGGTCACTGAAGGTGACGTACAAAGAATGGAGATGGCTCCTAAATGTTGAAAGGTCAGCAAAATTCTGGGTCGCTGAAGGTGAGGTACAAAGAATGGAGATGGCTCTTAAATGTCGAAAGGTCAGCAATATACTGGATCCCAAGAATGATGTCCTCACCTAGCATTGAAGTGCTTTAACAACATGATTCTGATTTGCATCTACTGTTGCCAAACCTGTTAGAGCTTTTGCAAAATAGTTTCCATCCTTTTAGAGTCCTGATGCGGGAGTGGGGGGTGTCATTTGTTTTTTTTGTTGTTGTTTTTTTTGTTTTTTTTTTTTGTTTGTTTTTTGTTTTTTAGTATTTCTTTACAAACAGCCTTTATTTAGTAGAATTTTATAGAACCTATTTTGGGTTCACCTTAATTGGCAGGAATTTAGATTTTCTAATTCAGCCGTTTCATTTTCTACTAGTATTTTAAGATATTATCCAGACCCTTTACTCTATCATCTGCCTGCGTTTGACCTTCTCTGTGCTCCTTAGCATCTTCACCAAATATTGAAAGATCAGTGAATAAAATGAAATACATCTCTTTGGAGTTATATCAGAAGTATAAGCTATAGGTTAGAAAAAAAGAAATTGACATTATTGGCTAATAGGACTCTCTGGGATTATCTATAGATTTCAATTAACCATGTTCTTTGACCTTACCGCAGACTATCAAAAGCTGGCCTGCAAAGAGATAAAGGAGATAGGTTGCCATAACTTCTACTAGTTGATGATAATGATATATTATTGATGTACAGCCCCTTGAAATGTGGAATCAAGATAGAGTCCTTAGCAGAGTTGGTATCCAAAGTAACTATACTTAGAAAGAGGAAACTTTAAAATGCCCTCTGCCCTCTACATCTTGCATGGAAAGCAATAAAAAACTACCACATGACCCTGAAAATGCTTTGCCTTAGGTTCTCATTTTTGCCATTGAAAATGATGTCTGGAGTTAAGAACTTAAGACAATTCTACGACTTGTTGGAGTATGAATATTTAGGAGACAGGAATGGTAGAGATGCCTAGTTTGCATTCCAAACTTACTGTTTTAGAAGGTAGTTGTCAGCCAGTTCACAGGTGGGCCGAGCTCCAGAATGGCTATCAGGAACCCGTTCTCTGGCAGCGCACGGCCTCCTGTGCTCTTGCTCATTGAGACCTTTCTAGCACTCCAGAGTCAAAGTGCTATTCATCATGCTGATCCTACTGTTATGCTTGCCTCACTCATTTCTGTGTGTCTGTAGGACCCAGTGCCCAGAGCATCCCTTTAGAATTGGGCTTAGAACAGCTTAAATCAGCCTCTAACCCGAGGTGGCTACTCTGGGGAGCTGCTCTGGAGCTCCTCTGTCATCTCGTGAGGCTCTGCCCTCCTGCCCGTCTTTTCTAGCCACTCAGCTGACCTTGAAATAATGCAGAATTTGTTTCTTAGTGTCTTTCAGAGAGATAGGGATCCTACTTTTGCTGGTAGACTTTCATTGTCTCAATCCCACTCTACCCCAGACTCCCACTGAGGCTAGCAAGGGCAAGCACTGGAGGGTTAGAGGGTGACTAATGGGTGAAGAGGCCACTGGGTTTCAGAGCAGCACTGCCAGCCAGGCTGTGACTTGTTAGCCATTCGAGACTCTCGTTCCCGCTGTCAGTGAGCATACACTTGGTGTCAGTTACACAACAGCTGACAGTTAGCACTTACTGTATGCCCAGGTACTACTCTAAGCACTTTGCACATACTGACTCGATAAAATTACTATCCCCACTTCCGAGGTGAGAAAACTGAGGCACAGAAAGGTTAAGTGATTAGACCAAGGAAGCCCAGCTAGTAAATAGCAGACCTGGGATTTGAACCCAATCAGTCTGGCCCCAGAGCACATATTCTTAGACCTTACTCACCTCTGCCTCTTATTAGAGGTCCTTGTACCCCAGCCCCAATGCCAAACACACACACTCATCTAGCTGGGTGGTTCAGATGGCTGCAAGTGGCGTCTCTACCTGCCTTGGACATGAAAATGTTAGGTTCAGGTGCCCCTGGGACTTCAGACAGTCTGCTAGCTTTGTGTAGAAGTAAGTGGCTCTTTCTCTGTTGTGGTTGCCTTCGTTCCAGACTTAGTAGCAAGAACAGTGCCCTGGGTGATAGAGATGGTAGTGATAGAGGAGACGTAACAGCCCCCTGATTCTGCTTTGCCCCCGAGAGTAATAGGTCCCAGGACCCTTGGCTGGGGTGGACGGTCCCTGGGTCTTCATTTCATTTTGGAAGGAAGATCATTCGCCTGCTATCATTTTATTTGTAATTAAAAAAAAATACCATCTAGACATTTTACCATATTATTTATTTTTCAGTTACTCTTTTCAAGTTCCTTCTGAAAACTCAATTGTTTCCCCAAACTTTGACATGGCCCTTGTGATTAACTTTGTACACAAATTACTTCCCCCTTGTAGATTTAACCACACGTTCCATTCTTTTCTGCCTTCCCAGATATTATTGCTGGCACTGTTGGGGCCAGCAGGCTGTCAGGGACCCACTCCCCACCCCCAAACAGGGCATTCCAGCAGGGTGTGTTCATTGAGCCCATAGCACATGATGTGAGAGTGGGGTTGATGAAAGATACTGAAGAAACAGTGTGTGCTGTTATCAAACCCAACTGCCTTAAAATGTTGTTTTGTGTGGTAGCAAAATAAGTTTTTTTATAGTGTCTTCTTTCTTCTGCTTTTATCTAAACCAGTGGGGAAGTAGTAGCCTTTAGGGGGGGAGAAAAAGAAGATAGAGGAAGAAAAGTTACTGAAGGTCTTGCTTTACCAGTAAGTTATTTTTAAAAGTATGGGTGTGGATATGTGCATGTGTTTTGCAGATCAGCCTTAATACCATCATAATGAAGTTATCTGGTGCATTCTATAGGCTACCAAGAAAGCTATCTCCTCAAGTCTTACCTTGTCCCCATTGAGACACCTGATGGGTCACTCTGCCTGTGTGTGGCCCATGTTCTGTGAATCTAGTGCCTTCCCAGTACAGACACAGACCATGTGTAGAACTTGGAGAAGCATATTGGAGAGACCAGCTGCCTGGCATTGGGTGGGAGTTTGTTCCCTTCCATGTCATTCTGGTCATCTGCTGCAGGGCTACAGCTGTGGGGTGCTTCTCCTTGGCCTGCAGGGGCCACCCCTCTGCTGTGCTTGTACATTTCATAAGAAGTTCAGCCGTGGAAGGTTCTGGAAAAAGGGCTTCTCCACTGACACTCTGGAACGTTTGCTTCTACACTGTTGGCTTCCTGAGCAGAAATGTTGTCCTTTCTATCTTCCTGGAAAGGGGTTGTCTCCTGTCTTTCTAGATAAACTCCTTCCTTGGTCGCCTTCAAAAGGCAATTTTCTGGGCGTTTTGTTTTGCTTTTGTTTTTCTCTGTCGATAGGAGTAACATGCTGCATAGCAAGCTCCCTGTTATGATACCTAAAATGGCCTCCTTGGAAAATTCCAGAACAGACCCCTTAATCTCTGTCCCTTGACAGAAGCAGAAGCAGGTGATGTGCTTTCATGGCAAGCCGCCTACCCACTGTTGTACAATCTAAACTTGGAAATCTATGCTATGTACGTTCATTTTTTGTTTCTACTCCTTGACTTCCTTTGCAAAGGAAGAGACTTCCTTATTGAAAGGGATTTTGCTTTGAGGGGGCTAAGAGAAAAACAATCTGTGTCCCTGTGGAGGTCAAGGCCACGCTCAACAAAGGGACCATTGTGCTGCTGCCCTTCGGGTTGGGGGACAGAGGGGAATGTTTATAAAAACAAACTTTTGAAACAGAGACAGTGAAAGGCTTTGTTTACCTGGCGCTCTAAACTTAAGGTACTCATTTTGCCTGAAGAATAATGAAGTGCAGAGTTGTCATTAGACAAGGTTGATGTAATTGATACGTTAACTATCTCTGTTTGAGGTTTTCCTCTCTCTGGCTTGGGACAGTCATGGATTTCTTTTTCTGAAGCCGACATCAGAGCTGTCTGTGGAAGGCAAAAACAGCCCTCAAGAAACACTGACTTTTGGCAAAGAAAGACAAAGATCCTTGTTCTCTAGGGCCCTGCATGTATGTGTGGAACGTTTTAAAAGAACAATTTTGAAATGAACGCTTAGGACAGAACCCTGCTCCAGAGTCATTTTTGCAGAGGTGCAGTAGGCTTTGTGCAAGCAACGTGGAAATACAGTCCTAACAGGACTTGTTCACTTTGACAGCATCTCTCTTAGTCTGGGAATGAACATTCCTAGAAAATCTATAGAAACTCAGTTGCACGGGTTTTTTTGTTTTGCCTTTTGTTTTGGGGTTTCTTTGTTTGGTTGGTTTTTTTTTATTTTATTTTATTTTATTTTATTTTATTTTTTTTGGCTTTTTAGGGCTGCACTCATGGCATGTGGAAGTTCCCAGGCTGGGGTCAAACTGGAACTGTAGCTGCCAGCATCTCTCTTAGTCTGGGAGTGAACATTCCTAGAAAATCTATAGAAACTCAGTTGTGTGGGTTTTTTTGGGTTTTTTTTGTTTTTTTTTTTTTTGCTTTTTAGGGCTGCACCCACAGCATATGGAGGTTCCCAGGCTGTGGTTAAATTGGAGCTGTAGCTGCCAGCCTACACCACAGCCACAGCAACTCAGGATCCGGGCTGCATCTGCGACCTATACTATAGCTCACGGCAAGGCTGGATCCCAGACCCATTGAGGGAGGCCAGGGATCAAACCCAGATCCTCATGGACACTAGTAGGTACCTATTGAGCCACAGCAGGGATTCCTCAATTGTCTTTAGTAACAAATGATGGTAAATATGTACCATGGTGTATGAAATTTAAAGTTTTCCTTTTGTTAGGAGGTCTAGGATCTAAGTTAGAATGTTACATTTCTTGCAGCCTGTGTGTCTTTTGTTTGCTCACTGGCACATGCTACATTTCTAGACACTAACCTGATGGGTTTTTTTGTTTAGTTTGCTCAGTGGATTTTTTTTTCTTTATTGTACCTCTTTTTCCCCCCCGAATGTTAGAATTTTGGCGACTCATTGGTATTAGTGAGATTCTCACTTGTGTGGCTGTGCTTTCTCTGATCTCCATGAAGAGGTAGGGTGAGTTTACTCTCAGTGGGTCAGGGCTCTCTGTCAACCCTGACTCGGGTGTGATGTACTGGGGGTCAGACATCCAGGAGCCCTGGAAATGACAGGAAGAAACAGGACAGAGCATTTCCTTGTTGTCTCTTCCTTGGCTTTCGAGTCTTGCCCATTCTAGATGACATTTAAAAGGAAATTGCATATATGCCCAATAGATAGACAGTTTGACATATTGTAAAGTCTTCCTTTTTCAGCACATACTTACTCTGTGCAAATGGATACCAAGCTTTTCTTTATTCTTAAAAAAATTTTTTCTCTACCTTTATTTATAAAGAACACAACTCCTCCTCCTGACCCAGACATAAACCATCACACATTCCATGGAGGAACTCATTAATCATTAACAACGATGACCATGGGGAGTTCCCATTGTGGCGCAGTGGGAATGAATCTGACTAGTATCCATGAGGATTCGGGTTCAATGCCTAGCCTCGAGCTCAGTGTGTTAAGGATCTGGTGTTGCTGTGAGCTGTGTTGTAGGTCACAGATCATGGCTCAAATTGCACATTGCTGTTGCTCTTGCTATGGCGTAGGCTGGGAGCTGTAGCTCTGATTTGACCCCTAGCCTGGGAACCTCCATATGCCACAAGTGTGCCCCCCCCCCAAAAAAAAAAAACCAACAATGACCACAGAACTGGAGGACAGAGGACTTTATTTAGCACCATCTGTGTGCCCCACTTGGGTATCACTGGGACTGTTTCCTCAGATGTAACATCTCACCTCAAAGAAAGGAACCTTGATCAGGAGGGCCTCTCACCCACCCACCAGGCAAAAGCTGCACCCTCAGTCTTCTGCATCATCAAGCTGTCCCTTTTCAAAGATTATCTTGGAATGATGGGGTAACAGTGGAGGTGGCTGGTGCCAGTTGGGGTCATAGATCACATCTCCTTGAGAGGCATGGCACACCTGAGGTTTGACTGCTGGAAAAAGGCAATCATGGATGTCATCAGCATCCTATGGCTTCCCTCGATCTGCCTTTAGGACCAAGTCGCAGTCCTCCGTTAAAAAGACCAGCAGCCTGTTCCTTGGGTGGACAGCCAAAACCCAGTAGCTCCCCAGTATTCAGTCAGAATCCTCACTGCCCACACCAGAGCTTTCCTCTTCAGAATGGGTGCCCTCACCACAGGCAGGACTGTAACTGGAGATGCTCTGTGTTCCACTAGCTAGTCCATCTGTGGCCACCACAGTCTCTGTCTCCTGATCAGAATGGTCACCTGGGGCAAAGTCAGCCCCCAAGCTGGGGGTGCCTCCCATGCACTTTAGCAGCCGCCTGGTGTCTGGGTCCCTGTGGTCTGAGGGTCCCTGCCCACTGCTTGCGGTCCAGGGTGCTGCTTTTGGCCATGTGACACCTCTTCATTTTTAACCCCACCACAGAGAACAGCCCTTAAAGAAGAAAAACCTGACCAAGAGTGAGATTCCCTTTGCTGTCACTGAGGGTTCAGAAGAAATTCAGTGCTGATTATAGATCTTCTGGGCTTGCTTCAGAGTGGGATTATTTTTTATCTTACCCTAAGTAACAGCCTATCAAATTAACAGTTGCTAGAAGAAAAAACTACATCTAGATACAGAATCATATTCTTGTCAGCAGTACATTTTTATAATAGCAGTGGAAAAAACAAGTTCTTAGCAGCAGCTGAAACATACTAATACTGAAGAAATTCCTATGAACTGTGTGCACTGCTTTTGTTTGTTTGTTTTCAGAGCAGATGGGCTTGTTTGCTTTTTGCTTAAACATTAATCAAAAATCAATTTATGGCCATGTAAGTGGCATTAGATAATTCTCATTCTGACTCTAGTAAATAATATCTATTTGTTCATGTTAGATAAGTCTGGGGGGCGGTGAAATGTAAAATAGAATTACATGAGATATGACATATGACTATGTGTTTTATAAATTAATGCTTTTATGTATGTGGGAGGAGAAGTAATTTAGCTTACTGACAATAGGAAAAGCAAAGGAAATTCCAGAGGAAGAACAGGGGAGCAAGTCTAAATAAATTTGAAGATGAAGAGAATATGATAACTTAGCTATGTCTATTTAACAAATCATCCCAGTTTCTATGTTGGGATAAGATTCATGAGAAAAGGGATAGTCTAAGTGCTGAGCGCTTTAATGTACTCCAGAGATGCTTTTATAACTCTTCTGCTGACATACACACGCACACGCACACAAAAGTATTTGGGGCCTGGAGTGGTATCATGTTGACAAATAAATTTATACATTTTTATCCCAATCTTCTAACAGGCATGTCTGCATTTTTTTTATGAAGTTGCTTGAGCTAGTCATGTTCGTGCAAAGGTACCGGACATTTCCCTGATATTAGCAATCAGAAAATTAAGTTTTGCTGAATACCTACATGTATATATGCATATGCCATATGTGGAGAGCTATACATTCTTTGAACTATCCAATGAAAGTGAGATTGGAATTGCTATTATTGCTCCCTTTCTTATAGATGTCGATCTGTTAATTGTGAGAAATCTGTTTTTAAATTAATCAACAGGAACTTTTTATTTCTTCCCTAAGAGTCATTTAGCCTTGAGAAGGCCAAAAGTTTAATGAAGCTTCTAAATGCCAATCTTTCCTTCCTTCTGTTAAAGAATATGCTTCAACTATAATTACCTTTGCATTGTTTAAAATATTAGTAATTGTACAGCCAGACCTCTGAGAGAGCTGAGAAGAGTAAAAGCTTGAAGCCATCATCAGGCACCCTGGAGACCTTCCTCACACACCACATGCTGATCCACCAAAGGACTTCACAGGAGGTTTTTTTTCCCCCTCAACTGTATTGAGGTATAATTGACAAATGAAAATTAACCACCCTTACTGAGATGTACAACTTGAGGTTTTGATGTGCATATACATTGTGAAATGCTTACCACAATTAAGCTCATAACCATATCTGTCACCTCACTTAAGGTGAAGTTCCTATGAATGCTTTTGCCTGAAGAAACCTGGATGGATCTGGGGAGTGCCCGAAACTTTGCAGACTCTGTGTTCCCACTGTGGCTCAGCGGATTAAGAACCTGACTAGTATCCATGAGGATGTGGGTTCAATCCCTGGCCTCACTCAGTGGGATAAGGATCTGCCATTACACAAGCTGCAGTGTAGGTCGCATATGCAGCTCAGATCTGGCATTGCTGTGGCTGTGGTGTAGGCTGGCAGCTGCAGCTCCAATTTGAACCCTAGCCTGGAAACTTCCATATGCTGCAGGTGTAACTGTTAAACAAATAAATAAAAAATAAAAACTTTTCAAGCTCTTCTTGTATCTTGCATACAGTAGGTACTCATCAATCAACTCAGAGTAGGGAGAGGAATAAAAAGTACTTTTCTAATACTTCATTCAGTAGGTGTTGGTAACAGAGCCTTCTGACTCCCTGTGAATTACGCCTTAGAATCTGTCGTTTACCGTGATTTAGGATCAGCGCTGGCATGATAATCTTGGAGGAGCATAGTGTATGCAGTGAGAAAACTGAGTTGATCCCTCTGGCTTCCTCTCCCCCACTCATATATATTCCTTCTTCTTTTCCTCCCCACCCTATTTGCTGTCAGTCAAGGTGAGCCTGTGAAGTTCCCTGTTTGCAATTGATTGAGGACGTTCTGTTCCTCTGCTGCTGCTTCTGCTGCTGTTGCTGACTCATCACTTGCCTCCACCAGTTTCCCAAACGCCTCACCTAGTGATCCGGGTGGGGAAATGACAGTGATTAGTGCTCCAGCTCTTGTTGACCCATCAGTGCTCCTAAGGAGTATTTTTTAAAAATCTCTTTGATATTTTCTTCTTTCATAGTAGATGTAGTGAATATTAAATGTCCCCTAAGTGACTGAAATTTTTGCACTGTAAAATGGAACTGGCAGCTTTATAGAACATAAGGTTAGAGGTAAGAGTTTGATGAAGGCTCACAATTTCTAACAGTATCCTTCGGCTGCCTTGCCTACCTTATTATCACATGACTCAGAGGCTGTTTTCATGAAAATCTTTGGTTTTCTATAAGATATATTCACTTTTCCATAGCTTTCTTGATACTCACCAAAGGAAAGACATTTTCTTTGATTATGTATACATTTATTCCCACCATTGATTGACATTAATATCTAAGTTTGCTCTTTAAAATGGCTTATGCAAATTTAAAATTATACCAGTCGCATAAGCCACACATAAAAAGCAATTTTTTGTGCATGTGCCGAGGATCCATTTGTGTCTTGTGTTGTTTAGCAGTTTTAACATCCTCCATGGATTCCCTGGTGCTTCTGCTAGCTGGCACTGATAAAGTTATCGACGGTATACCACAGACTACGTTGGCACTTCTGGCAATGACCAGCACGAAGGCACAATACTGTGGCTTTACTAAATTTGGAAATAATAAATTAGTTAGGAGAGAATTTAAGGGTGATTTAATTGAGTATAATTAATCTTTACCTTTGTGCTTGTAGCTTAAACTACAGTGGGAGGCACTAAGGGCAGGAAAAGTTAAGATCTGTTTCTGGTAGCCCCACCAGCAAGGAGGCTGCCTTTGGTCTGAGCTGTTGGTCTGTCCTTTGGTACTGCTGCAAGGTGATGATGCCAGAGGCACTGTCCAGTCTCTGGTTGGGGCAGCCAGGGCTCCCCAGTGGTCCCTGTATGGAAGACACACAGTGGAGAAGAGGCTGGTATTGAGGAACTTGGACCCATTTCAGCAAGGCATTACTGCTTCTCTTATGCTGCCTTAAAAAACGTTTGAAAGCCACTGGATAACCCCTTGGCCCCCCACCCAAGATTAAAGTTCAATGAATGAGTGTGATTGAGGGAAACTACCCACCTTCTTAGGATATGTTTAAACAAATGTGTGAAGGTTGCTCAGTCTGGGGCTTGGTGTAAAGAAAGTACAGACTTGACCCAGGAGTACATTACTTGGCTACCAATTATTATATCCACTCCTAAGAAAAGGCGCAACCAACCACTGTTTATAGGGAAGTGTCTCAGGAGAGGGAGAGAAGCACTCAGGGATGCCAAACCAGCCCCAAACTGCATCAGCCCCTTGACTGATAAATAGGAGTGTTGGACAGTGTGCCATTAGGAAAAGAAAAGGCTGTGGAGCCAAACAGACCTGGCTGTAACTGAATCCAGGTTCTTCCCCTTATTTGCATCAGGTGTTCCCTGCCCGTAAAATGGAAATGATCAGACTCGCTGCCCAAGATGGAAGTGAGGACAGATTTAGCAGGACAAACAGTGGAAAAGTCCAGCATGCAGTAAATGCTCATTTATAACCAAGGCGGTTAGAGGACATCTAAGATCTGCTGACACTAACCTCTGAAGTACATTTACTCATGTGATTTGAGACCTTTCTACTTCTGGTCTCAGAATTGTCTGGTTCCACATTCTGTGGGGATTTTTATTCCCTTCTTCCCCCCCCCCCCCCGAACAAATATTCACCAGGCACCTTTGTGGCAGGTTGAGTTCTCCAAGAGACTCCAAGGTGACATTAGAAGTGCAAAAGACTTACTAAGGAGTAACACTTGTGAAAGGAAGAGAAGAAGAAGATGGTGGGGACACAGGGACAGGATGCTGATCTGACAAAGGCTCCGCCAGCCCTTAGGGAGCTCAGAGCAGTGCCCATTGGAGGAGTCCTTGTTGGATGGAGATAGCCAGGCCCTAGGATCACCGCCATGCTTGGTTCCCGGCCAGGAGCTGTCCTAAGAGTGTGACCCTAGAAGTTCTAGCAGCTGGAAGCCATTGTTGAGTGACACTCTGCAGCTGGACAGTGAGCTCTTTCTGGACGGACCTGCAGGGTGCATCTCTTTGCCTGCACAGCCGTGTTCAAAGTTGAGGTCTCTATATTTGAAAAATACATGTTTTCAGTGAGATCACTTATTCTTAAGGAGACATATCTTTAAAACATATGGCCATGGGAGAGGAAACCATTTCTTGACTTATCAAATACCCTCAGAGCCTTGTAGTAATCACTTTATGGGAAATACAGGCCATCACCCACATGTTCACACTAAAGTGCCAATCTCCTTGGAGTTTAGTTGGATTAGACATACACGTTGCTAAGGTAGACATACGTTTCGTGCCCAGGAAGGCATGAAGTCAGCCACTCATAATTGTTAGGATCAGTCCTTAATTTTTTTTCCTGCATATTTCCCCTAACCTCTCTGAATCAGTTGGGTCCAAAGCTTAAGAAGTACCATCTGCTTTTTGCCAGCATCCTGCCTCAGCCACTCGAGCAATATGCCTCACACCATTTGACTTGCTTGTTTTATGAATGCCAGCTCAAAATGTGTAACTTTGATACTTGATTAGGATCTTATCCTTTACTTATTGTTAAAGAGCATTCAACCTTTAAATTTTGCCATACCACTGTGTATTCTTCTAAGGGCACAGAATAAGGACATCCTCTGCTAGAAAGAGCATGAACAGATTTGTCATAATACAACCTTATGATATGCAAATAACATGCTGGAAGATATTATAGAAGACTCTAGTTTCAATGAAAATAAAAAGAGAAAACACGTAAGAATTAATAGAAAACTTAATGCTATTAAAAGATACAAAGACAACTGTAATAAATGGAAAAACATTCCATATTATTAGATAGGAATAATCAATATTATCAAGACATCAGTTCTTTTCAAGTTAACTTGTAACTTTAACGGGATCCAAATAGCAACAGGTTTTTTTTTTTTTTTTTTTTCCTTCCAGTGAGACTAATTCTAAAGTAATCATGAAAAAAATAGACAGGATAGCCAAGAACACTGTATAAGAGCAATGAGGAGCCCTAGGCTCATCAGAGACTAAAATAGTCCATAGAGTCTAAATAATTAAAACAGTGAGGTACTGGTGCATGAACAAGCCAATAAAACAGAGTAGACAGTCCAAATATAGACACAAGCACATATGGAAATGTAGTGTTTGATAAAGGCAGCCCTTGAAATCAGTGGGATAAAGATGAATCCTTCACATACTGGCATTGGGGCATGGGTAACCATCTGGAAAAGAAATAAAGTTGAGCCCATACATCATAACCTATACCACGGTGAATTCCAAATGGACCCAAGGTAAAACCGTAAACAACTATAAAAGTCCTAAAGGAAGAGGGGGAGATTCCTTTATAATCCTGAAGTGGGTAAGGCTGTTTTCGTTTCAACACAAAATCCAAAAGCCAGAGAAGAAAGCATTCATAAGAATTGAACAAATTATTAAAAATAGAAACAGAACAAAAAGCCTTCTGCATAGCCAAAAACCATAAGCAAAGACTAAGGCCAAACCGGAAAAAATGTATGCAGCTTCTCTCATAGACGAAGAGCTAATCTTCCTAGTTAAAGAAACAAACAAAAATCCAGAGCTCCTGAAAATTGATAAGGAAAAGATGAACGATTCCAAAAGATTTGGGGTAAAATACTAAACAGATAATTCACAGGAAAGGAAATATATGTAACTATTAAGCATATGAAAAAACAGTTAATCTCACTCATAAAAGAAGTGGAAATTAAAATGTGCAAAGATACCCTTTTTTCACCCCTTGTGTTAGAAAAAAATCCAAAATGATTGATAAAACACTGTTAGCAAACTTGGAGGATAACAGCCCCAAATTGCTGGAAAGACTGCAAAACGGTACCACGTCTGTGAAGGGGAATTTGATAATATCTCTCAGGTTATAAATACATATTCCCTTTGACTCAGCAACTTTGGGAAGGGCAGAAGCCCCACAGATATACTCACACACAGGCAAAGCAATGATTGTGCAAAGTTATTCATTACAGCATTGTTTGAAATAACAATAGATAGGAAATAACTGAAACATCCATCAATAAGGGAACAGATAACTAAGTTAAGGGCAGTGTACCAAACTTGTCTGCTCAGTAGAATCACCTGGGGATTGTTTTGTTTTGTTTTAATTTCAAAGTTTAGGTCATTCCTCAGGCCAATTAAATCAATCTCTGGAAGGAGGACACAGATTTCATGGTTTGATTTGCAGTTCCCAAAGTGATTCCAGTGTATACATGAGTTTGGGAATCACTGAATTAGGGTTTATCTTATTTAGTTGTTAAAATAGAGATTTTCAACATGTATTAAGTGAACAAATTAACAAGCAGAACAGTGTGTACAAAAGGTTATTATTACTCGTATGAAAAAGGGAGAAATAAAAACATTTATATTTGGGAGTTCCCTTTGTGGCTCAGTGGTCACAAATCCGACTAGCATCCTTGAGGATATGGGTTCGATCCCTGGCCTTGCTCAGTGAGTTAAGGATCCAGCATTCCAGTGAGCTGTGGTGTAGGTCACAGACGCTGCTCGGATCCCTCGTTGCTGTGGCTGTGGTGTAGGCCAGCAGGTGCAGCTCTCATTCGACCCCTAGCCTAGGAACTTACATATACCGTGGGTACGGCTCTAAAAAGACAAAAAAAAAAAAAAAGATTATATTTGCCAAATATTGAAAGCAGAATGTGAGAAGGAAGATTCTGTGTTGTATCTCAAATACATGTGTGTGTATGTATGTATATATATATATATATATATATATACACACACACACACATTTATGTTTTTTTATATGATATAGTTATTATCTGTATTGAACATTTTCAATTATTTTTATTACTGAAAGTACTAAATTTGTCAGTAATAATTTTCACTTTCCCACCATTAACCTGTATCCATTTGGGAGTATTACATAAGGGATGACACACATGACATGTCACACTGGGGTGCAAACAGGGACCCAGGGTTCCAGCTGTAGAACCTGAGATGTTCAGGATGACTGGAACTTGAATCAAGTGAGGCCACAGAACTTACTTGTGTCCCCACCTTGTATGCTTCTGGGAGTGTCCGACTGCGGGTCCTGAAGCAAGCCCACCCAGAAAACTCATCTTCCCTTTGCCTGGATAGGTCCTGTGCTGTCCTTATGGCGCCCAAGGTTAATTTGGACCAGGCCTTCCCTAGGTATGGCTGTGGTGAGGACAGCAGATGCAAAGATTCTGTCCTTATTGAAGCATGTATGCCAGAGTGAAGAGGGGAAGACAAACTGTAAAGCCAGCAAGTGGATAATCAGATAAGAGGGATGATAGTTAAATCTCATGATAAAAATGAAACAGATCTGTGTGATTGTGGCCGGCAGGCAGGAGTCTTGGGGGCAGGGGTGCAGTTGACAATTTGAGCTGGGACCCAAAAGGTGAGAAGGAGCCTGCTCCAGTCCACAGTGAGAAAGCCTCCAGGAAGAGGGAGCAAGAAAGGACCCTGTGGCAGAGCCAAGCTTGAAGCACAGAGCAGTGTCGGGTCTGGAGGCCAGAATGTACTGGTTGGGTAGACACCTAGGGGGCATCCCTTTGTGGATTTGTCTTTCAGCTCTTGGTTCTTCCAGCCAACCATGCCAGCTGTGGGACTGCATTATGTTCTGGCAGTGAGAGTAGAGGACACACAGAGGCTCTCTCTGAGATGCTCTGGGGGAAGAGAGCTTCTGAGATGTCCACCCCAAGTAGGAAGTAATTTGTAGGCAGAAGAGGAATTTGAAAAGTGCTTCACCACAGAGGAAACAGCATAGGCAAGAGCAGCTGCATGTGTGTAGGGACCACTGAGAGAGGGGAAGGAGAAGGCCAGGGTCTCCAGCTTGGGGCAGGGGGGATGGGAGGGGAGGGAAGGCATCAGCAAGGAGCCCGTTAGAAGAACATGCAGAGTTAGCTGGGAGAAGATGCGGACTGCATGCAAAGGCTTGGCAAGCTGGGAGAACACTAATCGTGGGCCTGTGGCTCCATAGATCCACACATCAGAAGATGACACTGCTTTTGCCCTCAAGAAGTTCAGGGTCTAGTGAGGGGGCCAGACCTGTCAGCAGAGTCAGAATGCGGCATCGAATGTGTCTCGCCATCAGGGACACTTACCTAAGTGTGCTTTCTGAGGAGTTCTGCAGGGTCAGGGAAGCGGTGGAGAACAGTGGCCTCTCCTGGGCAGGCAGGGGATAGCACAGAAAGCAGAAAGAACAGTTAAGAGTGAAGGGTGTGTGTGGCCAGTGCAGGACCAGAACTGAAGGAAGGAAGTTGCATGCCTGGGGGCTGGAGCCATGCTGGAAGAGCTAAGGGGTACTAACTCCATACCACAGGCTGTGGAGGCTTTTTACAGAAAGGGGAGACTCGAGGGTTGAAGGATGCAGTTCCCTGGGACTGCTAGGTAGGGAGGCGCTATTAGAACAGGCAGACAACTGGACACTGGGGCCTGGAGGTGATGAAGACGACCCCCAGGTGGTCAGTTTACCCTAAGTTGTGTCCTGCAAGAGTCATTTTGTATCAGTATGGCTGTCTGGCCACGGTGGCAACATAGCTCACCATTAGAGTGTTGAGTCGGTGGGCAAACAAATGGAGTGGAGATCCCTCTTGGATCTGTCCTCCTGGTTCCCTTCTCCACTAGTACAGGAAGGAGCCTCTCTGTCCTCTCTCTCAGTTAGGTGGTTTGTGTGTGTCTCTCAAGTGCCCACGCCCCTCCTGGAGGCAGCCCCAGGAGCTGCCCAGCTTGGGGGAGCAGCGCCTCCCTGGCAGCTGCAGATTTTTCTCGCTAAGGTCCTTTGAGACTTTATGGTGAGGCCAGAATGAGGAGTGGATTGTGATTCAAGTCAAACCAGATGGGGAGTTACCGTTACCACGAGATACATTATCCTGGGCAAAATACTCCCTCTATGGAAAATGCATGTTCACTGCTTATTTCTTGTCAAGTGAGCTTAATATCATCTCAGTTTTTATACACACACACACACTCTTCCAAACAGCTCTGAGTGAGATCACAGCTCCAGGAACTTGAGATCAGAAGGTCTAACAGGGCATCTGATATACCTCTGTGCCATGGAGGGCACATTGTGTAAGGAAACAATTTTTAGTACTGGGGTTTAAAAGCACTTCTGAAAAGACAGAACTAGAAAATTTAGAGGAAGGGAAGGTCAACCAAAATGGCTCTTGCTCCGGTTTGAGAGTTGTTAAACCCTAAGAAGGAGAATAAATAGCAGAAACAAACCATTTTGGTTTTGCACAGAACAAAAATGATGTGAAGCTGCAAGTCAGCAGTTCTAGCCCAGCAGCTCTAAAGGAACACCCATTCGTGTTTGCTTTTCTGGGGTATCCTTGGTCGTCTCCCCACTGTGGGTTCCTTTTGTCTTGGTGCAGCCCCAGTTCAGAGCGAGGACGGGCAGCAGGCATCCCAAGCCCTCCCCGCCTCGCCTTGCCTCGCCTCGCCTCGGTGGACCAAGGTTGTTTACTACTTTCTACTCGGAGTAGCACGCCAATCACGACGGCCCGCCCTCCTCCCTGTCCAATCGGCTCGTTGGGAAAGTCCACCTTTCCGCGGGGGCTGGGCAGCGACTGGCTGGGGCAGCTGTCAGTCAAGCGGGCATCCCGCAAGGATGCAGCAGGAGTATTAGGGACTCGATCACCAGAGCTGAGGAGGAGTAACCTTCCCTATAAACAAGATGCCCCCCCCAATAAAGCAGGGCGGGGGTGGTGGTGGCGGGGGGGTGCACCGCAGCACAACCTAGCCCTGGGGCCCCACTGGAGCCGAGCGGGCTGAGCGCAGAGTCGGGGAATCCCTCCCTCCCTCCTCGCTCAGCCTCCCGCCCACCGCTGCAGTTGTAAACACGTTTCCCTCCATGTCTGTTTTCCCTTCTTTCTACCAGTGGCCATTACAGGCTGCTGTTTACCAAAATCTCGTCGGGCACATACCCTCCTCCTGGTCCCGTCCTCCATTGCCCGCGTCTCCCTGCCTTTATTCTGGCCTTTTTCTTTTCCTTCCCGCGGTCTTCAGACTAAAGGAGGCTAAGTTGCAACCAGGCTTGTTTTCCTTTTATTCCTGTCCATGTGGGACAAGTCACGCCTTGTCAACATGCACCATTTTCTGCGGAGATCATGCTTCCTTTTTAAATTGCGTGCATGGACTAGATTGATTTTGGTTAGGAACACTGCAGCTGAAACAGCTCTGGAAGGACTGGGTGGATTTTTTTGTTGTTACTGTTTCGGGACGCGGCAAATGCTGTTTTAATTCCGTGCTTCTTTCCAAGGTGGGTCTTGACTCCTTCACCCACTCCTAGATTTGAGATGTGTGCCCCCCGCCCCAAGACAGCATTGTGCTGAACTAAATGTTTTTGTACCTTATTCTGTGATGTGAATCAGGTTTCCCATTTCCAGCTGCACAATGTGGTTGTATTCAGTGTGATAGGGGCGTAGTGGACAGGAATTATTTGCGACAGGGCTGCCTGGAAGATGCGGAGTGGAGTTTGCGTGGCCTGGAGCAGCTCCAGTGTCTGAGGCTTCTCTGTTCCGTTACAGAGGCTCCAAGCAGGAAGCGTAGGCAAAATGGCAAAATACAGTATGTGGCATTCGGTTCAAAAATGCCTCCTTTTTAGGAGCTGGTGTTACACAGGACATCCAGTCCTCTTTAGCTTTTCTGCTCAGAAGAAAGAGAAAGTTTTCCATAAGATGGCTTGTTTGGGATATTTTGTGAGAGGCCCTATCACCAAAAAAAAGGAAAAAAAAATGATGATTTTGAGTTTCTGACTTGCTGAGTGGAGGTTAGGCCTCCTTCAGATGCCGAGTCACAGTCACGGAGCAAAAAGGCCTCTGCTTCTTGGTTTATAGGAATCGCAGAAACATACGTGGAGCTGCAGCCTGTGGGGGCAAGATGGAGCCTTCTGCCCATCTCAACCCTACAGCCTGTGTACTTTCTCAGCAGTGGGGCATTTGAGTTGCTTGTAGGGAATGTAAAGGGGGAAAGGTACATTGCAAATAAAATGTAAACAATATCTGTGGTTGTCCTGATTTCCAAGAGCCACTTCCAGGACCACTTAAGCCCAGGAAACAGGTCCTATTTCAAGTTATCCACCACATCTGATTTAGATTTCTCCCTCCTCCCACCCCCTCTCTTCTAGCTGTCCATTTGTACTCTCCCCTCCTAGGATGTTTTTTCTAGGTGATCAAATTAGTGTGTATTCATGTGTATCGTGGTAGTGTTGTGAGGATAGGTTCAGCTTTCACTTCATGACTTGAGAGAAGTGGTTCTGGGGCATCATTCCGTTACCAAAGGTGATGGAGAGGGCGAGGGCAGAGTCCTGCCTCAGGGCCGTGAAGTTCTTGGCACCGTCATCATCCGGCCTTGTGAAGTTACAAACTAGGCGATTGCTTGAAGTCAAAAAGACACTTCAGTATAAGGCGGAGTGCCGTCATGACCCGTGTTCCAGCTCTGGGCCCTTCTGCACTCACCTCTGTGAACCTAGGTTTCTGCCCCCCTCCCCCCCCAATCCCCACCTGGCCCTGGCAGGAGGTGGAAAGATGACCTCTATGCTGTGTTGAGAAGACTAAACGAAACATCTTAAGTAAGAAGTACCTGACTTGCAGAGGTGCCCAACTTGCCCTCTCTAGTAAATCTTCCTTCTTTTGGGGCCCCTCACATGGGCCTCCCACTTCTTCAGGGTGGCACGTTGAGCTCATCTTTCGCTGGGTTTCTGCATCACCTGCTCTTCTCTGGCCAGGTCAGCCTGTTCATTTTTCCATGCCAACAGCCTCTGTGCCAGTAAGTCACGTCTGAATAACCAAAGCATGTTTCCCTGCTGGAAGATGCCAGGGTAGGCTGGTCTGGGAGCCAAGTGGCTTTCTCCTGTTCAAATAAGCTTGGGAAGCAGGAGGGCCTGGCTGCTTTGCTCTTTAGTGGCTCGAGGCACGTTTGGAAACACCTTTAATCCCCACCCCAGAGTCGGATTGCCCCTTTCTTTCCCACATGACCGGGCTGTGAGTGCTTGGTGAGCTGACTTTAGCCTGCCTTGGCCTCTGTGTACCCTCGGAGCCTGCCAGCCTCCAGGCTACTCAGGGCTGCTATGACTACAGGGCATGTGGGGCTCCCAGCTGCCATCCTGAGCAACCTCCCTGGTTTTGGATGCCCCCTCCAACCCCTGTGCCCCCCCCCCCCCCCCCCCGCCACAAACCCGCTCTATCTTCTAGAACCAACTTCAGATTGCCCCTCTGGGAGACATCCTCTTACCCCCACCACTGCACTAGCTTCTCACCCTCTTTTCTCACAAGTCTTATTCTCTGCACTCGTGGGACACTGATGCTATCTTTCGGGATGTCCTCCATGGTCTCATGTTCATCTTTTACTTTCTGGGCATCTCTCAAGCTGGGTGAGAGGCAGCGTCATATGATGGCACCCTGGGCTATGGAGCCAGACACACCGGCACCTTGGACACATGACTGACCCTCTGAGCATGTCTTTCCTCATCTGTAGAAAAGGGTGATAATACCTGTCCCTTAGGGGAGCCATGAAGATTAACTGTGCTTGGCACCAAGTTTGCTCCTAGTAGGCATTCAGTAAGTGTGAGCTATTGTCAGTGTTGTTTTTTTATGAGCCATACATGGAGATGTTACTAACATACATTTATAGGACCTCCTAGAGAATGGGAATTATGAAAAATCACTTACTAGGGAACCTCACTATTATTTGTTTACCTTTCCTCCATAAGGTCAGATGTCCTTTACTGTACTTATGGCCTGCTGTGTTCTATTTGGCCAACCCTTGGCAAATATTAAACAAACAAACAAACAAAAATGAGCCCCTCATGTGTATATATTTAAAACCTGTTGCTTTGTCAATAGTGATATTTTAATGAAAAAGAATAGTTATAGGTCAGACTTCTAGAACTTCTAATCTGAAGGAATTGGGCCAAACGGCAAAGTCTGAACCCCTTGACGACAGAGTTGTCTGACCAACACCTGGGGCCCAGTGGGTCCTTACAAAGCCATTGTCAAGTGTGTTTTTAAAATAATGGGAAGGAGTTCCCATCATGGTGCAGTGGAAATGAATCTGACTAGGAACCATGAGTTTGTGGGTTTGATCCCTGGCCTCGATCAGTGGGTTAAGGATCTGGTGTTGCTGTGAGCTGTGGTGTAGGTTGCAGACAAGGCTCGGATCCTGTGTTGCTGTGCCTGTGGTGTAGGCCAGCAGCTGTAGCTCCAATTTGACCCCTAGCCTGGGAACCTCCATGTGCGGCCCTAAAATCAAAAACAGTAGTGAAAAAATGATAACACTTGAAGTGCTGCCAGCCCCTCCCAGGGCCACACAGCTGGTCAGACTGCAGAAGCAGCCTGGCCTCTGACATGGGATGACCATGGTGGCCAAAGCATGAAGGTGCTGTGTAGTGGACAGGGGACAGGGTCACTGTGATTCCCTACTGTTGCTGCCACTGTTGGGGAAAGGTGGGGCATGCTGAGCTCTTCCCATTTCTGTGACCCAGTGGGCACCTTCCCCTATTCTGGGTAGCACTGAGCCATTAGGACTCTTGAGTTTTTGTTTAGCAAACATTTGTAGGATATAGGACAGATGCTCAGCTGGGTACAAAGGATGCAGAACCATACCCACATCTTTCCAGGACCACTATAGTCTTTCTCACCCAAGCAGGAACTGTACAACCTGATACTATGATAAGCGTGGTGCATAATTGTCACCAAGGGAATGTTTCCAGCTATATATACGTCTACAGATTTGTGACCTTCAGCAGGTCACTTAATTCCCTAAAACCTTGATTTCCTCCTCTTCATAGCAAGAAAATATTAGAGTATTCAGGGCAGATGAGATAACATATGTAAAATGCTTAGTGCTATCTATGCCTTTTGGAAGGAGCCATTGCTGAGTAGAGAAGGTATTGAACTGTAACATGCATACTTGCATGAATCTGTCTGCTGAGTTATTTTCAGTTTGCATCTGAAAATAAAGGGTGGATTGCTCTCCAAATATAAAAGAATTGGATCCAGTCTCTAAAAGGATGTTTGCTGTTCTTTAGAAAAATACCATTCTTCTTAAGTTTCATTCAATCATTCCACAAAAATCTGAGCATCTGTTTTGTCCCAAGCACTGTGCTTGTAATGGGTGTACAATAGCTAACAGAACACTTGCTTTCTGCTCATAGCAGGCTGACAGTTGGACAGGGAATGTAGACATTAAATAAAAAGAAGTGTGATGATGGCCATATAGGGGAAAGCCTGGTATGTGTTTTAATATGTAACACCTGCTATGTGTTTTAATTAAATGTATCTTGAGAAGGTCTTTTCATCTGAAAATGGTGATTTACCATTTTGTCTGCAAACAGCTCCATTCTCTGTGGACAATAGGAACCCTTACTCAAGTTTTGGGTGAGAAATTCTGTTCATAGGGAATATAGGGGGTTTTAAAATTGAAAGTAAACTAGAGATGATGTGGAGGAGAGACAATGTATTGGGTTTTCCTTAGCTCGTGCATCGACATTGCTTAGGGAAAGCAGTTGAGTGTGAGTGGAAAAGTGTTGTATTAAAGGAGCTATCCCAGGAGATCCCATCGTGGCTCAGTGCTTAAAGAATCCGACTAGGAACCATGAGGTTGCGGGTTTGATCCCTGGCCTTGCTCAGTGGGTTAAGGACCTGGCGTTGCCATGAGCTGTGGTGTAGGTTGTAGACTCGGCTCGGATCCCACGCTGCTGTGGCTCTGGCCTAGGCTGGTGGCTACAGCTCTCATTCGAAACCTAGCCTGGGAACCTCCATATGCCGTGGGAGCGGCCCAAGAAATGGCAAAAAGACAAAGAAATAAATAAATACATAAAGGAGCTATCCCAAAGTGACCCTCAAATTTGGGTAAACTATTTTGTGTACATCTTTAAAAATGAATGTAAATGCCCAAAGCTCACAGCTCTGTTCTTTGATCCAGACCAGAGCTTTCCTATGGAACTTTATGTGGTGATAGAAATGTTCTGCCCTGGAGTTCCCGTTGTGGTGCAGTGGAAACAAATCCAACTAGGAACCATGAGGTTGAGGGTTTGGCCTCACTCAGTGGGTTAAGGATCTGGCATTGCCATGAGCTGTGGTATAGGTGGTAGATGAGGCACAGATCCCATGTTGCTGTGGCTGTCGTGTAGGCCAGCAGCTATAGCTCCAATTTGACCCCTAGCCCGGGAACCTCCATATGCTGCAGGTGTGACCCTAAAAAGCAAAAAACAAACAACAACAACAAAAAAATGGATCAGATTCAGTCCCTGGCCTGGGAACTTCCATATGCCTCGAGTGTGGCCATTTTAAAAAAAAAAAAAGGAAAGAAATGTTCTGCCCTGTCTGAAAAGGAGCCGGGGACCCACTGGCCACATGACAATTGATCACCTGAGACATAGCTATTGGGACTGAAAGATGAACTTCTGGTTTTATTTAATTTTAAAGTAATTTAAATTTAAATGGCCACAAGTGCCTGAGGTTTGTGGCCACTAGACCTTACAGATATAGATGGAAGATCAACTGACAAAATTCTTTTCTCCTAAAGTATGGGTTCATTTTCATAAGGGTAACTAAGACCTGTACATTTCATTTTCCTGTCATATTTCAGGTGAATAAAGAGAGTGTGCAAATTTTTAAAAATGCAACACAATCGATTAGATTAGCTGTCTAATTGCACACATTTTCTGGAGCTATTAGTGTTGATTATTGACAAGTACTAAATACTCCTAATGACCTAGGAACTATTATAAAAGAAGCAAGTCATCTTCTGTACCTGAATATCAGTGGGTTTCTAGGTTGAGGAACGTGTTCAAGGTTCTGTCAAGTGGCTATTGATTCACAGACATTTGAAGAAAAAAAAAGAGGAGTTCCCTTCATGGCGCAATAGAAGCGAATCTGACTAGGAACCATGAGGTTGTGTTTTCGATCCCTGGCCTCACTCAGTGGGTCAAGGATCCAGAGTTGCCAAGGGCTGTGCTGTAGGTTGTAGACATGGCTTGGGTCTGGCGTTGCTGTGGTTGTGGTATAGGCCAGCAGCTGTAGCTCCAATTGGACCCCTAGCCTGGGGACCTCCATATGCTGCAGGTACAGCCCTAAGAAAAAAAAGAAGAAGAAGAAGAAGAAAAAGAGTTCCCTGGTGGCTCAGTGGGTTCATAAGGACCTAGTGTGCCACCTGTGGCCCAGAAACTTCTGCCTGCTGTAGGCGTGGCCAAAAAAAGAGCTTCTGTGGGTTGTGAAAATAAGCTGGATTTGATAAATTTTGAAACAAAATTGAAACCCTCATTTAACTGTAAATCTTCAGCAGAGTGGATTTTTATTTCTTCTTTTGGCTCATCTGTGGGGTTCCCCCCCCCCCTTGTTTTGTTGTTTCATCAGGTTGAGAGAATAAAGCCTGGCTGGTCAGTTTCAATTTTATTTAAATTCATTTTGTCTTCATTCCTTCTAATCTAGTGCACTCCTGTGATGTATTGAGATCAGAGTGCTCCGGGGAAACATTGAAATATAAAAACATTTTCATGAAAACATTTCCACTTATATTTAATTTTTCTTCTCAATAGAAAAATATTTCCAACTTAATCCTCCCTCTCCCCTCTTGAAATGAATTGCATGCTTTAGAAATAACATCAATCCACCCAAGTATACAAGGACAATCTCAGTCACTTAGTAGAGATATAAAGCACAGAGAATGGTGGGGTTCAGGGGCACAGGCTGTCTTTCAGGATGCTAATAAATGTGGGCGAGGTTTCGAGGCCCTTGCCTGGACCTGTGGTTCTCCACGGGGCAGCACAGCCAACCAGAGCAGCATTCAGCTCTGGGTCTGCCACCAAGAAATCTCACTCCATCTTCAACCATCATCTTTGAGTTTTATTTTGAACAACTCATAAGCGTTTGCCAAAGTGGGCTGATGTTGAAACTTCCTCTTTCCAAATCCCATCTGACATCTGGGACCAGCTTTGCTGGAAGGTGTTTGAACAGGCCACAGAGTGGCTCACCCCTTTCTTAAGGAATGGTTGGTGGACACACCCCTCTCGAGGTCAGACTTGTGCCTTTACTCTCCCCCTTTGTTTTGTTATTGTTCCTTAGTGACTTCAGCTTATTAAGAAGCCCAGCCTCAGGGGAAGGTGAGCCTCTCTTCCAAGGAAAAAGCAAAAACTCCTAAAGAAAAAAAACTGTCCAACACAGAAACACGTCCAGTTTGAGGTCACTGTGCTATCATTACAGTTACAAAGCCCATGAATACTAGGGTCTTTGTAAAAATTTAGCACAGACCTGTGTAATGATGAGCAGTATATTAAGAGCTACCACACACAGGTCAGTCATATTTCATTTAGTTTTTGCAACCACCTGTGAAGGAGATTCTGTCAGCGTTGTTTTACTCATGAGCAGAGGAAGGCCTGGAAAAAATAAACTGTCCATGTTAACAGGTAGGCGGAAGAGATGGATTTGGAACCAAGATCTACCTTTTTTTTTTTTTTTCCTTCCATTTTTGGCCACCCTGTGGCATATGGAGCTCCCAAGCCAGGGATCAGATCTGAGCCACAGTTGAGACCTAAGCTGCAGCTGCAGTAGCACAAAATCCTTAACCCATTGTGTCAGGCCAGGGATTGAACCCCCGTCCAAGTGCTCCCAAGGTGCTGCTGATTCCATTGCAACACAGTAGGAGCTCCAATATACCCAGTTTTTAAATATATGCTTTCTATTTGCTCTCCTGCATCTACAATCTTTGCACTCAAACATTAGAAGAAATTTTCTATTTAATGTTTTCCCCCAAAGAAGACCCCATTAAATGAAAATTTCTAGTTCTTAAGCGTTTCTCTCTAGAGGGGAAGGACTCTCGGGTTTTTAAGCAATAAGAAGATGAAAAGAAATTTTATTATATCTGAGTTTTCTGATTAAGATTTTTGTAAAATGATGTAAAATTTTCAAACAATATCAAGATATCTAGGATTCTTCCTTTAAAAATTTTGTCACTACTTAAAACATACATGCCATATTCTTAAATGCATTGGTTAAATGATTAGTGGTTCAGTACAGGATGTTTATAGCTTAAATGTAAGAATGCACGTGGGTTTGAATTTGTTTCCTTAACAAGGAGAAAGAGCTGGCAAATTCAGTTCCGTGAGCCTTTCATGTTGCTGGATTTTTGTGTAGGCAAAGCTGCATACCTTGGCCATGGGGACTGGTTCTTGAAGTACTGTCTACTTGATTCCTGAGTGCCAATCGAAGACCTAGACCAGTTTTGGTTGCTCCAAAAATAAGTCAAAACTTCTTTCTATCTCAGTCCACAGCACTGAGTACAAAAGTCCAAAACCTTGTGCAGGCTCTCCTGGTCAAAGTTGGCCTCTTGGGTAACTCAGATACTTACTAGACTGTGAACTCTATGTGGGCAGGGGCCTTGCCTCTCACATCAGTCTCTCAGTAAATATTTGCCCAATGAACAAAGAAGTGTACAGTAAAGCCTCAGAGGTAGCTGAGACTGTGTTTGTACACTCTCAGTCTAAAAATCCTTCCAACATAGATAATGTACTTCTTTGCTTCTTACACTCATGAATATGATTTAATCATTTCTGACCAACTCAGGGACATCAGTGAGCAGAAGGTGTTGTATTAATATGCATAATACAGCGATAGCCTCAAGGCCTGGTGGGAGGCAGCTTACTCTATACTGAAGATTTCTTGTGCTGGTTGTGTTCTTATGGTCCGGTTTTATCATTTTTATATCTCTATTTCTGTTTAATAGACTTATTGCAATATGACAAGAAAGCTCTGTCTATCAGCCCCTCTGCAGGTGATTAGTTGCTCCTTCCTGTTTGCTGTGGGTACTTCAAACAGATTTGCAAGCTCATCAGAATTGTATGTAAGAAAAAATAGGCACTAAGTGCCTTGTAGCTTCTTTCTGGTTCTTGGCTGTATAGTGCCCAAAATGTGAGTTTGTTGGATAGCTGATTTCTGGAAATGTGAGCAGTTTTTTCCTTCACATAATAATTTTCCTCTTTTACTTCTCTCTTCCTTCCATCTACCTTTCTCTCTCTCTCTCTCTCTCTCTCTCTCTCTCTCTGTCTCTTTCTCACAGTATGACAGTTGCTAGAATATTTTAAATGAATAGGACACATTCATCTTCATTGAAGCCTTAACACCATGGTCAAAAACCATCTTCAAAATGCATGCTGTCCCCATTGCTGTATCCTAGACCAGCCCTCAGCACCTTGTTTAATGACACAGTATTTTAGGAGGGTCCCCTTGTCCCTTTCTTTCAGATAAATATGCCTGAAAGGGCTATCCTAATCGTTTAGGGGTCCTCCACCCTCCTGGTCTTTCTCCTTGGCCTAAGTTGACCCTGCTAGCAAGAAAGTTTCCTTCTCACACCCTTCATGCACACAGTGCTCGTCTGTCACGCAGTTAGTGCTCCTGGGTCTCTCTGCATCCCCTCCTTCTAGGCGACACCAGTTTTCTACCCTCCACTCCACCGGATACCTCTCAGTTACTGCAGAATTTGCAAATGAACTATGTCTTAATCTTGAGGCAACGTGGAAAATAGAACCTGGATCCTGGAGTGAGGCCAAGCAGAGTCCAGGCCCACCTTTTCTCTCTTCTCTCTTCTCTCTTCTCTCTCTCTCTCTCTCTCTCTCTCTCTCTCTCTCTCTCACACACACACACACACACACACACACACACACACACGACCCTGCAAGTCCAACCTTAGAGCCTTAGTCTCCTGTCTGTAGAAAGGAGCTTGTACTGGTTTAAACAGCACTGCTCCTGGCCAGGCAGGGACTTAATCAATGGCACCTCACTCCTTCCTCTCAGCAGCCCTGCACAGACGCAGCACATATTCTTAAAAGAGTTGGTCATTCCTCGACAACAGAATTCTCACCTTCTCCTGAATACCGCGTAATGTAGGGAATACCAAAGTAAAAAATAATAGCTTTTGCACATTCATTTGTGGCCTCAATTTCCTATTATTCCCCAATGAGGATCATTTCATTTGAGACCAGTATCTCTGGGCGGTGGGGGGGGCGGGGAGTAGATCAAGCTTGTCTGATGAGATTTTAGTGCAACTCTGACACACTCTTTGTATTGCCTTTTCTACCACATAGTGGTGGATCAGGAAAACTGTAGGGCTTTGCAGTGCTGGGAAATTGCTGCTAATGCAATAGGGATTTTTGGTGCCGAAAGAATTTGGTCTTTTTGCCACTTAATGCGAAGAGAGCAGAAGCCTATATTATCTGCAGCAGATACCAGAGCAGCGTATGTGTTCAAATGAGAAAAATGCAGTTCCCTCTACATTTAAAACAAAAAGCAAGGAGTCCTTACAAGGATCCGGGGGAGTCACGCAGTTTTCTCTTTTCCCTCTGGTTGATTGTTTTCCTTTGTATCCCTCAACCATTGTACTTCCCACTTGGAGAAAGTAAATGTTATGCAATATGGCAGAATGGAAAGGGCCCTCAACATGCGTACCCAGTTCTCCACCAGCCTCCCTAACCTCTAGCGACAGTATTTCTCTGGGAATCAAATATAAAAAGCAGAAATGTTCCATATCTCCAGACTCCGGGATTACCTTATTTAAGAAACTGTAAGTGACTGTTTCTTGGAGGGTGGAACTGTTAGTAACTGGTTCAAGTGGGAAACACACAAAGGGAGATTTTGGAGTTTACTAAAAATCAGTTGGCACATATCCTGATAATTAAGTATCCTTTTGTTTAGTTGATGATCATGTTATAAGTTGCTTTCTTTTCCTTTGTGAACATTTGTAATAGGATCATTTTGTAACTTTAAAATTCAAGATAATTTCAGACATATAAAAAAGTTATAAAAACTGCCAAGTGTTCCCAAGCACCCTTCACCCAACTTCCCCATATGTTAACATCTTATCTGACTGTAACACTGTACAGGCATCAAAAGCAGGATGTTAACCATGATTCCAGCACCATGAATCTCTAGACTAGACTGAGATTTCTCCAGTCTTCCACTGATGCCCTTTTGCTAGTCCTAGGATGGGTAGAGGATCCCATCTCGCATTTTTCATATCTCCAGTTTCCTTCAATCTGTGACATTGTCTTCAGTCTTCCTTAGATGCTCACTATTTTCAGATGTTTGAAGAGCATGAACCATCTCTTTCTCTTGTAGAGAAAGATTGTAGAATATCTTTCAATTCAAATGTGTCTTTCCTCGTGATTAAATCCAGATTATACATTTTTAAGAGACACATGATACCTAATGTTTCATTTTTGATGGCAATAACTTTGATCACCTGGTTAAGGTGGTCTCTGCAGGTTCCACAGATGTCATTACTATTTCCCCCTTTGTAATTAGGAAGCATCTTTTAAGAGTAGAGACTTGAGACTATCCTGTTCCTACTGTTCCTCATTATTTCACCTGCTAATTTTAACATTCATTACTGTGGTATTTGCCAAATGGTGATTTTTCTATTTCTGTTTCTACACTTAGTAATTGGAATTCTACTCTGAGGACCTTATGTATTTTTAAAATGAGGGACATGAAACTTTTTAAATAGCAGTAGCAGCTCCACTTTTTCTGGGAGGGCAGTTATGAATGACATGAAGCAGGAAAAAAAATGTAAAAGCTAAGCAATCTCAAATATGAATGTTATTTGAAACATCATTGCCATTTTTCCCTTCAGAGGAGGTGAAGGAGAAGGGAGGAGATCTCAAATGACCAAAAAAAAAAAAAAAAAAAAAAAAAAAAAGTCCCATTAACTTTGGTCCTGGCTGCAAGTGTCTCTTGCTTTTGAGGACTTAACGAGGACACAATTAGAGAGCTGACTCAGGCACAGCCCTGAATATTTTGGACAGGCTAGGAAGGCTTATGCCACCATAAGAAATTTCATTAATAGTATGAAATTTTATCTCTGAGCTTTTTAAACTGTAATTGAAAGGGGTGCTCAAGATACTGTTTTCTTCTTTCAGAATATACACTAATAGTGACAATACAAACATTTAGGAGGACCCCCCCCCATTTAATTAAATTTCAGCAGCCCAAAATCAGATTTGCATGAAGAAATCATTATTTTGAATTTCCCATTACCAAACGATTAAAATTACTCTTTAAAGAGAGGGTTTTAAAAAAATAGCTATTTGATTCTTAACTACCTAAGTGACCTTTTTTATTCTTTTTATTTATACCTTAAAAGAATAAAAAACTATTTCTACTCAACTATAATGTTTTATTAAAGCTCATGCATCTCTTTGAAAGAACTGTGAATGACTACAGTTTTTAATATCCTGCAGTCCACTCCAGTTTGTAATTGTACTTTGACAGACAAGATCATGCTAGGTACACTGAGCTCCATATGGCCTTCATTTTAGCTCACTGATACTTATAACTTCTCAAAAATTAAATTTTAAGAGTTTGAAATGTAACTGTTATATTAGGAAAAGAGAAAAAAACTTCAAGCATCCTAAACCATACATGCTTAGTGGGCTGGGCTGTCAGGTCACTCACATTTGCAGGACCAAGTAGGTATTTTGACGGTAGAATTGATAATACTGAATTAGTTTGGATGCTAAATATGTACAGCTTTTATAGTTGTGGTTGCACAGAAATCAGAAGACTACTTTGTACCAAGATTCTTTTGTGTTTACAGTTTCTTGGTGAATGTTTTAAGTTTGGCTCAGAGCACAGTGAGATAGCTAACATTTATTTCTGTCATTTCTAGTCCCCAATCTCGATGTTAGAGTAAGTCCCAATAGAGCGGTTAAAAATTCTTGGAAGTGGACATGCAAAACTCCCCCTCAGATCGTTGCTGCGCCGGCCTGGCTGACTGGAGGAGGGGCTCAGCAAGTGTTAAGTCTAGAGAGTGGGCGGGGCCATCTGACGGCGCTCTTGCCACGCCCACCTCCACGTCACGTGGTCTCCAGACACCACACGTGGGAAAGCGGTCGGAAAAGGGAGCGGGCGGGTGTGGCATTTGGGTTTTGAAAGACTTCCTCAGCTCCCTGTTTTTTTTGTTGTATGGCTTTTGTTTTTCCTAATTTTAAAAATCCCAAAAGCTGAAAACATGTAAACGGTTTCTCATTTGTCTCCAATCATGTAATCTAAACCTCTTGCTGGTTCAAGTTTTTCCACGGAAACATGGTTTGAATCTTGTGGTTCGATCGCGATAGCACAGTGTGAAGCCACGCCGCCTCCCTCGGGATGTGTCCTGGTGCTGCTGGCTAGTGTTTTTCGCGTGTTGGCGATCCACGTTATGTTGGAAAAATAACTCGTTCTGAAGAATTTCCGTACAAACCCTAGTTTCTTCTTAAGGATAGTTAAGTTTTGATAGAAAACCGGCTGTCCTAAAGTAAGAGAGTGCTCAGACGTCCGACCTGGCGGCGCTTTCCAGAGGGAGGAGCCTCTGGGTAGATGGTAAGCAGAGGTCACCCAGGTTCAGGTTCGCTGCTAAGGTACTTAGCAGCGGGGCAAAATTTTAAACGAAAGTAAAAGATTTAAATGTGATTGCGAAAGAGAAAAACTAACATGGAGAGAGGGTGTTCATTCTCAAACTAAACTCAAGTCGTAATATTCTGGGTTCACGCCCAAATACACACTCCGGTTGGAGACAAAAACTGATCGCAACAGCGCTTGATGCTCACGGCATCCACTGACGGACGCCGCTGCCAGTGCCTCCACCCCCCGCCCGCATGCCACCCTAGGCACACGTACCCTCTGAATTTCCTGGCACCCAGTAAATGCATATTCTAATTTAAATCTTCTCAGCGCTCTCATTTCTTCCCATTTCGCGTGGGAATTTAAGATTTCCTTCAGTTTGCTTTCTATTCACCTTCATTAAAATGCAATAAAGCAAAGGAGTTTATTAAGGGCGATCCCACTGTATAGAGACAATTTAGTGAGAAGAAGAAAGGCTCCAAAGATTAAACCTCATCTTAAAAATCGGAAACAGACTCTTGTTATTAATAACTTTGAAAATGGAAATCCAACTTTTGATAAATTATTTCAGAGGAGTAATTCTGGGGAACAGACATTTAGTAGGTAACTCTGTGTCTGGTCATCAATTACAGTGATTTCCTTGCATCAGCTCCAGAAAATCAGAATATTCATGAGCTTTCCGGTCGGACTCAGACCTTCAGGAGCCTTGAAATTTTCCTGTTGGGATGAGAGGAAGTGCTGTCGGTGTTTTTGGCAGCTGGGTGAAACCAGAAAAAGATAAGCAGAGGAGTGGGATGATGTCCATTGGTTTGGTCCCATCATCCCGCTTTTAATTTGTGAAATTTAAAGTTTAAAAAATCATGTTAAGTGTGTGATCCTTTTTAGAATTCACTGGGTCTGTTGAGGAAGTGGTTTTGTTTTTGTGAGTTTGTTTAAACAAATGACTGAGGTTTTTGTTTTTCACTCTGTCTGGCGAGGCAGCATTGCTACACTTTTTTAAATTCATGAAATAGTGACCAATGAGCCTGTTCTTTAGCACTCCTCTCCTTTTGTGATGGGAGGACAAGGAGGCAGACACCAATGGCGCCTCTCACAATGGAGGTTTGTTTGTTTATTTTTTTAATTTAATGGAGGGATTGTAGATGGCTTAAAATTTCCTTGTGCCAAGACAGAGAAAGGAGGAGGGAAAAAGAATAATTAGTCTATTCTAAACAACTTTAGCAATAGATGATCCATAGGCTTTAACTTTGGATAGCAACAGAAGCCTCTTTCTAGACCTCATCCTGTGATGTTTTAAACAAACTTGATATGTTCAATTAAAATCTTTCTTAAAGGAAAAAATGCACAGAGGCCATTTTTAAGAATTTGAAGCTATATATTAATAAAGATGGCAGTTTATGATTTTTCTGTTGAAATATATGACAAGCCATGCCCCTACAACCCACCCTTAGCCCCTGAAACTGCAAGGTCCCTTTGCCTACTTGAAGAATCCCTACTCAGATGCTTCTGCGTTGTACACACCCTTCCATTCCATGGTCCTCTCAGCTGGTTAATCTTGCCCTCCTGATATCTTTTATGAAGCAAATCGTCACCTTGAAATTATTGTTTGTGCATCTGGTCTTCAGACTCTGGCTACAGAAGGTCTTGTGCATTTCTTTTAGCCCTCACAGCACCAGGTGTGTCTTCCAGACAGGTTTGGGTGTTAAATTAACAAATACTTATTCCATAAGAATTTACAAAAGAAGAGCTCTATGTCTCTTTTTTTAAAAAGCCATTATTATTAAGCACTGTGATTGGGGTGGTACTCATTCTGTGCTCTACCAATTTGTGCGAATTATATGACATTTAAAGTAGATATAACTGAAAAATATTTTCAAGCTGGTTAAGCATGGCAGTGAAGTTCCCATTTTTTGATAGCAAAATTCCTGGCTTTTGGTCCTTTGGGTTGGCCCCAAATGGCTCTGGCAAGTCTTTAAGGTGCAGAAAGGAGCCTCATGTGGTCTTAGGGCTGAGTGCTGGCTTTGAGTAGTTTTCCACTTATCAGCACTGGCTCCCTGTTGAGTCACAGTCTCTTTAGTCCTTATTCTCCTCATCAGTGAAATAATGCTGCTTCCTTTCCATGAATTAGGAGAATTACCCTGAAAGATGCCCTGTAGCACACTGGTAGAAAGCATGCACCCTGGATATGGATCGCTGGGGTTGGAATTTCTACCTTTGCATCTTTCAGGCTCTACTGCTTTCTGTGTGCCTCAGGCTCTGGTTCAGAGAATGGGGAAGTAGCAGGCTCTCCCTTCTAAATGGTGGAGATTAGTGTGTGCCAGGCTCATAACATGTGGGGCAGCGAGTGCCCCATAAATGGAAGGTGCCACACCATTAACGATAACATTTATCTCTTCCCTCCCTAACTAGTACCTTCAGCTTTTACTTACATCAAGCCCTTGAAAGAGAAAGAGAATTGTTTTCATTGAAACTTTGAGGCTGCCCCAAAGCAAGTGTGACCTAAAAGCAGGCTGGGGCTTGGTGTTAGGTCAGATGATTTCTTCGGTTATTCGTGGGGAAAAATAGCTGAGAAATAAACCAGGGGACTATGGTTCATTTTATTCCTCATTACCTAAAGGTGGCTGCTCTGATTTTTGTCATTTTTTCTCCCTTTTTAGGTAGGTGCGAGGAAAGTAGTTTTTCATATTACTCTTGTCATCATTGGTTATTTATTTAATCACAATTCACTATCAAAACATAGTAAAGTACTTATCCTGCAAGAAACTCCCTTCTGTTACTTACTTGTTTTCCATTTATACTTTGCCTGATGCCCAAGAAAATTAGAATTTGAGGCAGATTTCAATTAAAAAATAAAAATCTGGATGACAGGAGACCTGAATGGCCGAGTTAGCAAGATACTCTTACCACACCAGAAGGATGGTTCATCTTTCTGGAATCTGGTTCCTCTGGGATTCTTGACAGCCAAGGCAAGAGAGAAAATACAGTAAAATCTGTCTATGTACATACATACACCCCTCCATTCCCCATCCCATACACAAGGGCTTTGCTTTTGGAAAGTTTGCTTATGCTGGGGTTAAATTGGCATCTGACTCTATCTGTGTAGGAAGCCCTCTGGAAGAAGCTTACAGTTGAGTAGGAAATGTGCGTTCATCATGAATCATTGAACTGGTGGACCCTGAGCATCTGTGATAGGCCTGGTTTTGACATGGCCCTGGGAACACAGTGGTAAACAAACATAGGATTCCCGCCCTGGTGCAGTGTATACTATGGAAGAAAGATAATTAGGCCTTAAACACAAAATTAAGTCATCGTTGTCTTCTTCTTTTTTTTTTTTTTTTTGAAACTGTGGTAAAATATATATAACACAAAACCATTTAACCATGTTAACAATTTTGAAGTATACAGTTCAATGGCATTTAAGCACTTTCACATTGTTGTGCACCCATCACCAGAAACCCTTTTATCTTGCACACCTGAAACTCTGTACCCATTAAACAGTAACTCCACATTTCCCCTTTCCTCCAGCCATTGAAGAAAAAAAAAAAAAAAAGGCCTTTGATTGTAAATGTGGTCAGTGCTTTGAGGAAGATGAAGAGGGTGCTGTCACATAAAATGATGGAGCAGCGGGAATAGCACCCACTTAGGAAAGGCTGTTGGGGGTGAACACAGCCAGGCTGGGAGGCAGGTTGAGGGTGGGGAGAGGTAGAATCCAGACAGAAGTAACAACATGTGCAAAGCCCTGAAGTTATGAAAGGGTCTACCTTCTTCACAAAAGAGAAAGGAGCCAGTGTGATTGGAGCAGGGGCCAGGAGGGCAAAAGTTTTCAACTGAGTGTGTGTTTCTGTGTTTTAGTGTATCCTTGTCATGATTCAGTAAAATTACCCCCACCCTGGCACTAAATTAAAATGGTCCATGGGACCTAGGGCCCAGACTCCCAGCTGCATCCCAGGGCTGCACCAGAAAATCACAAAACTCCTTACGGGATAGATGAGCAAGTCTATCTTGCTTGATACAGGACCAGAGGTGGGAGGTCTGAGAGGAGCAGGGGGTTGTCATACTCCTGGTGTCCCCCTTCCTATCACAGTGGCCTGGAGTGATGGGGTCAGGATGAAGCAATAGCCCTGTGGCACTAGCACCCTAGATTATTTTTGTGCAGCTGGAGCAGTGGGTTCTAGATAGGGAGGTGCAGGTGGCATGAGAACTGGACAGTCTGGCGGGTGCTCTGGCCAGCTGGCCGACCTTCCCTCCTCCATGCAGAGGAGCCAGCCCGGGGTGCCTGTGCACAAAGCCAGTGATTTTTTTTTTTTTTTCAGACAGCCTGCGCATGTTCTGGGTTGCAACTCATAAGTCTAGCCCAAAGATCCTGGAAGAGATTCTTATGACCTGGAAAATTGCAGGGGCAGATATTTTTGCTCCACTCTCAATCAAGCCTCCAAGTGATTCCCATAGAATCCATAAATTTGAGGAGCCTCTGAGCCTGATAGCAGAAACTAGTTGTAGCTCCCTTTTGAAAAGTACTCTTTAGCACTGCCTATTTATTTGTGCATTGATGATGATCGGTAGTGCCTCTCCCAAATTACTGCCCCCTCCTTACCCTGCTCCAGCTTAGCCCAGTAGGTAACTAGGAAGATGCTTCCCCACCCTTTTCTTCAGTGCTTGTAGGGAGTTTTTTCCCTCACCACAGAGGAAGGAGCTTGTCTGTCTCTTTGCTACAGCCTGAGAGTCTTCATCTAACCAGGAGAAAAAGTTGAAGTTGTTTAGCAGCAATTTGTGTTGGGAGTTTTTTTTTTTTCTTTTTGAAGAGCCTAATAAAGTCATTTCAAATGTACAAAAATTTCTTTTTCTTATCTAAACAGGGCTTACTTCTTGATAGAAGTTGAAGGTTCAAGTTCCACACTGTGAAAGCCTTCTTGGCAGACTTAAGAAACTTGAATCTGGCTACGACTCTCAGCAAACCCCTACCCCACCCCACCCCACCCCCATCCATCTGGATCTTGAGGACCCTTTAAAATAGTAACTACAACTACAGCGACCCCTCCAATGATGTTGTCTCTGGTAAGGGAGGTATGTCCACCTGTGCTGAATGAAGATTCTTTTGGAGCAAACAGCTTTAAGAACAGCACTAAAAGACCAGAACCAGAATGCTAAGCTAATCTGAAAATGTATAATATTTTCATTTGTTTGAGCAGAGATGAAATTTGAAGTGTTTTAGAATTTTGCCTCTTGGTTTTCTTTTCTTTTTTTGTCGTAGCCACATAACCTTACTTCTGAAACGTGATCCCTTGTATCTGAACTGATCAGAGGCAGGGCTGTTGGCCTCTCTCTTTGCTCTTCGTGGTTCATCATGGCCCAGAAGTCACTTCCAGGGATTCAAGAGAGACCAGTGGGTCACAGTGTGAGACTAGTTATCTCTCTTACCCCTTGTACACATCAGCTGAGCGGGCAGATGGTTGGCAGAGCAGGACTAGAACCCGAGAATCTTGAAATCTTGAAATCCAGGCAAGGGATCAAATAATTATGGCTAATGTTTACAGAGGACCTATGGCATGCCAGGAAAAATACTTGATGCCATTATGTGGTTTGCCACATTTACTCTTGCACCAATAGCACAAGGTGGTATTGTTTATCTTAGACGTTTGCTGAGGACACTGAGTCCCTTTGTCTTGCAGCAGCCAATAAATGACAAAGCTGGGCAATAAACCCAGAGTCCATGTTCTTCTCTTATCTGAACACTGCCTGCTCTCTCATGCCAGGTCTCCAAAACAGAAGATGAACATCTCACAATCTCTCCCTCAAACCAATATGTGAAAAAAAAAAAAAAATAGACAGACAGACATGACTTGGGCCTTTAAAAATGTGGCTATCCTAGCATATACACAAGCATAGGCTATTTCTAAATTCTTGCTTTCAATTTTGCCAACATAGCTTCTGGACCAGTAGTTTTATTTGCTTTTTAATGTATTTTCGACATGACTTAGGGGCAGAGAAATGCTACCAAGAGCCAAGCTTGCCCAGGGGTCATGTCAGGGCATATCAGGGCCTGGAACCAGAAACTGCCCAGTGGGAGGGATTAGGGTAGGTGACAATGTTTGAGGGCTGGTAGATTTTTTTCATAGAATCTCTCACAAATACATACTGACATGTGTTCCTCTATAAGCTGAGTCACATGGAAGTTTCCCACTTTTTCATGTTCTTTCTAAGTTTCTTCATTTTCATTGATACTTCTTTCGAGTATCAAAATATCCCCAGGAGGTTTAGGACCAAGTTAAAAGTTTATCTTAGGCAGATTTATATTCTTTTTTTTTTTTTTCTGTCTTTTTAGGGCCACACCTGCAGCATATGGAAGTTTCCAGGCTAGGGGTTGAATTGGAGCTGTGGCTGCCGGCCTACATCACAGCCACAGCAACACCAGATCCAAGCTGCATCTGCCACCCACACCACAGCTCACAGCAATGCCAGATCCTTAACCCACTGAGCAAGGCCAGGGATCTAACCTGCATCCTCATGGATGCTAGTCAGTTTCGTTTCCACTGAGCCGCAACAGGAACTCCAGATTTGTATTCTTGACGTCCATCATTTTCCATTATAAAAGTATAGGAGAGAAACCCCAGATAAAAGAAATAGGACCACTGGCTGCTTTCTCCTGGCAGCTTTAGATGTATACTAGTTTGCACATTGTTTGTATTTATCAAAAACCCGGGAGTTCCCTGGTGGCACAGTTGGTTAAGGATCCAGCATTGTCATTGCAGCATCTTGGGTCACTGCTGTGGCATGGGTTCAATCCCTGGCCCAGAAACCGCCACATGCCATCGATGCAGCCAACAAAAAGAAAAAGCCATGCCCCTTACAGGGGGGCAAAGCCATGTGTCTGTTGCACCTCTGCTCCTGTATGCACCATGAGACTTGAAAGCCAGCCAGAATTTGAAAGTATTGGATTGGGATAATGTTATTTTTTAAAAACACCTGGCTAATTTAATATAAAGTGTTTACACTTCATTTTTCTGGCAATGGGTTTTCTGTGTAGGTGGTGGAAGATTTCCTGTTAGGTTTTGTAAGTTCCAGGGGAGGAGAGTTGCATATATGCCCTCTGTGGTCAAGGGGACATGAAGGGAATTTCTTAATCCACTGTCATTACCAAGGGTGTAGGTGGATGCGGGGTGTTTCAGAAGGCATCCTTTCAACCCCTAGACTCTTGCAAGTTCACAGGTATGTTAATGAAAATTAATAGGAATGGCTTTTTTAGGAATTACAAATATTGAGTCTTGAAGGAGGCTTGCCTTTCCCCTGAGTGTGTGCTCCTGTTGGAATTGCTGTCTGCAGTACCTCGTGGGTGAAACGGATATTTCGAGCATGACTGAGCTTATTAAGAGCCTGAGGCGCTTCCTCTACCGGGGGTTTAGAAATTTCAAAGGATGGGAGTTGGAGAGGGAAGCATTAGAAGCATGCGAAGTGGAGCTGGCAGGAGGATAGAAGCAACAGGTTCAAAATGTATCTTCTGTGCTCCTGCCGAGCGCTGGCGTGGGCTGAGAATGTGAATTTGGGAAGATAAGGTCCTACCATCTGTGGAACAGGAGAAAGTGGATTTTGGGGAAAGTCGAGATGCTTTTATTTAGATGGCAGCAGGGGGAGTGCAGTGGGGGTGAAAATGCATTTACAAGGCTTTACTTAGACTGGGAGAAGTATGTCTGTCTGTGCAGTGGGAGAAAAGTACAATTAGGAGGAACATACCTAAATAGGCAGTTTCAGAATTGGAAAATGAGAAACAAATCCATTTCCCGTAGTATCAAATGGGATTTGGGGATGGTTTATGGTAAGGGGACCTGACATGCTTTTAAGGTTGAGAAATGCTTCTCTTTTCTGGGGAATTAGGGGGAAGTGGGGAACATCACATCCTGGGGTTACCAGAGCCCTGGGCTTTGAGTTCTATGACCCAGGTACTGGACTGAGCTCTCTGGACTGAAGTGAGTGAAAATGGAGACATTCTTTAGTACTCCGAATTCTGGGGTTTCTTTCAGCTCCAGAAAACAATAATGACTTCTTCCTTCCTCCGTCTCATTTCAGAGATGCTCCTAGCTCAGTGGGGAAGCAAAACAAAGTCATGCAGCCCAGACTGGGGGTGGGCCATGGGCCTGAGGCAAGAGGTCCTGGGTGGATGGGAAACTGAGAAGTCTTCTTCTTCCTCCAAACCCTCCTAACAAGCATAATAGAGCCTGGCTTGGATGGCCATGAACAAATGCTGACTTTAGTTTTTACCCTGAGTTTCAGGTCACCCCGATTGTTTGCAAAACATGTTTTGTGTGTGGGGTGGTTTTTTTTGTTTTTTTTTTGTTTTTTTTTTTTTTTTTTTTTTTTTTTTGTCACTTGCCAGTACTTGTTCCCTCTGGGAGTACAACACAAACATCCTAAGGGATACTGTGCACCAGTTTGCAGCATGGGCTGCAGCTTGCACACCCAGGCCTCCGAGGCCCTCTGCTTTGGGCATGAGGATGCACCAGGAACTCAGGAGCCGGAAGCTTGTGTGTGTGTGTGTGTGTGTGTGTCTTTTTGTCTTTTCTCGGGCCACTCCCTCAGCATATGGAGGTTCCCAGGCTAGGGGTCTAAAGATGAAGACATGGGAGTTCCTGTCATGGCTCAGTGGTAATGAACCCAACTGTTAACATGAAGACATGGGTTCGATCCCCTGGCCTTGCTCAGCGGGTTAAGCATCAAGCTTTGCTATGGCTGTGGTGTAGGCCAGCAGCTGAAGCTCTGATTCAACCTCTAGCTTGGGAACTTCCATATGCCTCTGTGTGGCCCTAAAAAGACGGAAAAAAATTTTCTTTAAATGAAGATATGGAGTAGGGGAAAGGTTGCTAAACAGGAAGGGGAGAAAGATCTGCCCACTGCCCAGCACAGGCTGGCCTCACTGTATATCCATTCCTTAGGCCCAGCCCATGGTGGTCAGGTCACTTGCCAGGATTGCAGGGCAAATGAGTGGCAGTGTCTGAAGGGAAAAGCCCTGAATTTCCCACCCAGTGTTTCAAACCTCACTGAGCTGTGTCATATTTTGCTTCAGCTTTCTTAGAGCCCTAAGTGATGTTGGGTGGGCCTGCAGTGATACAATTCACCTTATAATCTGGGTAATACTCGAAAAAAAAACAAACACCTAAAATCAGAAATGATAACTAGGTATTCAGTGGTTCAGAGATCAAATAAAAATTCGTGCTCAGATGTTTCCTAATTAATTGGATAAGGCAGAAGTTACCTGTGAACCCATATTTATTGGGCATTTACAACTGTAACACTCTTTCAAGTAGCATTTTATGCATGAGATGCCCATGTTGGCACTTGAATGGAATCCAGTTTTACCTATTACTTACAAAAAACCAAGCCAAAACCTAGAAAACTCTACTATTAGGTTTTGTGTGGGTTTTTTTTTTTTTTTGTCCTTTTGCCTTTTCTAGGGCTGCTCCCACGGCATATGAAGGTTCCAGGGGTCCAGTCGGAGCTGTAGCTACCAGCCTACGCCAGAGCCACAGCAATATGGGATCCAAGCCGAGTCTGCAAACTATACCACAGCTCATGGCAATGCCAGATCCTTAACCCACTGAGCAAGGCCAGGGATCGAACCCACAACCCCATGTTTCCTAGTCGAATTTGTTAACCACTGCGCCACAACGGGACCTCCTACTATTAGGGTTTTTTAAAAGGGAGGCGGAGGAGTCTTAAACTTTGGAATCTTTCCGTCAACCTTTCTGAGGTATCGAATCCAGTTTTTCTTGGTTGAAATGGAGAAAATGTAATTTCCAACATGACTGAATTTTGCATTGTCAAGATAGAGTTTTGGCACTTTTCATGCATTCTGGCAAGGTTCATCACATCTTTATCAAAGTGTGCTGCCCCACCACTACCTATGCCATCCATAAAAATAAAAATGAAACAAAATAAAATATGAACCAACAGAATTCTGTGGGAACAGCAGGTTTTGTTTTGTTTATAATCTTTGCAAGGACATGCCAACATTCTACATGTGTGTTTTTCTGAGACACTACTGAATCACGAGACAGATAAAATGTAAGTTCTGTGAATTTGGGGGTGGAAGTGTTCCATGGTCCAGTTCTCCACAGACTGATTCTCATAAGGGTTGTGTGGCAATTCTGTTAACCAGAATGTGCTGCCATCCAGGACATCTGGTTCCCCCTTCTCTCCTTATAGCAGAGTCTACTGTACTTTGAAAGTCTAGTGGATCTTTTGTGGTTTCTCCACAGTAGTAACAATAATTT
Organism: Sus scrofa; assembly: GCF_054392235.1. Lineage (NCBI taxonomy): Eukaryota > Metazoa > Chordata > Mammalia > Artiodactyla > Suidae > Sus > Sus scrofa. The sequence continues at coordinate 146,773,674 of NC_139383.1, read as the reverse complement.
AACTTCAGGAAATGGGGCCAGCAATCAGATGAGATAACAGAAAAGAATAATGTGGCGTACTAGCATAACATATATTCTGAAATATATGTTTACAAATCTGAAAGTGTGCCATCAGGAAGTAACAAGATCAAAGGAGAAACAACTAGAGAGGCTGGAGGGTAATAAATCACTCAAAGGTTGTGATCTCTAGTGGTTACAATTCATGCTTCTCCAGTAGATTTAATTACAGAAAGAAGCGGGAGGGGGGGGCGCTAGCATTTTTCTCTCTAGACACCTAAAAAAATATCCAAATCACAATGCTCTGTTTAAAAAGCATATACATCTTTAAGGGCTTAAATGAATCTAGATATATGGTCAAAACTTAAGCTCCCACAAAGAAAACAGACCAATGACATTAAGAGTTCATTCAAGAGGTGCTACAACATAGATGGATCTTCATACTAAGTGAAGTAAGTTAGACAGGGAAAGATGTAATATAATATAATATATCGCCTATATGTGGAATTTAAAAATATATATATATATATGAATAAGCAATACGATCCTGCTGTATAGCACTGGGAACTATATCTAGTCACTTCTGATGGGGCATGATAATGTGAGAAAAAAGAATGTATTTATGTATGTATGACTGAGTCACCTTGCTGTATAGCAGAAAATTGACAGAACACTGTAAACCAGCTATAATGGAAAAAAATAAAAATCTTTAAAAAGAAAAAAAGATGCAAATGAACTTATTTACAGAACAGAAACAGATTCACAGATTTTGAAAACAAACTTATGGTTACCAAAGGGGACAGGTGTTGGGGGAGGGATGGACTGGGAGTTGGGGGCGGGCGTATGCACACTGAGGTATATGGAATGACAGGCCAACAGGGACCTGCTGTATAGCACAGGGAACTCTACCCAATATACCTGTGATGGTCTGTAGAGGAAAAGACTCTGTAAAAGAATGGATGTGTGTATATGTATAATTGAACTACTTTGTTGTATAGCAGAAATTATCACAGCATTGTAAATCAACTGTATTTCAATAAAACTTTTTTCAAAATGGGGGAAAAAAGAGGCGCTGCAAATGGCTGAGAAGTGGAGGATGTCGGAAATCCAGGTGACCCAGGGGACACAACCGCCATAGCATCCATAGAACTGAGATGAGATACCTATGGCCCCACTGACGTTAGGAAAAAAGAAAAAAATAATGTGATTGGGGCCATTCTTCCCTCCCTTTACCGAGATGTGCCACCCTTGGGGCCTGTAGCAAAGAATGCACTGTGGTCTCCAGAAGCATGTTTTTCAAAAAAGGTTTCCGAAGGGGGCTTTGCAAATTGTGAGCTTATTGGCCAGGTGTGTATCCTTCCAAGGAGGTAGCTTTGGAGGAGGTTTGTTCAACAGCTGTGAAGATGCTGTACCATGATGTACCCACATGTGCAGATATGTGCGCACAGATCTAGATTGCGCACACACTGCAAACAGCCCCCTCCATAGGGACCTCAGACTCTTGCACCGTCTCCTGGTAAGCAGTTCTGTCGTTGTTGACAAAATTATATCCAAAACATTGTCTGCTGGCCCCTAAACAGGAGTTCCCTGCAAGTGGCTGCCTTGGGTTGATTCATTTAAATTCCGTTGACATAAAGATTTATGTATGTGGAAAGGGGCTGCATGGGTTGTTGAAGCAGCGTAACTTCTGGACTAACAATCTCTACCAAAATAAATAGGCAGCGGGGAAGTGCGTAGCCACAGCCGTGTAGCATGGCGCTGCTAACGGGCATGTGCGGTCGGCAGTCTATCAGTAGCAATGATACTGGTCAACACTGGTAAGGCGTGTAATTGCCCAGAATGGGCCCTAACACCGGTGTTAAGAGATGCAGCCAAAACCGCAAAGCTGGAGGCCTCTCCCTCTGAGCTCCGTCTCCACTTGGACGAAACAGCCCCCAATTTGTCCCTACAGGACACAGGCCTGCCTTGTTTGGAAATCAGTGAAGTTTAGGAGCCCACAATACCTCACATAACTCTGTGTACAGTAACAGAGAGTGGAAATAGGGCTGTGAGCACGACCAAGCAGAGAAGTTATAAATATAGACTACTCTCTCAATTCCACTTCAGTTAGTCATGAAGGGACAGTGTGAGTTTTATAAACTTATAAGGAATATACAAACAGTTCCAAATTTAAAATAACTTGGAGTAATTTTTAAGCGTGTGAAAAGAATATTCTTTCTACCCTGTCCATTTAAGCGTCTATGATGGGCAGTAGTAAGTGATTGGTATCCTTCTGTGCTCAGGCCTGGTGGCCACAGCACTAGGGAAAAGCTTCAGAAGAATCACCCATTCTGCAGGAACGTCTCTCTTCTTTTTTGAGAAAGACTCAATAAAAGGTGGAGGGAATGGGAGTTGTGCAGAAAAGAGACACTCCGTATGATCTCGTATGGCGAAGCTGGCACAGACTGCCTTCGTCACAGCTCAGCAGAGCAGGGGTAGGTCCTGCTGGACACCTGGAGGGTCCCCCGACCTCCTTTTCCTGGGTTTCCCTCCCATTAAAATTTGTTTGTATTTCCAAAACTTGTATGTAGGCTTTGAATGTGAGTTTAGAAGAAAGAATTTGGGAGTGGTTTTAAAGTACACTGGGAGAGTTGGATTGAGTATATAAGAAGAATATTCTGTTGTGTAAACATAAAAGGAGTAGGAGGTCAAACCCTCCCCCTCTTCTTAATATCCGACTTTATTCCTTTCCTTTCCTTTCCCCTCACTCCCATCCACAGGGACCTACCTAGGATACATCATCACCTTCAAGGCCCAGACCTTTCTACAGAGATTCTTCTCACTGGTATCTTTCATCCTCCATCAGGCAGGGCAGGTGCCCCTCAGACTTGGGGACACTTCCTCCACAGATTAGATGGTTTTTTCTCTTTTTTCCAAAGGTCAGTGGATGACACAATTGAGTGAGTTTAATAGGTTTGAGTCTTTCTTTCCTTAGAAAGAATCCAGACCATGGCTAGATTCTGGAGACCAGATGGGCCTTTCTGCCAACTTCCCACTGATGAGCCTGTGATGTTGTCACCACATGTGAATAGAAGGGCTTGTGGGGCGAATCTTGCCACCTGTGGATCAGGAAAGTCAATGTTTGTGAAAGAGAATACAGGGGAATGAAGTACTGACACATACCACAACATGGATGAATCTTGAAGATGTTATGCCAAGTGAAAGAAGCCAGACACAAAGGATCATGTAGTGTTTGACTCTCCATTTGTACGAAGTGTACAGAAGAGGCACCTCTGTAGAGACAGAAGGTGGACTAGTGATTGCCTAGGGATGGAGAGGGAATGGGTGGGGAAGGTGGCTAATGGGTAAAGAGTTTCTCTTCAGGTTGATGTTTGCACAACTTGGTGAATATGGTAAAAGCCACCAATCTGTACACATGAAATAGGTGAAATTGTGTATGCGTTCTATCTCAATAAAGCTGTTATAAAAATTGTCAAGGAAGAAAAAAAAAAAATCTCATTACCCACAGTAACCAAAACCGGAGGCTTAGCCAAAGAAGATTCCTAAAGTGCCTTCTGCTCCTCACTTGGTTTGTGGTGTGGATTGTAATCCTGCACTGGGTCTTTGCATTGATGGCTGCTCCTTCTTTACCAATTAGCTCTTAAATTTTTTACTTAATAGTAGTGCCAGGTGTAACTTTCCTCCTGGTTTCTTTGTTGCCTTTTTTCTTTTTCTTCTCTTTCCTCAATGGTCTGCCCAGTGCTGCTTCTTGGATCCTGGAGACCTAAGTGAGCCCATGGGTATTGTCTGTAGGTGATTGTTTTTTTTTTTTGCTCATTAAGGAAATCTTCTCAGATGCATTCAGTAGCCAGTATGAACTGCTTTCCCAAACGTCTTAACTTAACCTTGTATACTAGACAGCAGGGATCTACATAGAACTTGGCTATTTCTCTGAGCCTAGATTATATTGTTTTATGGGCCCAACCAAGGGGAAGGCAAAGAACTGATTTTTCTTCTCCTTCATGACCAAGGTTGCAGCCTTGGTGAAAAGAATGAACTCTGGTTATCTAATCTCAAGAGTAGGACTTGTTTGGATAAAAAAAGGGTTCTATGGGGTCACTGAGTCTCCCTGGGTCTGGCTTCTGATAACACAGTCACTTAGATATATAGATGATTTTGCCCCATAGAATGTGCCCTAAATGGCTTCCTCAACAGGAGCTGCTGCTTCACTGTTACAATTAAGTGGTGATTGTTGCTGATAAACTCAACAGGGCTCAGCCTTGCTGGGAGGATGTCCTTGAGGGTTCTATTTTCTATAACTCAGTAAATAAAGAAGGCTTAGGGGGCACATACAATTTCCTTAATATCACCTGGATATTTGACCCTTTTCCAGAGCATCTTGAGTTTTTTCTTTCCTCCAAACTAAGTGGGCCACCTCAAGGAGAAGAAAAGGATGTTTGGACTGGTAATTTATTTTTTTTTCCTGATGGATGCAGGCTGGCAAAGAAAATGGCTTGAGAGAAACTCCCTATCCCTTTGCCTTTTGAGCAGCAGAGCCTGGCTCAAACATCACGCCACCAAGGAGGAGAACAGGTGAAGGGCCTGGGAGCCAGTCAGACAGACGGATCTGGGTTTAAAGCCCAGGTTTACAGTTTAACAGTTATTAACTTGGACAGTTAATAGCCCTGGGCAGTTGTTAAATCCCTGTGCCTCTATGTGGGTACCTACAAACAACAAGAGTGATGCTGGCCCCCCTGTGATGGTTAAGATTAAATTCAATACCATGTATGAGATTGAGCCCTATATTCAGACTCCAATTGCATTCATGCAGGAGAGACTTAAGCAGTGACTGTGAAAAGGAAGACGGTATTTTTTTTTTTTTTTTCTCATTTCTTGGGCCACTCCCACGCATATGGAGTTTCCCAGGCTAGGGGTCTAATCGGAGCTGTAGCTGCCAGCCTACACCAGAGCCACAGCAACGCGGGATCCGAGCCGTGTCTGCAGCCTACACCACAGCTCATGGCAACGCCGGATCTTTAACCCACTGAGCAAGGGCAGGGATCAAACCCGCAACCTCATGGTTCCTAGTCGGATTCGTTAACCACTGCTCTACGATGGGTACTCCGGAAGATGGTAATGTTAAGTGATGAGAAACTCTGAACGAGCTATCTCAGTGTGACAGCGGGGGTTATTTGGAAGGTCATACAGAGGGACCTCATGCTTGCTGCCTTGGTCTTGGCAGGCCGATATTGGTCTCTCGGCGCCCTCATATTCCACATCCTTCAGACTGCTTCTCTAGTCAGTGTTAGGGCAGGTTTGGAGACAGGTGTTAAGGAGCAGTGATATTTGTGTATGCTACATGAGCTGAGTATGGCCCTGAACCAGATCACAGCCTTAGAATTTGGAGTCTGAGCAGTTGCTAAGTCTGGCCTGTGCAAGAAGGCATCCATCTCCCCCTGAGTATCAAGGCCTAGGGAGAGCACACTCTGGGAAAGTGTGTTCTCTGTGGGCCAAGGAGGAACTTGCTGGGGATGGGGGAGGGGGGTGCTGTCTGGCAGTTGGAGCAGCACTTTCCCTAAGGAACCAAACCCCCTTTAACAGTGCTTTCCGGCTCACTTAGGTTTTCATAGAGAGGTGCCGTAGACATGCGTGAGATGGTGACCTCTGACCTTCCTTTCAACTCTGAGAATCTGTGGTTCCATGAAAGGCAGGAAGTGACTGCAGAGTCCTTGTCACTTATGGATAGGAGCAGATTTAAGGTCCCAGGAGCTGCTGGCATGAGGCTCTCTGCTCCTGCAGGTTCTGAAGTGGCCCTGCCACCCTGTGTCGCCTCAGAAGGAGCGAAGGCCAGAGTAGACAGGTGACAGGAAGGAAGCGGTGAAGAGGAAATGTACATAACTTCCACCCTCTCTGCTTACCCTAGGACTGTAGAAAGTTTACCTGCTTACTCAAGGATGCTCTGTACAGGGCCCTTCCAATGAAGAAGGAAGCTGACTCAAAACTGAGTCTTGAAAATCCCTTCAAAGATTGCAAGGAGACCCTCCTCCATATAGTCTGCCCATGGAAGAAGATGAGAGCTTTCAGGCTCATTACAGGATCAGGGACTGTGGCCCCCCTTTCCCCACACAGCCCTTCCTGGCTTGCCAAGAGCTCAGCACTGGGACCTCTGGGTCCCTTCCCCAAACTCTGCTGCTCTGCTGCTAACCTTTGAGGCGGGGGGCCACAGAACCCTTTCACTTCCAACAGAGAAAATGAAGTATTTTCAGATTCTAACCATTAAATTGTCTCTTAGTCTGGCCACTTCTATGCTAGAATGTTTCCTCCAGCATAAGAGGTGGTTTCTTTTGACTCTGAGAAGGGAAATGTTGCAAATGCAACTTTCTTTTGTGAACATTTAAGACATTGGGGTTATCCCTTGAACTTTCTTTGGCATGAGTAACTCATCAGGAATAACTGCTACAATTTTCCAGGCAGAGGCTGGTTGGGAAGTTGTTGGAAACTCTGCCTGGGATTTCAAGGCAGTGGTTCTGAGTCGTTGCTCAGGATGGCAAGAAGTTTGACAGATTCTTCTTGTTTTCCTTTTGAGAAAACGGTGCTTTACTCATTACATATATTCATGATTTATAAATATACGCACATATACATACATGTGCATGAGAGTGTAGTGCACATGTAGTTGTACCAACTTTCTTTTCTATTTTAAACTTATTTTTGCTTTTTTTTTAGGGCCACTGGTGTGGCATATGGAAGTTTCCAAGCTAAGGGTTGAATCAGAGCTGCAGCTGCAGGCCTACTCCACAGCCACAGCTACACCAGATCTGAGCTGAGTCTGCTACACCATAGCTCAGAGCAACACTGGATCCTTAATCCACTGAGCAAGGCCAGGGATCAAACCTGCATCCTCATGGATACTAGTCAGGTTTGTTACCACAGAGCCACAACAGGAACTCCCAGCTTTATTTTCTTTATACTTCATGGCTCTTTAAGCATTTTCATGGAAGCCTGCTTTTCCATCCTAGATGACTTATTTAGAGAACTCCAGACTTAGCAACTTGCTGCTCCTCACCTCTCTGCCCTTTTGATAGATGTTTCAGCTTGGAGTTTTGGGTGGGGAGGAATGTGTGTAAGGATAAAAGGAAGGACAGATCAAATATTATTTTAAGAGTGAGGGTGGGCTGCAGATCCCCTGGCTTGAGGTGGGTTCCCCTGGTCAGGCCCTGACCCCCTCTGCAGTCAGAACTGGACACCGACTCTGTCCAACTGGAACAACCAGCCACATGGCAGGAAATCAGTGGTTCACCCACCTTTGTAGCTGAAAGGATGGGCATGGAACTCCAAAATCAGCATGGCCTGCAGGCTTCAGAAGCAGCCCTGAAGGTGAACTTTTCTTTTTGCCCTCAGGCTGGTTGATTTGATGACCCAGGAGAAAGCAGTGGGGCCCAACCTTGTCCTTTGGGGCTTGCTATCATGTTTGAGAGGCTTAGAAGAATCCCATAAATTTATATTATCATTACTTAAACTCGAACTTGTGTATCTGTCAAGGAGGAGACATGGGTAGAAACATGGAATCCAGAATTCACAGATTGTATGGAATGGGTTATTTTAAAAGAATGGAGGTATTTGAAAGGAGCAGGAACTCCACTGGGTGTTGCTGGGCCCCCACGGGTGGTGGTAGCTTTGGAATTCTGTCTAGGGTCCTGTTGGTGCTCCTTAGATGGCCCCCCTCCCTCCCTCTTCCTCTGCCTCTGTCTGCTGACCATGCCTCCTGACCTTGCCAGCTCAGACTCCATTGCGTCCATGCAGGTACATTCCAGGCTTGTCTATTTGAACTGTATGCACAAAAAGAGCATATCCTGAAATGAACTGATCTCTCACTACCCCTGCTGGGAAAAGAAAAATAATTCGCCACACATTCTGCCCACTTTCCTCCACCTGTGCTGCTGCCCCCTGGTCAGGGCTGCTGTCATTGCTCACAGAGATGGCCACCATGGCCTTTGGGTCATCCTTCCATTCTCTTTTCCATTCAGCACCCAGAGTGATCCTTCTAAATTGCACATCAACTCACCTGACTCGCTGCTTAAAATCCTCAAGCAGCAGAGCTACTACCATTGTGGCACAACAGAATCAGCTGCATCTTAGGTCACAAATGCAGCTCAGATCTGATCCTTGGCCCAGAAGCTCCATGTGCCGCAGGGTGGCCAAAAATGGAAAAAAAAAAAAAAAATGTCAAGTAGTAGCATCACTTTTCTCTTAAGAATGGTCCAAACTCCTGTTTGTGGTTTAAAAGGCCCTTCTTGCAGCTCTCTACTTCTGTCTCCCCATCTTTTCTCCCATTCTCCCCAGACACTTCAGGCTCCAAAACCTAGCTTCTGCAGCCATGCTGAGCCTGGTTCTCTGGGCCCCGCTCCTCATCAGCCCCTGCCATCACCATTGTGTGCCTGCTAGCTCCTTCCAGCCTTTCAAGGGGGACCTGGTAGTCGCTTCCCCTGGGAAGCCCTCCTCATTGGCTCTTTGCTTGCCCTTCTCGTGTTTGCACTGCTCTACTTTAGAGGCTGTGCTGTCTTATCAGCCTAGCCTACAGGACCTAGCCTAGGGTATGGTCAAGGTATTGAACAGTCAGAAGAGCTTTTCACATCCTCTCAACTGTGGCTCAGTGCTCTCCAGAGGAGAATGGTGACAGCCTTATGTGACTTCTGGCTGTGCTGGGCCAGGGGGTGGGTTTTGTGAGTTCAGTTGACCCAGCTGGGGTCTTCTCTGCTCCCCTCCCCACAATGTCTGATGGAATCAGCTCCTCTCCTGGCCAGGCGAGAAAACCACAAAATTTCTTTGGACCACATGTCTCCTTGATGAACTTGAGAGGCTGAATCAAGTTGAGCTGTTCTTCTGGAGTTAGCAGCAGTTCACTTAATGCATAGTAACACCTGTCTTTTAGGAAAGACACCCCCTCCCTCATTTTTTAAGGGCTGCACCTGTAGCATATGGAACTTCCCAGACTAGGGGTCGAATTGGAACTATAGCTGTCAGCCTTTATCACAGCCACAGCAACACCATATCCAGGCCACATCTGCAACCTAAGCTGCATCTTGCAGCAGTGCTGGATCTCACTGAGCCAGACCAGAGATCAAACCCATGTCCTCGTGGATACTGGTCAGGTTCGTTACCACTGAGCTATGACGGGAACTCCAGTCACCCCTCTTTTTATATGGAACAGTGATGTTTCCCTTAGGGTACACAGAAATACCTAAGAGGACCTCACACCAGTCTGTATTTTGATTTAGAAGCTTGCCCTTATTTCAACATTTGTGAACTGGTTCTATACTTTAAAAATTATTGGATATAAAATGTTTGTGTTTTTTAGAGTTGTGTGTCTAAGTGGCCTCTTTTTTATTTTTTGTTCCATGTGAGGAGGTTGAGGTTTCCATCTTTTCTTCCAACATACACTCTTAAAACTGATTTCTGAAGGTAAAGACTATTAAGGAGCTTATTGGCAAGAACAAAAAGGAATGTTTTTAAAATCCCTAGAAAGAATTTAATAAATACAAGGGCTCCAGGGAGGGAGAGAGTTAAAGATTGATATGTGTGACTTTCTTCCTGTCCCTTGAAGAGAATGAGCTTTTAAATGCAGTGCCTCATTTTTGTGAGATTGTGACCCTGAATGAGTCCTTTTAGTGTAGATTTGGGACCTGCCATTAGCTTTTCCAACAGTTTAGATAGGCATTTGTTTTTATTGTTGGTCATTGTAAAAATTCCAATGAATAGAAAGATCTCCTGGGCAAAATCAATTTGTTCCTCCCCCTGTGTATTTGTTAGTTTATAGCACCTTCCATTTTCCTCTCATTTTTGAAAGTGGAAATGCCTTTCATCATGTTAGGTGTACTCCTTATTCATGGAAGCCAGGGAAGAAGTTCCCTTCCTTTCTCCCACAGCTCCGTAATTGGAAATTTGGTAACTGTACTAAATTTTAAGTTTTGGCTTTTGTGTGGAACAGCCATCCATCCGCTGGCGAGACACACTGCCCGGGGCTTTTCAAGAAATCCCTTAATAGTCCTGAACACTAATAATATTTATATACATTGAGATGAGGCAAAATTTACAGCAGGCTTCTGGGGCTGGCTCCAGGACTCTCTAATCCTGAACTCCTGCGGGTTCTCTTGCCCGCTTCCCAGAGCCTTCACAGATTGATGCTGCAGCCAGGGGAACACTGGCTTCCATCCCTGGAGTCTGTCCTCCAGCAAACAGTCACCTTTCTCCTCCTCTCCCCATCATATCCCCTCTTTTATTCCCCGAATGTATTTGATGCATGTTTGTGCACAGTTGCATCATTTAACACAGAAGATTTGCTATCCCTGTAAGTGGAATTATTCTGTATGTAAAGAACAGGATTTTACCTGATTTAAGCTTTACTGAAATTCCTTCTGAAGTAGTGCCCATTGCTGAAAAAAGCCTTAATTCCCTAGCCTGTGTGCTGCTTGTGGCAGGAACTGACTGACAGTGCAACTCCATGAAATTGCACCACTTGGGCAGGGAGAGTGGGATGAGGGGACGGTCTCAGTGGACCACTGCACAGAGGTGCTGCTTCCAGTGGAATGGGGAATGGAATGCAAAATGTTCCTACAGATACTTTTTTTAGGTTTTTTTTTTTCTTTTTCATACTGAAAATGCCCAACATTTGCATTTGGGTATAACTGAGTCCGAGCAAGTGCACAGGGGCATTTTTCTATTCTTTTAAATGCTCTTAAGTTTTTAGTACTTAAAACTATTAATAGCTATTAATAGCTATTTGATATCAGTGTCTGTTACTTGTCATTTTATATAGCATTTTATTTAAGTTGTCAGAAGGAAAAGGGCGTTTTCCATGTAGATATTGGTCCCAGGTAGTCTCTGATGATGATCAGAAGATTCTTAATCAGTTTTCCCTTCCTCCAGTCACAAAGCCTAGTGTGGCTGATGGCTTAAAAGCATCCCTGGGGACTTCAGTGCTCTGAATGGGGTGTGTGCTCAACACAGCAGGTTCATGTAAACATGGTTTCTACAGCTAGTTTCATTTTTAACTACATAAACCTAGAAGATCTATTATATTACATACATTTTGTAGGGACAACATAACATTTCTCCTCTGGCTTGACTCCTCTTCTTCTTCTTTTCTTTAATGGCTGCATCCATGGATATGGGAGTTCCTGGACCAGAGATTGAATCCGAGCCACAGCAGTGACAACACCGGATCCTTTAACTGACTGCACCAGGCCGGAGATTGAACCCACGCATTCTCAGTGACCTGAGCCACTGCAGTCAGATTCTTTTTTAAAAAGTTTTATTGAAGTATAGGTAATTTACAAGATTGCAATAATTTCTGCTGTACAACAAAGTGATTCAGTCATACATAAACACATATCCATTCTCTTTCAGATTCTTGTCCCACATAGATTATCAGAGAATATCGGGTAGAGTTCTCTGTGCTATACAGCAGGTCCCCATTGGCCAATCATCCCATATACCTTGGTGTGCCTATGTCAGTCCCCAACCCCCAGTCCATCCCTCCCCACTTCACCTGTCCCCTTTGACAACCATAAGTGTTTCAAAGTCTGTGAGTCTGTTTTTGTTCTGCAAATAAGTTCATTCATATCATTTTTTAAAAAAACTTCCACATATAAGTGATACCATGTGATGTTTGTCTTTCATTGTCTAACTTCACTTAATATGATAGTTTCTAGTTGCTAAATGGATAAATAAATGAGGGAGAGGTGGACTTATGTTCTCTTGTGTAAAAACCTGAACTAATGATTTGCAATTTACTTTAGATCTTGGGCCTTGTAGTTATCCCTTTAATAGATATATTTGAACTTACACAGTCATTTAATCTATGTGATTATTAGATCAAGTGTGAGATTTGAGGGTAGAGTGAGGGGGGCATGTGCATATGCATTAACTGTGAATGCACTAAGCTTGTGAATTCAAGTTTGCATTATCTGCTTCATAACATATGATGTATCTCACCATTTCAAGAGCTCCTACAACCCCTAAATGTACTTCTTTTGGTGTGATTAGAGATAATTCTTCCTTGTGATTTTTTGGGTAGATTCATTTTTGGAAACAGCCAGAAATCGTTGAAAGTCAATTCTGATTAACAAAAATGACATAAACCAACAAGAACAGTTGTCCTCTTTGCTTATCCACAGTTCTGAAAGCGCATCTCAGTGGGGATTTGTTCTGTTGCATCTAGTAAATGGCAGGCACTTAAACAAGATACAAGTTTATTTCTTATTCCTGTAAACAAGTCTAGAGGTCAGCAGTCCAGGGTTAGCCTATGGGCTAAACAGTCATGAAGGACCACATTCCTTTTATCTTGCTCTGCCATTGTAAACCGGCTCCCTCATGGTCCAAGATGGAGACTTGAGCTTCATGCATCACACCTGTATTCTAACCAGCAAGGAGGAAGAAGGGCATGACTTCTCTCTTTTGAGGACTCTTCTGGGAATTTCTACCCACAAAGGCTGCTAGTGTCTCACTGACTAGAACTTAAGTGATTTCTAGCTTACAGGAGAGACTGGGAGGTATCATATGTAACTAGATAGCAAAATGTTAAAAATAAAGGTTCTATTACCAAAATAGTTAAGAATTAATAATGGAAGGCCACTTGCTGTTTCAGCCAAAAGATGATGATCATAAAAGAACATTGCAAAGTTATTTTTAGCTTGTTAGTATCAGGAGAATTTGTCTATTTCTTCAGAGGTGACAGTATTCATTTGAATATCCAAGTTCTGATACCTGATTTTAAATGCACCCATTTGCGGTAAAAATTGGGACTCGTGGATACAGCTTGTAGATGAGTAAATTGGTACAAAGGCATTCCAGAAGGCACTTTGATCCAGCAGGGTTAACTCTGGAAACTGATTATATCGAAATAATTAATTAAGAATTCTCATGAAGATTAAGTGTTCACTGTAATAATAAAATGTTGGGAATAAACAAAATGTCTAATAGTAGGAGACTGATTATAACTTAGGATACACTATACTGTGGGATACAATGTAGCTGTTAAATGATTATGGAATTCACAGTATGTTTGGCCAAAAATGCTTTCAGAATGGCTTGATTTTTTTTAGAGATATTTATGTTTATAAGTGCATGTACATGCATAGACAATTATCTTGGAGGGGCTACCTTCAAATTATCTATGAAGGTATTGATAAGGTGACATTGCGGACAGGCAGACTAGATGTCCTATATATTTTGTTATCTGTGATCTCTGATTTTTTGGTATTTTTTATTAAAAGTAAAAGGAGTAATAGAATCTTGGCTAAATAATGCATGTCAGAGTCGATAATACATATTTTTAAGTAATTGTGTGTTGTTTTCAACTCAAGGAAAAAGTAGGAAGCATATAATGCAAACCACATTTCATATTTTGTTGACTTACACTTTATTTGCTAGTAAAACTAAGAGCCCTCAGAGTGTGATCATTACAACTCTGTTATGGAAATAAATGCCAGCTCATCTATTTGGGACATGAATTGTGGATCTCTGGTTTTTAGACACTGTTTTCACTTAACTTTAGCACAGAGGGCCTCAGAGGAGATGACTTCTAATATCCTTTGGTGTTCTGAGCTCAAGACACACTGCATATCCACCCACTTTCTTATATTTGAGAAGGACATGAGGACCTTTCAGAGATGTTTAGGTTGGGATGCTTGAATAAGTTAATATCATCACTAATTTGGGGTAAGACCTTTGATACGATACAAGCAGACACAATCTTTTCTAAACCACTTTGTCAGCCTGAATGGCATCATCATCACTAGCTTAGTTATTTAAAACATAAGCAAGCATTTTTGCCCACTAAGGCTTTTTAAGATATTTCAGTAAGGAACCTATTCAAAATGCAGATGGAGCAGTACATACACCTCTAAATAATAATAAACTGTATTGTTCACATAGGGCTTCTACAGTGTCACACGTGCCACAGGTAACCTTCCAAGATGGAGATGATTACCCAGTTTTGTAGATGAGAAAAGAGAGGATCAAGGTCAAAGATGAAATAGGAGGAGCTGGATGTTAAACCCTGCTCACCTGAGTGGAAATGCAGGGTAACTGCTCCCTGCCTTGATGAAACTCCAAATATGTAATACCATTCATTCAAATCTGGTGCCCGGTGATCTTGCATTTGGGGACCATAGAGGTGGTTGGTTTGCACTGCGTGGGGCGATCTGGTGCTGCTAGTAGTGGATGAATGCTACTCTGCTTGGGTGCTGTCTGGGCCCCGAGGAGGCCATCCAGCTCACCGGCCTCACCCCTTGCTTGTCACCCACAGTGTGCCCGAGCGTGTGCGGGAAGCGGGCGTGCACAGAGAACCACGAGTGCTGCCACCCCGAGTGCCTGGGCAGCTGCAGCGCACCCGACAACGACACAGCCTGTGTGGCCTGCCGCCACTACTACTACGCCGGAGTCTGCGTGCCCAGCTGCCCACCCAACACCTACCGCTTCGAGGGCTGGCGCTGCGTGGACCGCGACTTTTGCGCCAACATCCCCAGTGCGGAGAGCAGTGACTCCGAGGGCTTTGTGATCCATGATGGCGAGTGCATGCAGGAGTGCCCTTCAGGCTTCATCCGCAATGGCAGCCAGAGGTCAGTGTGGGCGCTGGGGTCACAGTCACGCTGCCGCCCCCTCCCCAGGGGCATTGCTGGACTCCATCCGGTGGGACCCTGGGGAGGTTAAGGGAGATGGGGCTTCTGGAGGGGGCTGGTATTACTTCAGCTTTGGCTAGCTCAAGGAGCAATGGGCAATTTTTTTTTCCACTTTGTTTTGTTTCAATTTGGAAGAGTACTGCCTGGCCATTTGGAATTAAGTTCCTGGTTTACTGGCTCAGGTCCCTGGAGGGCACTGTCTCTCTTTGCAGTTGTCAGGCTGCCACCCCAGCAGCAGGGGGAGGGGGGAGACTGTATACTGAGATTTTTCCCACCCCCAGTGCTGCTCAACACTAGCCCAGTGAAGGCTTTGGGAGTACAGGAGGGAAGACCAGGCAAGCCCGCCAGCATCCTTGAGGCAGCCGGCTGGCCTCCAAAGTCTCTTAGCACTGGCTCCTTTCCTGCACCTGAACTAGCTGCCACTAAGCAAGCAGTAGCTTAAAGTAATGGATGTTTTCCAATAGCACCTTCTGCACACACATACACACCCATGCACACTTACACACACACACCCATGCACACTCACTCACACACACACACCCTTTACCCTGCCTCAGTGTTCTTTGTATCTCTCTTTCCTTCCTGGACACTGAGACATCTCCTGGGAAGCAAAGAAGTTCCTTATGGCAAATGGCATCCCTCTGTGCATGCCAGCTGGACTTCTGCAAATTTGTCATTGATTTTAAGTTCTTGAAAAAGCAATGGCAGTGTTGGTACAAAGTATAGGACTATAACCCTGGAAGCAAAAGGACATCTGGGGTGGCTGTTGCCTCCTCTTCAGCAGAGCAGAGAAAGCTCAGAGAAGAGTAATTCTGTTGTAATGGGCCAAATGCCTAGTTCTTTTTTTTTTTTTTTTGTCTTTTTGCCTTTTCTAGAGCCGCTTCCCACGGCATATGGAGGTTCCCAGGCTAGGGGTCCAATCGGAGCTGTAGCCACTGGCCTACGCCAGAGCCACAGCAACACGGGATCCAAGCCATGTCTGCAACCTACACCACAGCTCACGGCAACGCTGGATCCTTAACCCACTGAGTGAGGCTAGGGATCGAACCCTCAACCTCATGGTTCCTAGTCAGATTTGTTAACCACTGCGCCACAACGGAAACTCCCAAATGCCTAGTTCTTGATTAGCACCAGAAGTACCTTACATGTCTAGGTTCTTCAAAATAAAACTATTCTACAAGCATGAAATGCCACTGGAAAAGGAATTATTAATTTTGAACCTAATGCTCAATTTCTCTTCCGTTTGTGGCAGTCTGTTTCTGCAAACTGCACCAAGCAAGTCTTGGAAAAGGGGAGTCTGTTTACCCAGTGTGATATAAAGTTCCTTCAGATCAAAGATAAAACACACATCATTTCATAATATTAGATGTAGAACAACTTTCTGACCATTGTAATAGTAAAAATTACTCTAATACTTTAAAATGACAAATGTGCCAATGATGCCAGTGAACTATATAAAGTATACATATTCCACCCAAAATAAGTCTATCACATTTTATTGCTAGCCTTAGAACTCAAAAAGGCTTTGCCAAGTGCCTAGAGCAGTGCCTAGAACCCATTTAAAACTCAGCCATAATTCTTCCCCAAGGGTTGGGGTGGAGATGGGGCAGCTCGTGCACGACCTTGGGTAATAACTTCTTTGTCCTGCAGGTGGTGTTTCCTGTGATGTCTGGAGGCATTCAGTTATTTGCAGCTATCAGAGCAGTGGGGCAAAACAGGGGCACTATGCACTGTGACAGTTTCTCCTACTGCAGTTCACTCTTCAAAGAACTGAGCTGTTATTTTTCCTACCTGTGCTTACAGTCTGTTCAAAGCCACCTTTTCCATTTTAAAATAAAATGCCATCAAGAACTAATAAATCCTCCTCTCAGCCTCTAAGGCCTATTTGACACTTACTGTAAAATACTTATTTTTTAATACTGTTTATACCCGCTCTGTACCAAAATGGATTTGAGGAAGCTTAAACTTTAAACATGTAATCAGAGCACTTCCTTAGAAAAACATTTTTTAAGTGCTGGATGATTCCTAGACATTTTAAGAAAGGTGTTTGGTGCAGAAATTGCTATTTGAATAAAATGTCAGAGGGAACCAAACATACACTTAACCTACAACCCAGAAGTTAACACTCCTGAACATTTATCCCAGAGAAATGAAAACTTACATTCAAGTGAAAACATGTCCACTGTTGTTCAGAACAGCTTTATTTGTAAAAGCCAAAAACTGGAAACAAGGCAGATGTTCCACAACAGGTAAATGGCTGAGCAAACAGTGAGCCATCATACTGCAGAATATCAGTCAGCAATAAAAAGAAATAAACTATTAAAACACATACAACACGGATGGATCTCAACGATATTATGCTGTGTGCAAAAAGCCAATCCCACAAGGTCACACACTGTAGGATTGCAGTACATTATATAAATTATATAACATTTGTAACATGTATTTCATTATATAATTATATAGCATTCTCAAAAGAACAACGTTATAGAGATGGAGAACAGATCAGTGACTGCCATGAGTTAGAGAGGTGGGGACAGGGTGACTATTTGGGGAGCAGCAGGAAGATCTTTGTGGTGATGGGCTAGTTCCAGTTGTTTACACAAGTACTAAGATGCCACAGAATGATAGGCATGCATTGTAGGCATGTTAGTTTCCCCAGTGCTGATAATTGCATTATCATTATGTAAGATGGAACAGTTGGGGGGAACCAGGTGAAGGGTTTACAGAACTGGATTATCTTTGCACCTTTCTGTGTATCTATAATCACTTCAAAATAACAATTTTTTTTAAAGGGAGGTAGGCTGTTATCTGGCATGTAGCTAAATTAGGAGCAATAAAAGAACAACACAAAGTCATGAACGGAAGCTGCCCCCCTTTACTAAAAATGAGAATGTTGATTGTGATGTTCAAGAAAGGAGAAATCTCCATGGCTGTGTTTGGTCCAGTTCCTTTGGAAGCCTTGCCTCCTGTTTTCCCAGCATGGAATAGGAAAATGGCAAGGAAATTTTATTCATCTATAAGCTTTTAAACAAAACCCTCATCTTTGCCTTAGATTTGCAATAAAGTTTGGCTGGAGGGTGGTCTTGAATGCAAAGGGCTATGACCTACTCTGTTTTCTTGAATGTACTGTACTTGTCTTCATGAAGTTTGAAAGATCATTCAAGAATAATCATGTAAATGTAGTGGCTTTCCAGTTCACCATCCTCTTGCACACCAATCCTATAATGTTGTATCATTTATTTGTTTGGAAATCTTCTCAACTTTCTGATTGTCTGTGGTGTGCTGTTTTGGCATTAGCATTCTGTCTACTATTCCCTAAATAAGGCTAGGTAAGCAGGAAAAGTGCCAATCTCACTCACTAGTCCCCAACTCTTGGTAGTTTGTGGCATGCTCTGGATTGCATTTGAAATAGCTCATTACAAAGTAATGGAACTTCCTTGTTTTTATTGTGTATGCAGCGAAAACAACATTTGGATCAATTTACAAGTTTTTGCCAAACACTGTCAAGAAATTATTTCACTTGTGCTTTAGTAAGAAAATAAGGGATCTGCGCTCTACCACATGCCTTTCAGAATCCCTCACTGGGCTTTTTGCTGGGCCACTGGCTGCAGGAGTTAGATTCCTGTTAGTGGCAGAAATGCTGCTGTCCCTTTGCTGACCCTGTCCACTCTCCCAGAAGCATCAGCAGGGGCCACAGCATCACAGAACAGTTCTGTTCTTCCTAGGAGGCCCTCAGTGCTTCCTTTCTGTAAGGCAGTTTCTCCCTCTTGGGACTGGCTGGCTCACCAGTCACAGCCTATGATACATGCATGCCTCGAGGATGTATCATGTGTTTTGTCTGGAAGCAGGCAGCACACTTTTCCTTTGTAGGCAGTTCCCCTTTTAGTTGCAATTTGAGTGGCTTATCCTGGGAAGGCTTGGGGATGAGATACAGTGCAGCCACTTGAATGCTTCCAATGGTTGCTTTTTGTGATGTGTGCTGTAAAAAACACCTAGAATAAAGGCATAGCTTTATGATTTCTTTGTTATTACAAGATGGACTCAGCTCTCTGTGTTTTTGGTTGGTTATGTTCAACAGCATGTACTGTATCCCTTGCGAAGGCCCTTGCCCCAAAGTCTGTGAGGAAGAGAAGAAGACAAAGACCATTGATTCTGTCACTTCTGCTCAGATGCTCCAAGGATGCACCATCTTCAAGGGCAACCTGCTCATTAACATCCGACGCGGCAGTAAGTATTCCATCTCGCTGGAAGAGATGGCCAGATCTCCTGGTTTTCTTTTGCTGATGCTTATTCCAACTCATCCATGACTCACAACTTAAATATGGGTTTAGGAAAACAACATGGTGCGTAAGCCTCATGCTCAATGCTCCTCCTTTGAATTTCCCTCAAAGATTTAAAAAAAAACTAAAAAACAAAAACAGGGAGTTCCCATTGTGGCTCAATGGTAATGAACCCAACTAATATCCATGAGGATGCAGGTTCAATCCCTGGCCTCACTCAGTGAGTTACAGATCTGTTGTTGATGTAGCTGTGGTGTAGGCTGGCAGCTGCAGCTCTGATTCAAACCCCAGCCTATGCTATACCTGCAGTCCTAAAAAGCGAAAAAAAAAAAGAAAGAAAGAAAAAAGAAAGAGACTGGTTTTTAGCCATCGACACAGCATTTATTTCTGCAGAAGGTCGTCCTTCATCTTTAAGTTTCATCTTACTCAGGAAATGCATGTCCCAGCACACATAAACCCCAGAAGAGATGGATGGATCAGAGGTGTGACTCAGCAGTCTCCAGCCGGAGCCAAGTCCACAGAGCTTTAAATCCAAAGAGTGTGGGTTACTTGGATGTGTTGAAGAGACCGACCAAGGGGAGAGTTTAATGACGTCACTTTCAAATTTTATTAAGTCTGAAAGTGGTCACTCTCTACTCTAAGTTACTTCTGAGAACCAAAAAGATACAAGATACATATGTCATCAAAGCTTCAGTCTCACAGTCTGTAGGATTGCCATTGTTTGCACCAGATAGCATTCTTAGAAATTATATATTCATGTGAAGCATTTCCTGTTGTCTTATTTAGTGATATTTTCATTCTGATCCGTAATCGACAAGGGCTTCTAGTAACAGTGCCTTAAATTTTCCTCTACTTGGTGGAGGTACTGATACGTTCATAAGCTAGGAGAAATATAGTAAGAAGACCTTGAGGTTGAAAGGAATTTTTTTCTAAATCCTTTTGTGAAGAAATTTTTCTTGTACTGTTTTTGAGGCAAAAATATCTTATTTTTTCAGGACATTTACTTTTCCCTAATACTATCTGTACAATGAATGAGCTCTATTCTTATGGTTTAAAGATGGCAGAAATAAGTTTTTTGCTTAGTTCTTCTGAATTTTTTGTTATCTCTTGACTTTCACAATACCTTTCACCTCTCCACAACAGGGATAACTTTGTTTCCACATGACTAGAATTTTCTTACCTTTATGGTATTCTGAAGGTTTATTCTTTTTGCTCTAACTAGATTTCTTAACTTGTAAAAAAAATTTCCTTATTCCCTAGGATATACCCTTTAAATGCCTAATCCTTCCTTTTTTTTTTTTTTTTCATCTTTCCATCCTCAAGATAAAAATTTAGTCCATGAATTAAATCTGTGGAGTAGGATAGTTTGAGAAGGAGTTGGCACATATTCATGCCTGGGGATGAAATGTGCCTTCCAGTTTATGTCCACCGCAGGAAAGCGGTTGGACCTCTCATTGGAAAGGACATTCCTCAGCCTTGACTAAAAGGCATGAGTCCCACCCCACATTTATTCAGGATCTTTCCCTTGAAACATCAACTGCAGGCAGCCTCTAGTCTTTACAGCTTGAATTTCTCCTTCATTTCTCTTGGAAAACCATCAAACTGTACATTAACTGTAGAGCCTTACCCCAGAGGACAGTACCCTTATTCTTTGATGTTTATCAATTAAAAGCAAAATAGAACCTTTTATTAAATAAAAAGCACAGATCATACACAGTAAAATTCCATTAGCTGCACCACACCCAATTCATTATAGTATGTGTTACATTTTTGGCGTAAGTTGAACTCAAGTTTATGTTTTTATTTACTGTGAGAAAAAGATAGGCTACAAGATGAAAGGAAATACACTGTTTATACATTATGTTATTTTGCACATCTGTTAGCAATGATTTTCCCAACTATTTTCTACCTATGAGAATCATAAATGTGCATGATAGAAAACTTAGAGGTGCGGAAATGAATTTTTGAAAACCACCTGCCGATAACCATCATTAACATTTCAGAGTGTTTTCTTCCAGTCTTAGTGAGATGGAATCTTTATATATAGATCCCTGTATCTTAGGAACCAGAAATGCAGCAAAGGCAGTTCCTAATGAGACTGAGAAAATGTTGTTTATTTAGTTACGCCCTTGTTCTGTGGAGGCAGCACTGTCTGTTGACAGAGCATCTTAAAAGACGTTCCCTAGATGTGTCTGCCTTAGGTAATTGGTGGTCTGGTACTTATGATTTTACATTCTGTGAATCAGCCTAGGAGCTGCAGTACCCGGCCTTCTAGAAACTCCCCTTCCCCTGCCCCAGAGGCCTTGTCCTCAGGGTGAGGGTGTTAAAAGTCAGACTTCAGGAAATGCATTTTTATAGACAAGGAATGGGGGTCCCGTGAGCATCTAGGTGGCACCACCAAAACTTGGCCTGAACTGAATTGCTCTCCATCATGTTTGCGAGAAACTGAGTGTGTCCCCTTTGTACCAAGTGAACACTCAATGACACAGCTCCCTCTTGTCATAGACAACATTGCCTCGGAGCTAGAGAACTTCATGGGGCTCATCGAGGTGGTGACGGGCTACGTGAAGATCCGCCACTCCCATGCCTTGGTCTCCTTGTCCTTCCTGAAAAATCTTCGCCAGATCCTAGGGGAGGAGCAGCTGGAGGGGTAAGTGCTGACATTCTCCACCTGCAGAGACTGGAGCATGCTTTCAAAGGTCTGTGTTCGAGAGAAGTGAAAGTAGCAGTACTTTCCCGAGCTACTCCGAGTGACTCACTCCACTCCACCAGACTCACGTGGAGTCTGGTGTAGTCACAGCTGTCTGTGCTTGGACCACACTGTGACCCAACCATCAGGGGTTGCGCCTCTGATCATGGTCAGCAAAGTGGGAGACCAGGGTGTGGTAGGAACTGTTTCTACCAAAGCACCAGGAATAGGTCCCAAGTGCTTACCTGTCTCTCAAGTCATCACTGACAAGATCCTTACCTGCCTCAGGATGCTTTACTCCACCATGTAGAAACCACTTCAGCTTTACCAACGGATTGGGAGGTCAGAGCTTCGCAGGCGTAGGAACAGTTCATTCTATTACAAAGAAATCTTGATTCACAAAATTGTTTCTATCGATCAGCTCACAGGATTTGTGCTCCTGATAGAAATTTTGCCTTCTGCAGAGATGTGCTTTGTGATAAGGGTTTTAAATCAGCTGGAGGCTTTTCACCAGAGGATGACTACAAGTAGGCGCTTCCTGCACACCCACTTTCTCGCCAGCACTTAGCTTGGGTGTGCCTGTGAGTACGGACTTCTCTTCACAGGACCCCCTGTCTTTCAACAGCTGTTGCCTGCTTTAAGCTGAAGCTTTGAAGTAAAAGGCAAGATCCATTAATGAGTTAATTCCTTCTACAGAATTGGGGGAGATAATTTAGGAAAGCAAGAGGTGGGAAGGTCATGGGAAAGGTTGTCCTTGCTGATTTATCTGCCCCAACTGGATAAAGTTACCGCATAAGGGTTTCCTTACAGCCTTCCTGCTTTTCTCAGACTAACTCTTGGTCAGTCTGAAATTCTTAAAATTCCATCATCTGATACAGCTAAAGAGAGAGGGCAGCTCTTCATTCCATCCTTGAAAAGCACACTGTCCTCCCCACTGGGAATACTGATTGTTTAGAAAAACATCTTTCTCCTGGTGAATCCCAGCCCCAGAGTGTCCCAGGTCACCTGCATGGCAAGCGGAGGCTCTGTCAATTTGAGATGATGGTTATTTTAATGATTATATACAGTTTTCTTTCCAGGGTGGCGTCCATGGCTATGGAAGATCCCAGGCTAGGAGTCAGATAGGAGCTGCGGCTGCTGGGATCTGAGCTGCATCTGTAACCTACACTATAGCTCACAGCAACACTGGATCCTTATCCCACTTGAGCGAGGCCAGGGATCAAACCCTCATCCTCATGGATACTAGTTGGGTTTGTTATCACTGAGCCTCAGTGGGAACTCTGGTTGTATTAAATTTTAAAATCAATTTTAGCACAGTACTTTTTTTCTCTCTCTCTAAGGAGTTTTGTGTTTCCAGAAACTCTGGGGTTGATAAGCACTTTGTCTTTGGCATATAGGTATCTGCAAGTTTTCCTGCTGCATGAGGATGCACATTCTTTTTTTTCCCAAGCTGAACAAGTGTGATACATAGAGAGGAGAGCTGATAGGCTGATAGGAGAGTTTAACTAATTTTTTTTTTTCTGTCTTTTTGTCTTTTTTAGGGCCGATGGAGGTTCCCATGCTAGGGGTCTAATCAGAGCTGTTGCTGCTGGCCTACGCTAGAGCCACAGCAACGCCAGATCCGAGCCACTTCTGCGACCTACACCACAGCTCAGGGCAACACTGGATCCTTAACCCACTGAGTGAGGCCAGGGATCGAACCTGCACCCTCATAGTTCCTAGTAGGATTCATTTCCGCTGTGCCACAACAGGAACTCCGAGTTTAATTTTTATTAGGAATTATTACCTGATGTGATTACCTTTTAACTGTCAGTTAACTACCAGTATTACACACTTAAGTGTAGCAAATATTACCACATGATTTTTACCTGCAAGAATATTTAGGATGTATTTCTTAGTATCTGAATGGTGTGTAAAACCTGAAGTCCCATTGAGTCTTCTTACAGGTACATGTCATTGCTTAGTTGTTTGGGCCACTTCCAAGCTCAGCTAAGCCTCAGGCCCCTGCCCTTACTGCTAGTATTTAGCTGTCAGGGGAGGGCAGTGGACCTCAGGTTGTCACATTTACTACTGGTTGGTAGCCCCTGTAGCTCTGAGGATGCTGGGCTTCCAGCTTTGTACTCCTGCCTGCTGTTGCTTGAGGGTTCTCTGTAGTTTCAGCACTTGAGAACCTTGCCTCTCTCCATGGGAGCTGTGTTCTCTGAGCTGCCTGCCTCATCGCAAGAGGCTGAACATCACCCTTACTCGTATCAGGGGTGACCGAAGAGGCTTAGTACCATCCAGCCCCTTCATGTGCTTCCCTCACTCCTGTAAGAAGGGAAGAGTCACACAGACATGGAGAACAAACCAGCGGGTCACAGTCGGGAGAGGGGAGGGGGGGGAGGGGCAACATCAGAGGAGGGGACTAAGAGATGTAAACTATTGTATATGAAACAAATGAGTGGAGGGAGTTCCCATTGTGGCACAGCAGGTTATGAATCCAACCAGTATTCATGAGGATGCAAGTTCAATCCCTGGCCTCGCTCAGTGAGTTAAGGAACTGGTGTTGCTACTGTGAGCTGCTGCGATGTAGGTTGAAGATGCAGCTCAGATTTGGCTTTGCTGTGGCTGTGGGATAGACCAGCAGCGGCAGCTCCAATTTGACCCCTAGCCTGAGAACTTCCATATGCTGTGAGTGTGGCTCTAGAAAGCAAATGAATAAATAAGTGGAGTTCCCGCTATGGTACAGCGGGTCCCAGCATTGTCACTGCTGAGGCACAGGTTCAATCCCTGGCCTGGTGCTGTAGGCCAAGGATCCAGCATTGCTGCGGCTGCCACGTAGGTCACATCTGTGGCTCAGGTTTGATTCCTGGCCCAGGAACTTCCATATGCCTCAAGTGTGGCCATAAATAAATAAATAAAAATAAAATAACTAACTACAGGGATATATTGTACAACCCAGGGAATGTAGCCAATATTTTATAATAAGTATAAATGGAATATAACCCTTAAAAATTATGAATTTCCAGAATTACCATTGGAGCTCAGCAGTAATGAACCCATTCAGTGGGTTAAGGATCTAGTCATTCACGGGAGCCTTGATAGGTCACAGACAAGGCTCGGATATGGCTATGGTGGGAGCTGAAGCTCTGATTCAACCCCTAGCCTGGAACTTCCATATGCTGTGGGTGTGGCCTAAAAATAATTTTTAAAAAAAGATTGTGAATTGCTATGTCATATACCTTAAACTTATATAACATTGTACATCACCTATACTTCAATAAGAATAATTTTTTTTAAAAGAATGCAAAATGAACTTTAAAAAGAGACAATCTTCCACTCAAACTTTGAAAAAAAAATAAAGAAGGGAAGAGTTGGAGGGAGGAAGAGAAAAAAGGAAGATAAGAAATAGATAAATGCAGCAGTGCCACGTAGAACTTGCAGAGTGCCATGGGGAAGGAAAAGGCACGTACCATGGGCCTGAGAAAGAGTCAGATGTCTGATTAAGAAGATCAGACAGGCTTCTGAAAAGAGGTGGCCTTTCTGTTTGGCCTTGGAGGGTTTCCGGAAACACTCAGGAAGCAGAGAGTGAAAAAAAGCATTTGGGGACAGGGCAGCAGCAAAGGCAATGAGTTAGGGCATCTGGGGACCTTTTTGGCAAATAATGCTGGAGAGGTAGGTGGTATTAGGATTATGCAAACTTGTGTACCCAGGTATGGAAGTTGTAATAATTTAGTTTGTCAGAGGAGCCCATTCAGGGCTTATGAGTTACAGGAGTGTTTGTAGAACATTTCATTTCTGGGTAAGCCAGGATGACTTTTACCCTGGGGGTTCCTAAACATTGCTACATATTAGAATCATCTGGGACCTTTTAAGAAATCCTGATGCCCAAGTTTCACTCCATCCCAATTTAATCAGAATGTATAGGGGTAGGATCCAGATGTGGGTGCTTTTCTAAAGATGCTGAGGTATTTCAGTGTGCAGCAATGATTGGAATCCACTGCTTTATCCCTTTATTTCTTCTTCTCATAAGCATGTCCCCAAAGCACTTTGATTTTTTTTTTTCGCCTAAATTTTTTTTGCCTTAAAGTAAGATTTTTCTTGTACCTCTCATAACCAATGAGATTATAAGTAAGTACTTCCATTTGGTTCAATGGGATAAAAGTTTTCTAGCCTTTTGTTTTGATGGAGAACAAATGAGTAGTACAGAGATCCTTTGTGTGTGTGTCACCCTTGGCTTTCCAAACTAGAACTGAGATCTATCTCCAGATGTCTCCTGAGGAGCTCAGACCACAGAGTCAAGTCCAAAGTATGAAATTCAAGAATGGTACTTGGGGTGGGGGGAGAAGGAATGTTACCTGGAGTAGAACTCCTAGTATTCACTCAGAGTTAGCTGTTCTGTAATTGATGTGCACACTAGTGATGGATACTGGCAAAATCACATCGGAATGGACAGCAGGGCTATCAGTCTCTGGAATGGGGGCGGGACAGCACAGGCTATCATCAGTTTCTCCAGAAGAATTCAGATGGCCAAAGTTTCCTTGAGGACATTATTCTGTGTAGTGTGATCTGTTTCTAGAGTAATAACTTTAGACATTAAAAAAAAAATCAAGATTCTTCTGCTCTTTTGGAAGGGAAGAGGATTTTGGAATACATTCAAGATTTCCATGAAATACCTAATTTTTAAGCCTTGAATAAGAAAAAGAATATTTCTGTTATCAGAAAAAATCCCATTATTTGAACAACCTTAGTTTTTGGTAGCATCAGATAAATAAGGATTTAACATTGCAAATTCTTTAGTGCCACCAGAGATTGTTGCCCTGAAAAGAGTAAGAGTAGGTGGAGGTGGTGGGTTATAAGAATTGGAATTCTTGGGTACATCTGGGCCTTTCTGCTCAGGTCCGGACCACTTGACTTTGCAACATTCTGTACTTTATTCTATCTTCTTGCAACTCTAAGGTTAGGTTGCAACATGACTATCCCTTAACATTCTTTGGCCTCCAAAAAATATACATACAAACATGTGACTCAGCAGTTCCAGGCTCTACTCCAGTATCTACCTGAGAAAAATGAAAACATGCCTGCACAAGACTTGTGTATGAGTGCTCATAAAAGTATTTTTCATGATACCACCACTCAAAAACAAAAAAACAAACAAACAAAAAAAAACAAAAACAAAAAAACTAGAAACAACCTAAACATCTAGCAGCAAAGGAGTGGATAGATACAATATGGCACAATGGGTTACTGCCTGAAAATAATGTAACAACATAAGCGAACCTCAAAAAACACAAGGGTAAGTGAAAAAAAGCCAGATGCTCCTATGATTCCATTAATATGTGATTTCTGGGAAAGGTAAAACTATGGAGACTGAAAGCAAATCAGTGAAGGACTGGGCATGGGATCAGAGATGGACCACCACCAGGAGTGAAGACCTTTGGCGTAATGGCTGTGTTCTGAAACTGAATGGTGGTGACTGTGGGACAGCTCAGTAAATGTGCTGAAGCTCACGGAACTGTACACTTATAACCAGTGAATTTTTGGACAAGAAATTATACCTCAGTAAAGCTATTTTAAAAACACTCAGAAAGGGGAGTTCCCATTGTGGCACAACAGAAACAAATCCAGCTAGTATCCATGAGGGTGTGGATTTGATCCCTGGCCTCATAGTTGAGTTGGGGATCTGGCATTGCTGTGATCTGTGGTGTAGGTCTCAGATGCTGCTTGGGTCCAGCGTTACTGTGGCTGTGGTGGAAGCCAGCAGCTACAGCTCTAATTCAACCCCTAGCCTGGGAACCTCCATATGCCACAGGTGCAGCCCTAAAAAGCAAAAAAAAAAAAAAATTTAATTAAAAAAAAAACACTCAGAGAGGAAACATTTGCTAAGTATCTGTTGTCTAGTGCCACTCGAATATAAATTCCCACCCTTGATGAACCCCCAAGGCTGGTGTAAATATTGAACTTGGGGGAGACTGGACGTAGTAGAAAGCAACCCCTTGCAGATGGGTAGGAGGCAGCATCTGTGAAAAGGCCTTTATCAGCTGCAGATTGCTGGGATGCTGGAGACAGCCCCCATGTGCTGGGTTCTGATGCCCCCTAGAGACAGCCGGAAAGAGGCCATGCTTTTTTTCTCTGAGAAATGAAGGGGAATGATGATTTTTTTTTTTTTTTCCAATTTGTCAGCAAAGGCTACAAGTGTGGGGGCGGGGGGAAGATATCCCTTCCTGCTCCTTGGGCTGGAGATCTTATCCTCAGCCCCATCTGCCCCAGCCTGGGAGAAGCCAAAGAAATACTTTGCCTAGAGTTGTTGCTTAGTGACTACTGGAGGTAATGCTGCATCCAGATCTTTGGGTCCCCATGTGCCAGGCTCCAAGCCCTGGGCCCGGGCTGTCTTCCAAAGACCAGGCGAATCCCCAGCCCTTTGCCTTCCTCTGCCTCCTCATCCTTCCTGCTATTCACTTGAGCAGTCGGGGAGGTGGTGGTGTTAACAACTCAGAGGTAAGACAGCCCTGAGACTGGAGCCATAAAGAAAACAGTTAGTCATGTAATACCTATTTACAATATTATTGTAAATGATATAGGAGGTAGCTGCCCACACTGGTCCACATTTTGACAGATGGGGGAAGGAGCAACCCCAGTATAGAAATAAACATTTTTCCACAGCCTTGACAAGAGCTGGAGCCAGTGTGAAATACCAATTAAACCCAGGCACCACAGAGCCCATGTAAAGGGTCAGAAAAGTAAACAAATAATTTAATTTTTGTAAATATGCTTTGAATATAAAGGCAGTCAACTTAGAAACAATTAGGAAATCACATTTACAGAATAATTGACTTCACCATTTCCTTTAGGAAACAATAAAATCGAGGTGTGTGTATGAGTGTGTCGAAGATGCACAGGCAAGTTTCTGCCTTTTACCATCCCTCAATCCTCACCTGATCCTGGAACGAATGTGGGGGGAGCCAGGCCTATAGCTGGGGTCGAAAAACAAGAGCAATATTGACAGGCAGCTCATGAATGGCTGATTATTATTTTGCTAACGGTTTTATTTGTATTTTTCTGTCACTTACAGAGGCTCCATAACGCCCAGGTTTTATTTGATATTGGTATCCTGGCTCCAGGCCTTCTCAGAGTTGTAAGAAAATGTTTATGTTTACTATAAAGAGACAATCTTGCTTTTCAAAGTGATTAATCACATACACAGAATTTCAGTGTGCCTGCCATTCATTTGTCAAATTCCTGATTTATAATTCATGCTTTCTCCCCTGGGGAGAAGCATGTTTTGTTCGGAAGGTATTTTTGGTGAGGTTCTCTTCCCTGCTTGTGAAATTTGTTTACTAATATAAAAGCCTCATCCTGGGTTGAGCCAGAAGTTTGGCCTGGGTAATTGGCCTTTACTCCCTGGCCCAGAGGTTTCTTCACCTACAAGGAGATTCTGCAGCCAACTTGAGGACCTGGGAATAGCCAGACCCATGGAGTTCATACTGATGCTGAAGAATGTCCTTCAGAGCTGGGAATATTCCGAGGGCAATATCGGCCTTGTGACAGAAGTCATCTGCCTCTCTTTCTCACTCTCTCTCTCATTTTTTTTTTCTTGTCATTTTAGGGCCACACCTACAGCATATGGAGGTTCCCAGGCTAGGAGTCAAATCAGAGCTACAGCTTCCAGCCTACACCACAGCCACAGAAATATAGGACCCAAACTGGGTCTGCACCCTACACTGCAGCTCACAGCAATGCCATATCCTTAGCCCCCCTGATCCTTAGCCAGGGATCGAACCTGCATTCTCATGGAAACTAGTTGGGTTCATTACTGCTGTGCTACCATGGGAACTACAGGAGTCATCTGTCTCTACCTGTGAACCCCACCTTCAGTTGTGTGACTGCACAAACCCCTCTCCTCCCAGCAGCATCCCCTGCAGGCTGGCAACAAGGGAGCAGCTTGAGTGGGCAGGGCAGATCCACTGTCTAGATCCCCGTGCTTCCCACCGCACACATGGCCTTCAGTTGCATAGCAGAGCCTGAGTCCAGTTTCATGCTGGACAATGTCATACACTCTTTTTCTAGCAGATAAATGTGTTGGAAGTGAGCTTTCACCTAAAGGAGAGGACTGTCAGCTCTCTCATTTTTGCCACTTGGTTTGGTGGCTGTGAAAGGGTCAGGAAGCCTCCAGGTGGGTTTGTAAGGAGCCCGGCTTGGTTTCCAAGGTGCCGCCTTTGGATCCATTGGTTCACTGCACCCCCGTGCCAGCAGGACTCCCACCCCCACCCCCAGCACATACACAGCACTCTCGGAGGGGCTGGGCTTCAGACTGGTGGCATAGATGCCACCTCAGCTCAGGAAGCTAGAGTCCTGATTCCTTAAAACTGTCAGGAAGCTCTGATGACACCTGTTCATGCCCCTTGTTGTCCAAGTGAGTATATGGGCTACAGAAAGCACTGGGTGACCAGCCTGTGGCCATGCAGCTCATGAATGGCATTGTCTAGTCAAGGACCTTATCTCCAACTGCCCGTGAATTCCCAGGGAATTGTAGGGATCAGCTGAGCAGTGCAGGGACCATAACTTTTACTTTGCTCTAAGTAAGCGAGGCTTGGGCTGAGGACTGACAAGATGTAGAGGCCTAGAAAAGGCCCTGGTACAGTGGCAGCGAACTGCAGTGGACATGGAGAGGTGTCCATTGGACAGCTTCTGTCCAGGCTGTCCCAGCTCTGGAAAGAGGGTTGGGATCCTTTCTCCTCTGCTATTTGTGTAGCGGATCCCTGAGGGGGTCTTGGGAATAGCTCAGTCTTGCAGCAATTCCTAGACTTAGTTTTGTAGAGAGTGCTTCAGCGAGCCCCACAAGAAGCTGAGGCTGGGGGATGAGAAGGGGAGCACACTTATCAGCACAGAGGTTTCAATTGGCTGCCGTGACCCTGCCTGCCTGGTTTACTGAGGGACCAGACAGAGGGGTCCTGCAAAGCTTTCCCCAGCCCCCAAGCCAGAGCTGCCTGCTCTCTTGCCTCCCTGGACATGGGTTTCTCTCTGGGTGACCCATGCTGGCTGTCTCCCATCTCTCCTGCAGTGGACAGCTGGGTCTACCACTTCTGCAGCCATCTACTGAAGGCAGGACCCACGTCTCACTTGCTCGGCTTTGGAGCTCTGGCCTCTTGGTGGTGCTCAGCCTCTGTTAGACCAGTGCTTCTCCAAGTGTGGTCATAGCACTAACAATGTCAGCATCACCTGGGTTCTGGTTAAACATACAGATTCTGGAGTTCCCATTGTGGCTCAGTGGTAAAGAACTTGACTAGTATCCATGAGGACTTGAGTTCGATCTCTGGTCTTGCTCAGTGGGTTAAGAATCTGGCGTTGCCGTGAGCTGTGGTGTAGGTCACAGACTCGGCTCAGATCCTGAGTTGCTGTGGCTGGGGTGTAGGCCAGCAGCTGTAGCTCTGATTCGACCCCTAGCCTAGGAACTTTGACATGCTGCAGGTGTGACCCTAAAAAGACCGGAAAAAAAAAAAAAGTGCAGATTCTCAGCCTGCCCAAATCTGCTTATGAGAAATACTGGGGTGGGGCCCAGCACTCTGAAAATAAGCTTTGTGCACGCTAAGCTTGTGTTGGACACCAAGTTGCTGTTACCTGGAAGGGTGGCCTGGGGGACTGCCCATCGGGGGCCATTCCTCCTCCCCCACTTTCCCCAGGGACCGAAGGTGGAGGCTCTTTAGGGTGGGTGAATCTAGAGGAGGGAGCCGGCCCAGGGCTGGTCCAGCACCAAGTCTGTCTCTCCGACCCATTCTCTCTCCTACCCCATCATATGCTGCTGACAGCACGGATGGGATTTACCCCCAAGGATAATGGCAGACTTTCTACAGCAAATATGTAAGCTGTTCCGGTTGAGTAGCAGAGCATATCTGTTCTCCCACGAACTGATTTCCAGCGCATTGTACATACTCCGCTTGAGAGCAATAACCAGAGGCATTTCTAGGGAATGATTCGAGGAGCATCCTTCCGTTTGAGAAGCATTATTTGTCGGTAAGAGGGATCATCAAATTAATTAGTGCCTTATCGATTTCAGTATTGTCCTTGAATCATATCATTGCCATTGATAACAGTAACTATCCTTTCTTAGATGCTGTTTGTAGCCACATCTCTGATAGGCAAAGGCAGTGTATTCTGGAGCCACGTAGCTGGTGGGGAACGGCAAGGGTGCTAATGCGGATTTCTGTGCTTCTAGGAATTACTCCTTCTACGTCCTTGACAACCAGAACTTGCAGCAGCTGTGGGACTGGGACCATCGCAACCTGACCATCAAAGCTGGGAAAATGTACTTTGCTTTCAATCCCAAATTGTGTGTCTCCGAGATTTACCGCATGGAGGAAGTGACAGGGACTAAAGGGCGCCAGAGCAAAGGGGACATAAACACCAGGAACAATGGAGAGAGAGCCTCCTGTGAGTGGACCCCACCCCCCATCTAAATGGCAGTGTCCATTTGTGGGCCCCTCCCCATTTCACAGGAGGGCTTCTTGATGAGCACTCCACTCACACGTAGGTATCTTCAAAGGCAGTAGTGGGGCAGATTTGTGGCAGATTTGTAAATTTCCTGGAGCATCTATTTGTGAGTGCTAAACATTTATAAATAGGTTCTCAGATTTTAAAGAGGTGCTTACAGAATACACAGAGTTGAGCATCTTTTATTGTCAGGCACACAATTGGATTATTTTCCAAGGGAGACCTGGTCTCTGGCTCTCTCTCTCTGCAGAGTGAAGGGAGGCCTGAGGGCAGAAGGGCCCAGCTGCAAGCACAGCAGCCCTTGTGGCCACAGGCCCCCAGCCCCTGACCTGGCCTCCTCCTAGCTCCCACCCCAGCACGAAAACTGCTTCCCTGGATTGATATTGCTTTTTAAATTTTGAACAATATACTTATAACCTTACACTGGTTATCTGATTTCTACTTTAGGGTTTTTGCATCGGAGATATTATAGTGACTTTCTCACCTAGCCCTGAAAAACAGGGTTTAAAACTGCTTTTAAAGATGGTGTGGTTCTGTGTGGCTTCACAGGGCTGTAAAAGTAGATTGTCTCTCCACCATCAGCTCTTGGTAAGGGACAGGTATTAGGAAAAAAGAGACCAGTCTAGGTGAGCAAGAGTGATTTGCAAAAGCGCACACACGGCAGTGGGGGTGGAGGAGAATCTGTGAGAACTTCAGCATAGGTCAGTGTTGTGCTGAGCCCTAGATTTACTTGGGAGATTCTCAGGTTGCTCAGGAAAAGTTTTTAGAGGGCCTTCTCTCTCACACATCCCACCACAGCCACCACCACGCCCCCTGTTCATATCACAGCAGAAGCAGGCTTACCAGAGCACTGTCTCAAGTGTTTTCTCCTTAGACTCAGCCAGTCTGACTTGTCAGATCATGAATACAGTAGCCATTTATTTTCCTTTGGAAACACCATATTTCCTTTCTAAATAACACTTTAGCCAGAATTGCAACACTTTTTCAATCTCAGTTCATC
Organism: Sus scrofa; assembly: GCF_054392235.1. Taxonomy (NCBI): domain Eukaryota; kingdom Metazoa; phylum Chordata; class Mammalia; order Artiodactyla; family Suidae; genus Sus; species Sus scrofa. The sequence goes on along the minus strand of NC_139383.1, from coordinate 146,740,578 downwards.
ACATATGGCCCCATAAACTGTCTCTAGCTCCCTTTAGCCTCTGCTTTACCTGCTGAGGGTGCACTGGGAGTCAGGCAAACATGCGGGGAAAGGACAGTTCATAGGAGAGGGAGGCAGTCGTGGATTCTTCCCCGTTCTCTTTCCAGTTTGAATCTGGTCAGGAAACAGGGGTGCTGGGGGCAGCCTCCCTGTCTTGCCTCAGCAGCAAAGGCCTCCTTCCCCCAGAAGCAAAGGGCTTAATCCATTCCCCACTGCATGTCAGCACTGGCTGGATCCTCCAAGGAGTTCCTGCATCCTTGCACAGGAAGGTATCCATACCAAGTTTAAACTAAAAAGAGTTCCTCTCTGGAGGCACACCTGCTGTTACCTATTTTGCCAGTTTGACATGAGCAGGTGGATATCTACAACTGCAGGATAGGTGCCATCACATCTAAGAAGATTTGGGCCAGTGGCAAGGTCCCCTCTCACCTTCCCAGGTTCCCTCGGTGGCCCGCATCTTAGGGATGAGCAGAGAGATAAGGCCAGCTTGCTCTACCCAGCAGTTCTTCTCATCCAGGTCAGGAATTACAGGTTCACGCCCAGTGCCACCAAGTGTCCTAAAACAAAAGACCGAGCCCCTCAGAGGCCGCATAGTTCAGTGTTTGGGTCCTTAGTAGAAACAAGAAAGCCACTGAGAAGTCCAAAAGAGGGCTTCACAGGGCAGCCCGACTTTGGGGAAGAGGGTCTTCGTGCAAGGCAGTTGACCCGTGTCACTCACGGATGTGCCTCTGTGCCCCAGGTGAAAGTGACGTCCTGCACTTCACCTCCACCACCACGTGGAAGAACCGCATCATCATCACCTGGCACCGATACCGGCCCCCTGACTACAGGGACCTCATCAGCTTCACTGTCTACTACAAGGAAGCGTGAGTATCTGTGCTTGGTGACGTCATTCTGTTGGCAGGGCTTCCTCCTCACCATGCTCCTGGCTGTCATAGCATCCATCACCGCCGGTGACAGCTCTAGACAAAAAAGGTTAACTTGAGGCCTTTCAGTCTTCAATGCATAGTTAGAGGTGCTTGAATAAAGTGAATCTAAGGGGGGAAACCTGTTTGGTGGGAAGCAGGTCAGTCCCAAAGTTCATAACCAGGGATGGAGGGTGTGGTTGAAATGTCATTGCAGCCTTGGTGTGTGCTCACCCTTGGTCTGGGAACCACAGGATACTCAGCTCCCCATGAAGTGACCCCCAGACAGGTCCATTGTCTATTCCAATCACTCCTTCTGTGGCCCCTCTGCTCTAGGTCATGAGCCTTCTGAACAAGGGAGGGAGAATGGAGGGAGACTGACCTCCTGTCTCAAACCTCCCAGGATTTCTCCCAAAGTCTATTGGATCTTTTCTTGTGCCTTCAGAGGATAGTGGCCTGCCTCAGCAGCCAGGACATCCCTCCAGGTGGTGGCTCTTCTTGGTCCCTCCCCCCCTTTCTTTCTGAGCCTCCTGTATCCAGCTGGTTCCCTCAGGCCTCTTAGTCACCCTCCTCACCCGAGTCCCACCTTGATGCCATGGGTCCCTTTCCCAGGCGCTGGGATTCCCTGGAGCTGGAAGCAGAGCCACCACTAGCAACATCTAGTACCCTTCCCCCTGCTGGAGCTGCAGGATGTCCCTACACAGGGGAGCCAGTCACGGTCTTCCATCATGACCACAGGGAGGGTTATTGTTAGTGTCTGTTTCAGAAGCCAGTGGCTGTGGAGCCCTTTCACCTGAGAGGTATGGAGTCCCTGCCCCAGCTCTGCATCTGTGCAAAGTGATCATCCTCTTTGATGGTCCGGCCAGTGCTCTGGCAATGTTGGCTAGAAATTTCACTGAAGAGTTGATGCTAGAATCTGAGATAATCTGGAAACTAAATATTTGAATGTTACCAGGTACTTAAGCAATCAGAATTGTTTGTGAGCAAATTAGATTTGGAAGCACGTTGGAGAAACTGTCTTTCTGTAGCAAAGTCATTTTCCTACAAAGGTTTATTTGTTTTTTTGTTTGTTTTTGTTTTTTGGCTGTACCTGCAGTAAGAGAAGTTCCCAGGCCAGAGATCAGATTGCAGGCTGAGCCACAGCAGCAGCAACCAGATCCTTAACCTGCTGCGCCACAGGGGAACTTCCCCAAAGTTAGTCATTATCAGGAACTGTTGTTCTCATTAAACGGAAGAGAGGAAAGGAACATTTGCATGTACCTTTAAGGATCAGCGTTTTCAGTCCCCAGAAGTGTGGAACTTGCTCTTCCTGAGGGAGAGTGTTTGATTCTATAGCGTGTACAGAAGCGTGCAAAACCTGGAGCCCAATGGCTTCATTTTTGTCTTCTATTAGAAGCTAATTGATTATTTGCTTTACCTAGAACTCCCAGTACGTGTGATGTGGGAGGCCCCAGGGGAGGTTCCTGAGAACTTTGGTGTCAGCCCCGTAAAACACACTCTGAGCTGCATCAGTTGTGTTTCAGGCCCTTTAAAAACGTCACGGAGTATGATGGGCAGGATGCCTGTGGCTCCAACAGCTGGAACATGGTGGACGTGGACCTCCCTCCCAATAAGGACGTCGAGCCTGGCATTCTACTGCATGGGCTGAAGCCCTGGACACAGTACGCTGTTTACGTCAAGGCCGTGACCCTCACCATGGTGGAGAATGACCACATCCGTGGGGCCAAGAGTGAGATCTTGTACATTCGCACCAATGCTTCAGGTATCCAGCCCCGCCTTCCCACACTTCCTCTGCTCTCTCCGTCCTCACTTGAGATACAACGTTGCAGAGGGATGCAATGAGCTGTGCCGCTTGTCTGTCTTTTATACATCTGTCTGGTTGGCATATAGTATCGTGCATAGGTTTTCCCACTCCCAAAACCCTGGCCTCTTCCAGGCCATTTTCTGGACTTGGTACCATCTTCCATCATCATTCTGACTATCCTGGACCTATGTGCCCAGGTCCTCCAGGGTGCTAGGTTATTGGATTGAGAGGCCTGACCCGGACACGGACCTCTATGGCTACCTTTCTTGGTTATTTTGACAGTTGGGCCTCTGGGAACTGAAACCATGCTGGTTGGTGTTCCAGTTACCTCACATGGCTGGCTCGTTTCTCATCTTCATCCTGATCCAGTGAGCGTTCCAAGAAAATAGGCGCAAGTTGAAAAACATCAGATGAACTGTGTGGTGAACATTCAAAGTGTTCACTGATGACATTAGGCCCCCTTCTCCCCTGATCTTCATTTTCTAAACCACCTCATTTCTCGACCGTAGGACCTGGAACTAATAAAAGCAGACATTTGTGTGTATTTCCCAAATATATAAAAACCATTTTAAAAGACACTGACAAATGTTCTTAGATGATAGCTATTGTTACAGTGCCTCGGCTGTTTTAAAACACCCATTAGCTAGTACACAGTGAGTTTAAAGAGGGTGAGGAAGAAATGGTGGGGAAATCCTTTAGCCTACCTCCTCCTCCCCTCCCCTCCCCTCCCCCGTTCCATCTCCGTTTTCTAAGTGGCCACGGTCATGTCACTGATGGTACAGTGTTTACATCAAAACATGTGATACAGGCTTCTGATCTGAGGCCCCGGATGTTGTAGCAGAGGCGCAAAGGCAACAGACTAAGTTGTTCCACCTAAAATTTGGAAGTAATCCATTGTAGCTAATTTGAGAAAAATAAAAAATCTTTCTTTATTATGACCAATTCTTAGGAAACTTGTTTCCTTTCCCCAAAGATGGAAAACAAGGCACCGTACAAAGTGAGTCCGTTTGCTTCCTTTTGGCCCCAGTCCTCACTAGTGGTAGGGACAGAGAATAACTTGGTCCCTCACCTCAGCTCTTTTGTGACACTTGTTATTGAAATATCTAGGGTAAGCTGTGTGCTTCTGAAATACTTATTCTAGCAAGCACTAAAGAGACCTAGCATTCAGTAGTTTTCGTTTTTCCCAGAAAAAGTTAGCGTTAGTCAGAACCTTTTCCCTAATTGTCCTTCCTTACAGGTGTTCAGCACCTTGTGAATAATATTTTGCACCTTAAGCTTTCAAATTTTAAAAGCAGCTTTCATGACCATGTTGCAAAAGTGATAAACAGTGAAAGTGTCTTTTGCTCTTTGGACAAAATCAGTGTGTTTTTTTTTTAGGACCCCAATGAAAATAAGATTTCAGTGGTCCCAAGATGCATTTGCCCTTTATACACAGGTCAGCCCTGAGTTTGGGTTTGGAGGGCAATAGTAAGTAAAGCATGACCAGATTATTATGCTTTGCCTGTAAATCAAAGGTTTTGCTGGTAACAGAGCCCATGGCTTGAAATCAGGGTTTTATGTGTTTTCCAGATGTTTTAGACTGCTTGTCATAGTTCCATTGAATTGTGATTACAGAATCAGTAGATTTCCAGACACTTTGCATTGCCAAAGCACTCCCTCCCCGGCACACACACACACACTCTCTCTCTCTCTCTCTCTCTCTCTCTCTCTCTCTCTCTCTCTCTCTCTCTCTCTCTCTCTAGCACCCTTTTTTCTTCCCTCTTTCATTTTGGCTTTTTGCCATTTTTCTCAGAGATTCAGAATCTCAGATGAAAGACAAGTCTCACCATTTGCTGAGACTGCTGCTGGAGTTAAATGTTCTGGCGGATGGCAGTTGTAATAAATGAGAATTCAGTGATTGAATTAACTGAAGGTCTTAAGTCATCCCTCCCAACCCTGGCTCTGCCCTCCCGCCTCCCACCCAGTTTCATATGCAGCTCTCTGATGACATTTGTTATCACAGAGATTCCCTGAGAACAGGTACCGGGAAATTAATATGATTTCAAAACAAGGTTCAGTTTTTGTTATGTTTTCAGCGTCCAACACCATTTTCCTCTCCAGGTCAGACTTTGGGCTTCTCATGGGTTTGCATTGTGTCTCTGGCGGCCTGGGTGATGGGTTCATTGCGTGTTGTAAAAGGTCCTCTGTTCCCCTTTCCAGTTCCTTCCATTCCCCTGGATGTCCTCTCAGCATCAAACTCCTCTTCTCAGCTGATAGTGAAGTGGAACCCGCCCTCCCTGCCCAATGGCAACCTGAGCTACTACATCGTGCGGTGGCAGCGCCAGCCTCAGGACAGCTATCTCTACCGGCATAATTACTGCTCCAAAGGTGAGGGGGACATGGGACACCTGTGGCTCTGACTCCCGAGCCCTATGCTACGCATTCAGCATCAGGCTGCTGCTGTGTGCAGCCTTGGCCATGGTCACAGGTGCTAACCGTGGTGTCTTCCCGTACCGGTTGGGTAACTTGGCTCTCCTTGGGCTGCTCTTTTCCAAGCAGACAAAATCCCCATCAGGAAGTATGCTGATGGCACCATTGATGTCGAGGAGGCTACAGAGAACCCCAAGACTGAAGTGTGTGGCGGGGAGAAGGGACCATGCTGTGCTTGCCCCAAAACAGAAGCTGAGAAGCAGGCAGAGAAGGAGGAGGCTGAGTACCGCAAGGTCTTCGAGAACTTCCTGCACAATGCCATCTTTGTGCCCAGGTACGTGTCCTTTAAAGGTGTCCTCAGGCAGGTCCTGGCTCTTCCTCTCCACCTGGTGGTTTGTCGGTCAGCAGCCTCAAGGCGAGACCCAGTGGCTGTGGAGGTGGGACAGCAGTGTAGGCTCTCAACTTGGCCAGGTGGGATTACTGCCCCAGCCATTCAGCCCCCAGGGGAGGGCTCAGAGCCCGACATCTGTGCTATAGGCAGTGTCATGTGACAGGTGACAGGGCAGCTGCCAGCCCCCTGTAGAGAACACATGGGCTTAGACAGCAGTAGTCACCTGGCCACAGTCACAGAAACCAGCGATCAAGGAGCCTGGATTTGGGCGCTTGTCTGCCCTTCCCACTCCTCCCTGCTGCCTCCCAGCCCGATGAGGAGGAGGGCAGTGAGAGGGAGAAAATCAGAGTTGGTTCTGAAAGGGACCCAATCTAAAAGCATAACTGAGGGAGTTCATCATGGCTCAGCGGAAATGAATCTGACTAGTATCCATGAGGACACAGGTTTGATCCCTGGCCTCACTCAGTGGGTTAAGGATCCAGTGTTGCCGTGAGCTGTGGTGTAGGTCACAGACTCGGCTTGAATCTGGTGTTGCTGTTGCTGTGGCTGTGGCAGAGGCCAGCAGCTATAGCCCTGATTTGACTCCTAGCCTGGGACCCTCCATATGCTGTGGGTACAGCCCTAAAAAGACCAAAAACAAACCAAAAAAAAGCATAACCAAGTGCCTCAGGCCAAGCAGGTTTGGGAGCCACATAGAAGATAGCCCTTCAAAGGCCAGCAGCCCAGCCCCAGGGCATCTGTCTGCTCCACTACTCCCGTCTCTGCCAAGCAGAGATAAAACCAGAAGAAAGTAAACGTTCAGAGCAGAATTATTCAAATAGCCAAAATCGGGGAATAGCCCCTGTGTCCACTGGCAGATTAATGGATGAACAAATGTGGTCTTTCTTTGCAATGGAATATTATTCAACCATGAAAAAGAATGTGATTCTGAAGCATGGACTACAGCATGGGTGAACTGTGAAAACACAATGCTGAATGCAAGCAGCTGGATACAGAAGGAGATGCTGTGTAATTCCATGTATATGGAATGTCTGCGACAGGCAGATTCATAGCAACAGGCAGTAGATTAGAGGTTGTTCGGGGTAGGGAGGAGGGGAAGTGGGGGAGTTACTCCTTAATGCATGTGGAACTTCTGTTTGGGATGATGAAAACTTTTGGAAGGAGTAGCGACGGTTGTGTAGCATTATAACTGTAATCGGTGACACTCAATAGTGCACCTCAAAGTGCTGAAATGTCAAAAGTTGGTTAGGTTTTTTTTAAAATGTTAAATGGTTATTTTACCACAACAAACAACAGTAAAAGGAAAAAAATGTGGAGGGACCTTCAGCAAAGTAACCGTGTGATGTTGGGGAGAGGAGATAGAAACAGGGTGGTGGCTGATGGCTCCCTTTTCTTCCTGAAAGATTAGAGTTCAGAGTTTGAAAACAATATCGTGCCTGAATCTGGGCAGAGGATCAGCACGCAGAACAGCGCTGACTTACAAGCCTGTCTCCCTGACCCCCAGGCGCCACAGCTGACAGCCCCGCTGCTGGCCTAGTCTAGTGATCACTCTCCTCCCAGCCTCTGTGCTTCTGTGGGTTCTCTAGTTGCTTCACCCTAAAGGCTCTTAGGTTTTTAGCAACAAACGGTTTTGGAAGAGACTTTTTTTTTTTTTTTGTCAAGGAACCCTCTTGATATTTGTATAATAGTCAAAAATAGACATCTTGCTTTGAAAAATCATTAAAACAGGGAATCAAGCCCTTTTAGAACTGGAGGCACTATTCCCTTTGCAGAACGAAGCTCTGCATCACTTAGTGGCTTTCTACCCCTGAACCTCCCAACCTGCTCCGCTGGTGACATGTCCTGTTTGCAGATGGTTGACAGGGCTGCGGTTCACATGTTAGTCCAGATATTCTGTATACTGTGTGTGGTTTCCAGACTGGAAAATAGCCCAATGATGTTTTGAAACTAGAACCCAGATTCAGTGGCTTCTGCACCATCCTGATCATTAATGATCAGTCTAGGGCTTGGCCCTCCTCCCTGTACACCAAGACTCTTTCCTTCATGGCATCTCAACATGGCCCATGGCCCATGCCCCCTGCACCCAGCCCCCTCCCCCACCCCATCCCAAGCCAGCAGAGGCTCTTCCCTACTTCCTGTGAACCCAGAAGAGGATGGATTTTGAGCATCCCAGGCAGGCTAGGCAGGAGCTGTCACTTCATTCTCCATCAGAGGCACCGGCTACATTGCCGTCTTGGACCACCAACCTGCCCGAGGTCCAGGTTGTGAGTCCAGGCTTGGGAATGGTTTTGCTAAAAAGCCCTTAGCTCTCTGTTTATAGTCACCAGGCAGTGCTATTTTCACTCATCCATCGTGGAACATGGATCAGAGGATATTGCGGCAGAGCCACACAGATATCGTGAATGCCCTGTGTTTTTGTTGCTGAGTTCAAGATAAGTTTCCTCTTTGCTACATTCACCTTATGAATGCATATGCGTCCACCCTGCGGTCCTCACGGCCTCTCTCCGAAGTCTAGTTCTGCTACCTGCCCCTCATTTCATAGGACAGATATAATACCATTTGGCGCATGGTGAGGAGCCACAATTGCTAAGAATCTCACATTTGTGTTTTTATGCCTCCTATTAAGGTATGCATCTGATGTGCACACAATTTCTGACAGAATTCAGGTAAAAGAAGTGTCCAGGTAACAGAAGGACTGAATAAATCATAAAGGAAGGTTTTTCTTTTTACAGCTAAATTGTCCAAAGTCAGTTTTTATTTTTTCCAGTTCATTCCAAGAACAGTTTATTTGGGGGCTTCCAGCCAGTCAAGGCCACTGTGGTACATTGTTTGCTGAACATGTCCCATGTATCTTGAAGCCGGACGTCCCCAGGGGTGGTGTGTTGCTTTCTGGTGTCAGTTATCTGGTGCTGAGCACTTTTCATTGATCACCGCCTTTACGTTCTAAGTCACAGAGTTTGATTGCAGTGACTGAAATGTCAACAGATGTTGAAGAGTAAGGCAGGTTTTCCGACAGGTGTAAGTCGTCCCAAGCGTGGGCGTGAGGGAAGCTGGCGATAACATTGGCTGCTGTTTACAGAGAATCACACCATTTGGAAGTGTGGCTGTTGACAGAGAATTGGGACCTGCCATTCTGTTGGCCCCATGCCTTCCCCAGTCCCTATCCACTGCAACAGCTCTGCAGCCTCCAAAACTGTGGTGAAAAATAAAATACACTGTCAAATGAACTTCATGCTGGAACCCCAGGTAAACAGGAGTGGGCTGCAGGAGGAGTTTTGACACAGTATTATTGTGTGGTGAATTAAACCCAAGCAACTTCTTACGTATACACGCAAGTAGGCGTTGTCTTGATTTTATGGGCTGTGTCGGTTTTGAAGAGAAGGCAGGAAATCTGCTGGTTGTATCAAAAAAAAGGTCTTCCTGGAGTTCCCGTCGTGGCGCAGTGGTTAACGAATCCGACTAGGAACCATGAGGTTGCGGGTTCGATCCCTGCACTTGCTCAGTGGGTTAACGATCCGGCGTTGCCCTGAGCTGTGGTGTAGGTTGCAGACGTGGCTCGGATCCCGCGTTGCTGTGGCTCCAGCGTAGGCTGGCAGCTACAGCTCCGATTGGACCCCTAGCCTGGGAACCTCCATATGCCGCAGGAGCGGCCCAAAGAAATAGCAAAAAGACAAAAAAAAAAAAAAAAAGGTCTTCCTAGCAATAAATGAGGGTAGGATGGGTTACCATCGCCAGGGTAGCAGATGCAGTGGGCCCTCGGCTCATGCCCTAGTCTTGTGGTTCTCTACCGGCTAGGATGAGCTGGAATGAGCTTACCTGTGTTGAATGTATCACATTTTGGGCAGAGCCCAGTATGTCCCCTGCACGGAGGCAATGGCAGTGTTTTCTGAGGGGAATCCGTGGGCCAGACACATGGGGGAGCCTGCACCCTTTTCCCCAAGCCTCTTCCAGGTTTTTCCCTCTGGGGCAAATAAGGACTTGAGGGAAGCCTGCCAGGTGTCAGCCCCCTGGGTGCCTGGGCCCCTGTGGGAACTTGGGCTCTCTCCCCTTCATTTCCTTCCTGGGCTTTTCGTTTTCCTTCCCGGATGAGGTTTGTTTCATTAGCTCCCCACCCTTTGCCCACCCATAGGAGAGGGATGCCGGCTGGTTACCCAGTGTGGACGGGACAGTGCTGCCCCTGCCCCCCGCCCCCGCCTGCCCTGTGGCTGACCTGAGGGTGGCTGTTTCTTTGTCTGAGTGCTTACTGGTCTCATACTGTGTTTCTCTAGGTTCCTGTAACTGCTAGGAGCCCACTTTTAAGGTTTCTGACTTCTACTTGTTATCTACTCTGCTCTCGAAAAAAGGGTACTCTCTCTCAAGCTCTCATGGAAGCAGCCACTGGAAGAGTCGTCCAGCTTCTTGGATGCCTCACCTGTCCTTGTGGGTGTGGTCATCCTCCCCCGGTGACTCAAATGGTCCCTCTGCTTTCCTGTTGTTGTTCATGTCTGTTGTTCTAAGCCCCACTAAAATCTGTGACTGTGACGCTGCCCCTGTCCTGGGCAGGGCCTTGGGGAGACCACGGTGGTGCCTGCTGGGTGGGAAGCAAGGCCAGGCTGAGAAGAAAATAGACGCCCCCTTCAGAGGAGAAGGGGCCTAGTGGGCCCCCAGAGCGACAGGTCTGAGATCCAAGCAAGTTCCTGCTACCACAAGCTTCCTTTTACTACAAAGCAGAAAGGTGGTCAAAAGAACCACCACTACAGGCCTGTGAACCCTGCTGCCCACTTCTCTGGGCCTGCACCCCACACCTGACCTCTAACCCACCCCCAGTAAATCTCAGTGTGGCCAGCAGGTCAGTCACCTTTGACACGTAGCAAGAGGTCTGTGGAGCAGATGGCACTGATGTTCCAATAAAGCAACGAGGGCTCTGCTGAGCTGGAGGCGGCTGGGGGCTAAGGCTTTAGTTGGCCTCTGTGTACCTTCGAATAACCACTTTGGGAGCCAGGGGACAGTTTGTATGGCAAGTCTGAGGTTTGCCGTGGAGAGAAAGCAAAATAAATAATGAAGAAGGAAATCCCCATTTATTTATCGGTTCTTATGCAAGGCAGTTGAATGGCTCCTTTTATTCTGAGGTTAAGATTTTTCTTTTCTTTTCTTTCTGTTACCCTAACCCAAGTCATAGAAAAGACCAAAGAGGTAGAAGTCCTTACTCACAAGTCAAGTTTCTCTCTTCTTTGCAGACCTGAACGGAAGCGGAGGGAGGTCATGCAGGTCGCCAACACCACCATGTCCAGCCGGAGCAGAAACACCACAGTGGTGGACACCTACAATGTCACGGACCCAGAGGAGCTTGAGACAGAGTACCCTTTTTTTGAGAGCAGAGTGGATAACAAGGAGAGAACTGTCATTTCCAACCTCCGGCCTTTTACTTTGTACCGAATTGACATCCACAGCTGTAACCATGAGGCTGAGAAGCTGGGCTGCAGTGCCTCCAACTTTGTCTTTGCAAGAACCATGCCTGCAGGTATGGTGTGATCCAGTCACTCCATTCCTAATTCACTCACAGCCTTGATTTGTACAGATGGAGGCTGACACCCAGGGCAATGACCCTTACTCTCAGTCCTGCTTATTAAAGAATGAGTGGTCTTTTGTAGGCAGCTCACTAGTCCAGCAGCCCAGGAATGGAGTTCATTCATAGCAACCCCACTCTCTCCCCAGTCTCTCCATACAGAGTGCTTGAGAGCAGGGAACTCAATTCAGGGTCTACACTTTCCCTCTCCTTGGTTCATGTTGTGCATTGCCGTGGGCCCTTTTTTTTGCCCATTTATGCAAAGGGAAATTTGCCAGGTCTCTCCTGAGTTCTCAGAGATTCTGTGAAATCCTCAGTTGGCTGCCCTGAATCAAAGTGAGTGTAGCTCCTGAAGGTCAGCTCCCAGAGCAGCTTCGCGTCCTGCTTGTTTGGTCCTCACCTTCCTCTTCTTTTAGAAGCTACCTGTGGCCCAGACAGCAAGCCATCCACCTTTAAGGATGGATGAACTGCCTAGTTGGCTTCCCTGTGGAGCTGGCAAAGTGGCATAGAGGCTGCGGTCCGGGAGCAGGGCCTCCCTGCCCTGGTTCTGGCACCTACATGTGGCCACCAGCCTCTCCAGCCTTAGTCTCCTCACCCTTCCAGGCAAGACATAGCCCAGCTACTTTCTCACAGCCTTTCCCATCTGGAACTTTCAGTGACTTATGCTCACCCTTGGGTTTAATCGCTTTAAGAAGCAAAAGCAAGAGAGCAGGCACCCCAGCCTCACTGGGCAGCTAGAGGACTCACTGATGAGGCGGCGAGCTTGCACTCAGCACCAGTGTCCTTGCAGGTGGCTCGGGGACCATCCTTCACGCCTGTGCAAAAAGCATGCATCTGCCTTGCGCAGCTGCAAAGCGTGAAGTGTCCAGTCTGGCCTGGAGGTGGAATATCTGCTTCTGCTCACTCAGTACCTTCTCAGTGCTGCCTGTGTTTGACGGCATGGTAAAGAAGCTGAGTACCAGAAATAAGACAATTGGGTTGCTGAGGTTTTTCTCCTGTGCTTGATAGTAGGCTTTTTTGTTGGGGGCTGGGGAACAGGGAGGGTATGGTGGCATCTTGAAACTTATAGGCCATTGGGTTGCTTCCAAAACCCTTGCTGGAAGTTCCCATTGTGGCTCAGTGGTAAAGAACCTGACCAGTATCCACTGAGGATGTGGGTTCAATCCCTGGCTTCGCTCACAGCATTGCCCTGAGCTGTGGTGTAGGTAGCAAATGTGGCTTGGATCCCACGTAACTGTGGCTGTGGTGTAGGCCGGCAGCTGCAGTTCCAATTCGACCTCTAGCCTGGGAATCTCCATATGCCACGGGTACAACCCTCAAAAGGAAAAAAAAAAAAAGAAACCTACTGTGTATGTGAGGTCAGGTCAGGAGAAATGAACGCAGGTACCGTCTGCAGTCCTGTATGCATGGTTGAAGAGGGTATTCTTAGGTTTAATCCAGCATTTTTTGTCTTTTTTGGGGGACTTGAGTCTAACTTCATTGCTTGTTTCAATTGTTGCACAGAAGGAGCAGATGACATTCCTGGGCCAGTGACCTGGGAGCCACGGCCTGAGAACTCCATCTTTTTAAAGTGGCCAGAACCTGAGAATCCTAATGGATTGATTCTAATGTATGAAATAAAATACGGATCACAAGTCGAGGTAAGACTGGGGCAGTGGCCTATGTCTGGATATGTTTCCAATACAGGTGATGGCATATGTTCCAGTGTGACACAGGGCACCTCCTGCTTAGCTTAAGACTTTAAACAATAAAATAAGGAGGTGAGGAGTTCCCTGACATTGTCACTGCTGTGGCTCAGGTTCAATCCCTGGCCCAAGAACTTTTGCATGCAGCTAACAAATAAAAATAAAAATCAGGAGGTAAATCATTGAGGATTTAGGTCTTTCTCCCAACTCCATTCTCTTTGAGGATTTCTCAGAATGTGCAAGGAGCTGGTTTACTCTCATCCTCAAGAAACTATTTCTTCACAGAAAACCAGCTTTCAACCTGGAGTAGATTGGCCTTAAGAACTTAGTCTTTCTGGAAGTCTTTTTAGCTAAAGAAATAAGGTTTGGTTAGAGCTTGGGTGTGCTCACAGTTCCTGGAGGGCTGCCACACTGTACAACTGGGTGTTTTCCCTTTCACTGCAGCTCTGGGTCACTGTTGAGTGGGAGGTGAGGGGCGAGGTAGCAGTAGTCGCCCATTTCCCCAGAATGTGTGGGAGATGGACGCAAACGCAAATGTTTATTTCCCCAGGATCAGCGGGAATGTGTGTCCAGACAGGAGTACAGGAAGTATGGAGGGGCCAAGCTGAACAGGCTCAACCCGGGGAACTACACGGCCCGGATTCAGGCCACCTCTCTCTCCGGGAATGGGTCATGGACGGAACCTGTGTTCTTCTACGTCCAGGCCAAAAGTAAGGCTTAAGGAGGGAGCAGCTGGGAAGACTGAAAGCAGGTGGGGCCGGGACTGGGGAAGACTGGCTGGTCGTGGCTCTCTGGTTTTCTAATTTCCGGTGGCCAACTTTCAGAAGAGTCATGCTTCTGCCAGCACCTTGTCTGGGAGCTCAGGCTAAGGAGCTGCCACGCCTGGAGTCCTTACCTCATCTGATGGGCAGCGAGAGACTCTGAGTCCCTCTTTTGAGGGAGACAGCCAGGGGCTTTTGCTCCCAACTTGGTTTACGTCCAGAGCATTTTACAAAGTACTGAATTGACCATCCTGCCTCCTGCCTCGTCAGGGATGCTGGTTGGGACTCAGGCTCAGGGCTCTCAACCATAACGGGTGACAGAAACCTGAGGGCCTTCAGGTCCAGTCTGCTCCAGAGCAGGCAGGAGTCGCCAGGATAGCATCCCAGGCTGAGACATGGCCCTCATCACTGCTCATCGGTAAGATACAGATGCACTTTTATTTTTATTTTTTGGTCTTTTTAGGGCCGTACCTGTGGCATATGGAGGTTCTCAGGCTAGGGGGGCTCCAATCAGAGCTGTAGCCACCAGCCTACGCCACAGCCACAGCAACCCCAGACCCTTAACCCACTGAGCGAGGCCAGGGATCGAACCTGTGTCCTCATGGATGTTTGTCAGGTTCGTTAACTGCTGAGCCATGACAGGAACTCCAACTTTTGTTTTGTTTTGTTTGTTTGTTTGTTTTTTGACTTTCTAGGGTCACACCTGCGCACATGGAGCTTCCCAGGCTAGTAGTCAAATTGGAGCTGCAGCTGCCGGCCTACACCACAACCACAGCAACACAAGATCTGAGCCACATCTGCAACCTACACCATAGCCCATGGCAACGCTAGATCCCCAACCCACTGAGTGAGGCCAGGGCTCGAACCCAGTACTCATGGATACTAGTTAGCTTTGTTTCCGCTGAGACACGACGAGAGCTCCCACATGCACTTCTAAAGCAGCAATGTACATCGAAAGCACGTGGCACTTGCCATTTGACACAGAGACTGGGCCATTTTGTACGTTTGTGCTCAAACCTTCGACAGACAGAATTCTTAAGAGGCCATTCTCTGTGAGGATTTTAGATTTTAAAACTGAATTTTATAAAATGTATGAGCAGCACAATAAGGGCCCTGAACTTGCTTGGCCAAGAAAACTCAATGTTTTCATTTGGTGACGTAAATATCCCTTTCTTTCTTTCCATATTGAGTTTCTACTGTTTTGTATTAGAAACCAATATTTTTTGGGGGGGCACACCATGATATGGAAGTTCCCAGGCCAGGGACTGAATCCGAGCCGTGGCTACAACCTACGCTACACCAGATCCTTTTAATGTACTGCACCAGGCCGGGGATCAAACCCGTGCCTCTGCAGCTGTCCACGCTACTACAGTTCTTAATTCACTGTGCCACAGCAGGAACTCCTAGAAACCAAATTTTTAAGATTATTTCATGTTCAGATAATGGAGTCAAATTTGACATAACACTGTGTTCCTTACTGCTTCCGCAAGAAAATGCAGCCCTGCTTTGCTTTGTGGTGCTACTTTTGGGTCAAGTGAGCACTTTCCACTGCCCTGGTCCCTCCTGGTGTCCGTATCTGTGCTGCTGTGGTGTGGCGTCTGAGTTTTTAAATTCAGGATGCAATCGATTGAGCAGTCCACCTAGGTTAGCACCTAATAGTCAAAGACATGCCTGGTATTTGGAAATCCACATAGTGACAGATACCAAAAGCAGAATCGGGGGGTGGATAGAATTGCAGACCTTGAGGCAGGATTTTATGAGCCTGGCACTGTGTGAGGGGTAAACAGATGCTTAGGCAAAATAATTCCATCAACTACAATAGTCTGAATTCTCCATGTGGTCCATTTAACCTACTCATTCCAGTTGGCTGGTGCCACCCACTCCATTGCTGGAACTTTCAACAGTATTCCGGGAACCCTCTCCAAAGAAGTGGCTTGCTTTCTCCCCTCCCCCACCACCTCCACATCCATCCCTTAGGAGCAGAGCCTAGGTTTAGAGGCCTGGCGTGCTGTGTTCTTTAAAACAGCAGCATTGGCTTCTGGGGTTCAGTGACCTTGGCTTATACCCAGAGATAACATATTCCTCTCTACCACTGCTTCCCCATTTTTAACCCTGTGAGTGCTAGAATGCTAATGGGAAACCCAAGAACCCCTCTGATGGCACCTTTCCAGCAGAAGTTGGCACACACCGCAAGGAAATTAAATCTGCGTGGCCTGCTTTACCATCAGGAAGTTTTTCCTCATGTCAGACAAGACTCTCTCCTGCTACGGTTGAGTCTCATTTCCTCCTATTTAATCCTCAGAGGAGACAGAAGCTTTGGAAGCTTTCTGGCAACAGCTCTCCTTTTAGGAACACTTGGTGTGCTTGAATACTATTAAATTACTCTTCAGGCTTTTCTCCTCCAGACTAAATAATCTCAGGTTTGTGGCCTTTTCTCATAGCCCAGTCTCATGGACCAATTTTCTAACCATTCAATCAGTTTGTTCTTCCTTGGCTGTGTTCCAGTTTCTCCATGTCCCCATTGAAATGTGAAACTCAAAAAGAACACAGTACAACCTGACCAGTAGTGTAAGTGATAGAAATATAAGAAATCATCCTCAGGGGACAAAAAGAAGCTCCACTAGCTTCCCAAAGGCAATGTTAACTTGCAAGTATTCTCACAAATTAGGAAATGTAGCAGCCTGCATCCATTTTTAGAGCTGCTTGATTAAAAAAAAAAATTTTTTTTTTTTTTTTTTTTTTTTTAGGACTGCACTTCGAGCATATAGAGGTTCCCAGGCTAGGGGTCAAATCAGAGCTGCAGCTGCCGGCCTACACACAGCCACAGCAATGCCAGATCTGAGCCACGTCTGTGACCCACACCACAGCTTGTAGCAATGGTGGATCCTTAACCCACTGAGGGAGGCCAGGGATAGAACCTGAGTCCTCATGGATCCTAATGGGATTTGTTACCACTGAACCATGACAGGAACTCCAGATAAAAATATTTTTAAGTAAAAAAATGAAAAAAGCTTAAATAGTCCTTAAAGAGTGATAACATTAGTAGAGTTAACAGCAAAATAATCGACGGGTGAATTACAATAGCGGTACCTTGGTCCCCAGTGAGTTCCAACCTCACTTCCACATGGACACTTCGACTTGGGAGTCCCAGGGCACTTGGGACCCCTCATACACAAAACCAGAATCACAGGTGCTCCCTTCAGAATCTCTCTGCTTGTTCCTAAGCCCAGTCAGTGGTCCAGTAATCCACTTGTCACCCCAGCCAGGAATCTTACAGCCATCCCTCACCTTTCCTTCTCACCTGCCACCCATTTCACAATCAAGCCCCCCTCTCTTTGATTCTGCCTCCAAAATAGCTCTGGAATCCGGCCTCTGTTATCACCACCATCACCACCTCAGCTCAGAGCCTCCAGGGCACTTGCTTCGTGGGGAAATTGTGAACTGGGGGTGCAGAAAGCCTGGGTTCCAATACCAAGGCCATGGCCCACCAACTGCCTGTGTGACCCTGGGTTGGGGGAGGCCTTCACCTCTGAACCTCTCATTTGTAGGAAAGAAGTAGTGATTTCTTGGTGAGGTCTGAGCTGGGTGAAGCAGAGCACGCCCAGGGCCCCTCCCACCCACTGCCCACACATCTCTCCACTGCCAGCCCCTCGGGCCGTCCTCAGGCACAGCCAGCAATCCCTGCACAAATCCCCAGTTCACCTCGGGGCTGGAAAGCTCTCACCGGTGCCTCAACCTGCACAATGAAGCTCAGACTGCTCAGCTTGGACAAGGGCCCTTGGGAGCAGCCCTGCTTTCTTTCCAGTATCATTTCCACCCACCCTCTGTGCTTGGAGAGCTTCCCCTGACTCCCTTCCCCCCCTTCCCTCCTCCACCTTTGCACCCTCACAGTCAGGCACTCCACTTGTCTGGCTGTTAGGCTACCTACAGATGTGTTGATTTCCAGCGTCCGGCAGAGTTTTCAAGAGTAGGGATCGGTGTTCAGCCTGGCATCTGTCATCGGAGTGCTGGGGACACATATGTGGCACCAGAGGTGGGTGAGGAGCAAGCGCTGCAGAGAGCTCTGGGGTCCCAGACTTGTAACTATAGACTCTGATGTTTGGGGAGAACTCAGAGCAGCTTTGGCCAGGGGTGGCATGCAGTTACTTTTTTTTTTTTTTTTAAATTGTCTGTGGAATGGTCTTAATACAGATAAAAGTCAGTGCAGCTTGAGCACTATGCACGTAAGAACCTCAGTTCATGGAGTTCCCGTCGTGGCGCAGTGGTTAATGAATCCGACTAGGAACCATGAGGTTGCGGGTTCGGTCCCTGCCCTTGCTCAGTGGGTTAACGATCCGGCGTTGCCGTGAGCTGTGGTGTAGGTTGCAGACATGGCTCGGATCCCGCGTTGCTGTGGCTCTGGCGTAGGCCGGTGGCTACAGCTCCGATTGGACCCCTAGCCTGGGAACCTCCATATGCCGCGGGAGCGGCCCAAGAAATGGCAATAACAACAACAACAAAAAGACAAAAAAAAAAAAAAAAGAACCTCAGTTCATTTTATTTTAGCAAATATATGCAATTCCACTAATAGTCACCAAACTGCATACAAACATTATTTTGCTTGAGCCCATCATTTGAACTATTATTTCAGAATATGCTGTGCTGGAGTTCCCACTTTGACAGAATGGGATTGGAGGCTTCTCTGCAGCCCCAGGACGCAGGTTCGATCCCTGGCCCAGTGCAGTGGGTTAAAGTATCCAGCGTTTTCGCAGCTTTGGCTTAGGGCACAGCTGCAGCTCAGATTTGATCCCAGGTGGGGGAACTTCCATGTGCCGCAGGTGTGGCCATAAAAGATTAAAAAAAAATAAAAAAAGACAAAAACACTGTGCTTTGGAAATAAAAATGACTCTACTCAGTCTGCATTCATTTCATCTTTTTTTTCATTTCATCAAACAACTCAGTGTTTCTTGCTGTTACTTCCAATACTGTTGACCACAGAACTCCTAGTTTGTGACTGGGCAGTAAAGAATTCTCAGGGATTTTTGTCATACTTCTAGCAAAATGTAAGCAGATGAAATGAGCAGTTTGTTCACCCAGTAACATTCTCTCATTTCCCCCTTATTTCTGCAGCGACATATGAAAACTTCATCCATCTGATCATCGCCCTACCAGTGGCCGTTCTGTTGATAGTAGGAGGGTTGGTTATAATGTTGTACGTCTTCCACAGAAAGAGGTGAGTGACTTGGTGAGAAGGTCAGACACTTTGCCATCTAACTGGTTTGATTTGAACCTGAGTTAAAGTCCACTTTTTAGGATTTTGAGGAACTATCTTATGTATCAGAAAACCCAATTTTTTTTTTTTTTTTTTTACTTTTTAGGGCTGAACCTGTGGCAAATGGAAATTCCCAGGCTAGAGGTTGAATTGGAGCAGCCGCTGCTGGCCTACACCACAGCCATGGGCAAAGCCGGATCCTTAACCCACGGAGCAAGTTCAGGGATTGAGGAATCTACATCATCATGGATACTAGTCAGGTTCGTTACCACTGAGCCAAAACGGAAACTCCAAAATGATCAAATGTTCTTCACAGAAAAATAAAATGTTTTCTAATGATTCAACAACAGAAAACACTTTCTTGGGAGTATGGGTCACTGCTCACACTGGTGGTTCTATCACAGATACTGCTGCTTATGCAAAGCTTTTTCAGTATTTTAACCCTATCCATCATATACGCCTTTCAGTTTCCAATGAGGTGAAGAAACAATGTTTCTGTACAAGCTCTAATCTGAGGCCACTGAAGAAGCCAAAAGAGGCAGCAAATGGGGTTCGCTTGTGCTTCAGTGGGATAAGGGTCCAGTTTTGTCACTGCAGCGGCTCAGATCGCTGCTGTGGCTCACATTTGATCCCTGGTCTAGGAACTTCCACTTGCCTCCAGTGCAGGCAAAACATGATATAGTAATAATAGCAATGACAATAATAAGCAAACGAGGCAGCAAGTGTCTTGCTGGCTCACCCTGAATCAGGAGTGTGATGAGAGTTGTCATGACAATACCCTCCCTTCCCCCCACAGCCCCTCTTGATCCTTAATGAAACAGAACAAATAAAATTGGGATAACAAAGATGAAAGTACATAGAGAAGCATGGGGATGTTTTTTGTTTTGTTTTGTTTTTTTTCCTCTAACCTAAATTTCATCCTTTTTGACAGAAATAACAGCAGGCTGGGGAATGGAGTGCTGTATGCTTCCGTGAACCCGGAGTACTTCAGCGCAGCTGATGGTGAGCCTCTAAACTGCATTCACTGCCGAGGGGCCCAGATCAGGAGCTCTGGGGAGTGTTAGTAATTGAGGGGGAAGAGGTTTGCATTATTTTGAGGTAGCTTTGGCCTCAGATCTGTCTCCATTAACAGTTTTTTTTTTTTTTTAAATCAAGAGTGTTGAGCAGTTCTCTGAATAGGTCAGAAATTCTGGTACCATCTGGGCTGCCCCAAGGAAAAGCAGGCTTCAGAGATGAGTATGGCCAGCACAGTAATCATTTTATTTAATTGCTTGAAATTTTATGCTAGAATGAAAAAAAAAAAAGCTGAATAATTGTCCACATCTACTTGGAGGGTATGCTGCAGCTGACGAAACAGTCCTTTTAAACTAGTTGCAGCTTGAGTTCTGTATCGTTACAATTGGCTTTGATCACCGAGGCCTCTCTGCTCTTTGTGTCTGGGGTATTTTCTGTTCATTTCCTCCTGACTGGGGTGGTACAACTCCGTCCCTCATGGCCCATTCGCATTCCCTCTGGTTCTAAGTCCTGAGGGCCATTCAGTTCAACGCTGAAGAGGTCTGGAGGTCTGACCTGGAAGCTGGCTTGCACTCAATGGCTCTCTCTTTTTTTCCTTTTTTGCTGTCTTGTCTTCCTAGTTTGCCAAAATCAAAACTTGTCAAGGTAAATCAGAGTGGGACATTGGTCAGTGGGTGCCTCTCACTGGCACTTTGCTGTAGACTTTCACAATGCCATCCCTTTTGATCCCAGAACCCCATAAGATGGATTTTCTGATGCTCATCTATCTGTCCATGGGGTAACAGGGCTCAGGGGAGAAACTTGCCCCGGTCACAGAGCCAGGTAGTTAAGTCAGGATGCCACAGCCCCGGCATCTTGTTGGCATGTGGCACAGTCGCCCTGGAGGAAGACTGTGAAGTCCTGGGGGCAGGCGGGCAAGCAGGCACACAGGAGGAGCTGGACCTCCTCTTCGTCAGGTGAATAAATAGTGCATGGGATGAGGCGGATGTGTTTAGGAAATATGTTTACCTCTCTCATGCTTTAGAAGTGGAAGTGTTTATTCAGGAGATGTGAAATAGAGTCACAATTATTCTCATTGCTTATCCTGATCAAATGAGAAAACGTGTGAAAACGTTGTGACAATGTCAAAGCACTATATAAGTGTATAAAGTTTTATTTCAGTTCCTGTTGTGGTGCAGTGGAAACAAATTTGACTAGGAATCATGAGGTTGGGGGTTTGATCCCTGGCCTCGCTCAGTGGGTTAAGGATCTGGCATTGCCGTGAGCTGTGGTGTAGGCCGGCAGCTGTAGCTCCGATTCAACCCCTAGCCTGGGAACTTCCGTATGCCGCAGGTGCAGGATAATAAGGACATTATTCCTCTTTATAGAAAGGTCTAGCAGAGCTGTATTTTTTAAATGCATATATGTGGACACCCACACACATACCTACACGTCTGTATATGAGACAGAGAACATTCTGGAAGGATCACACCAAACTTATAAGAGTAGTTACTTGTGGAGAGGATCTTTTTCTTTCATAAAAGAACAGTTTTTATGCATTGTTTGTATAAATAATAGGATTTTTTGGTAATCAAGGAAGGTGAGGAGTCATCACACACTTAACGGAATTAATAGGGGAAATGCAAGGCCGCTCCCCTCCTCTGTCAGTGTGGAGTGAGACTACTTCAGAGATGCTGCTCGACTTCAAAATAAAGCAGAGAAGATAGGCATTTGTGGCTTTGACTCTGCAGTACCAGAAAGTTTTTAGAGAGAACTAATACAATCCTATCAGACTCTGAGGACAGTTTTTTGTTTTTGTTTTTGTTTTTTTTGCTATTTCTTTGGGCCGCTCCCGCAGCATATGGAGGTTCCCAGGCTAGGGGTCGAATTGGAGCTGTAGCCGCCGGCCTACGCCAGAGCCACAGCAACACATGATCTGAGCCACGTCTGCAACCTACACCACAGCTCACGGTAACGCCGGATCGTTAACCCACTGAGCAAGGGCAGGGACCGAACCCGCAACCTCATGGTTCCTAGTCGGATTCGTTAACCACTGCGCCACGACGGGAACTCCTCTGATGGCAGTTTGAATTCAAATTTTGTGTTTTTCCAGAATGTTTTCATAATATGCCTTAAATTTTTTTTTTTTTTTTTTTTTTTTTTGTCTTTTTAGGACCGCAACCTGCAGCATATGGAGGTTCCCAGGATAGGGGTCCAATGGGAGCTATAGCTGCCGGCCTACACCGCAGCCACAGCAACTCGGGATCTGAGCTGCATCTGCGACCCACACCACAGCTCACGGCAACACAGGATCCTTAACCCACTGGGCAAGGCCAGGGATCAAACCTGCAAACTCGTGGTTCCTAGTCGGACTCGTTAACCACTGAGCCACAATGGGAATTCCAATAATTGTCTTAATTCTTTAAAAACAAAACAAAGAAGCAAAACCCAGGTCAACAGGTAGAAACACTATCACCTTATTTAACTTACTCTGTTCCGGCCTCCTGACAAGCATCTTAGAGCTAGTTTCCTCAAGGGTCAACAAAATGACATTGCAGTTCAGAAATGCTTTAAAAACTTTTCTCTCCAAAAGCTAATCTGCATGTCACCATTCTCCAGAGTGCACTGAAAATCCCCTACAGGGGAAAGCTGATAACATTGTGCGCATAAAACCTCTGCTGGCTGGCAGGGCTTAGGACTGCTGGCTGAAGCCAGGAGTTTCGGGGGTGGACTGCAGAGAAAGGATTGCCAGGATTGACTTCAGCCACCTCCTAAGGAGGAAATGTGTTTGGTTTTAACTCCATGTTTCATGGTGGCTACATAGTTAATTCTGATTAAAAGCAAGCCTGGATTTTCAGAGATAAATGGATATAGACAGCCTCTTTTTATACCTTCTGAGGGGGGGTTGGGAAGAGTGTAACCACTGGGTTGTCTTTCATACTTTCCCTCCTAAGCAGGCAGTAGCTTCCTCTCGGGGGCCACATGGATGGTGCGATCCTTCTGGGCAACTCTTGAACACACAGATATGTGCTATAATATACAAAAATGTATGCGAAAGAAGATTCTAGACTGATTAATATAGTCCATATTGGACACTCATTAGATGTGTAAATTGGTTGTATCTCCTGAGTTACAGACATCTTTCTTTTAAGACATCATTTAAAGGTACATACCTGGGACTTGGGGTTGTCGGAATATGGTTGTCAATCCCCTGCTTCTCTTACATCCACCTCAGGCTCAAGGTTAATATCTGAAAGCGTAACAGCAAACACAGATGCCATTCCAGGTTCCCAGTCCTTCTGCATTTCTGAGCCAGGACCAGCACTTTCCTACCAGCGGAGCCTGGTGGGAGTTCCCCTCTCAGGCAAGGACGAAAGCACAGAGCATTGGAAGAATGGGATTAGGATTAACATTTCTTATGGCGCTATAGACCAGGTTGATCTCATGTTAGTTCTCAGCCTACCCATCAGAGTTGTAGGATGGGTCCACTGTTTTGTTTTGTCTTTCGTTCCTCCCTCCTTCCTTTCCCTCTTTCTTTGTCCTTCTTTCCTGCACAGAATTATTCATTTATGTTCTTAAAACAAATTGCGTCTGACCAGAAGCATAGGCTGGAGAGGAAATCTTACCAGGCTTAATCATTATGAAGCCCCCCCACCCAGCCCATCACCCCAGTGGTGGGAGGTCCCTGGGTTCACAGAGCCCTGCCCCTCTGAGATGGTCACACTAACTGCCTTCCCCCACAACCTGGTGCTGGAGATCAGTTGCTTTCATATCTCATTCCACCCCCAGTGTCTCTGGCAAAGCCAGGGAAACTGTCTAGACCAGAGCAATGCTACCAGGGGAAATATAATGCCAGTCCCATAAGAAACCGCAATTGTTTCTAGTAGCCACATACAAAGTATGAAAAAGAAATGGGTGAAATAAATGTTGAGAACATTTTATTTAACTCAGTATATCCAAAGTACTATCAGTTTTAATATACAGCCGGTATAAAAATTACTGGAGTATTTATATTATTTTTGATACTAAGTCTTTGAAATCCAGCATCAAGTTTTATACTTAGAGCAACATCTCAAATTGGATGACCTCCTGGCTCTTCTGTGCTGTTGGTATCTTTGAATTACCTAGGAATCCTTGAAGACTTGAAATTCTAGTATTTAACTGAACAGTAGCCATGCAGAAACCAAGCCCATGGGAGACTCCAGAACAGACTGTGTCGCCATATCCTGACCTTCTTCCCTATGGGCTGTAGGAAGGGGCCTCTTGCTCCATGGCCGGGAGTTTCCCCAGAGCACCCCCAGCTCAGCTCTGGCCTCTCTCCCCAGTGTACGTGCCCGACGAGTGGGAGGTCGCCCGGGAGAAGATCACCATGAGCCGGGAGCTGGGACAGGGCTCCTTCGGGATGGTTTATGAAGGCGTCGCCAAGGGTGTGGTCAAAGATGAGCCTGAGACCAGGGTGGCCATTAAGACAGTGAATGAGGCCGCCAGCATGCGTGAGAGGATTGAGTTTCTCAACGAGGCCTCCGTGATGAAGGAGTTCAACTGTCACCACGTGGTGAGGGAAGGGCCCCAAGGGTTGGGGCCACCCTTATGGGTTTGCGACTCATCCTGTCTCTGTAGGATCCCTCTCACTGCTCAAGAAGGTTGGGGGGGATGTGCAGGTCCAGGGAGTCTGGTGCCACATCATCCAGGGTTGCTCAGGGTGGTCCTGGTGGGGTTGGGGGGCTGCGGGGGCTCACCCCCTGTCTCCTTCTCTTTCCCCCTCACAGGTGCGGCTGCTGGGTGTGGTGTCCCAGGGCCAGCCAACGCTGGTCATCATGGAACTGATGACCCGGGGGGACCTCAAAAGTTATCTCCGGTCTCTGAGACCAGAAATGGAGGTCAGTTTCAATGTTCACCGAAACGCCATGCTATCTGTTCCCTTTCCTCTAGAACCTTCCCCCAGGAGGTACTGTGTCTTTAAATCCATGCACTTTTCTTGCCATGTGCTTGGTCCTGGGTCCTTTAGAAGAGCGTGTTCCTTGACTAGAGAGAGACCTGTTTCACGCGCCTGTTCACACATGGCTTCCTTCATCCGCAGCAGATGATCTGCGTGGTGCTGAGGGTGGTCACGAGGCCAAGTGTGGACTGAGGCCCTGGGCAGAGTGGTCTATGACATGCCCACCCTCCGCTCTGCCCAGCGTGGGTCCCCAACTCCCCTGACTCTTAGTGCCTTTGCCCAGCTCACTGTGTTATACATAAGATAGCAGGAAGGAGAAAGCGTCATCATATGGGTTACTGGAGATGTGGCAGATACATTCAGGGCACCTCTGAAAAGTCTGAAACACTCAATTCCTTCATCCCCAGTCTTAGGTGCAGAATAAAAAATGTGCAACATGCTGGCTGTCTGCATGGAGTGGCTGCTTCAGGCCTCTGGGCCTCCGTTTCCTTATGTGCAAAATAAGAGGGTTAAACAAGATGACTACCAAAGTCCTTTTCAGACCAGAAATTCACTTTTAGATTTGTCACATTTAAAGTTGTTCTTTTTGGGAATTCCCACTTTGGCTCAGCAGTAACGAACCCGACTAGTATCCATGAGGATGTGGGTTCAATCCCTGGCCTCACTCAGTGAGTTAAGGATACGGCATTGCTGTGAGCTGTGGTGTAGGCCAGCAGCTACAGCTCCTGTTCGACCCCTAGCCTGGGAACTTCCATATGCCACGGGTGCAGCCCTAAAAAGAAAAAAAATCACCACAGATAGTCCTCGTAGCCTCTTCAGAAGTCAAATATATGGTCAAATATAGGGTTACACTGCTTCTCGAAGCCAGCTCTCTGCAGAAGCTAGTTCCTGACTGGGCAAAGCCACCATCCTCTGTGCATGGACCCTGGCCAGACACAGGCATGGCCCCAGGTCTTCATCCAGGCAGTGAACCAGCCTTGATTCCTGTGGGAAAGCGCCCAAGAGGAGCTTAGGCGTGCTCTCCCTGTGGCCCAGGGTTTGAGCTGGGAAGGGGACACGTGGGACCTGTCAGAGTAGGATGGCTTTGCCCCACTGTAAGAGCTCTCTGCAATCAGGGGAACCAGCTCAAGTTGGTTGCACTTATACAAGCACGTGGTGGTCAGCATTGAAACTGGGGTGCTGGTTGGTTTCTGCATTTTCAATTTTTTCGGTGGAGAGACTTAGGCACACCTTTTATATGAAACTCTTTTCTAAATGGATTTATTATTTGGGGATATTTCTCTTCAGTTCCAAAGCCAGTATGTTGCCCTCCTCTGCAAAGAGGAACCGTTTATTCCTGTTACTTGTCACTGTTGGATGTGGGGCTCTCCAGAATAAGCTTCTGCTGGACTTAAGTGAACTGTCAAGGGCTTGCTTTCCTCAGCACCCACGGAAAATAATAAGCCAAGGAATACCCCTCTGTAAAGTGAAAAAAAATAATCTCGATGTTTTTGTACTTCAGAAGAAAGTCGAGAAAGAAAAGGATTAAATAGTTTATAACAAAGCTTACGTGGGAAATAACTCGCCCAGGGTCCATTTGGCAAAGTCGTTTGCTTATTTCCACACGGTCTCTGTAATGTCCTTTCCCTCCTTTTCCCTGTAAAGACTTTGTAGAAATAAAAGGAACATACAGACTAATTGGAATTTGAGTATCTAGAATTCTTAACATCCAGAATTGCTTGTTTCACTTTGAATGATGTTTGCCACACCCAAAATAGAAAATGCTGGTCCCAAGTTGTGCTCATGGGTGCTTCTCTCTGCAGCTCTGTGTGACATGGTCAGAGGGCAAGTGCCGTGGCCTCCATGGCAGTACAGTCCTTCTGAGCCAGTCCAGGTTTCTTAGCAGTTGACCTGTGGTCTCAGATTGGACAAAGATGCAAACCCGGAAAGAATGCAGGGTGAGAAAAATTCCTAAAGTCTTATTGAATTTTTTTTTTCTTCATCTCCAACAGAATAATCCAGTCCTAGCACCTCCAAGCCTAAGCAAAATGATCCAGATGGCTGGAGAGATTGCAGATGGCATGGCATACCTCAACGCCAATAAGTTTGTCCACAGAGACCTCGCTGCCCGGAACTGTATGGTGGCCGAAGACTTCACAGTCAAAATCGGAGGTGAGCCCTTAACTTGCCAGGTCTGAGCCAGAACTAAACTCAGCATGTTTTTTAGGGACCAAGCAGGCATCGGCCTGCCTGTGGAGAGGTTTTCCAGAGCATCCTATGGATGCAGAGTCTTGTGCTTGGGAATCATGTGATTGTCTCCATTTGACAGTCAACTGCACACCTGGCCAGGCCAGGCCAGCTCTAATCCTGAGCAGGTGGGCACGGCAGTCCAGGTAGTGGGCAAGAGGGGCTGAGGCAGTGGTCCCTGAGGTCTCCTCAACTGACATTTGAGGCTTTTTTTTCCTCATTTTTAAAGTTTTATTGAAGTATAGTCGATTTACAATGTTGTGATAATTTCTGATGTATAAAAAAGTGATTCAGTGATACACGTACACACCTCCATTCTCCTTCAGATTCTTTTCCCACATAGATGATCACAGAATATTGGGTAGAGTTCCCTGTGCTATACAGCAGGTCCCTATTGGCCTGTCATTCTATACACCTCAGTGTGCATATGCCCATCCCCAACTCTCAGTCCATTCCTTCCCCTACACCTGTCCCCTTTGGTAACTATATGAGGCATTTCTTGGCAGAACAGTTCCAAGTATTGGTTCCAAAAATAATTGACAGTGTCCTCAGGCGATTTTGACTTGGGCCTTAAAGTCACCATCCAAACTACCAACAAATCCTCTAGTTTTCTAGCTCCAAGGACCATCGTCCCACTCTCCCCACCCAGCAACCCAAGGTCCATGGAGTTTCTAAGAGGTGAGGCCCCTATGGTAGATGCCGTGCACAGAGGAAGAACTACAGTCCCTCAGGGAAGACTCCTGACTTCTGGGTTCACATCCAGTCTAGTCAAGCTCTAAGCTTTTGATTTTTGTTGCAACCCTTACTTACTGCCTAACCAGCCTGCTGGCTAGACCCCTTGTTGCCACTGCCCACTGCAACACCAAGAAAGGGTCACGGGTGAGAATTGTACTTCAGCCTTTAGATTTGGTTTATACTTTGGTCCTTGAATCTGCCTGATGTTTGTAATCACCTATATGGAAAAAAAGACTGACTCATTTTGCTATACACCTGAAAAGTAATACAGCATTGTAAATCAGCTATACTCCAATAAAATTAAAACAAAACAAAGCAAAAAACGACACGAGGGCTGCCCAGGAACCACTGGCTTTTCCCACTGTGAGATGACAGTGGTTCAGAAAAATGCTAAATACTTATCCTGAGAAAATGTAGGAAGATTTTACATCCAAAAAGTATTTAAAAGATTCACCTGTCTAGCCCTTGACCTGTCTGTTCTAGAAATGCTCACCTTCCTTTTGCAGTATTTTTTTCCTTTAGCAAAGATTTTGAGTGACTATTTTGGCCCTTTAATGAGCAGTGAGTACCCCCTCCAGAGTGGTTTCCCAGGTAGGGGCTGTGTTTTTATCTTCACATGTAGGAGCTAGAGGTGATGGATACAGCCACATTGGAGAACAAATATCCTTAGTTACTCCTTCAGGAGCCATTGTGTGTCCCTGGATTTGGCCCTTTGAGGCATCCAATCATTTGATGTCCCTGAAAGTCTGAGAGGCTGTCCTGCCCCAGGACTCCCAGAGGAGAGCTGCTGCCTGGGCTTCCTCTGTGAACCCAGATCCCTTTCCCATCCCTCACGTCTCAGCAGGGCCTCACATTGTCGTTCCCACAGAGCTGGCAACCAGCTCCCCTTCCCCAACTGGGGAGCCAGCCAGCCACTCAGTAAATTAAGTCCAGATTCTGCCACTAACAGATGCAAGACTTGGGGCAAGTGTCTTAAGTTCTGTGAGCCTCAATGCGTTGACCACTGAAATGCGGATGATAACATAATAGACCCATGAGATGCTGGGAAGGTCTCAGTGCAGGAAAGCCCTGGGCACATACATGCCTGGCAGGGAGCAGGGCCTCAGGAAACGTCAGTTCCTGTGGCCTAACTCAGTTCCTCCTCCTTTTCTGCCCTGCTCTCCATCACAGCCACTTGCCATTTGCAGTCCACATCAGCCAGGACTCTATTTGCTGTTCAACCATGTGGCATATCTGTAGTGACACTTTCTTCGTATTTGCATTTTTTTCTTCCTAAAATTTGAAATTTTTATTTATTTTTTATTTATTGATTGATTTATTTTTGTCTTTTTAGAACCATACCTGCGGCATATGGAGGTTCCCAGGCTAGGGGTCCAATCAGAGCTACAGCTGCCGGCCTACATCACAGCCACAGCAACTTGGGATCAAGCCACGTCTGTGACCTACACCACAGCTCATGGCAACGCCAGATCCTTAACCCACTGAGCAAGGCCAGGGATTGGACCTGCAACCTCATGATCACTAGACAGGTTTGTTAACTACTGGGCCACGACAGGAACTGATGAAATTGTTCTTTTGAGTTAAGGAAGAAATATCTTTGTTCTTTTTCTGGGATTTCTTTTTTTTTTTTTTTTTCCTTTTTGTGCAAGAAAAAGCAAATCCTCTAATTTGCATGTCACTGGATTAATTCAGAGATAAGACTACAGCACTTCATTTTTATTCTTCACTAGGGTTCAAAAATATTTTTCCAGTGCCCGTGTCTCATGGATTACAAATATGACAAGCAATTTTACCAGAGGCAATTCGATGGCCCTTAGCATAGTACAAGGAAATTATGTTGGTTAACATCCAAGGAACTTTGTTCTCTGGTTTGCTTTGTAGCCTTACATCTTTGTGGCAGAGTTAGAGACACAAATGAACATTATAAGAAGGAAAGCGGGCCCTTTCTCCTGGGAAGGAGAATGGAAAAGTCCCTCTAAGAAAAGGTTACATGATTGAGTGGAAAATCAAAATCTGACAAAGAAGCAATAATTTAGGATTATAAAGCAAGCCTGCCATCAAACATAATTATGTGACATCTTCTAGAGACATGGAAAATGGAAGACATTTTCAAAAATGAGTGGGAGTATTATGTTGAAAAACATTATTGAGTAATAGCTTCAGGGGCCTAGTAAATAGCATCTCTTAGGCATCTCACCGTGTACTTTTTCTTGGTGAATTGGTACTCTCAATATTTTCCCCCTTGTTAGACAGTGAAACCACTTTCTTTCCTCTGATAATGAGGCAACACTACCAAGTAAATAAAAGCCAACATGCTCTCGGCCACTTGATCATGGTTTTCAACCACGTATAAATGACCTTTGCTCTACGCAGTACAGATTTTCTTGATAGACAACGGAAAGTGATCATTTGTAAGCTGTCTTTCTCATTTCAAATACCACGAGGGAACTACCTTTTTAAAAGAATCACACTGTTGGTGTATTTAAAGGCAGAGATTTCTGGGCCCTTGCCCGTCCTGTGACTCCTTGGTCATCCCTGCTGGTTTCTGCCTCATCAAATGGTAACACTGACACAGGGCTCCCCCTGCATCCAGTTTCCCTCGATGCCGGGTGTTGGCCAAGGGGGCCCTCCTGCGTCGGGGCACTGAGCCTCTCTGCTGTTCCCCACCCGCATAATAACCCTCACACCCTCTCTCCTCACAGATTTTGGGATGACGAGAGACATCTATGAGACAGACTATTACCGCAAGGGAGGGAAAGGGCTGCTGCCTGTGCGCTGGATGTCCCCTGAGTCCCTCAAGGACGGAGTCTTCACCACGCACTCTGATGTCTGGTATGAGAGGCACTCCTGTAACTCCAGCCCGGAGCCTCCACACATCCCACCAGCTCAGTCTCTTCCCTGTCCTCTCCTTTCCTCCTGTTTTCTGTTCAGTGTCACCCCGATTCCAGCTTTAGCTAAGTGTGATGTGGGCCACCCCCACGTCGTTGGCGTGTTCCTGTTGTCAGTGGGCATTTGTGGGATCTAAAGAATGTACAGGACCAATGTCTCTTTTGATGCTTAGCTGCTCACCAGGTGACTAGGAGCCCTGGAGACACAATACCTGGGGCCGGGCCACAGGGACATGCCAGAAAATGCCACCTCTTTTTGCTTCTCTCCCTACCTGCCTTCTCTCATCTTCTTTCGTGATAAATAGATGTGCCGTGGGGGTGGGGGTGGGGGGGCGGCCTCACCTAATTAAACCTTCAGGTTGCAGACATTGCTTAATCTAAACCTTAAGTCTTGGAGTCCTGAGGTATTCTCCTATTGGTCTCGTCTGCCGTATGTTCTCTTCCAGTGAGCACCCATGGCTGTTGGCCCGGGCACGGGATGGAAAGCAAGATGTCTCCCTTAGTCACGACCATAGCTGGGGGGAGAAGGCGTGTCAGCTGAGGGTGCAGAGGATTCCCCAGTACTACTATTTATTGCAGTTTCTCAGCAATGTTGTGGACAGGTCATCAGGTTCTGAAATCCGACTGGGGTTCTTGGCAGGCGAAGGCCCTGGCCCGTCTGCCTTCTAGAACATCAGCTAGTTTCTTAGCTGTCCCCTAGGGAGATCCCATTGCTGATGTGTCACAGAAATGGTAGTTGTTTACTCCCACTGTCTGGATGACCACACAGAGGAGATATTTAAATAGTGACCGACATCAGCTTTGGTGTTGTTGGGTTTTGTTTTGTTTTATTTATTTTTTTTAAAACTCATGAACCTGTCAGAGTTCAAGGGCCCTGGATCCTATTTTGAAGACAGGTGCAAATTGGAAATAGCATTTGAATATGACCCACCAAGGCATGAGTGCTTCTTGAGCTCAAGTATGAGATCTGTTTTGCAATCAGCCTCTTCAAGATGATTCTCTCTTTACGGTCAAATCCAAGTGTTCAACACCATTTTTAGATAGAGAGCTGACGGGGGATGTCGGGTCTGGGTCCACATGTGAATCTGTTTATTCTAGGATCCGTGCTTCCAAAAGCGTTGAGGTCAGTGTACAGTGCAATAAAATGGAAAACTGTGAGAGCCAGGGAAAACAGAGGCAGGGCAGGAAGATAAAACTAGAGTTGTTAATAGCTCACAGGCTAAGTTGCCTCAAATGCTGGTTAGCAGTTACTGTGACAGGCAGCAACAAAGGGAAAGAGAGGGTATTCTTGGCCATTTCTCCCATTTGATGACCTAGACATTACAAACCAGTATGGAAAAAAAAAAAAGATATATACATATATAAACAAGAGTAGGGATTTCAATATTCATTCCATTCAATGTTCAGGCATGGACATTTTATTTTTAAACACATCCTTTGAGGATAACATTTTGGGTGCAGGGGGCAGGCTGGACCATGGAGAATACAGAAGCTATCTCTGCTTCCCAGGGTCCAAAGTTCTCCCTCCTGAAGGAATGGGAACCATTTTTGAGTGTATTTGGTGGCCCAAAACAGTCATCCCTAAACAGTTAAAATCTCAAAAGAAATACAAAGAATTGTGGAAGAGACCCTAGAATTTTAGAACTGGAAGGTGTTCTGAGGTCAGGACCAGCCCCAAACCCCATCCACAGCATCTCTGACAGCTGGTTGTTGAACTTCTGCTCGCCTCTCTCCAGGGACCGCTTATTCCTCTCTCACAGACAGTCTGAATCCTTAAGATGCCCTTGTGTTTTGCAGGTTTTTCTCCTGTTAAGCTTAAGTTGACCTCTCGCTGACACCCCTTTGGCCCTCTTCCCTAGAACACAATTTCACACTCGGCTCTGTTTTTGATAAGACAAGCCTTGGAGTCACAAGGAAGTGGTCTCTTTGCTCTCCTTGGAACATCTCCAGATTTTCCTGCTATCCTTCCAGATGTCATTCCCAGGCCCATGGGCATTGTGTTGTTCCTCCTATAGCTCCCTTGTACCACTGTGTCTCTGCAAATGGTTCCTTTGGGTTAGAAGATACAAGTGTGCCTTCCAGGCAAGGAGGAAACCAGGCAAGGACTGGGAAGGTGGAACCCACAGCTTGAAGGTGTGTTCCCTTCCTGGGCTTCTGAATCACCCTACAACAGTTTTCTTTTCTTGACTTACTAAGAAGCTTTCCAAATGGCAACAAATACCCAGGGCTGATTGCTCCCTCCTAGAGTTATTTGCTTCTGCAGTGACTAATTAAGGAGCTCCCTGGTGGCTCAACAGTTTAAGGATCTGGGGTTGTCACTGCAGTGGTATGGGTTCTATCCCTAGCCCAGGAACTGCCACATGCTGTGGGCATGGCAAAAAATGAATTAATTAAAATAAAAATTTAAAAAAAGCTAATTAACATTAGCAGAAAATGTGGCTGTCTCTGCTGTAGGTTTCCATTTGCTGGTGGGTGGGACATTGACACAATCCTGTCCTGGTGTAAGGAGGTGTCATTATTGAATGCTGATCTTCACTAGCACTGGAATTGAGAGGAAACTCACAGCCTTACTTGGGGAAAACAACCCTAGTGCTCATCATTAAGAGAGACTTCACACAAAGGCATCTGTCTAACGTTTAAAGAAGATATCCACAAAATTCAAAACTTGGTTTTATATGAAGGCATTCATGCCAGTGCCACACTGTAAATGACCTGCTCTGGAAAACCATGTGGCTTGCCTGTTTCTCAGTCTCTGGCTATGTGGCCTTGGTCAAACAATGGGGCATCTGTGGGCTTGGGTTGCTCCATCTATGAGATGAGGCCTGAACAGGGACGTTGGCAGACCCTCCTTAGGCATTTAAATGGCCCCTGTGACAACTGGTGATGCCAGGGAGGCTTATTGGTATTGGGCAGAGATGCTTTATAGCTCCAAACCTTGGGGCAGAAAAATGGTTGACCCCAGCTTGTCATGTCCTGTGAGGGATGAGGAGATTCTAGGACCAGGTGGCCCTCACTGATGAGTGATACTGTCATCAGACCAGAGTCACTCCAGGGAAAGCCTTCATGGAGAGTCAGGTGTGTTACTGGATGTGTTCTTTCCTATGTGATCGTGAGGACCTGGCATGGCCCAGACCTAGGGCTCAGGACAGGGTGCCCGGAGACACTGTTCTGGTCCCTGAGGGCTGAAGTCTTGTGGAGAACAGGAAGTAGCCCTGACAGGCTGGCCTCATGGACCCCTTTGCAGGAGAGAGGGAGTTATGGGGCATCCTGAAGTGGGGACTGTTGCTTACAGAAGAGTGAGGAAGCGGATTCTTGGTGGTGGAAATGCTGGGGGAAGATGTGAAGGTGGGACGTGCTTAGTGTGTGTGGAGGACCGTGGGACTTCCTGGAGGGAGTCAGGCTGAAGAGAGATCAAGTAAGGCCTTGGATGTTGTGTTAGGGGGTTGGCTAACCCCCTAATTCTGCAGGCTCTGTAAAGACGTTTAAGGCTTCTGTTCAGAGAGCAACCTGGAGCTGTATTTGAAGAAGTTCATGTTAGCTAAAGCTCCACTAAGTAAGATGTTGGTGCCAAAGGGGAGTCCTGCAGGCCAGCTGAGGGGACCATCTGCACTGTGGAGACCAAAGGAAGGAGGGGACCCCGACTTGGACAGATCTGAGCTATGGCAGGACTCTGAGGATGCTGAGGGAAGGATGACTCTAGGGTTCCTGCTCAGGTGGGAAGGAGGAGCAGCAGCAGCAGTGAGAAGATCAGGGTGTGAGACAGAGTTCAGTTTGAGGCACGTCAGGCTCGTGGGTCCCCAGTAACTCAGAGCTTGAAGTGGAGCCATTGGCACCAGAGGAGTCAATGTGGGTGCCATCCGAGGAGCACCGGAGAAGCATGTAGAGCAGGAAGAGGCCTGGGAGGAACCACATTCTCAGATTATTTCTCAGGCCAGGCTTACACTCAGTAAAAACAGCCAGCTTGTCATCTTCCCCATGGTACCATGTTTCAGACATGGAGTTGGGAGTCACGGCCTCAGAGGAGGGCCCATTTCAGTCTGCAGAGACCCTGCAGCCATCCTTGCTCAGGAGCCGCTGCCCATATCCAGCCTCTGAGCACTGCGCCTGGGCCTCTGGGCCCTTGGCTTTTCTAGGTCTCTTGTGCAATATAAAGACTGTTTCTTGGTCCCTGGAAGATCAAAAGGACCTTGGGTGGGTCAGTCCTCTGAGTGCTGAGATTCTATTTCTGTTGTGCTCTCAGCATCATTTGTACCAAACCCTTTTGTTCATGGAAAGTTGCAAAGCAGCAAATAAAACATCCTGATACAAGCCCAGCCCTCCTGGCTCAGGCTTTGGCCAGGATCCCCAGAGTGCTCATGGGAGACAGCCCCCAGCCCAAATTTTCAGTGCGGCTTTGCCAGCGTCGGGCTGCGAAGGTCCAGTTGGAAGTCCCTCGGGCTGGCTGTTCGCTGCTGAGCAGCCTGCTTTATTTGGCTGAAATGAAGCGGGTGGAAAGGCCAATAGACCGTGGAGAATTTGTAAAAGATGGCGATGTGTGCCGGGAGGGCACCCTTATTTTGCAGATCACGCCACTGCCTTTTTAACATCGTCTGTCTGAAATTCCCATGTCTGTGTGTATGGATTTTAATTGGTTTCTAGGAGTTGGAGCCTGAAACCAACAGGCAAAAGAGCACGTGAGGTGGAACAGCTCCCCACATCCCTGCTGACTTTCTTCCTCGGCCACCCCCTTCCCCTCAGCAAAACTCTGTGTTTAAGAATTTTTGTCCTTGAGCCCCACCCCAGCCAATGAGGCCCTCCTCACGCCCACAGCCTGGGAGACTGAACCCCTGTTCGCTTGGGCCCCCACCCGAGATTCAGGACATGGGCACTGCGGTCTGTGGGGGCCCAGGCATCAGCATGTGTTAAAAACTCGCCAGGGGTCTCTGTCCCGCTCCCTGCGTTGAGAGCCATTTAAGCAGTAGGTTTCCAAAACAGGGAGCTTGTTGAACAGCTTGGCTGTCCCAGGCTGCATGTGAGGCCACTAACTCAGCATCCTGGCCGGACCTGGAGACCAGCATTTGAGTATCGGTGGGCTAGGTCACATTTGGGAGACACTGCCCTGCGTGCAGGGTCATGGCCACAGCTAGGCCTTGAGCTCAGCTTGCCCGGGGCTCCCATCAGAGATCAGGAGCCTGCTGCCATTCCGGGGTCCCTGAAAACTGACCCCACTTGTGCTTGCAGAGCTGTGCCACCAGAGCCGCACCAACCCTGCTGCACATGGGGACAGATGTCCCACACATGCACGTTCCAGGGCCTGGCTCCTTGGCTGACACGTGCTCTGTGGCCACAGGGAGAGAGGGTTTCAGTGCCCGGGGTCAGAAGGGCTACCAGGAGGAGAGGGCAGCGTGGCTCCATTGTCCCTTTCCAAGCGCCTCATGTTTCTCTCCCTGCTGTAGGTCCTTCGGGGTCGTCCTCTGGGAGATTGCCACGCTGGCCGAGCAGCCATACCAGGGCTTGTCCAACGAGCAAGTCCTTCGCTTCGTCATGGAGGGCGGCCTTCTGGACAAGCCGGACAACTGTCCCGACATGCTGTACGTATATCCTGGCTCATGTAAGAGCCAGGCCCTCTGGCCCGGTGGGTGCTGCGGTGGCCAGAGCCGTTGAGGAGAGGACTTATCCCAGTGGAAGGAACCTGTGCCTTAACCCTGCCGCATCTTCCTGAATCCTTGGGTTCAGGTTTGCGGTTTGCCGGTGATTTCTTAGGCCAAATGTCTTTGTGAAATATTTGAGCCAAGTAGTGTCCCTGCTTGTCTTCTCCATGCAGAGTTTTTTAAAAAGGCAACAATGTGACACTG
Source organism: Sus scrofa (assembly GCF_054392235.1). Lineage (NCBI taxonomy): Eukaryota > Metazoa > Chordata > Mammalia > Artiodactyla > Suidae > Sus > Sus scrofa. The sequence continues at coordinate 146,704,173 of NC_139383.1, read as the reverse complement.
AAGACTCTTAAACCACACCCCCGGGCCACTGCCCACCATCAGGAGGGCTCCTCCAGGCCTGTGGGGTGACTTCAGACCTTCTCCTGTGGGCGGTTCCAGGACCCTGACACCAAATGCTGTCCCCCTCTAGGTTTCTTCTCTGTTAAGTGGTTGTTTCTTTTTTTCCTTCTTTTTAGGGCTTCACCTGCAGCATATGGAAGTTCCCAGGCTAGGGGTCGAATCGGAGCTAAAGCTGCCATCCTACGCCACAGCCACAGCAACTCGGAATCTGAGCCATGTCTTCGACCTACACCACAGCTTATGGCAACGCTGGATCCTTAACCAAATGAGCGAGCCCAGGGACCGAACCCACATCCTCATGGATACTGGTCAGACTCATTTCCGCTGTGCCACAACAGGAACTCCTCTGTTAAGTGTTTATAGAAGTCATAAAAGCCCTGTGAGGAGGAGTTCTTTGGTGGCCTAGCAGTTAAGGATCCAGCATTGTTACTGCTGTGGCACAGGTTCAATCCCTGGCTTAGGAACTTCTGCATGCCTTGGGCGTGGCCAGAAAAAAAAAGAAAGAAAGCCCTGTGAGTGACAGGCTCTCCGCAGCTTCCTCAAGTGGCCCGTGAGGAACTGAAGGCAGTCCTGCAGGCCTCCTGGCAGATGAGCCCCTGGCACATGCTGCTTTGGGCACTGGCAGATTTGTCTCCTCACAGCATTTCTTTTCGAAAAAAACCCTTCCACTTTCTATTCCTGAGATTTGTCAGCTATTAGGGAGCAGTGTGATGATTTGGCCTCCCTGCTCGGGGTTCTTAAGAGAAGTCCCTCTGTCAGTGGATGTCAGAACTGCTGAAGGCATGAGGGTGTGAGGGTGTGGGGGTGTACAGGTGTGAGGAGGGGTGTGAAGGTGCGGAGGTGTTGGAGTGTGGGGATGTGGAGGTGTGGGGGCATGGAGGTGGGGTGTGAGGGTGCAGAGATGTGAGGGTGTGGGGATATGAGGTTGTGGGTGTGTGGAGGTGTCAGGGTGTGTAGGTGTGCTGTGGTTGGGTTATCATATGTGGGGAGGTATAGTTGGGGAGCAGCAGCCTCATTAAGACAGGGCTCAGGATTTTTCTAGATCCCAGGAGATAGAAGGTAGGCTACCATTAATACCTCAAGCCCAACGCAGGAAGTTTCCAGAAGTGCTTTTTAGGACAGGTTTGGCCACACATTGGCAAGATCCCTAGAGGAATTGGGCTGTGTCTGTGTCCACGTGGAAGGCTCCCCCCAGGTCTGCCACCTACCCACGCACCTACCCACGCACCAGCATATGGAAGTTCCCAGGCTAGAGGTCGAATTGGAGCTACAGGTGCTGGCCTACACCACAGCCACAGCAATGCCAGATCCAAGCCATGTCTGTGACCTACACCACAGATCATGGCAACGCTAGATCCTTACCCACTGAGCAAGGCCAGGGATCCTCATTGATATCAGTCAGATTTGTTTCCACTGTACCCCAACAGGGATACCCTGGCCACTGTATTCTTGTCAGCCCATTGTAAGAAAAATCTTTCAGAGCAAAAACCAAGTAATGGAGTATGAGGAGTGATGCCCACTGAATTTGCAATGGAGGCATCCAGTGCCAGAAGAGAGGCTGATGCTAGTATTGGTGGTGTTTCAGGAAGCTTAGAAGGAGTCCAAGAAAGTGGCTGTGAGCTTTTGGTCTTGGGGGCGGGGGTGCTGTTCTTGAGCTTTCTCTGACATGGGTAAACACTTATCTCTGAGAAACTTGTGGGCCTCCTGAAGTTGATCCACCCCCAGGTGACGGGAGTTTTAATATTAATTTAATATGCCTGGGAAGCAGCCCCCCTGCCATGGGAAAGGCAGCATACTTCCTGTTCCCAGCATAGAGTGACAAGGGAATTTACATGGAGAGGTTACTCTGGGATATTAAATGTATAATTCAGGAGGCATTTCTGCTTTGCCATGCAGAACCCCCTTGGCACACTTTCTCCCTTCTAAGGAAAGAACAAAATGAAAGAAGGCAAGTTGGTTTCATAGGGAGTGTCTCTGTTGTCCTTGTGAATTTATTGATGAGCTTAGGTAGGAAGACATGTTCTGGGAGAGGACCTCTTTTATTACAAAAAGGAAAGAATGGACTCTTGTTTCTCTCAGGGGAGAGGAGAGTCACTGAGCCTTTGGGAGTTGCCTGAAAGCCCTGCTGGGCCTCCACATGGGAGAGAAGCCACTTATGAGAGAAGCCAGTGGGTGGTTCTGGCGGTCTGAACAGCACCTTTAGGGTAGCATGGGGCTGGGTGCTGGTGGACCCCATCATGGTTGCTTGATGATGCCCAGGAGCAGATGAAGCTGCCTCTACCCCAGTGGTAGACCAGCCTAATCCCCTTGATGGCACAGGGTGCTCAGGCTTAGGAGGAAATCTCCATGGTCCAAGCCACAGGGTGTCTATACCCATGCGTCTCAACATCAGGAGTCAGTGTGAATTGATTTAGCCAATGGCGTGAGACAGACTTGGCTTGGGGTTCGCTGGTGGATCTGTGTTCGAAATTGACAGCAAAGCTTGTCCTTAACCCTCTCATGGTTAGATGTCTGTACTTATGGCCCCAATGTCCTTGAGCCCCTCTGAGCGCGTGCTGGCTGCCCCTGGCCTGGAGCAGTCCCAGCTCCCCAAGTCAGGTGACTAGAAGGACTGCGATGCCCTGGGACCTGGGCAGGGGCAGGGATGTGCGCTGAGCTCGAGCCATGACATGCTCTGTGGGACTTGCATGGTGTCACCCATCAGACAGTGGCCAGGGAAGCCTTCCATGAGCAGCATTCAGAAAGGAATTTGAACCTTTTATCCTGGAGACATCAACTCACAGGCAAGTCTGAAACAAACTTAGTAGATTCTGGTTGTTTTGCAGTTTTCAGACATGGTTTTTCCATGTTGCTGATTAAAGCCCACATTGTGGGGAATCCTGTGCTAGTTCTGTGGGTATCGAGTGTTTTGAGTGGGTGTCAGACAGTCAGGAAGGGCAGCTCCTGCCCACTGAGCCTGTGGTGGGCCTGCCCCAGGTACACCGGCCTGGCCTTTGATCTCTGCCCCCAAAGAGCAGCATGGGGTGAGGGTCAGGCAGGTCCCTGTCCCACTGCCACCCTTTGCTGAGAGAAGTGGTTGTAAGACAGTCCTGGCTGTTGAGGGCTACTGGGGGCAGGTGGGGTGCCCTGGGCCCCTGTGATCCTTCCTGGAATGCAGCCTCTTTGTTGTGACAGTCACTTGGCCTGAGGTCACCACCTGCCCACACACAACAGAGCTAAGGCAGGGGGCTGGGGGGAGCAGTGAGTGGGATGAGCACATGTAGCACGGTCCCTCTGTCATCACACCTGATTGTCACAATCTCCAGGGTCACACCCAAATCTGTTAAGGCACTTCACACAAGGGCAGCAGCTCGTCTGGTCCTGCCGCTGCCCTAGTGACAGGCCTGCATTTGCCCACCCTCAGTGTGGGGCATTCACCAGAGCTGGCTAATTATTAAAAAAAAGAAAAAAAAAGTTCTTTTTTCTTTTAAAAAAGAGTTTTATCAGCTCATAAATCCTTTTTGAGTCTACTGGAAAGTTTTTTTGTGGTGATAGTGTAAACAAGGTCTTGAATCCCACAGAGTAAAAAAGACTTCCTTTTATGGGCAGCACTAGAAGGGCCGTGGCTCTGGAACGGTTTGAAAGTGGTGTCACGTGTCTTGTTTATGCCGAGGGCACTCACAGGCCTCCCCTGCTGGTGGCACCTTCTCAACCCCTGGCCCCAGGGGCATGGAGCCAGGGCACATCACGTGCCCTTGGCCCTGGCTGCACTTCTATTCAGGTATCAGTCAGTCGGCCAGAGAGGAAATTGCAGCCCGGCCATGGAGAGGGATTTCATGTATTTATGGCCCTTTATTTTTTTTGGCGGGGGGGAGGAGGGGGTCCTTTTCTTAGGAAGTGATGAGGATGGGGATGTGGGAGGAGGCTCATCTGCCATCTGAGCCTGGGACAAGCTGCCCCCACACCTGTCACTGCCAGTGCACAGCCAGGAGAGGGAGAGTCTGTGGTTTCTCTTGTTTAGGTTGAGAGCAAATTCCTTTCTGAAGTAGGTGGCATTCAAAGTGTAACCACACCACTCCCGAGAACTCCATCCCTGCTCCACCTCACTAGTTTGAGGACTTGGACAAATTATTTAATCTCTTTGGTACTTCTGCTTCCCTGTCTACAAAATGGGGATAATGTTATGATACACACCTTCCCAGGCTCATGAAGAGTAAAGCAACTTACATCTGTAAAACTACTGAGATCATTAATTAATTGCCATGAGGTTGGTGTCATGGCATAGTGGAGGTGGTTTAGTTGGGAGGAAGAAAAATTAGTCATTTTCATGTGTTGTCTAGTTCCTTTTCCGCTAGAGCAAGCTTTTTCTATAAAGGGCCACCCGGTAAATATTTCGGCCTTGTAAGCCAAACAATCGCAACATTCGACTCATAGTTGTGGTTTGAAAGCAGCCATAGACCATATGTAAACAAACGCGTGTTTCTCTCCCAGTAAAACTTGATTTACAAAAGCAGGCAGCCACCTTGCTCCCAGTCCCACCCTCCCTCAAGGTCACCTCCTCTTCCCTCTGACTTGACCTGACTGCCCCCCCTCCTCTGCCGGCCCCGTCTTTCAAAGTAGCAGGCAGCTGGTGGATGGGATGGCCTGGGAGCTTTCCTGTGCCCCACGGGCTTGCTTTCCTGGGAACCTTCCCTTAGGCACGTGGTCTGTCAGATGTTGGCCTGCCTGAGGCTGGAAGCCAGTTTGGGGTGTTTTGAGCTTCTTAGATGTGGGGAGTTCCGTTTGGAGATTTTTATTGACAAGCATTCCTTTAGCCAGCAGTTTTATTTTATTTTTATTTTTTAAATTTTTTTTATTTTCCCACTGTACAGCAAGGGAGTCAGGTTATCCTTACATGTATACATTACATTTTTCCCCCCACCCTTTGTTCTGTTGCAACATGAGTATCTAGACAAAGTTCTCAATGCTATTCAGTAGGATCTCCTTGTATATATATTCTAAGTTGTGTCTGATAAGTCCAAGCTCCAGGTCCCTCCCACTCCCTCCCCCTCCCATCAGGCAGCCACAAGTCTTTTCTCCAAGTCCATGATTTTCTTTTCTGAGGAGATGTTCATTTGTGCTGGATATTAGGTTCCAGTTATAAGTGATATCATATGGTATTTGTCTTTGTCTTTCTGGCTCATTTCACTCAGTATGAGATTCTCTAGTTCCATCCATGTTGCTGCAAATGGCATTATGTCATTCTTTTTTATGGCTGAGTAGTATTCCATTGTGTATATATACCACATCTTCCGAATCCAATCATCTGTCGATGACATTTGGGTTGTTTCCATGTCCTGGCTATTGTGAATAGTGCTGCAATGAACATGCGGGTGCATGTGTCTCTTTTAAGTAGAGTTTTGTCCGGATAGATGCCCAAGAGTGGGATTGCAGGGTCATATGGAAGTTCTATGTATAGATTTCTAAGGTATCTCCAAACTGTTCTCCATAGTTAGCCAGCAGTTTTAAAACAAAACAGAATGGAGTTTTCTGGAGAGAACACAAGTGGAAGGGAAGGCACGTTAGTCTCTGTGACAATGGGCCACCAGCTGGTCCATTCTTGGAACTTTGTGCTCTGGACAGCCCGGACATTTGCTCAACCACCCTCCTTTCACACCAGAGGTCTACTTAGCCAGACCCCTCTACACCCCAATTAATAAGGAGCACCCCTCCTCCTGTAGCCATTCTGAACCCCTCATCAGAGCCTGGGCCTTTCTTGGCTGCCCTGACAGCACTGCTGCACCTTGCTATTCCCTGTGCAGCCTCCTGCTCTTGGGCCAGGACGCTGCCTGTGGCCACATGACTCAGCACTTCCCAGCAGCTGCAGTCCAGGTGCCCTCTCTGCCTGCCCCGTGCCTGTGCCAAGACTTGGGAACCAGGCTCTCCCCACCAGCCTCTTGGCTTCTGGAGCAGATCCTCACTGGGCCCCCCAAAAGACTCAGCGCAGCCTGGCTCCCAGGCTGACCTCCCTCACACTGCCTGCCCTCAGGTTCTCTGCCGGTGGCCCCCTGCCACCAAGAGGAAGCTTAGAAAGAGCCTGGGTGGAGATCCCTGGTGGCTCAGCAGGATAAGGATCTCAGGTTTGATCTCTGGTCCAGGAACTTCTGCTTGCTGCAAAGGTGGCCCAAACAAATAGTGCAGGTGGAATCGAAGGAGATCCCTGAGGGGAAAGCTGCAATCACTCCTCAGCCTTATTAGTGAGAAACCAGAGGTTTCCTGCATTGATTCTGGAAATGGTGTTTAATCAGTGGCTGCAAGAGATGCTTCAAATAGGAAGCTGGTTTACTTTTTTTTTTTTTTTTTTTTTTTTTTTGCTTTTTAGGGCGCCTTGCAGCATATGGAGATTCCCAGGCTAGGGGTCTAATCGGAGCTGTAGCTGCCGGCCTACACCACGGCCACAGCAACACCAGATCCAAGCCTCGTCTGCAACCTACACCACAGCTCACGGCAACGCCAGATCCTTAACCCACTGAGCAAGGCCAGGGGTCGAACCCATATCCTCACAGATCCTAGTCAGATTCATTAACCACTGAGCCATGAAGGGAACTCCCTGATTTGCTTTTTTTTTATAAAGAATACCTATAAAAATGGACTCTGTGTGAAACTGTATTTGTCCTTCCCGGGAAGTGATTTTATCATGGAGAGTTTTGTATTCTGGAGGGTCCTACATCCTGGGTCTGGATGAAGTGACTGCAGTGGTGGATGTAAGTCAGGAGGAGCCTCAGGCCACCTGCGCCATCAGGATACATACAAAGCCAGAGGCCCTGACGGGCAGCGGAGCCCTTTTCAGCGCTCCCCGTGTCTCTGTCAGTGGGGAAGCCACAGCAAGTGGCCCCAGCCGTGCCCACCCTTCTCCGCAGGGCCCATCTTTGTCTGTCCTCCCCTCAGGTTTGAGCTGATGCGCATGTGCTGGCAGTACAACCCCAAGATGAGGCCTTCCTTCCTGGAGATCATCAGCAGCATCAAGGATGAGATGGAGCCTGGCTTCCGGGAGGTCTCCTTCTACTACAGTGAGGAGAACAAGCCGCCTGAGCCGGAGGAGCTGGACCTGGAGCCGGAGAACATGGAGAGCGTCCCCCTGGACCCCTCGGCCTCCTCGTCCTCCCTGCCGCTGCCCGACAGACACTCAGGACACAAGGCTGAGAACGGCCCAGGCCCTGGCGTGCTGGTGCTGCGAGCCAGCTTCGACGAGAGACAGCCTTACGCGCACATGAACGGGGGCCGCAAGAACGAGCGGGCCCTGCCTCTGCCCCAGTCCTCGACCTGCTGATCCTGGATCCCGATCCCGTGCAAACAGTACCGTGCGCACGCGGGCGGGCGGGGGGAGAGTTTTAACAATCTATTCACAGCCTCCTGTACCTCAGTGGATCTCCAGAACTGCCATTGCTGCCCACGGGAGACGGCTTCTCTGCAGTAAACACATTTGGGATGTTCCTTTTTTCAATATGCAAGCAGCTTTTTATTTCCCAACCCAAACCCTTAACTGACACGGGCCTTTAAGAACCTTAATGACAACACTTAATAGCAACAGAACACTTGAGAATCAAGCCTCCTCACCCCCTCCCTGTCCCTCTCTCCTCTTTCTCCCTCTGTCTCTCACCTTTTTCTTTCTGCTTCTCGATGGAAACGCATTTGCTGCAAGCCCAGCCGGGACGCCCTTCATGTAGGATTGAGGAAAGAGCTGTCCCTCCAAGGCCCCACCTTGCCCCAAACACACCATAGGTCTTTGTAAAAAAACATGTTGAGATGAAAATTTTTAACTGAATCTTGAACCTTTAGGGACATACGAAATTTAAAAAGGGCCATCATTCATCCCAGGTTGTCACCATGTTAACGCTGCCAAATTTCTGCCACAACCCCGCACTTTCTCCCTCACTGTCCCCTCACTGTCGTCTTGTCTCCAGAGACCCCGGGGCGAGCACGGTAGCTGGTCACTTGTAAGAGCCACGCTGATGATGCTCTCCGCCCGATCGGCCCCAGGGTTCTTTTCAAGTCTCACATTCACACAGGTGTAACTGCTTGTGACAAGGTTGTCACTTGGGGGAACTGGACAGAATGAGACTGTGTCTCAGTGAAGATGGGGAGAAGCGTCCCCGCCCCACCTTCCACACCCCCACCTTCTAACCCCCAGGAATTCTGGAGCAAACAGGCCCTCTCAGGAGCCTGGAAGATAGGCTTTGAGTAAAGGTCATCCCCATGCCAGTCTCCTGTTCCCCCCAACCCCAGCTCCTTCTCGGCCCCCAAGGACACAGACAGGAAGGGGTTTCCAGGGACTCAGCCCAACTGTTTATGCAGGTTTGCAAGGAAAGAAATTCAAACACCACAACAACAGTACGAAGAAAAACAGTAAATGGATTCAAGCATTCTAAGCTTTGTTGACATTTTCTCTGTTACTAGGACTTCTTCATGGGTCTTACAGTTCTATGTTAGACCATGAAACATTTGCATACACATCGTCTTTAATGTCACTTTTATAACTTTTTTACGGTTCAGATATTCATCTATACGTCTGTACAGAAAAAAAAAAAAGCTGCTATTTTTTTTGTTCTTTATCTTTGTGGATTTAATCTATGAAAACCTTCAGGTCTACCCTTCTTCCCTCTCTGCTCACTCCAAGAAACTTCTTAATGCTTTGTACTAGAGTGCGTGACTTTCTTCCTCTTTTCCCAGTAATTGATACTTATATAACATAATTTGCCATGAACTGTTTGATGCCTTTTTATAAATACATCCCCCCTACCGACTCCACCTGCCCCATTAGTTCTGTTCTACCCCATAGGCTCTGTGGGCACGAGGCTGGCGAGGGGAGGCGGCGGAGAGAAGGTGGGCACTTGCCCGGAGAGGCTCCCCTCTCTCCCCAGCCTGCTCTCACACAGCATTTGAGTCTGTTACAGTGCAAGACATGATACAAACTCAGGTCAGAAAAAAAGGTTAAATATTTCGCACATCCTTGTTCAGTGTTCATATTCACCATTGTTGAAAAGTCTCACCTTCTCTTTCCCTTGCCTTTGTTTTGGTTGTGACACACATATATCTATTTTTTTAATTCTTGGGTACAACAGCAGTTTTATCTGCAGACACTAGGCATTTGGATGATTTTTTTTTTTAATGGCTATTTAATCCTTCCATCCCATGGAAAACAGCTGCTGAGTCCAGGGGTGCAGTGGAGTGCGCTCCGGCGGCCCTCTGCGGGCTCCTGCCACCACCCTCCAGACTGACCTACCTGTCTTTAGAACCAGAGACTCCCTAGGGACCCCGGGCAGCGATGGGAGTGGGGCAGAGGGGCAGCATCCTCGGGGTGCCGGCCAGCCAGCTGCCAGGCTGGGACAGCACAGGCGCCCGGAGCCCTGGCGCGGGCGTGCTGTTCCTCTGCCAGGAAGCCAAGTCCTCAGGCTCGGGGGTCTTGTTTTGTTTAGTTTTTAGCACTTCTCACCAGAGTGATGACAGCACAAGAGTTGCTTCTGGGATGGAAATGTTTAAATTATGAGTAAGAACAAGGCTACAATACGATGATTGCTAGTTGTGACTGGAGATTGAACACAAAAAAGAAAGTTTGTAGTGCTTTTTTGTGTCAGTAGTTTCATAGTTTCAGTCCCACTGTTCTCTCTAGTCCCTGTCCCATAGTTTTTCCCTTAAAAAAAAAAGAGAAAAAGAAAAAATTAAGAAGGTATTATATGTAGGAGTGTTCTTTTAATTTATTTTGTGATACCAGTTTCAATCACTGTAGAGAAGCCCCATTATGAATTTAAATACTGAGGAAAGGGTTTGTGTGTGTGTGCGCGTGTCAGACGGGACAGTTTTTTGTTTTTGTTTTTGTTTTTTTTTTTTCCCAGACATTTATCTACCTCACTCTTATTTTTTATATGTGTATATATAAAAAAGAATACATCTCACACTTCTCAGCACCTGACAATATGCCGTTGATACTGGTAACCTCATCCACACCGCAGGCCGCACACACCAGGTGACGGGGGGGAGAGGCCAGGCTGTATTCCGGGGTCAAAGCAACACTAACTCACCTCTGCACTCATTTCATACAGCTCGCCTTCTTCTGCAACTTCTCAGTTTGCATTGCTTCTGTTCTTCTCCTGACTTGGCTTCCCAGGAGGTGGTGAGGGCCGGTGCTGCCTGAGGGGCCCGGGCTGGTTGGTTTTGAAACCAACTGCTTTGTGCAGATTGAGCCGCATACAGATTCCACGGGGGAAGATCAGGTCTCCGGGACAGACAGTGCGGGTGAGGGGCAGGCAGTGCCTCGCTAGCAGGCCCTAAGGCCATGGGTGGGTGCTGAGCCTCCTCCAGGCCTTCTGCTCCTGGTTGCTGACCCGAAGGCCAGTCCCATGCAGAATGTACAGACAAGAGTCCCCTTCTCCCTCTCCAAACTGTTCTCTCAACCTCACGCTCGCTTCCTCCCCCAGGGGAAAACGAAGACGTACCAAACCTTTGGGCTGGAAGGGGCCCCCGCCAGGGCGGGCTGTGCCTTGTCCCCTCATCCCGCTGCTCAGGGGTGGACGGCACATCCCCATTCCAGCAGCTGCTCTCACAGGCACTGGCGTTTTATCTGGGAAACACGGGGCGGGGGAGGTTCCCAAAGCGTGGCGGCTCTTTCACAGTCCCAGGACTGCAGTTCCGCCCAGGAGCTCTTCCCTCCTGCTAGGACATCCCCTTCTCCTTTCCCAAGTCCCCTGGGAACTTAAGGTCATTGAGAAATAGTGTTTGATCAGGGTTTTCCCGCTTCCACACTGTAGGTGACCCCTTGGAATAGTGGCCTCTCCTCTCTTTTGCACATACCTACCGGTTTCCACAACTGGATTTCTACAGATCATTCAGCTGGTTTTTAGGGTTTTTATTTAAACTGTCCGAGTTGTTGGTGTCACTTTGTTTTTGTTTTACGTAGGTGGTTTTCCTTTAGTAGAAAGAAAACACTAACAGTGTAGTGCCCATCATAACAAATGCTTCAGAAACACTTAAATAAAAACTTTTGCTTGTGTGATGGTGCAGTCATTTTACTGGACCAAATCACCCACCTTGACTATACCAAGGCATCATGTATCCACAGTTCTAGCCTAATTTTATGCTGATTTCCCCCACCTCTTCTCAGTTTCCTCCTTTGTATGCTCCAAATAACTTAATCAAACTGAGTTGTGGCATTCTCCATGCAGCCTCCTTCTGACAGCAGCTCACTGCTTGAAGTGACGTGAACCACTGAGGCACATCGTTGAATTGATGTGAGCATTAAAACATTACCACACACAGCCCTTCCCTGAGGCAGCGGGAGCTGGTGTATTCTGGAGACGTTGTTGAACTTCAACTGGGTAACACCCAGACCACCCCAGGTCTCCATTATGGGATGTCCTGACGTTTAACACAGGTGGAATGAGCTTCCTCCTTGGAAGATAGAAGACCATGTTCATGGCCGACACTGGCCTTTCCTTTCAGCCTCTTTCTTATGACTTGGAACAACATTTCAATAGTGGTGGTTATTGTGGAACTAGCCAACGGCAAAGTGCTTGGCATGGCATGGTGTGTTTCAGTTGGGATAACAGATCTAAGAGCCAAGTAAGATGCCAAACTCTAGGCCAGTCTGTTCCACCGAGGCCTCTTTCTCAGCAGCCTACCTCTGCCGGCAGGTGGCTGCACTGAATGAAGGCCACTGTTACGGCAAGGTCACACTAGCTCAGATCAGTGAGAAGGCTAGGATGCTTGGTCCAAGGTCCTCAGCTGTCACTGTTGGGTCCTCCGGCTAGACAGTGTCAAAGGAAGTTACTCCTTTCCAAAACACAGGCGCCCTCCAGTTGACAGTAAAGCTCCATGGTATGCCTTGACCCATTCCAACAGTCCCAGTAGTGCATTTAAGGTTTGGGGTTTGTTCTTTCGTTAATGTTACTTTTGTGTTTGTCGGCTGTCTTTTCATTTCCTGGGCTAAGCAGCATTGGGAGATATGGACCAGAGATCCACCCTTTAAGAACCAGTGATGAAAATCAAACTTTCTTACTCCACTCTGACATAGTTGGTGGTACAAAGGAGAACTTCAAGAGAGGATGTTGTTTAGCTTGAACCTCTGTTGCCAGAGATGCTGAAGATACAGACCTTGGACAGGCCAAAAGTTTTCGTTTTTGGCTCCCAGCTTAGATGACTAGTTGGTCATTTTGAGAAAAAGCAGATGAACACTCCTTGATGGTGGAATGATGAGGCAGCAGGAAACCACTGTAACAGGGATCATGAATGACATGGAGAGAGGAATCACGAGCAGAAGGTGCAGGGCTTGGAAGAAGTGTGGGCTGTGTTTGGAACTTGATGGTTTCTGAAGGGATCAGACCACATCAAGGCTCAAGAGTCATCCATGGGCATTTGGTTTCAACAAATAAACCTAACATCCTACTTTCGAAACTGCTACTGCAGAGTTCAGTCAAATTGTTCAAGAATACAAACTGCATCGCACCCGTCAGTTGTCAGTTCTGGGGCATGACTTTAGGGTTTTGTTTTATTTTGTTTATGCAAGAACATAATGATCACTCATCTGTATGTCCACGTTTGTGTGTGTCCACATCTTCCTGGTAAACATCGTTTTAATTAGTCACTCATTAGCGTTTTCAATAGGGCTCTTAAGTCCAGTAGATTACGGGTAGTCAGTTGACGAAGATCTGGTTTACAAGAACTAATTAAATGTTTCATTGCATTTTTGTAAGAACATAGAATAATTTTATAAAATGTTTGTAGTTTATAATTGCCGAAAATAATTTAAAGACACCTTTTTTCTCTGTGTGTGCAAATGTGTGTTTGTGATCCATTTTTTTAGGACACCTGTTTACTAGCTAGCTTTACAATATGCCAAAAACAGATTTTTCCCTGACCCAAGCCGTGGTTCACCCTCTTTTCCCCCCATGCTTTGTGCCCTAGTTTATAACAAAGGAATGATGATGATTTAAGAAGTAGTTCTGTATCTTCAGTATCTTGGTCTTCCAGAACCCTCTGGTTGGGAAGGGGATCATCTTTTACTGGTCATTTCCCTTTGGAGTGTAGCTACTTTAACAGACCGAACGAACCTCATTGGCCAAGGAAACAGCAGAGGTGTTACAGCCTGGCGGTGCCTGTGGCACCATAAGCATCTGGTTTGGCAGGTTTGGTAGTTGTCCTCTTATGCAGTGCCTCGAGATGGAAGGACTCCATTGCACATCTAGTGGCTTTCACCGTGACACAGCACACAGACTTATCATACAAAAGCTGATAATTCTGGTGCCCGAAAGCCACTGGCTTACATGCCTCATATCATGACTAATGCTTTGTTATTACATGTAAGAGATTCTATTTATTTTTATTTAAGGCAGAACACCGAAGATAGTTCTTTTTCAATATAGTACAAATTTGTTGTAATAAAAACCATGCACATGCAAGATTTTTTTAAGTTTGACACCATTCCCTCTGGTTCCCAATGGACTATTTGCCATGTCTACACAACTCCACAAAATCCCCATCGTTGGAAACATCTGGATGTTTTGCACTACATGGGAGAAAGGTCCAGAAACAATTTGGGTTTTGTTTGTAACTTTCCATTTGGATGTCTGGCGTTGCATAGACACCATCCACAGGTGGAACAGATGCTTGGCAAAAACACCTGTCTGCTTTCTAAGCCAGTGAGGTTGAGGTGAGAGGTTTGCCAGAGTTTGTCTACCTCTGGGACAGAAAAAAAAAAAAAAAAAAAAAAAAAAAAAAAAAAAAAAAAAATTCAAACCAGAAGGCGCGATGGAATGGATGCATCGCAAATAATGCATTTTCTGAGTTTTCTTGTTTTAAAAAAAAGTTTTTAAAAAAAAAAACTAAAAAAAAAAAAAAGTAATAACATGGCCAATTTGTTACATAAAATGACTTTCTGTGTATAAATTGTTCCTAAAAAAAATTCCTCTGTTTATATAAAAAATCAGTAGATGAAAAAAATTTCAAAATGTTTTTTGTATATTCTGTTGTAAGAATTTATTCCTGTTATTGCGATATACTCTGGATTCTTTACATTATGAAAAAAAGAAAAGAAACTTTGTCTATTTTGAATGGCTGAAGCTAAGGCAACTTTAGTTTCTCTTACTCTGCTTTTTTCTAGTAGTTAAAGTACTACATGGTTTAAGTTAAATAAAAGAATTCTGTATGCATTTTTGGTCTCTGATTTCGTCCCTCCTCACCCCTTCTGGAAGAACCATCATGCTTCTGAGGCAGGGAAACTAAGCCACATGGGGCATGTATGTTCACACATAATGTTGGGAGGGAGTCTATGTGAAGGCTTTGCTTTACTTCTAACAGCTCAACCTTCTCAGCATGCAAATTGCTGCTGAACAGGGAAGCTATTCTGTTTCTCACTCCATTAAATCAGCTAGAAGAAAATCTGCGTAAAACAGAGAAATCTGTACTTGATTTTTGACTGATTTCATAGACTTTTCCTGTATCTGCCACTGGCAAAAGCCAGGCCAAGGCAGGTTTGATCTGGGTGGCTCTGGGGCAAAGGACTTAACACTCTTCACATTTTCAAGTCCTTGTCAGTCCCTCACAGTGGGCATACCTACTCTGAGGGTGCAGGTGATGGCCATGGACATGCATGCCATGTGCAGCCTGCCGGGCACCACTCAGAAATGTTACTTTCCAGCCAATGAGTTTGGCCTGCCCCAGGGACTTGATCAGGGCATGTTATCTTTGCCAGGGAGAAATGGTTACAGTAGGAAATGCAAATGCATGTTCAAAGGAAACAAGCTGTAAATGTTCTAGAATCAGACCTTGGACATATCAGGAAGCTGAGCTGATCACTCCTTAAAATCTGATCATGGGAAATTATACTTCAGTAACAAAATCAGTCTATGGGACAAGGGTGAAATAGCAAAGGTGTAGGCAGCAGAAGTACATGACAGGCCACACTTACTTAAGACCTGGGGAGGCTCACAGGTATTTGGATCTAGAAACAAAAGGCCTTTCTGAAAGAGGGGACTCTGGAGCTTGGCTTGGCCCCAGGGTTTTGCTTACCATTGTCACCAAGTGTTTGGCACTGAGAGGACCCTCCCTAGGCGACCGATGACTAACAGCAGGCTAATTTCCAAGGCTCGGGTGGGTGTCTGGCCTTGGGCAGGGCCGACATGGGAGTGCAGTGTGGTTCCCACATTCTCGGGTTGGGGCTGCTGAGCTTCCCAGCTGCAGAAGCATAGTCTGCATCTGTCTTCAGCCAGAGCAGCAGCGATTTCTTCTGAGGATGAAGGTGCTGGGTCTCTGGAAGAGGTTTCAGACCCTCGCCCCACCATGCCACTTCTTAAGACTACCACCCAGCAGAGCTATTTCCATATTTGCCTCACGGTCCAGCTACGAGCCCATATTCAATAAAGCGTTCTCTCATCACTGATGGACTCTCCCCTCCATTCTCCCACCAGATCGTCACAACAATTCTTCAAAGGAAGGATTTTTATTACTCTCTTTTATAGAGGAGCAAACACACAGACATGTCCAAGACCCCCCAGCCATTACATAACCAACCCAGGGCTCAGCCTTTTGAAGCTGTGTCAGCTTTCAAACTGACTCAGAACTGCCGCAGATCAGCCCCAACCCAACAGACCCCAGTGTGTGTCAGCAGGGGATGGGAGGCCACTTAGGACAGGATGTGAGTGGGCCCTCTGGGGTTCTCCCTAAAGAAGTTTGGAGGCCAGAGAGGGGGAATGACGTTCATTAAGACGCAGCTCTGGGCCTCCCAAGTGGATGACATCTAAAAGTCTGCTTGGTGGCGCCTAGACACACACATTTTACAACCTGACATGACACTTGGAGCTAGGGCCCAGAGGACCCCAACCTGCCACTGTCCTGAGACAGGAGCTAAGATTAGGAGGGTCCAGGGCTCTGGGTGGCAGGTGTTTGCCTCTAAATACTGAAGGCTCTCCACATTAACAGGCATGCAGCTGGACATACGCCAGCTGGCCAACCACCCCCCACCCCAGTCCACTTGCCGCCTTTGGTCTGCTACAGTAGAACTTTGATCTGTTTTATGTCAAGGGAGTCAATTTCATTTGCAAAGGGGGTCCTGTAAAGTCTACTACAAACGCACAAGTGTGCTGAAGGGCTAATGGTAAAACGAGCAAGTTCCTTTGCCCTGTTCCTTTGTTATTAAGGTGCAGCTGCTTTTTCTTACAGTGAATGAATCTGGGCACTAAGTGACGATGATTTTTTTTTTAAATGAAATTAAGTGGAAAATGATAGTCATGAGCACACCAACATAACAAGAAATTTCCCAGAGCTTAGCCACCTTCAAGTTCTTCCTCCGAAAAAAAATCATGTTGCTAATAGGGTTCTCAATGGAAATTTGCCCAGAAAACACTGGACAAGTAAAACCTCGCTGTGAGCAGCTTGGCACAAGACAACAGCACAGTGCCATAAAGGCAAAATGAAAGATGAAAAGGGGAGATTCTGTTTCTAAAAAGGTAGAGATAATACTGACCATGGCAGAGAAGCTCAACCCAGCTATTAACTTTTGCTTTAGGATCAAACAAACACTACTGGGGGAATGTAAAGTGGTGCAGCTGCCGTGAAAAGCAGTACAGCAGCTCCTCAAAAAAAAGTAAACACAGAATTACCTTATGATCCAGCAATTCTATTTATAGGCATATTCATACACACAAAACACTAAACCAGGATTCTAACAGATGTTTGCACACCAGCGTTCACAGGAGCAGCAGTCACAATAACCAAAGGTAGAAGCAACCCGGCATCTATCAAAAAGTGAATGGATAAACACAATGTGGTCCAAACATAAAACAGGGTATTATTTAGCCTTAAAGGAAGTTCTGACACATGCCACAACATGGATGAACCTTTAAGACATTATGCTAAATGCAATAAACCAGTCACAACAGGACAAAGATTGTGATTCCATTTACATGAGGTCACTGGAGTAGTCAAATTCAGAGAGGGTGGGTAGAATAATGGATGCCAGGTGCTGGGGGAGGGGAGGGGGAACTGTTTCCGGGTATGGAGTTTCAAGTTGGGATGATGAGAAAGTCCTAGAGATGGATGGGAGCGGTGGTTGCACAACAGGTGAACGTGCATAATGCCACTGAACATGCAAACATGGTTAAAATGGTATCTTACCATTTTAATTTTTTATAAATTTAAAAAAGGAAAAAACCAGACACTAGCAACTCGGTGGCTCAGAAGCTGCCCACAACACCTGGCTGCATGCCTGGAGCGGGGTTCCAGAGTGAGTGCTGCACCTGTGTGTCCCACCGTGGGCTGGTCATGGGTCATCCCACCACACAGGCCTCTACAGCACAGGTCTGGGGTCCCAGCAATCTAGGCAGGATCACACAGGCCCACTGAATAGACTTTTAAGAGGGGGGAAAATATTGCTAGCATTTCATTTTATTGTCAGGAAAACAATAACTGAAGCTGGTTAATCCCTCATGAAATGTCTGCCTTTCAGAGTGTTTTTCTTTCTTCTGACAATAAAATAACCCTTTGTGATTTTGTGATTTCGTTGGGCTAAATCCGAACTTTTTTCCTCTGCGTAAACTGTTTTACGAGCAATTTTTTAAAAGCCTCTCAAAGCACAGTTGAACTCTACACACAGGATTGAAACATTTAATTTTCTCTAAAGGAGCAGTCCCCCAGTTGGTTCCCCTTGAATGGACTTGCCAAGGCTGTTTCCTGTGCACCGGTCTTTGAGCCTGGCTTTCTCAGTCTCCTTCAGCATTTCCTGGATGATGACCTGCAGGGCTTTTCCCAGCAGGCTGGCCGGGAGCCAAGGAGATAATCGAGGGACATGGATGAGCGCAGCGCACCCATTTCCATGATGCAAAGACAGGTAGTAGGCATAATCGCAGACGTACCTACAAACCAGACCAAAGGCCAAGTTACTCCTTGGACCAGCCTCTAACTGCAGTGAAGAGTAAGCAAAAGCAGCAAATGTAGCATCCCCAAAGCATGAGGGAGGACTGCCACCCCGGGAGACCTAGGTTTGGTTCTTCTGTCTCAGAAAGAACATGCTGCTAGGAAAGAGCCGGGCAGACTGGCTCTTGGCCTCCTGATCCCATGACTAACAAGTGGCCAAATCCCAAAAGGAACCAGATTTTCAACCAACTAGTCTCAAACCCTCCCCCCACCCCTGTGAACCCTTCCCATTCAGGCCTGCACTGAGTCATTCTGTTGTCAGAGCTGCTCCAGATCATTGCTCACAATCCTCCAACCACGCCCCTACCCCCTGCCTTTAGCAAGAGTTAACATAAATCTTTAAGTTAAAAGGTCCAGAAATAAGAAGGATACTACAAACCAACCAAAAAAACCTAGATGGAACCAGCTGGAACCAAGAGAGCCACCAATCTGACCTCCAACAGACCCTGGGTTTCATTATACACTGATTTTTACCACATTAGCATATGCACTTCCTCAAAAAAAAAACCCTGCCCCTTTCCAGGTAGATTAATGCATATGCCTCCCCAGCATGAGCCTCACTCCTTGGCCCTTTGTGGGGTTTTATTTGTCTTTTTAGGGTCACATCTACAGCATATGGAGGTTCCCAGGCTAGGGGTCAAATAAGAGCTATAGCTGCTGGCCTATACCAGCGCCAAAGCAACACCAGATCCAAGCCATGTCTGAGACCTACACCACACTCATGGCCACGAATTCTTAACTCACTGAGTGAAGCCAGGGATCGAACCTGCACACTCATGGATACTAGTCAGGTTCATTACCGCTGAGCCACAAAGGGAACTCCCTCATCCCTTTGTTTTTACTCTTTAAAATTAAATCCCTCTTACCAGGCGCACAGAAGTTGATCTGTGAACTTAGACCCACTCCTCCATTTTTTGTCTGCAGAATAAGCTCAAACCCAAGCAGGAAAGAAAACTTCTCCAGCCAAGGCAGAGAGCCTTGGTCAGGCTAGGGCCCAAACAGGTCCATACAACTTAATTCAGGAACAAATTCTGGCACCCAACGTGGGGCACATTCCCTCTGGTAACCCAGGGCTTACTTGCTGACCCAGGGCTGACAAAGCCAGCTAAATAGCTGGGCAGTATGCCCCTATTTTCAACCTCTGGGCCAGTGAGGGCTACTAAATTAAGCCTGAGATGGAAAAGCAGCCAAGGATCAAGTGGGGTGTTCCCCAGGTAAAGACCCCCCACCCCTACTCTAGCAGATCTAGAACAAGGGCGCTTACTACAGATTGGGGTAGTGTCCAGGAGACACCTGACATAAGGGGTGTTGACCCCGCCTCCACCAATAAAGCCGAGGCTGGGTGCAGGGGTTGGTTGGTAAAGGGAAAGAATCCTGGCCATCTGGTTGGAGCCAGACTTGCCTCAGAGGACTGGACTGAAAGGCTGGATGTCCAAATTGAGTCAATCCTCTGGTAAGGGGGAAGGTGAGATTAAAAAATTGGTTAAAAAATTTAAAAATTGATTAAAAACTGGTTGGGCCAGTTCCCAGCAAGAAGACTGGATAGGACTGGAAGCCCTTGAGGTAAGAACATCTCTTTATTTTGTGTGTGTGACATAAGCCCTAGTCTCTGTTCTTAATATGAGTGAGTAAAGCTTTGATCTTTGTTCTATATGGTTTTGTTTGTCCTAATGCTCTTAGAAATACTTGCCACAACTATGGGCGTGGGTTGAACACTTGAATGCCACTAGGGCACTCACCATCAAAAAGACTCTCATGAAAGGATAGGTTGGTCATGGAACAAGGTAGATGAGCATAAGGTACCCTGTCTACCAGAAGCGAATGTCCGTGTAAGTTAGTCACACTGTAAAACACTCACAGTTCCAACCCCTGCACATTCCCACCTCTGGGGTATAGTCAAAAATTCATGATGGGAGTTCCCACCATGGTTCAGTGGACACAAATCTGACTAAGATCCATGAGGACGCAGGTTGAATCCCTGGCCTCGCTCAGTGGGTTAAGGATCTGGCATTGCTGAGAGCTGTGGTGTAGGCGGCAGACGTGGCTTGGATCCTGCATTGCTGTGGCTGTGGTGTAGGCCAGCGGCTACAGCTCCAATTCAACCCCTAGCCTGGGAAACTCCATATGCTGCAGGTACAGCCCTAAAACAAGCAAGCAAACAAACAAAATGCTTAAAAAAAAAAAAAATCTATGATGTCTCTTGTGTTGGTTCATCTCCCCCTAACTAGCGGTCTCGGGCAAGGTTTATGTCTCTGTTGAGTAGGTCGTTCCTCATTATTGTCCGTCACAGATGCCTAGGGATCCTTCGAGATGAGAACCCTTTAAAAATCTTATTTTCACCAGATTTCAGGAAAACCAATTTGCCTGACTGGAGAAGGAAGAACAGGACCTTCAAGTCATCCTTGAGTAAGAGTGAGAGTATAGAGAACCGGATACACACCAAATGGGCATTCATCCTCCCTGCCCAATGACTTGTAACCAAGCTGGGACACACCCTTTGTGAACAAGCCTCCTTGCCTGCCAGAGAGGCTCTCAAGGCAATGTATCTGATAGGAGAACCCTTATTTCCAACTTCCCTGTCACCCTCTCTCTGGGGGATTCTTACTGAAAGTACTCACCTACATCAGGTACTGCCTATAGCCACGCGGTGGGTCTGGGAATGTCTAGTTGCTGACTTAAGGGGGGGCTTTATAACTAAGGCCCTCTTGGAAAGGGTCTTGCCTTCAAGCCCTTACAAATATTGGTTTAGTTATATCACCTGGACCACTTGGGGTGAGCTGCTCTGTTGGGATTTGCACAGCCACCAACCCAGGGACGAGACCCCCTGGAAAGTTGGAAACAGACTAGAAATAAGGGTAACCTCTCCAATGTAACCAAGCCTCTATCCAGGTGAATTCAGCTAGGGCACATTCTCCATAAGTGGAAATTCTTTGAGTACTGCCACTAACAAAGAGACAGCTTATTTTCTTTTGCAAGACTGCATGGCCTCAATATAAAGTGGTGGATGGAGAGAGTTGGCCAACTAACGGCTCCCTAAATTATAATACTATTTTTCAATCATACCTCTATTGCCAGCAATGAAAACAAGGGGACAAGATCCCCTATGTCCAATTTTTTCATGGCTCTAAGCCAAAACAAGGGCCTCTGGAAAAAATGAGAGGCTAGTTCAAGTATCTCTCTCCCCTTATTGGAATTTCAGCCTGAGGATTCTCTTGATTTCCTCCCTCCACCAAGGCTAGCTGCCCCCTTGTCCCACAGTTCGCCCAAGACTCCTGAGTCAGCTACATCCACCCCTTCCTCTCTTGAATCCCCAATGTTCTCTACTCCCTCGAACTCACCACCTCCCTACCTGATCCCCCCTCCTCCTCCCAGTGGGTGGGTCCACTCCCCGACTCTCCCACCTCTACCTCTCAGTACACCTCTCTGGGGAGTAGTCCAATGCACACCAGTAGTGGCATCTGGTGCCAGCCCTGAAATCCATAAGCTATTCCCCCTTCGGAAGGTTCCCAGTGGAGGCAGTGGGCTGACACACTGTATATGTACCCTTCTTTTCCTCAGATTCCTATAACTGGGAAGATGAATCTCAGGGTCTAAGGGAAGCCCCTGAGTGAGTCCTTAATTCTGTCCAGGGAATATTTCCTACTTTTTTTTCTTTTTAGGCTGCACCTGTGGCATATAGAAGTTCCCAGGCTCGGGGTCAAATCGGAGCTGTAGCTGCCGGCCCACGCCATGGCCACAGCAACACCATATCTGAGCCATGGCTACGGCCTATACCACAGCTCACGACAATGCCAGATCCTTAACCCATGAGCGAGGCCAGGGATCAAACCCGTATCCTCATGGATCCTAGTTGGGTTCGTTAACCTCTGAGCCATGAAGGGAACTCCCATGTCCAGGGAATATTTCACATTCATTTCCCCACTTGGGTGGATATCCAAACCCTCTTAAACATCTTATTCTCTGGGGAATAAAAAGAATTATAACTAATGCAAGGGAGGAAGCTGATTAAGATCAATCCAAAAAATAATATGGAGCATGATGTATACCAGCCTAGGCTCCAGGCTGTTCCCAACATGGACCCTGGACACTGAGAGGAAAATGGTCAACAGCACTCCATACATTTCAGCAATGTGATTCTTAAGGGCATTCAATCAGCAGGGAAGAAATCCATAAACTGGAATAAGGTTCAAGGAGTCATCCAAGGACCAAAGGAAAATCGCTCGGCCACACTTAAGCACCAAAGAAGGGCCTCTGAGTGTATACAAATGTAAACCCAGAATTAGTGTAAGGGCAGGCCATTCTTAAGGACCATTTTATTTCCTAGAGCAGCCTAGACATTAGGAGAAAATTACAAAAGCTGGACATAGTGCCCATTGTACCAACTTCCTGGCTGGTGGAAATCAGCATTTTGAATTCCAGTTCAATAACGTGGAGGTGGATGCAAAGAAGAGATTTGAGCAGAATGAAGTGCAAGTACTCTTGCTTTAGCAATTCAACTTTCCAGGGACAACCCTCTCGCCCAAGGGACCCCGTAACATAAATGGGTTGTCTGGGATTTCAGAGACTATGCCCACAGTGGAGAGAAGGTCTTAAAGCCAATTAGTGTGCGCTGAGAGGAAGACCATTGGAAGAAGGAGGAGTGCCTCAAAGGTCTCAGAAGTCTCAGAAGACTAAGTGGACTGCCATGTCCTGGCTCATCTTTGTTAGTTGCACACATAAAAGAAGAGGGCTGAAGGGGCCCAGAAGCTCCTTGGAGTGCCCTGGAAATTACTACCAAGGAGCCTCAGCTGACTCTGTCCACAGAGGATAAAAAAATTGACTTTTCAGTCAACACAGGGGTCACTACTCAGTCTTGAACACCCAATGAGGCAAAACGATCAAAGATAAATGTAAGATAATAGGATTACACTATAATAGGAAGTCACAGAACAATTTTATAGAGCCCCTAGTGTGTGATTTGGAAGGGAAAATGTTATCTCTTTCTTATACGTCCCGTAATGCCTGATTCCTTTAGTAGGAAGAGATTTACTATATAAATTGGGAGCTACAATTTTTTTTTTTTTTTTTTTTTTTCTTTTCTACGGCTGCTCCCGCCGCATATGGAGGTTCCCAGGCTAGGGGTCCAATCAGAGCTGTAGCCGCCGGCCTACGCCAGAGCCACAGCAATGTGGATCCAAGCCGCGTCTGCGACCTACACCACAGCTCATGGCAATGTTGGATCCTTAACCCGCTGAGCAAGGCCAGGGATCGAACCTGCAACCTCATGGTTCCTAGTCAGATTCATTAACCACTGAGCCATGACGGGAACTCGGGAGCTACAATTTATATCAGACAAAAACTTAACCATCAAAATACCTAAGACTCCCTTCCATTCTGTAGCCCTAGCGTGACCACCAACTGCCTTCTGCCAGGAATAATGGCCCAATTAACACTGAGGGGATTAATCCCTCAGTATGGGCCCATGACACCAAGGGCAGAGCCAGAAGAGCACCACCAGCCATAATCAGGCTGTGACCAACTGACTACAATCACCCAAATAAAAAACATTACCCCTTAAGTAAAGAAGCCCTGGCAGGCATTAAGCCTATAATAGAAAGCCTACTCAAACAAGGGCTTCTTTAGACCTTGCCAGTCCCCTTGCAACACTCCTATTCTGCAGTTTAAAAAAACCAAATGGGAGATACCAGCTAGTTGAGGACTGCTGAGCCTTAAATGCACCTTCAGAAGAAATTCATGCAGTGGTGCTAAATCCCTATGCCTTACTCTCTACTGCTAAACCCTGAGAGATCTGGTATTCAGCACTAGATTTAAAAGACACCTTTTTGTGTGCCCTCAAGCCCCAGAATCTCAATACATTTTTGCATCTGAATGGCAGCAAGAGAAAACAACTCTTGTGCTAGATGGTTCTACCCCAGGGATTTAAAAATTCCCCAATCCTTTCCCCAAAGGTTTTAGCTGAGGATCTTCCTGACCCTGAGTTAGAACAGGGGACCCTGAAGGACAATCTAATCACCAGTCACACCAAAGAGCTTTCCAACCATAACACAGTTAATGCCTTAAATCATCTGGCTCAGAGCATATAAAGTTTCAAAGGAAAAAGCCCAAATCTCCTTCCAGCAGATAGAACACTTAGGATTTATAATAGAAAAGGGGCACAGAACACTATCTAAGGAGAGGAAAGAATTGATTTGCCAGATGGCACCCCCCTAGTACAAGAAAATAGCTCTGGGGTTTCCTAGGGAGGGCCAGGTTCTGCCATATATGGATCCCCAGTTTTGGCTTAATTGCTAAGCCCTTGTATGACCAATTAAAAGGGAAGAATCTTGATCCTTTTGAGTGGACTCCTGATTGTGACCAGGCATTCCTAGAACTGAAAAACCATCTCATGAAAGCCCCCAAGTTAGCTTTACCCCACCTGAGCTGCCCCTTCCATCTATATGTGAAAGAGAAGCAACTGCCCTAGAGGTGTTTACCAAAAAAAAAAAAAAAAAAAAAAAAAAAAATTGGGACCTCTGACTTAGGTTGTAGCTTATTTTTCTAATCAATTGGGCCAAACTGCTAAAGGATGGCTGTCATGCTTATGGGTTATAACTACCACTTCTCAGCTTCTCAAAGAGGCTAACAAATTAATTTTGGACAGCCCCTGATCATCTGGATCCCCCATCACCTCCAACCCTTTATAAAGGCAAGGCAGGCAGATTGGTTATTCCCTGGTTGAATCCTCCAAGTCCAAGTCATTCTTCTAGACAACTCATCTGTGACTCTAAGGCCCTGTATTATCCTTAACTCTGCCCCCCTGCTACCTCAGACAGGTCCAAAATTAACTCATGGTTATGAGGAAGTTATGAAACAAGTTTATTCCAGCAGGCCTGAATTGAAGAGCCCCTATAGAGAATGCAGAATTAGAATGGTTCACTGGTGGAGTAGCTTTATGAAAGATGGAAAACAAAAGGCAGGATGTACAGTGCTTTCCATCACACCAAAGTGGTAGAAGCTAAAGCCTTGCCCTCTGGCTGCTCTGCTCAGGAGGCCAGATTAACTATCCTAATCAGAAAACTGAAACTGGCGAAAGGGAAAGCTGTCAGTATCTACACTGACTCTAAATATGCCTATTCAATCCTACACGCCATGGTGCCATCTGGAAGGAGAAGGGAATGATGACATCAGGGAATAAACAGATTAAAAATTGGGGGGGGGGTGACTGTGTGGCTGCTAGAGGCTATACTCTTGTCAAAGAAGATAGCAATTATTCACTGCAGAGGCCATCAAAGGGAGAAGCAGAAATAATAAGAGGAAATAACAAAGCAGACATGGCAGCTAAACAAGCAGCAGAGGATGGGGACAGACCACGCCACTCCTAAAACCCTATATTACACTTCCACATACATCCACGAGAAAGGGAAAAGGTGTTGAGATGGGGCTATTTTAAAAGCCCAGAATACCCAAAATGAATGGTCAATGTTCATGGGCAACTGTTCCTCCCCCTGGCCATTGCACCACAGGCCATTGGAGAAGCTCACCAGAGCACACATTATGGGCAGGAGGCCACATATCAATGTCATCAAATCCACGACTACTCCTAGTTCCAGAAGTCTCCTTAAGCAGGTGGCTGATGCTTGCCCTGCCTCCAGAATAACCCCAACACTCACCTCCCAAGGTCAAAGGAATGACCCCACTCAATTTCGAGGCACATTTCCAGGTCAAGGCTAGCAAGGTGACTTTATAGTAATGCCCTGGGCACAAGAACATTTCTGATATTTGCTAGTTTAAAATGACACCTTCTCTAGCTGGGGAGAGATCCCCACTGGAACTAAGACGTCCTTGGAGGTCTCTAAGACCCTGCTCAAAGAAATAATCTCTAGATTTGGGCTCTCTAAATCTAGCCACAGTAACAATAGGCCAACCTTTATTTCTCAAATTACTAATGGAGCCCTAGGAATTAAATGGAGTTCACACTCTGCATGGGGAGATGGGCTTAAGATGGTGGAATGGAAGGACTGGAACTCAACCTCTCTCCTAAAAACAACAAAATTTACAACTAAATGCTGGGAAATCTTCAACCAAATGGACTGGAATCTTTCAAAAAGACATCCTACTCCAGAAGACAAAGAGAAGGCCACATCAAGAGGTAGGAGGGGCGATTACACGATATAAGCAACCCCATACCTCCCGGGTGGGAAGCCCCACAGAGTGGAAAGTAACTGGTTCACAGAGACTCACCTACAGGAGTGAGAGTTCTGAGCCCCACATCAAACTCCCACGTATGGGGATCTGGCACTGGGAGAAAGAGCCCCTGGAGCATCTGGCATTGAAGGCCAGTGGGACTTGTGCGCAGGAGCTCCATGAGACTGGGGGAAATGGAGACCCCATTCTTAAAAGGCGCACACAGACTTTCACGTGTACTGGGTCCCATGGCAAAGCAAAGTCTCCATAGGAATCTGGGTCAAACCTTACTGAAGTTCTTGGAGGACCTCCTGGGAAAACAGGGGTGAATGTGGCTTGTTGTCAGGGAAGGACATTGGAAGCAAAGCTCTCACGGAATATTCAGCAGCATGACGTCCTCTGGAGGTGGTCATCTAGGGAAAATCTGGCCCCACCCATCAATGCTGAGAAGCCCCAGGCCAAATAACAATTCAGGTGGGATCACAGCCCTGCCCATCAGTAAACAGGGTGCCTAAAGACCCCCCCCTGAACACAGCGGCCTCTAATCTCATCTAGAGACAAAGCCCCACCCACCAGAGGGATAGGAATCAGTTCCACCTACCAGTGGGTAGGCTTCAGTCCCTCCCATCAGGAAGCCTACAGCAAGCCCCTGTATCAACTTCAAGCCCCACAAGGGGGGGCAGACACCAGAAGTAAGAGAGGCTATAACCCTATTATCTGTAAAAAAAGGTCACCACACCAAAAGCCTATAAAAATGAAAAGACAGAGAACTATAACTCAGATGAGGGAGAAAGGAAAAACCCCAGAAAATCAGCTAAGCAAGGAGGAGATTCTCAGCCTCCAGGAAAAAGACTTCAGACTGTTGATGCTGAAGATGATGCAAGACATTGGAAATAAACTGGAGGCAAAGATGGATAATTTATAGGAAACACTGGGCAAAGAGACATAAGATATAAAACTTAAAAAAGAAGAGATGCAAAATACAATAACTGTAATAAAAAATTCGCTAGAAGCAGCAAACAGCAGAATGCAGGAGGCAAAAGAATGAATAAGTGAGGTGGAGGACAGATTAGTGGAAATTATAGATGCGGAACAGAAAAGAGATAAAAGATTGAAAAAAAATGAAGAGAGTCTCAGAGAACTCTGGGACAGTGTTAAATGCACCAACATCTGTATTATAGGGGTGCCAGAAGGAGAAGAGAGCGCAAAGGGGACACAAAAAATATTCCAAGAGATAATAGCTGAAAACTTCCCTAACACGGGAAAGGAACCACTCACTCAAATCCAGGAAGCACAATGAGTACCAAATAAAATAAACCCAAGGAGGAATACACCAAGACACATGTTAATCAAATTGACCAAAATTAAAGACAAAGAGAAAATATTGAAAGCAGCTAGGGAAAAGAAATAAATAACATACAAGGGAACCCCAATAAGGTTATTGGCAGATTTCTCAGCTGAAACTCTGCAGGCCAGAAGGGAGTGGCATGATATACTTAATGCGATGAAAGGGAAAAACCTCCAACCAAGATTACTTTACCCAGCAAGGCTCTCATTCAGATTTGAAGCAGAAATCCAAAGCTTCACAGATAAGCAAAAGCTAAGAGAATTCAGCACCACTAAACCAGCTTTACAACAAATACTAAAAGAACTTCTCTAGGCAGAAAAGAAAAGGCCACAACAGGAAACAAAAATACCACAAATGGCAAGGCTCACCAGTAAAGGTATATATACAGTAAAGATATGAAATCATTCATGCACAATTATACCACCAAAATCATAAATCATGAGAAGAGGTAGGTACAAATGTAGGACACTGGAGATGCACTTGCAATTAAGAGACCAACAACTTAAAACAATCTCATATATACATAGACTCTTACATCAAAACTTCAGAATAACGACACTCTGCATGGAGACCACAATCCTCAGGAAAAGTAGAAAGAACAAATCAAACTCTCAAAAGAAATTTAGCCAGATTATGTCAACAGACTCATCAACCTTGATCTCCTTTCACCCCAAAGCTCTTCTAAGAATGCAAATAGCCCCTAAAAGAAAGCTCAGGTTGAAACCACATGAGCTCATGGATGGGAGGCCCATTCCTGAAAGACCAGTTACAAAGCCAACTTCAGCTATATGGACCAATGGAAATGTACCTTACAGAGAGGGGAAATAATCAAAGCTTTACAAGGCTACGGGAGTTAGGAATTGCCTTCCCCTTCTGAGATGGCTTTATGTCCTTTCTCCTCTGGGGTCTGGGTTTATTTGAAAACCTGGAACGCTTGAAATCCACAAGACCAGTTAGACCCCAAGTAAAAAGGACCTTATCTAGTCATCATGACCACTCATTCTGCCTTATATTACAGGGCATAACTCCACTGCACCAGAGTGAAGGCAGCACCTAAGCCAGAGGAAGAAGTTACTAACCCACCCACTCAATACACTTATGAGCCTGTCACAGACCTTAAGTTACTTTTTTTTTTAAGGTGATATCTTTATTTATTTTATTTATTTATTTATTTATTTTGTCTTTTTGCCTTTCTAGAGCTGCTCCCAAGGCATATGGAGGTTCCCAGGCTAGGGGTCTAATCAGAGCTGTAGCCACCAGCCTATGCCAGAGCCACAGCAACACAGGATCTGAGCCACATCTGCGACCCACACCACAGCTCATGGCAACACCGGATCCTTAACCCACTGAGCAAAGCCAGGGATCAAACCCGCAACCTCATGGTTCCTAGTCAGATTCGTTAACCACTGAGCCACGATGGAAACTCCCCGCTCCCTCTGGCAAACATTTCCTCTGCCCATGCTGGATACAGAGAACATTAATATTGGAAACAGGATGAAGGGCTAATGTTGTTTATTTTTTTTTTTTTTTGGCCCACACCCATGGCATGCAGAAGTTCCCGAGCCAGGGATAAAATCCATGCAACAGCAGTGATGCCAGATCCTTAGGCCATTAGGCCACAATGGCCTGTTGTTTATTCTTAAGTTCCTCTTCCTTATCTCTTACAGCCATCCACACAGAATAGGAATTCTATGATATAGTAAATTTCTTGAGAATTATAACCCAAGGACTATAAATCTACCCTGGTGCTGGATCTGTACTCCCACCCTCAAAGTGACACCTATAGATTAAATGTATTACATTTTACCCCTAAGAATGACAACTTCACACTCACCTTGGCTAACAATTCTGCTAAACCTACCCCTCTTGAAGTTCACATCCCTTCCCAAACACAAATTTCCCTGCTTGGACCTCACCCCTCACATTAACATCTCTAATGAGGAGTTCCTGCTGTGGCTCAGCAGGTTAAGAACCTAACATAGTATCTGTGAGAATGAGTGTTCTATCCTTGGCCTGGCTCAGTGGGTTAGGATCCGGCTTTGCAGGAAACTGTGGCATTGGTCACAGACGCAGCTCTGATCTGACATTGCTGTGGCTGTGGTATAGGGCGATGACTGCAGCTCAGATTTGACCCCTAGCCATGTCATAGGTGAGGCCATAAAAAGAAAGAAAAAAAATCTCTAATGAATAGAAAGCACTCACTCTAAAGTGTCATGACTCTTAAATGGGGCGTGCTGTCACTGCTTCTGTCTAATGTCCCTATCAAGGGGAAGAACTTGCAATAATACCCTGGGGCTGCTCTAGACTCTGATCAATGCTTCTTCTATTACCCTACGATTTAAGTGCCCCTGGATAAACTCCTACAGAAATCTCATCCATTGGTGCCCTCTGCACCAACTTGATGAATACACATGAGGATTGCATGGGAGATGTACTTACTGGGAAGGGAAGACACAGGTTGTCTGGTGTTTAGTACATGGCCCTCCTAAGGCCTGGGGGAAAGTCACTAGTCAAGAATCCCCCAGTGACCTACACTATGCAGGCGGGCCTCTCTCCCCACACTGCAGGGGCTTGGGCTGGCCACTTATAGAGGTGGTTAAACTTGCCAGAACATATGCTTTCCTGAGTATCTGTTCCTTTGGGGTGCAAGAATAAACCAATGGTCCCAGCAGAACAACTCCAACTGAAGCAGGATTAAGATGGGCAGAGGAGTAAGACAAGGCACTCACCTTCTCCCACAAACACATCAAAAAAAAAAAAAAAACAACCCATCTACACGTAATATCCACTGAATATCTACAGAATATCCACTGAAAGCTGGCAGAAGACCTCAGACCTCCAAAAAGGGCAAGAAAGCTTCCATATAACCAGGCAGAACAAAAGGAAAAAGAAAGAGAGAGAGAACAAAGAGAAAAAAAGGAATGAGGACAGCACCAGCATTCCTCAGAGGGAGCTGTGAAAGAAAAAGAATCTGCACCTTGGGAGGCCACCTAACCTATGGGGAAATCAGCCAGGACAGAGTGGGAAACTCAAAGCCTCAGAAACAAGTGCAGCAGCCAGAATGAGGAGGGCAAAGGAGAGAACAAGCCACACAGAACACTGGTAATACCACTCAGGACACTGCAGACTGACACACTTGGGAAGGGGTTGGGCATTAAGACTCAGATTTTGGAGGTCAGTTTCAGAGAGAGGACTAGGGTTGGCTGCATGGAGACAGCCTGAGGGCAGTGGGGAGCAGTGCACTGCAGGCTGGGGAGTGGAACACCACAGTTGAGGGGGCGCAGGAGGAGACCTGGCTCTGTAGGAGAAGCAAGGTGCCAGAGTTGAGGAGGGCAAGAGAAGGAGGGTGGGACTACCACAGGAACATCTTTCTCTGTGCACATATGCAGGGTTCTCAGGTGACTCTTGCATGGGCTACAGGCAGTGGGTGCAAACTACACCACAATCTCAGACTCCAAAGGTGGCTGCAGCTCACCATCACTGGGGTCCTGGGAACAGGCACCACCTGAGGCAGTCACCTCAAGGGTTGCCACTAAGACACTGCAACCAAGAACTAGCAGTTGCCTTCACTCCCCTGGGAAGGCACATGTCCTGCTGTTCCTTCTGCCAAAGGCTCTGGGCACTGCCTCCATATCCCTGAGGGTCACTGTCACTGCCCAGGGCCCTGTAACCAGGAGCAGCCTGTGCCCCACCTCCCCTCAGATCCTTGCCACTGTCAAGGGCCCAGAAACCAGGCACTGGTTACAGGCCCTGCTCATTGCCTCCATGTCCCTGGATACACATGTGGGCCATATACCAACACATCCCATGTCAAGGGGATGACTGAACATAATGAGGAAAAAAACAGCAAGCATCCAAACCAAAAATAGCCCTACACCAAAAACAAAACAAAACAAACAAACAAACAAACAAAAAAGACAAAAAACCCTCAGAAGCTACCCAGGGCACTCTCCCACGTAAACAGCCCTCCAAGATGACATCAGATAGTTGTTTTCCCTAAACTCACAGAAAAAGAAAAATATAAGCAAAACGAAGATGCTCAGGAACAATTCCCAGTTAAAACAGCAGGATAATTCCCCTGAAGGAGCAAACAATGAAAAAGACCTCTGCAGTCTAATGGACACTGAGTTCGAAGAGACAGTGAAAATACTGAAGGAATTAAGAGCCGTTATGAACACTACTGCAGATTACTTTAAAAAAGAACTAGAAACTATGAGGAGACAAGAAAAATTAGAAAATTCATTTGCAGAGATGCAAGCTGAGTTAAAGGCACTGAAGAGCAGAATGAATAATGCAGAAGAATGAATAAGTGACTTGGAAGATAGAATAATGGAAATCACCCAATCAAGACAGCAGACAGAGAAAACCAAATGAAAACACATGAAAGTAATATAGGCGATTTATAAGTTAATACAAAGCAGGCCCACCTGCACGTAATACAGATTCCAGAAGGAGAAGAAAAATAAAAGGGGACTGAAAATATATTTGAAGAAATTATGGCTGAAAACTTTCCAAATCAAAGGAAACAAATATTAAGATACAGGAAGCACAGAGGGCCCCCAAAAAGTTGAACCCAAACAGACCTACAGTAGGACATATTATACTAAAAATTTCAAAAGTTAAAGATGAGAGGATTCTAAAAGCAGCAAAAGAAAAACAGAGTTAATTATAAGGGATCCCCCCATAAAGCTATCAGCTCATTTCTCTACAGAAATATTAGAAGTCAGAAGACAATGGAAAGATATATTCAAAGTTCTAAAAGGGAAGGAGTTCCCATCGTGGCACAGCGGAAACAAATCTGACTAGGAACCATGAGGTTGTGGGTTCCATCCCTGGCTTCACTCAGTGGTGTAAGGACCAAGCATTGCCATGAGCTGTGGTATAGTTTACAGACGTGGCTCAGATCTGGCGTGGCTGTGGCACAGGCCAGCAGCTGTAGCTCTGATTTGACCCCTAGCCTGGGAACCTCCATATGCCATGGGTGCAGCCTAAAAAGAAAAATAAATCAAAGGGAAAACATTACAGTCTAGAATATTCCACCCAGCAAGATTATCAATTAAACTAAGAGAAACAACAAACTAAAAGAACACAGCAATACTAAACCCATTCTAAAAGAAATACTGAAAGGTCTCCTCTAAACAGGAAATAAATAAGAAGATATAGGATGGAGAAAATTCACAATTGAAAAGAAATCACTTAAATAAGCCAGTATACAGATCTAAAAGGAAAAAAAAAAAACCTATTCATAAAAGCGATGAAAAACACAAGGAACAGCAAAAGGATAAACATGAATGTGGCTCTGAGGGTTACGAACCTGACTAGGATCCATGAGGATGTGGGTTTGATCTCTGCCCTTGCTCAGTGGGTTAAGGATCTGGCATCACCACGAACTGTGGTTATAGGTCACAGACAAGGCTTGAATCCCAAGTTGCTGTGGCTGTGGTGTAGGCCAGCAGCTATAGCTCTGATTCAACCCTAACCTATGACCTTCCATATGCTATGGGTAGGGGGCTAAAAAGACAAAAAAAAAAAAGATAAATACGAAGATGTAAAAAAGGACATCAAAATCATAAAATATGGGGGAAGGAAAATAATAAAATCTAGACTCTTTTTTTTAGAATGTGTTTGAGCCTATCAGGCTAAAGCAAGCAGATATAGGTAGCAGTTAACATTCTTGAGAAACAGGGCAACCACAAAAAAAAAAAAAAAAAATATATATATATATATATATATATATATATATATATATATAATCACAAAAACTAAAAAGAAGAGGACATAAGAGTAAAATAAAAGGAAATCATCTAACCAACAAAAGAAAGGAACAAAGGAAAAAACATAGATTCAACTGGAAAATAAGGTTTAAAATGGCAATGAATACATTTTTATCAATAATTCCCTTAAAAGTCAAGGGACTGAATGCTCTGATCAGGAGACGCAGAGTGCCAGAC
Organism: Sus scrofa; assembly: GCF_054392235.1. Classification (NCBI taxonomy): domain Eukaryota; kingdom Metazoa; phylum Chordata; class Mammalia; order Artiodactyla; family Suidae; genus Sus; species Sus scrofa. Next base: position 146,670,732 of record NC_139383.1, on the reverse strand, counting down.
TGGATAAAAAAAACCAAAAAAAAACAAACAGAGCCTACAATATGATGCCTACAGTAGACTCACATTAGGACAAAGGACACGTATAAATTCAAAGTGAGGGGATGGAAAAAGATATTGCATGTGAATGGAAATGACAGGAATGCAGGAGTTGCAATACTCATATCAGACAAAACAGACTTTAAAACAAAGGCCATAAAAGAAAGATACCTAAGGACACTATGTAATGATAAAAAGATGAATTTTTCTCACTCAAATCTGGAAGAAGACAGGGATGCCCACTCTCACCACTGCTATTCAACATAGTTTTGGAAGTCCTAGCCACAGCAATTAGACAAACAAAAGAAATAAAAGGCATCCAAACAGGAAGAGAAGAGATAAAATTGTCACTGTATGCAGACATGATACTATACATAGAAAACCCTAAGGACTCAACCCAAAAACTACTTAAACTGATTAGTAAATTCAGCAAAGTTGCAGGATATAAGATTAACATTCAGAAAGCAGTCGCATTTCTGTATACCAACAATGAAATATTAGAAAAGGAATACAAAAATACAATACCTTTTAAAATTGCACCTCAAAAAATCAAATACCTCGGAATACACCTGACCAAGGAGGTAAAGGACTTATATGCCGAGAACTATAAAACTTTAATCAAAGAAATTCAAGAAGATGTAAAGAAATGGAAAGATACTCCATGTTCATGGATAGGAAAAATCAATATTGTAAAAATGGCTATACTACCCAAAGCAATCTACAGATTCAATGCAATCCTTATCAAATTAGCCGTGATATTTTTCACTGAACTAGAACAAATAATCCAAAAATTTATATGGAACCACAAAAGACCCAGAATTGCCAAAGCAATCCTGAGAAACAAAAACCAAGCAGGGGGCATAACTCTTCCAGACTTCAAGCAATATTACAGAGCCATGGTCACCAAAACAGTGTGGTACTGGTATCAAAACAGACAGACAAAACCAATGGAACAGAATTGAGAACCCTAAAATACACTCTGACATCTATGGTCAATTAATCTTTGACAAGGGAGGCAAGAACATAAAAAATGGGAAAAAGAAAGTCTATTCAGCAAGAATTGCTGGGAAACCTGGACAGCTGCATGCAAAGCAATGAAATTAGAACACACCCTCACACCATGCACAAAAATAAACTCCAAATGGCTGAAAGACTTAAATATACGACAGGACACCATCAAACTCCTGGAAGAGAACAGAGGCAAAACATTCTCTGACATCAACCTCATGAATATTTTCTCAGGTCAGTCTCCCAAAGCAATACAAATAAGAGCAAAAATAAACCAATGGGACCTAATCAAACTGACAAGCTTTTGCACAGCAAAGGAAACCAAAAAGAAAACAAAAATACAACTTACATAATGGGAGAAGATAGTTTCAAATGATACAACTGTCAAGGGCTTAATCTCTAGACTACATAAGAAAATTATACAACTCAACAGCAAAAAAAAGCCAATCACCCAATGGAAAAATGGGCAAAAGACCTGAATAGACTGTTCTCCAAGGAAGATATACAGATGGCCAACAAGTGCATAAAAAAATGCTCAACATCCCTGATTATAAGAGAAATGCAAATCAAAACGACCACGAGATACCACCTCACACCAGTCAGAATGGCCATCATTAATAAATCCACAAATAACAAGTGCTGCAGGGGGTGTGGAGAAAAGGGAACCCTCCTGCACTGCTGGTGGTAATATAAACTGGTAGAGCCACTATGGAGAACAGTTTGGAGATACCTTAGAAATCTATACATAGAACTACCATACGACTCCGCAATCCCACTCTTGGGCATATATCTGGACAAAAGTTTCCTTGAAAAAGACACATCCACCCGCATGTTCACTGGAGCACTATTCACAATAGCAAAGATATGGAAACAACCCAACTGTCCATTGACAGATGATTGGATTAGGAATATGTGGTATATATACACAATGGAATACTACTCAGCCATAAAAAAGAATGACATAATGCCATTTACAGCAACACAGATGGAACTAGAGACTCTCATACTGAGTGAAATAAGCCAGAAAGACAAATACCATATGATATCACTTATAACTGGAATCTAATATACAGCACAAATGAACCTTTCCACAGAAAAGAAAATCATGGACTTTGAGAACAGACTTGTGGCTGCTGGGGGGAAGAGGGAGGGAGTGGGAGGGATCGGAGCATGGGGTTATTGGATGCAAACTATTACTCTTGGAATGGATTTACAATGAGATCCTGCTGTGTAGCATTAAGAACTATGTCCAGACACTTATATCAGAACAGAACAAAGGGAGGGAAAAAAATGTATACATGTAAGTGTAACTTGGCCTCCATGCTGTACAGTGGAAAAAATAAATAAATTTTAAAAAGAGATGAATTTAAGAAGAGGACACTACCCTTGTCAATATATATACCCCTAATACTGGAGCATCAAACACATACAACAAATACTAATAGACATAAAAGGAGAAAATGATGGGAATACAATAATAATAGTGATAGGTTCCCAGGAGGATGGTGAGAGACACCCCCACCCCCAGCCCCTGAATGTGGCAGTTCATCTTGGAGACCAGCTGTGGACAAGAGTAAGCAAGACTTACACCCTCTCCAGGAATGTGGATGCTCAAGTTGAGCAGCAAGAAACAATGACCTATGGAAAACAATTGCCTGCATAGATTAACCACCTACAAAGATTAACTGCCTTCTGTCATTGGACTTGACCCCCTACCTCTCACTTGACCTTCCCTCCTCCAACATTGTTCCTGCCACAAGTTCCCACCATAAACTCCCACCCCAGATCCTTTTATAAGCCTAGCATCTCCTCATGGTCAGTGCTGGCACCATTTTGAGCTCAGTCCATCCACTCTGGATGCCTTAATAAATTTCTCTTGCTTTACTGACTTGGCTTTACACATTCCTCCCTCAGCAAACCTAACAAGTAGGAGACTTTAACAGCCCACTCACATCAATGGACATATCCTCTACACAGCAAATCAATCAGGCAACTGCGATCCTAAATGACATAATAGAACAGTTACACTTAATTGATATTTTCAGGACATTATGTCAAAAAAAAAACCCAGAATACACATTCTTTTCAAGTGCACATGGAACATTCTTTCGGCTTGACCACATACTGGGGCACAAAACTAACCTCAACAAATTTAAGGGTACAGCTATTATTTCAAGCATCTTCTCTGACCACAATGACATGAACCTAGAAATCAACCACAGGAAAAGAAATGAGAAAAAAAATGACTACATGGAGACTAACCAACATGCTACTAAAAAACCAATGGGTCAACAAGGAAATTAAAAGACACCTCTAGATAAATGACAATGAAAACACAACCATTCGAAAGCTATGGGATGCAGCATACCACATTAACAAACTGAATAAAAACCATACGATCCTCTTAATAGATGCAGAAAAAGCCTTTGGCAAAATCCAGCACCCGTTTCTGATAGAAACCCTTCAGAAAGTGGGCATAGAGGGAAACTACCTCAACATAATAAAGGCCATATATGACAAACCCACAGCAAACATCATTCTCAATGGTGAAAACCTAAAAGAATTCCCACTGAGATCAGGAACAAGACAAGGATGTCTGTTTCGCCAATACTCTTCAACATAGTTTTGGAAGTCCTAGCCACAGCAATCAGAGAAGTAAAAGAAATAAAAAGAATTCAAACTGGAAAGGAAGAAGTAAAACTATCACTATTTGCAGATGATATGACACTATACCTAGAGAATCCTAGAGACACCACCAGAAAACTGTTAGAGCTCATCAATGAATTTGGCAATGTCGCAGGATACAAAATTAATACACAGAAATCGACCGCATTTCTATATGCTATCAATGAAAGATCAGAGAAATTACCACTGCATCAAAAAGAATAAAATACTTAGGAATAAACCTACCTAAAGAGACAAAACACCTGTACTCTGAAAATTATAAGACGCTGATGAAAGAAATCAAAGATGACACAAACAGACAGAGAGACATAACATGCTCTTGGATTGGAAGAATCAATATTATCAAAATGACGATACTACCCAAGGCAATCTACAGATTCAATGCAATCCCTATCAAAGTACCAAGGACATGTTTCACAAAACTCGAACAAAATATCTTAAAGTTTGTTTAGGAATACAAAAGACCCAGAATGGCAAAAGCCACCCTGAGAAAGAAAAATGGAGCTGGAGGAATCAGGCTCCCTGCCTTCAGACTATACCACAAAGCTACAGTCATCAAATCTGTATGGTACTGGCACAAAGACAGAAATGTAGATCAGTGGAACAGGATAGAAAGCCCAGAATTCAACCCAAGCACCTACAGCCAACTAATCCATGACAAAGAAGGCAAGAACATACAATGGAGAAAAGACAGTCCCTTCATAAAGTGGTGCTGGGAAAACTGGACAGCCACATGTAAAAGAATGAAATTAGAACACTTCCTAACACCATACACAAAAATAAACTCAAAATGAATTAAAGACCTAAATATAAGACCAGACACTATAACTCTTAGAGGAAAACATAGGCCAAACACTCTCTGACATAAAGGATAGCAACATCTTCTCAGATCCACCTCTTAGAGTAATGACAATAAAAACAAAAATAAATAAATGGGACTTAATTAAACTTAAAAGTTTCTGCACAGCAAAGGAAACCCTAAACAAAATGAAAAGACAACCCACAGAATGGGAGAAAATCTTTGCAAATGAATCAACTGACATGGTATTAATCTCCAAAATTTATTTTATTTTTTTTGTCTTTTGTCTTTTTGTCTTTTGTTGTTGTTGTTGTTGTTGTTGTTGTTGCTATTTCTTCCAAAATGTATTAACACCTTCTGAATACCAAAAAAACAAACAACCCCATCCAAAAATGGGCAGAAGATCTTAACAGACAGTTCTCCAAAGAAGACCTACAGATGACCAAAAAATACATGAAAAGATGTCCAACATCACTCATTATTAGAGAAATGCAAATCAAAACCACTATGAGGTACCACCTTACCCCAGCCAGAATGGCCATCATCAAAAAGTCTACAAACAGTAAGTGCTGGAGAGGGTGTGGAGAAAAAGGAACCCTATTACTCTGTTGGCAGGAATGTAAATTGGTGCAACCACTGTGGAAAACAGGATGGAGATGCCTCAGAAAACTAAATATAGAACTCCCATTTGATCTAGCAATCCCACTCCTGGGCATCTATCCAGAGAAAACCATGACTCAAAAAGACACATGTACTCCAATATTCATTGCTGCACTATATACAATGGAATATTACTCAGTCATTGAAAGGAAAGAAATAACAGCATTTGCAGCAACATAGATGGACCATAGAAATTACCATACTAAGTGAAGTCAGACAGTGAGACACCAACACCAAATGCTGTACTCACATGTGGAATCTAATAAAAGGACACAATGAACTCTGTAGAACATATACTGACTCACAGACTTTGAAAAACTTACAGTTTCCAAATGAGACAGGTTGGAGAGTGGGGGGATGCTAGGGGTTTGGGATGGAAATGCTATAAAATTTGGTTGTGCTGGTCAGTGTACAACTATAAATGTAATAAAATTCATGAAGTACTAAAAAATAAAAGCATTTGATAAAATCCAACATCCATTCATGATAAAAACTCTTACCAAAGTGAATATAGAGGGAACATATCTTGACATAATAAAAGCCATTTAGAGAGTTTCAGTTGTGCCTCAGGGATAAGAAACCCATTCAGTATCCATGAGGATGCACGTTTGATCCCTGACCTCACTCAGCGGATTAGGATCTGGTATTGCCGTGAGCTATGGTGTAGGCCACAGACACGTCTCAGATCCCAAGTTGACTCCTAGCCTGGAAACTGCCATATGCCATGGGTGAAGCCCTGAAAAGACCCCCCCCAAAAAAGTCATTTATGACATATCCATAGCCAACCAATACAATACTCAATGGAGAAAAGCTGAAAGCCTTCCACTAAAATCTAGAACAAGACCAGGATGCCCACTCTAACCACTTTTATTCAACATAGTGTTGAAGTCCTAGCCACAGCAATCAGACAAACAAAAGAAATAAAAGGTATCTAAATTAGAAGAGAAGAAGTAAAACTGTCACTATATGCAGATGACATGATACTATATTGAAAATCCTAAGGACTCCATATGAAAACTACTTGAACTGATCAACAAATTCAGCAAAGTAGCAGGATACAAGATTAACATTCAGAAATTGATTGCATATCTGTATACTAACAATCAAACATTAGAAAAGGAATATAAAAACAATACCTTTTCAAATCACACCAGGAGTTCCCTGGCTCAGTGGTTAATGAACCCAACTAGAATCCATGAGGACGTGGGTTCAATCCCTGGCCTTGCCTAGTTGAGGTTCTGGCATTACTGTGAGCTGTGGTGTAGGTCGCAGATGTGGCTTGGACCCCATGTTGCTGTGGTTCCAGCACCTACAGCCTCAATTCGACCTGTAGCCTGGGAACCTCCATATGCTGCAGGTTCGGCTCTAAAAAGACAAAAGACGAGTTCCCATCGTGGCAGAGCGGAAACGAATCTGACCAGGAACCACGAGGTTGCAGGTTCGATCCCTGGCCTCGCTCAGTGGGGTAAGGATCTGGCATTGCTGTGGGCTGTGGTGTAGGTCACAGACATGGCTGGGATCCTGCATTGCTGTGGCTGCGGCGTAGGACGGCAGCTGTAGCTCCAATTAGACCCCTAGCCAGGAAACCTCCATGTGTCATGGGTGTGGCCCTTAAAAAAAAAAAAAAGAGTAAAAAGACAAAAGACAAATAAATAAATTAATTAAATAAAATAAAACAAAATTGCACCAAAAAACTAAATACCTTGGAATAAACTTGACTACGGAGTAAAAGGCTCACACACTGAGAACTATAAAATATTTATCCAGGAAATTAAAGAGGATTCAAAGACATGGAATGATATCCCATGCTCCCTGGATTGGAAGAATTAATATAGTTAAAATGGCCATACTACCTAAAGTAATCTGCAGATTTAATGTGATCCCTATCAAATTACACATGATATTTTTCACAGAACTAGAACAAACAATCCAAAAATGTATACAGAACTATGAAAGACCCAGAATTGCCAAAGCAATTTTGAGGGAAAAAAACCAAGCAGGAGGAATAACTCTCCCAGACTTAAGGCAATACGACTAAGCTACAGTAATCAAGACAGTGTGGTACTGGTACAAAAACAGATATACAAATCAATGGAATAGGATAGCAAGCCCAGAAATAAACCCAGACATCTATAGTCAATTCATCTTCGACAAAGGTGGCAAGAATATAAAGGTGGAAAAAAATCAGTCTCTTTCAGCAAGTGGTACAGGCAAAACTTGACAGCTGCATGTAAATCAATGAAACTAGAACACACCCTCACAAAATGCACAAAAATAAACTCAAAATGGCTTAAAGACTTGGAATTTGCTTCATGGCTCAGTGGTCAATGACTCCGACTAGGAACCATGAGGTTGCGTGTTTAATCCCTGGCCTTGTTCAGTGGATTAAGGATCTGGTGTTGCTGTGAGCTGTGGTCTAGGTCGTGCAGATGGGGCTGGGATCTGGCTTTACTGTGGCTCTGGAGTAGGCCAGCAGCAACAGCTCCAATTAGACCCCTAGCCTGGGAACCTCCATATGCTGTGGGTGCGGCCCTGGAAAAGACAAAAAAAAAAAAAAAAAAAAAAAATATATATATATATATATATATATATATATATATATATATATAGTTTAAAGACTTAAACATAAGACAGGACACCATAAAATTCCTAGAAGATAACATAGGCAAAATCTTCTCTGACATCAACCATATAAATGTTTTCTTAAGTCAGTCCCCCAAGACAATAGAAATAAGAACAAAAATAAACCAATGAGACCTAATCAAGTTACTTACAAGCTCTTGCACACCAAAGTAAACCATTAAAAAGAAGAAGAAGAAAGAAAAGAAAAATCAGGAGTTCCCATTGTGGCTCAGTGCTAACAAATCCAACGAGTATCCATGAGGATACATGTTCAATCCCTGGCCTTGCTTAGTGGGTTAAGGATCTGGTGTTGCCATAAGCTGTGGTATAGATCAAAGAAGCAGCTCAAATCTGGCATTGCTGTGGCTGTGGCCATCAGCTACAGCTCCGATTCAACTCCTAGCATGGAAACTAACATATGCCAAGAGTGCAACCCTAAAAAGACAAACAAACAAAAAGCTGAAAAGACAATCTACAGAGTGTGGGAAATAGTTGCAAATAATGCAACTGACAAGGGCTTAATCTTCCAAATATACAAACAACTCATACCATTCAACAACAAAAAAACAAACAACCCAATCGCAAAATGGGCAGAAGACCTAAATAGACATTTCTCCAAAGACATGTGGATGGCCAACGGGCACATGAAAAAATGTTCAACATCACTAATTATTAGAGGAATGCAAATCAAAACTACAATGTGGTACCACCTCACAGTAGTCAGAATGGCCATCATAATAAGTATTTAGGAGTTCCAGTCATGGCTCAGTGGTTAACGAATCCGACTAGGAACCATGAGGTTGTGGGTTCTATCCTGGGCCTTGCTCAGTGGGTTAAGGATCCCATGTTGCTGTGAGCTGTGGTGTGGGTCACAGACATGGCTTGGATCCTGAGTTGCTGTGGCTGCAGTAGTTGGCTATAGCTCCCATTGGACCCATAGCCTGGGAACCTTCATATGCTGAGGGTTGCAGCCATAAAAAGACAAAAAAAAAAAAAAGTATTTAAATAACAAATGCTGAAGAGAAGGAGAAAAGGTTACCCTCCTACACTGTTGGTGGGAATATAAATTGGTACAACCACTATGGAAAACAATATGGAGGTTCCTCAGAAAACTATTTATAGAACTATCATATGACCCACTAATTCCACTCTTGGGCATATATCTGGACAAAACTATAATTCAAAAAGACACACACAACTCTGTATTCATTGCAGCACTATTCGCAATAGTCAAGACATGGAAACAACCTAAATGCCCATCAACAGATGAATGCATTAAGAAGATGTGGTACACACAATGGAATACTACTCAGCTGTGAAAAAAAACAACAAAATAATACCATTTGCAGCAACATGGATGGAAGGAGAGACTGTCATACTAAGTGAAGTAAAGAGAAAGACAAATGATATGTGATATCACTTACACGTGGTATCTAAAATATGGCACAAATTAACCTATCTACAGAACAGAAAGACTCACTCACAGACATGGAGAACAGATTTGTGGTTTCTGGGGGGAGGGGAGAGAGAGGGATGGACTGGGAGTTTGGGGTTAGGAGATGAAAACTATTACATTTAGAATGGATAAGCAATGAGGTCCTACTCTATAGCACAGGGAACTATATCCAATCACTGTGATGGAACATGATTGAAGATAATATAAAAAAAGAACGTGTATATACACATGTGTGTGTGAGAGAGAGAGACTGGGTCACTTTGCTGTACAGCAGAAATTGTCAGAACATTATAAATCAACTATAATAAAATTTTTTAATTAAAAAATACAAAAAAAAAAACCCTCCAAAAAAGAAAAAAGAACCCCAACTCCTCCAGGTTGGGCTCTAATCTATCCTTGTCTAGATGATGCCCAATTTGTGCACAATGCACACTAGGCCAGCTAAGTTCTGGGAAACCAGTTATAACCATTCATGATATCACCCAGCCCTGAGACAAAAGGGCAATAGGTATTCATTCTGACAAGAGGAGGGATTGCTCTTGGACTAGGGGGTCCCCTGGGGAGGTTTTACATACCACGAAATCACTTTACAAAATCTCACCTGGGCCCTTGAAGATGTCTAAAAATACTGCTGTTGCCTTACAAGGACTTTGTACTTCTTTGGATTCATTAGCAAATGTTGTTCTGGACAATAGGTTAGCCCTTGACTACCTCCTGGCTGAGCAAGGGGGAGTCTGCGCAATTATTAATAAAACCTGCTACACTTATGTCGGTAACTCAGGTCAACTGAAGTAAACATAACAGAGATATATGAGCAAGCTCAATGGTTGCATAGATATGTGAGTGAAAAATATTGCCTGCTATATCAGTAAACAAAGGATATTGGAGCCATCAAGCCATCACATTACAGCCTCCAAGATGGTACAGCCCTGAGGGAACTCAGGATTGAAACAGGATGTTCCAGTAGCCAACTGCTGCAGCCACTGCCCCCCTTCCCCAAACCCCCCACCAACAGGCACCATGAGGAGACTCAGAATGAGAAAACACAGGATACTGGCCCCAGATAGCTGGGGTGTGTGAACTGGAGTTTGGCACTTGCCATCACTTGCTATCTGCCTCTACATGGATTAAATCATGAGCCACTGCAGCTGCTAACCAGCAGTATCCCCTGAGCAGAGCTCAGGATGGAAATCAGGAATGAAGTACTCTGTGCTCTGGGAAAACTGGAAGAACAGGTCTTTGGATAGTCAGATACTTTTTAGGAGAAGATTTTATGTGCCCAATTCTTGCATCTTCTCATATCTAGAAAAAGACTAAAATTCTTCGTGGTGCTGTCTGCTCCTTGTGACTGGTAGTAAACCTCATGAGACCAGTAACAAACTTTTGTAGAATGTGTGTGTGTGTGTGTGTGTGTGTGTGTGTGTGTGTGTGTGTGTGTGTGTGTGTAAGGCTGCACGCACTTCTCCCCCTCACCTTTATCATTCCCTGATATTCCCACTCTCCTCTTTGGGGCGGTATTTCAGAGCTATCTCTAAACAAAGAATGTCACAGTCATCTGCCAATACAGCCACCTCCAAGGGTGAGCCTGTGAGCCCCCACCCCCCAATCCAGGGCTGTCAAAACTGGCCCAGATAGTTGAGGTTCATATCAAAGGAATCAATTCAGTGAGCCCAGATCTCTTTTGCTCCTGCTACCTGCTCTTTGTTGCAAAAATTCCTATGTATCCTAGCTCCCCCCGCTCCTCCTTGAAGAGGGTTTTTCAGGGCTACCTTAGATGCTGTCTCCCTGGCTTAATTCCTACTTTTGCCCCAAGTAAAACTTAACTCTCAACTTTCAGGCTGTGCATTTTTTTTTTTTTTTAAGTCAACAGGTGCATACCAAAGGAAAGATTTCAATGAGCCCAGACTCCTGCACCTTCCCATATACGGAAAAGCACTAAGTTCCTTACCTTGAAATATCTGGTTTCCTTTCATTAACAGTAATATTTTGATGTTCCAACTACCTAGTCTTTGTTGCGAAAACTCCTATATATCCTGTCCTGTCTACCTTGCCTCTTCAGAGCAGTCTCTCACAGATCTGAGATTCTGTGTCCAGGCTTAAAGCCTTAGTTTTGTCTGCTTTAACATAATTCTCATCTTTTGGGTTGTACCTGTTTTTCCAGTTGACAGATACAACACACAAAGGCCAGACCAGATCTCTCTCCAGAATATCGTCAGAGCCTCCCTAGCTTAACTTGGTTTCTACCATTCCTCGGCCCCACTAATTGCTATTATCCTCCTGCTTATCTTCAGGCTTTGTCTCCTTAACTGCCTTGTCAGCTTCCTTAGTAAACAGGTTGAAGCCATCAAACTTCTGATGATACTAATACAAGGGTACAAGCACCTGAGACTACAGCCTGGCAACAATTAGACTTACTTTAGGCTAGTCGGGATAGCTCTAATCCTCTAATCCAGGGGAAAACCATGCCCAAATTCAGCAGAAAGCAGCTTCAGAACTTTGCCCTTCAGTGTGAAATCAAACAGGGCCCTATGGGACTCCTGAACACAAGCCTTTCTGAGTCCCCCATTTCTTGTTTTAAGGGAATAAGCTTCAGCCTCCATGACCTTCCCTGAGTTCCAAAGGGCAGGTTCAAACAGTTGCTAAGCAGGGGAGAGAGGGGAACAGAGAGGCACATTCAAGAGACAATAGTGCAAACTTGGGGCAGACTCTAGTTCATTTTCAGGGAATATACACAATAATATCTTTGAGTTCTTCTACAGAACTAAAACCCCCAAGGAATGAAAACAAGAGAAAAGGACCACCAGATCCAGTCCTGAAGCCACCAAACACCTCTACCCTGATCCTTATCTGTGGTCCTATTTTCTACTTCCAAACTATAAAGCCACTTCCTAATCTCTCCAAAGAGAGGGCACAGTCTTTAGGGCATTAGCCTGCTGTGGCCTCCTTTGCCTGGCAAAGCAATAAAACTATTTTTTCCTCCTTTGCCCCAAACTCTGTCTCCACATTTCTATTTGGCACCGGTGGACAGAGGGTGAGGGAGAGTTTTGGCAACAAGCATCCCTCAAGGAAAGGAGGGATTTTGTTGTCAGAACTACTCCAGGTCTTTACTCACAACCTCCAACCCGCATCTTTGGCAGGAGTGTCCTTGCTCAAAACCTGCCACACCCCACCTTTAGCAGGAGTTAAAGGGTCCAGAGATAGGAAAAGAAGCTACAAATAAAAAACCACAAAGAACCAGCTGCCACCAAGATAGCCACCAATCCGGCCTCCAACACACCCTGGGTCTCATTATACATTGATTTTTTACTACATTAGCATATTAGATGACACACCTACCAGTGGCCATGACCAGACATGATTAGACCCCTAGCCTGGGAACCTCCATATGCCGTGGGAGTGGCCCAATAAAATGGCAAAAAGACAAAAAAAAAAAAAAAAATGAAAACAAAAAAAAACCAAAAAGGATAAAAAGGGGGTGGCATCTGGCTCCCTCAAAAAAGCCCTGCCCCTTCCCAGGTAGATTAATGCATATGCCTCCCAAATATTAGCCTCACTTTCTCTCCTTTTTTTTTAGGGCTACACTCTCAGCATATGGAGGTTCCTAAGCTAGGGGTCCAACTGGAGCTACAGCTGCCAGCCTACAGCCACAGCCACAGCCAGCCATGCCAGATACTTAACCCACTGAGCCAGGCCAGGGATGGAACCCACAACCTCACGGTTCCCAATCCGATTCATTTCTGTTGCGCCACAATGGGAACTCCACCCCCCCACCCCTCGGCAACTTTGCTTTTGTTCTTTAAAATTAAATCTCTCTTGCCAGGTGGGGGAGAAGTTGATCTGTGAACTTAGATCTGCTCTCCATTCTCTGGCTCCTGAATAAGGCTGAAACCTAAAGGGAAAAAGAACCCGCCAAAGCTGAACCAAGGTCTAAGCAGGGTGCATGACTTAATTCAGTAACAATTTGTACATCATTCTTTGGAGGGAGGAGAAACCACCTCCTGGAGGTAAGAATCTGGAAAAACAAAGGTAAATTAATCTTTATCTGGGGCAGTTAATTCATAACTTTGGCGGCAAATAAAGAAAAATAAAGCATCCACGAAATGTTAGAGGCTCTCACACCCCCTCCCACCTCTTCTCCTCTGCCAGCCACCAAAGGCGGGTGAGCTGGAGACGGCCCTGGAACCAGACCTGTTCAGGAGTGAGCAGCGGCACTGCAGGGTGATTCTGGGCCGCACCACGCGACCAAGTGCCCAGCTGCACTGCAATGGATGGCACAACCTCAGAAAAAGGCTGATCAGAGGCCACTGCAGCTCTTCCTCCTCCCCTACTTACCCAGCGACGCAACGCACCTGCCCGCATCTCCAGAGAAAGCCACCGCCACGCCCTCCACCGCCACTCGCCTGCTGACCGCCTTCATGTCGACCCTGGATACAATCACTTCCGGGCCATCTGGAAGGCACACGCCTCGCTCTGGCCGGAAGCCTCGGATGTCCGCATCGCGGTAGCCCCGGTTCTTGCCTCGCTGCTCCAAAAATATGGCCTTAACTGCGGGGTCAACACCTACGTGCACTGTGAGCTGTGTGAACACACGTGGCGGCAGGGAATTAGGGAAATTGAGGTCTTCTCTGCTACCCAAACAGCACAGAGGAAGAGCTCCGGGGTGCAAGACATCTCTCATACACACCCCAAATATGCCAGCAAAACCCCCATCCCTTGCCCCCTTCCTACGAAGAATGTGCTGGAACAAAAAACAGCTGGATGGAAACCCATGTGGCATCTAATTTTAAAACGTTTATATTTCAAATTATTCTTACCAGGTAGCATGTTCCCTTTTGCCCCTGGTAGTCCAGCTGGTATCTAAGACTATCCCAGCTTAGCCTTTCTGGACTCTTCCATCACTTTTATGAAACACGTAATACAGGAATTTAGTAACAGTCTAATAAAACGTTAGATTTTTTGAGCGGATTATTTTTCCTCTTTGAAAATATAGCTGATTGTTTTATCAAAACATTTGGGATGTCCTCTTTAATGCTTTACTGATATAATTTTTGTTAATCTCATCATCTGTTCTTCATTATTTTGGGGATATTTGTACCACCTTCCTATATAGTAATTTTGTTCAGATATGATAGGTTGGGAGTGACAAAGATGGACCCTTCCCAGATGGGTCACTCTTCCACCTCCTGATAGGGGCCACCCTCCAACTGCTATTCTAGGTCCAAAATGTCCTTCCCTCTAGGCCCACCACATAACACATCTGGCTTGCAAGGGCCTGGCTAGGACCTAACCCAAGGGTCTCTCTGTCAGGTGGAAACTATCTTTGAGTCCTGGCTGGGGAAAAAACTTCCATTTCTTCTCCTTCTCTCTCTCTCCAGAGTCTTATTCCAAGATCTACTCTGTATTTCACCTTAAACTTTGACAAATAGGATCTTACAAAATTGTATGGGACCCTGCTGCTGGGATATAGGGGTAAGGTACACTTCAGCCATCCACCCAAGAACCAGGGTCCAGGGGGGTCACAGGCTCTGGGTCTCCACCACATCATCAGCACCTTTCCCTGAGCCCCACTGCCTCCCTATCATTTACTTGCGGTTGAAGATCTTCCCAGATTCTGGTGACCCTCTGCTTCACTTCCCTGTAATCCACTGGTAGCTGAAGAATCCTCAGCTCCACATCACTCCCCAGGCCTAGCTTGGAGAGTTCCTGCAGAAAGAAGCTGGTGAACTCACCTTGCTTGATGGAGGCTCAAAGGGAGTTCTTGAAAAGCTGATGTCAGGGTCATCCAGACCACTCCTAGGGGTCTTCTGTGGGCCTGGACACTGCCTTCAAGGAGCTCATACAGTGGTGAGGGGGGCCATGGTTCCTGCCCCACATAGCTGCTCCCATCAAGGTGCACGTACCACAGGGGCACTGAAGGGTTCTGTACAAGGAGCTAATGAGTCAGAGCCATCTCCCTAAAAGTGGAGGTGTACTGGGGGGTATCACAGGGTTGATCCTAGACCAGCTGAACTTGAAGTACACAAATGGTGATTAACGAATCCGACTAGTAACCATGAGGTTGCGGATTCAATCTTGGCTCTGTGTGTCTGGAGCTCACAAAGAGGCTTATGGGAAGACTCAGGTAAGTCAGGGCAACAAAAGACATGGGTTTAAATGAGATTTGAGGGGTGTAGGGGAGAGAGAGAACAAACATAGGGAGAAGAGAACCAGGACTGTGAAAAAAAAAAAACTCAAGGTCAGGAGTGTCCTCTTTTAAGGGAAGAAATGGAAGAGAGTTTAGAAGGAAGAAAACCAGGAAAGTGAGACCTTAGAGATGTACATTTCACTGTTGGTAAAAGTTAAATCAGAGACACAAAGGTCATTTCTGAAAAGGCCACGTCCTTTCCATGCTCCAGGAGCTGTTCTCATAACCAAGATGGTTTGGGATTAATGCTTCTTTTTTTCCTCACTCCCTTTCCTGGCCTTTCAGGAATCCAGGAGCACACATCCTTGTATAAAGGGTAAAGCCAGGGCTGTCAGGCCTGCTCAAAGGTTAAAGGTGGCTGATTCCACTGCCCTGTCCTAGGCTTTGGAGGAGATAGGCAGGGATGATATGCCCAGATGTTGATCTGCCTGTGCCGCTCTCATCTAGGAGGAGGGCATTTAGGCCAACCTTTAGTGTCTCAGGTCTGTCCTCGACCAGCTCAGCCTTCCTGAGGGGCCCTGCTTTATCCTGCAGACACCCATTCAGATGCCCAGTTCCCTGGACCAGCTCAAGCTTTGTTATCTTCTGAAAGGAAATGCCACATCCCCACTGGGGCCTTGAAGAAGAATTCACTTGCCTGACTCTGGCAGGGGGAGGAAGAAAGGAGGGTCATGCGGAACAGAGGCCTAGAGGGTCAGGGAGGCAGCAGGCTGAGCTTCCAGGTGGATATTCTAAGAACCAGACAAATCAAAGGGCTCTTAGGTCTTGTGATGCCATCTTGGCCCACTGTCCTGAGGGGAATGAGTGAGGTTGAGCCCCAGCCCCTCCAGAATGCTCCCAGTTTAGGGAATGGGGCTGGAAGGCATGATTATGGGGTCACCTTTGGCTCTGTCATGAGGGGGAGGGGAACCAAATCTGCTGGTGCCTTGATCTTGGACTTCCAGCCTCTAGAACTATGAGAAATGAATGGATGTTGAAGTCATTCAGCCTATGGTATGTTGTTATAGCAGCCTGAGCTGACCAATACAGAGGAGCTTCTGGTTGGTAATGATATGAAGCCTAACTGAATTTCAGATACATGCCAGTTCGTCCATCCAGCTCATCATAGTGTTTGAAAGTGACACAGCCAACCTGGAACTGAAGTCAGAACCTGATTTGGGATGAGGAATTTTTTCCAACCTGCAACCATGGCAAGTCAGGCACTGCCTCATGTGGACACTGTTCTCTGAAGCAAGTTTTCTAACAACTCTCCCCCCCCCAAACACACACACACACACACACACACACACACACACACACACACACACACAGTGTCCAGGGCGGTCTACACTGTAACCGATGGCAGACAATGTCATTTTACAAAAAATAAGCCAAACTGGTGCTCAGCAGCAGCTTATGCCTGGAATGAGGAGGGTACAGGGAAGAAGGGGGCACAGGCAAAGCCAGACCCCAACTATAGTGCTTCAGGGAAAAGCATAGGCCTTGGATTCAGAAAGACTCAGGTTTGAGACCTGGCTCTGCCACCCTTCACTGAGCAGACTTGGGCATGTTATTTAGCCTTGCTGAACCTCAGTTTTCTCATCTATGAAATGGACATAATCAAAAGTTGGAGAGGTTTTCACAAATATTAAAGGATTCACAAAAATTGCCCAGCCCAGCATATGGCACATAATTAAAGTTTTATGTGAGGAATTAATACTTATAATTAATCCATATTAATTTGAGAATATAGTGCAAGAGGGATTTATTGAAAGTGGTATTTGCTAGAATTTGATGAGTGGGGGCCAGTCAGAAACAGCAAGGAGAACATTCTGCATTTGCAGACAGCAGGCCACTGGCTGCCACCACCCTTTCTGCCAAGAAGGGTTGGTTGTTTTAGCAAAGGGAGTGTCAGTTCCGTGCAGACCAGAGAAAGCCAGGAGTTTGTGCTTTCTAGGCTGGCACACTTTCTTAGCTAGAACTGCAAAGTGTTTGTGCTCAAGGAGGCAGGGACAGAGCCTGGTAATCTTCACTGAAGTGGAATCCAGGGTCTTGCTCCAGCCAGAGAAGTGACCAGGCTCGGCAGGGTGCTGAGCACCCAGGCCAGGCCCATCATCCCACAAAAAGCCTGAACCCCACCAGTCATAAAGGTCCTGGGGAAGTAGGGAGCCCCACCTTCTGCCTCTTTCTCCCATTTCTTCCCACCTCCATGGCATCAGAAATCTGGTAGCCAGGAACACATGGCAGTTTAACAAAGGGATTGGAGGAAGGAAAGAAGACACCAGTTGCTCCTTGAATTTTTTTCAAATCCACTGAGGCTGTGGCACCAGCTGGTATTGCAAAATGGTTGTTGTTTTTCCAAAATCTGATCCTTTCCTTATTAAATGAGAGTGTGGGGCTAGCACCGGGAAGCAGGAAAGCAATTCTTCATGCAGGCATTCAAGAAAAACTCCCTGAGTGCTTGCAATGCAGCCCCCTGCTCCAGGCTTGGTGTGTCCTGGAGGGTCAAAGGACTCAGAGGAGACACAGACTAGGGACAGGAAGTGATGTCAAGAGTCCTGGTTCAGGTTCCAAGGGCTGTGTTGGGCACCTACTGGGCTATGGAAGCCTGAAGGTAAGAACCCCCAAATAGGGGATTATGAGGGAGCCCAGACCCTTTCATCCTCTCCCTACTGCATGACTTTGGGCAAATAATTGAAATTTCCTGATGCTCAATTTCCCTATCTGCAAAATTTAGTAATAAGAGTACCTCCCTTGCGAGGGTTGCTGTGAAGGTTAACCAGACCATGTGCATGGAGATGCTGCCTAGGAAGGCTACATGGAGGGGGCTCTGACCATGGCTAGGAGAATAAGCAAGAGTGTGTGCGGGAAAAGAATAGCAGGAGCTTGGAGGTGTATAAAACTACCTTCTCTGCCTCCCTCCCTCCCCTCTTTCCTGCCCTCTCTTCCTTTACTCCTTCCTTCCTTCCTACTTTCCTTCCTTCCTTCTTTCCTTCCTTCCCCCCTCCCTCCCTTCATTCCTTCCTCCTTCCTTCTCTCCCTCCTTCCCTCCATCCTTCCATTCTTCTTTACCTCACTTATCCATTAGTCACCCAATGTGGATGAGGCTCTCCTATGTGCAGCCTCTGTGCTAGGTTCTGGCTGAGGGTCTTGTGTGCCTAGGTACACCTATGCAGGGACTGACAATCGAAGAGGAAATGATAACTGGTACTTCTTGACCTGGTTAGAAGGGACCTGGGAGCCTTCAGGTGGAAAGTGGTGTTTGCCAGGCCTGGGCTCCCTCCCACTCCATCCAGGCTAGAGGTGCTACAAAGAGAGACACTAAGGCCAGAGCTAGGGAGGGGCTCACCAGGGGCAGGAAGAAGCCATAGAAGAGACAGAAGGTCTGACATATTAAGTATAGCACAGCCACTGGTGTAGAATAATACTGTCATTCAAAATGATTTTACAAAGAATTAATTGACACAGCAGAACCCATGAAAAGGGAATTCCTGTCGTGGCTCAGCAGTAACGAACCTGACCTGTACCCATAAGGAACTGGGGTTTGATCCCTGGCCTTGTTCAGTGGGTTAAAGGATTTGGCATTGCCATAAGCTGTGGTGTAGGTTAAAGACTCAGCTCGAATCTTGGGTTGCTGTGGAGTAGGCTGGCAGCTGTACCTCTGATTCAACCTCTAGCCTGGGAACTTCCATGTGCCAAGGTACGGCCCTAAAAAGACAAAAAACAAACAAACAAAAAAAAACCCTCATTAATAAATTTAAAAAATCAGCGAGTTCCCTCATGGCTCATCCAGTTAAGGGTCTGGTTTTGTCACTGCTCTGGCTCTGGTTACAGCTGTGGCGCAGATTCAATCCTTGACCTAGGAATTTTCACCTGCTGTGTGTGCAGCCAAGCAAATGAACAAAAAAATCAGGATTTCAAACTGTTTCCTATAGCCATTTATGGAAATAAAAACATTGCTGAAAATGGTCATCCAGTGAGGGAAGAATTATGGGAGATTCTTATTTCTTTGTACATGCTTCATAAGATGTTCATAGTGACTTTTTTTTGTTGTTGTTTTTGTCTTTTTGGGCTACACCCATGGCATATGGAATTGCCCAGGCTGGGGGTCAAATCAGAGCATAGCCGCTGGCCTACACCACAGCCACAGCAACGCCAGATCAGAGCCATGTCTGTGACCTACACCACAGCTCACAGCAACACTGGATCCTTAATCTACTGAGCGAGGCCAGGGATTAAACCTGCATCCTCGCAGACACTAGTCAGATTCACTTCTGCTGAGCCACGATGGGAACTCCTTTTTTTCTGGTTATTAAAGCCTATAAAATAGTCCAGTAGTCAGACTAGCTGCCCCTGGATCATCCTCACTGTGTGCAGGCACTATGCCCAGCATCTCACCCCAGTCTTCCTGCTTATGTCACCATTTTAGAGATGAGGAAACCGAGGATAAGTTTAAAAGAAGGGAGGGAGTTCCTGTCGTGGCTCAGTGGTTAATGAATCTGACTAGGAACCATGAGGTTGCAGTTTCGATTCCTGGCCTTGCTCAGAGGGTTAAGGATCCAACGTTGCCGTGAGCTGTGGTGTAGGTCACAGATGCAGCTTGGATCCCACATTGCTGTGGTATAGGCCAGCAGCCACAGCTCCAATTAGACCCCTAGCCTGGGAACCTCCAAATGCTGCAGGTGCAGCCATAGAAAAGACAATCAATCAATCAATCAATGGAGGAGTTCCAGCGAATTGTCACACAGGAGATGTTACCACAAGAGTGGAGTCAACTATTGAGGGCTGACCACAGATCTCACCAGTGGTTTGGGAAACCTTGGGATTATTTACAGGTCACTCTCTTTCCCATAACAATGCCAAGTTCGTTCTCCATATGTGACAACTTCCCAGCCTGCTCCCAATATCCTTTGCTTATTCCTCCAAACTACTGGGTCATTCTTGCCTGATAAATCCAGTAATGAAAAACAGTGACCTCATAATTCTTAATCTTCTAACTGTAGCAGCTGTCTCCAAATATTTTTGTTCACATGCCTCTATTAATAAAAGATTTCAGTGTACACACATGCACACATGCACACACAGGCATACCTACACACTATCATTAGCTGTCTTTTTCTTTTTTTTTTTTTTTTTTTTTTTTTTTTTACGGCCACACCTGTGGCATATGGAAGTTCCCAGGCTAGGGGTTGAATCGGAACTGCAGCTGTCGGTCTACATCATGGCCATAGCTACACTAGATCCAAGCCTCTTTTGTGACCTACACCGCAACTCATAGCAATGTTGGATCTTTAACCCACTGAGCAAGACCAGGGATTGTACCCACAATCTCATGGACATTAGTCAGATTCTTAACTCACTGAGCCACAACAGAAACTCCCTAGACATGATGTCTTCATGTCTCTAGACTCAGTACACATGGCAAGTGGGCTTGACTGTTAAAAAGTGGATGTGAATATATATTTTCAATGGTTTTCTTTTTATTGGCCCCACCCACTGCATTTGTAAGTTCCCGGGTCAGTGACTGAGTCTGAGCCACACCTGCAGCCTCCCCCACACCTGAGGCAACACCAGATCCTTTAACTCACTGCACCAGGCTGGGGATCAAATTCTCACCTTCACAGTGACCAGAGCCGCTGCAGTCAGATTCTTTTTTTCTGCTTTTCAGGGCCACACTCACAGCATGTGGAGGTTCCCAGCCTAGGGGTCAAATCAGCTGCCGGCCTACACCACAGCCACGCCCGGTCCGAGCTGCATCTTCAACCTACACTACAGCTCATGGCAATGCTGGATCCTTAACCCAAAGTGAGGCCAGGGACCAAACCTGAAACCTCATGGTTACTAGTCAGATTTGTTCCCACTGCGCCACAATGGGAACTCCCTGCAGTCAGATTCTTAACCCACTGTGCCACAAGATGAACTCCCAATGATTTTCTTAATTCTTCCTGTTTTTTGGCCAATTTCTTATTAGATTGTCATTGTTCTCACATAAAAATGTGGCCAGGAGAGAGATCAGATGAGGGTAGGAGAAGGGTCACTTGGCTGTTTTCCCACATTTGTTCAGGTTTTCATTATTCACATTATCTTCTATCTGTGGGTTTTTGAAAGATCATTTTTGTAATGATAGTTTGATCATAATTTGAGGATAAGTTTAACTAAAACTGGATAATATAATCCTGAAACATGTTAAGTGGGCAGAAATACATTGTAATAAATTAAAAACAATGCAAAGCGAGTTCCTGTCATGGCTCAGCGGAAATGAATTTGAGTAGAATCCACGAGGATGCAGGTTCAATCCATGGCCTTCCTGAGTGGGTTCAGGATTAAGCGTTATTGTGAGCTGTGGTGTAGGTCACAGATATTGCTCGGATCTGAGGTTGTTGTGGCTGTGGTGTACGCCAGCAACTACAGCTCTGATTGGACTCCTAGCCTGGGAAACTCCATATGCCGCAGGTACAGCCCTAAAAAGACAAAAAAAAAATTCAAAGAGGAATGTCCTCTCTATCACCATGGTGTCCCTTGCCCCAAGGGTGACATGTTCCCTCTTCCTTCAGGATACAAAGCCTGCCCAGTGACCTAAAGAGGTACAAAGCAAGGCCAACTTCAGTCTAGCTATGAAACATTGGTCAAGGTTAACTTAATTTTTCAATAGACTAAAAACATAGAAATACACACCCATTAGGATGACCACAATGAAAAAAATAGAAAATAACATGTGTCGGCAAGGATGTGGAGAAATTGCAACCCTTGGGCACTGTTGGTGGGAATATAAAATGGTACAGCTGCTATGGAAAACAGTATGGGTATTCCTCAAAATATTAAAAATAGAGTTACCATATAATCCAGCAACACTATTTCTGGATATATAGCCAAAAGAATTGAAAGCAAGAGCTCAAAGAGATATTTGCACACTCATGTTCACTGCAACATTGTTCACAACAGCGAAGAGAGGAAGCAATCCAAATATCCATTGATGATGAATAAACAAAATGCAATCTATACAAAACATGGGCTATTATTCAGCCTTAGAAAGGAAGAAAATTCTGGCACATTCTATAACATATAAAAAAGTCTGAGTGATATTCTATACTAAGTGAAATAAGCCAGTCACAAAAAGACAAATATTGTATGATTCCACTTATATGAGGGATCTAAAGTGGTCAAACTCCTAGAGACAGAAAGTACAATGATGGTCATCAGGGCTTTGAGGGGAGGAGTAAATTTGGTGTCAGTTTTGCAGGATGAAAAGTTCTAGATATCTGTTGCACAACAGTGTGAATATATGTAACAGTACTGAACTATACACTTAATAGTAAATTTCAAGAAACATAACAATGGAAATTCTGATTTTTCATCCTGTGCTCCAGTAGATCAACTTGGAAACCCTATTTTGGAAATGATTTGGGATCTTCAAGAAGGTGCCAATATGGGAAGTACTGGAGGACAAGGAGTGGGTGGGCCCGCATACCTCTGCTTAGGAGGTAGGGCAGGAAAGGGTTAACCCATCAGGCCTGGACTGCTCCAACTCTGCATTTCCCAAGAAACACTTGTCTTCAGGACTGGTCCTTGGTTGGCTCCTGGAAGAAAAGCTCTGAGCTCTTGGGATGTTCTGTCTGATTAGAGTGCTTTTATATGCCCAAGGCCTTGGGTCATGTTGTGCTTGTCTGATTAGAGTTTATGCCAACAGTGTGATTTATGGTGGATGCCTACATCAGCTCTGAAGTCAGGTAGGCAGGCACTGCATACCTATGTGACTGAATCCAATAAAAACTCTGGACACCAAAGCTCAGATGAGTTTCCTGGGTGGACAACACTTCACGTGTTATCACATGGCATTGCTGGGAGAGTGACATGTACATATCCATGCAAGTCTACTGAGAGAGGACACTTGGACACTTGGAAGCTTGTGCCTGGTCTTTCCTGGTCCTTGCACCTTTCCTTTGCTGATTTCAATCTGGATCTTTTTGCTGTAGCACACTGTAACTGTGAGCATAGCAGCTTTTTGATTCCTGATTCAGATGAACCATGGAGCCTGAGGGTGGTCTTGAAGACATCTGACACAGAGGCATCTGAATGTCTCTTGGATTCTGGCTTCTCCCTCCCTTCCCTCCTTTCTTTCTTTCTTTTTCTTTTTATAGCCAAACCTGTGGCATATGGAAGTTCCTGGGCTGGGGGTCAAATCAGAGGTGCAGCTGCTGGTCTATGCCACAGCCATGGCAATACCAGGAGCTTCAACAATGACCTACACCACAGCTTGTGGCAACACCAGATCCTTAACCCACTGAGTGAAGCCAGGGGTTGGACCTGCATTCTCACAGACACTATGTTGGGTTCTTAACCTGCTGAGCCACAACAGGGACTCCCTGGCTTCTCCTTTGAAATCATTTCTTCTTTCTTTTTTCCTACTAGTTTTCTGTCCAAGTAGAAAAGAAGGCAGTTTTTGTTTTCATTTTCATTCATTCACTCATTTTTCAAAAATTTTTGAGTCCCTTCTTTGGCTAAGCACTATGTTGTCCTGTTCCTACCATGGATGGGAAATACCATGGATAGTAAATGTCCTCAGAGCAGCTAGAGGATAAGGAGAGGTGGTATCAGCATCAACTTGGAGGTCATAATGCATTATGGAGTCAGAAAAACAAGGCTTGGAGCCTGGTGGATGCAGTTCAATTCCAGATTTGCCCCTCATGCATTTGACTTTGGGCAAATGACTGACTCTAAGAGCCTCAGATTTCTTATCTCTACAACCGAGGTATTATTGCTGTCTGGCAGTGGCTCTCTACAGTGATACTGTCCCTGTAGGGGCTGTCTGAACATGTGCAGGAGTGCTTTTTGTGTTTGAGGGAAAGCCACTGCCAATACCACAGAGGTCAAGATGTCAAATGTCCCTCCATGCACACTTCACTTTACCCCACATTACACACCATGGTCTCAGAATAATACTACGATCTTCATCTTTAACAAGAGGAGTACTGAAAACTTTAAGATATTTTTTATTTGGTTTTGGATTTTTGTCCTTAAATTGCTGTTTCAAAACTACTCATCATAGCTCCTCTCTGTGTGGTTGTGTCACTAACTGGATACATTGTTAGTTTAACTTAATTTACTCAAAATTTCTGTGGATCCCTTTTCTAAAACTTAATGCTGTTTTGTTAATATGGAAAATATTCTACATGGTTCCACAGTTAAATCTACAGAACAAGCTTTACTGAAAGAAGTCTAGTTCCATTGGTTTTCCCCTCCATAGGAAACCATGTTTTTGTTTTATGATTTATCCTCCCCCTTTTAATTTTCATAAACAAAATGTGACTTATATTTAGGCATCCCCCTCTTATATACATTTTCTCCAACTTTATGCAGATTTTTTATTTTTGCCAGTACATATTTGGGAGAACTTCTAGAAATTTTCTGGATTGCTGGAGCATGCATATATCATTTTGCTAGGACTGCCAAATTCCTCTCCATGGGGGTTCTATTATGGTGCATTCCCCCCAACCAAGTATGACAGTGCCCATCAGCCTCACACACTAGTTGTCAAACTTTTGGATTTTTGCCAATGTGATCTTAGCTTTAATTTGCTTTTCTCTTACGAGCAAGTTTGAACATATTTCCACATGGGTAAGAGCATTTGCATTCCTTTCTCTGTCAAGTGACTTTTCGTATCTTAGGCCTACTCTTCTATAGGGTCATTCACCTTTTTTTTTTTTTTGGTCTATTTATAAAAGCTTTTTCTGTATCAGGAATATTACCTTTCAACTTATAAGCTCATCAGCTGCATTTAGCCTAGTATGACTGGACAGGTCTGAGTGGGGGAGAGAAAGGACAGGAGGGAATTGTCCTTCTGTCCAGCTAGAGAATAGCAAGGGGAGTCTGCTAGAGATCTGGCAGAGATCTGGCTAGAAAGGGAGGTCATTAGAGACTGCTGCTAGAATTTGCTATTTACTTATTTTTTGGCTTTGCCTGAGGCATGCAGAAGTTCCCAGGCCAGGGATCAAACCCACACCACCAATGTAATCAGAGCCACAGCAGTGACAACACTGGATCCTTAACTCAATAGGCCACCAGGGAACGCCTATAATTTGCTTTTTATTTATTTATTTGCTTTTTTTTAGGGTGGCACCTGCAGCATATGGAGGTTCCCAGGCTAGGGGTCGAATCATAATTGCAGCTGTCAGCCTACACACAGCCACAGCAACATGGAATCTGAGCCACATCTGCAATGTATACCACAGCTCACAGCAATGCTGGATCCCTGACCCAATAAGCGAGGCCAGGGATCAAAGCCGCATCTTCACGAATACTAGTTGGATTCGTCTCTGCTACACCACAACCAGAACTCCAAGAATTTGCTTTTTAAATAGACATGGTTGGAGGTTATAATCTCTGAATACATCTCCAGTGGTCTTTGTCCCAAGAATATCACTATAACCTCATGGTTTTTCAATGGTGCTCTCAGCTCCAGAGAGTCCCTATCTGGAAGCCTGGGAAGATTCAGGCTTCTGCCTGCAGCCCCCAGACCTATGGAGGCCCCAGGTTTTCTATGCAGCCAGGAGCAGAGGCTTAACCACACTGGCTACCTGATTCATAACAAGCAAAATCCAGGGTGTTGATTTTGGGAGGGAGAGTTGTTTAGGCTGTAAGTTCAGCAGTTCATGTTCTTGACAGGGGCAAGGTGGCTGAGCAGCACAGGATCATTAGTCACATGGTCCTTCTTACAAGGGAGACTGTAAAAATCAATTGTTCTCTGACTGTCAAATCCTCCAGACTTTCTTTTTTCTTTCTTTCTTTCTTTTTTATATTTTTAGGGCCACACCCACAGCATATGGAGGTTCCCAGGCTAGGGATTGAACTGGAGCTGGCCTACACCATAGTCACAGCAATGCAGGATCCTTAATCCACTGAGTGAGGTCAGGGATCAAACCTGCATCCTCATGGATGCTAGTCAGATTTGTTTCTTCTGAGACATGACAGGAACTCCCCTCCAGACTTTCTGAGCTACACAGAACTTCAACCTCAGGTCTGCTCAACTGACTCTGTCTCTGCAACAGGGTGGAAATGCACCCTCATGCATTCAGCACATGCGATTTTTCCCCAATGAACTACAGATGGAAAAATTAACCCCAAGTTATCTCAGCCTTGAAGAACATTTCTCCTACAGATTGAGTTATTAATTACCTAGATGTACACAGTCAAAGGAGCTTGGGTGTGCAAAGTGAAGGTACAACCCTACCACCTCCAACTTCCTCTCCACATCTTCCAGCTCCAGAACTGTGGTTCTGTGATGCTACCCACAGTCTGAGCAGAAGCTCCTCCCTCCTCCTGGACCACTTCCCAGGGTGGCTGCTCTTGGTCACTCGGGTCTCAGCTAAAATGTCACATCCTCTGAGAGGCCTTCCTAGCCCATTTCTAGTAGAGGAGTCCCAGAGTCACCACCCACCACGTCACTATGGTCTATAATCTCTGTGGCCTTAGGATTTGCTGACATTCTCTTGCTCAGTTTTTTGTTTCTTGTAAGGTTTGTGGCCATAGAAGAGCAGCACCACTGGAGCTGAGGCTTTGACCGGATCACTGCCAGGTGCCCTGCAGCAGGTGTGCTTCAGATGCTGCAGAATGAAAGAGGCTGTGACCAGCCTGTCTCTGAACTCTGTCCCACAGATCCCAAAGGACTGCATTCTTCACTGGGATTCCAGGACTGTTCCAAACAAAACACAGTAAAAGCTGCGTACTTAGACTTTTTGAATATTTCAATTTCTCCAATCACTTAGATCTGAACATTTGATTGATCAAAATAGTGCCTGTGGGGTACATTCTGAATAAGAAACCAGGAGTTTTTGTTATCCAAATGAGGGAGTGGGTGTTTACATTGAATTTTATTTAGTTTGTTTTCCAAAATCAAATGTGGGAGATATTTTTGCCTGATATTGGTCATGATCATAGTCAAGCTAAACCACTTGATTCACATCCGTAAAAATC